>NC_079220.1:39423320-40027531 GCF_029633865.1 Lampris incognitus | reverse complement strand
TCTATTTCAAGGTTCTCTGCGTTTTCAGACACGTACAATATGTATTTTAAGTGTTTGTGATGAAATCCCTCCTTTTAAAGCATTTTGTCACAGAAAATGATTTTCTCGCCATGGGAAAATGGCTTTTTTGAAAAAGCATATTCTGGTCGAGAAATCGTGTTTTAAACAATAAGAACGACTCCCGGCCTTATTTAGTTCACATTTTTAGTTTTGGTAACCTAGCACGCATTCATAACGCACTAAACCTTTTTATCGCGTTAAACGCCCTTTCTCGACAAGAAAAGCACAATTTCATCAAAAACAAACAAAACAAGAAAAATGAATCTATTCAACAAGTCTGCAACACGTCCTTAAGAGTTACATGATTTCACCCAATGTCAATGTGTAATTTCTCCAGTTCTGATCATTTTTTAGGTTGTTGGTAGCTTGGTCAATGCCAAAACACAGTGAAATCTTTTTATGGCTTTAAACGCGTTTTCTCCTCGAGAGAAACATGATTTCACTAAAAACGTTATAGTTAAAACATGCCTGTTGTACATGTGTGCAAACACTCAGAGCCTTGAGATAGGGGTTTCACCAATGTGTTTTTTGGTGAGAAACCTTCTATTGCAAGGTTCTGTGCGTTTTCAGACACGTACAATATGTATTTTAAGTGTTTCTGATGAAATCCCTCCTTTTAAAGCATTTTGTCATAGAAAATGATTTTCTCGCCATGGGAAAATGGCTTTTTTGAAAAAGCATATTCTGGTCGAGAAATCGTGTTTTAAACAATAAAAACGACTCCCGGCCTTATTTAGTTCACATTTTTACTTTTGGTAACCTAGCACGTATTCATAACGCACTAAACCTTTTTATCGCGTTAAACGCCCTTTCTCGACAAGAAAAGCACAATTTCATCAAAAACAAACAAAACAAGAAAAATGAATCTATTCAACAAGTCTGCAACACGTCCTTAAGAGTTACATGATTTCACCCAATGTCAATGTGTAATTTCTCCAGTTCTGATCATTTTTTAGGTTGTTGGTAGCTTGGTCAATGCCAAAACACAGTGAAATCTTTTTATGGCTTTAAACGCGTTTTCTCCTCGAGAGAAACATGATTTCACTAAAAACGTTTATAGTTTAAACATGCCTGTTGTACATGTGTGCAAACACTCAGAGCCTTGAGATAGGGGTTTCACCAATGTGTTTTTTGGTGAGAAACCTTCTATTTCAAGGTTCTGTGCGTTTTCAGACAAGTACAATATGTATGTATAGTGTTTCTGATGAAATCCCTCCTTTTAATGCATTTTCTCACAGAAAACGAGTCTCTCGCCATGGGAACATGGCTTTTTTGAAAAAGCATATTCTGCTCGAGAAATCGTGTTTTAAACAATAAAAACGACTCCCGGCCTTATTTAGTTCACATTTTTACTTTTGGTAACCTAGCACGTATTCATAACGCACTAAACCTTTTTATCGCGTTAAACGCCTTTTCTCGACAAGAAAAGCACAATTTCATCAAAAACAAACAAAACAAGAAAAATGAATCTATTCAACAAGTCTGCAACACATCCTTAAGAGTTACATGATTTCACCCAATGTCAATGTGTAATTTCTCCAGTTCTGATCATTTTTTAGGTTGTTGGTAGCTTGGTCAATGCCAAAACACAGTGAAATCTTTTTATGGCTTTAAACGCGTTTTCTCCTCGAGAGAAACATGATTTCACTAAAAACGTTATAGTTAAAACATGCCTGTTGTACATGTGTGCAAACACTCAGAGCCTTGAGATAGGGGTTTCACCAATGTGTTTTTTGGTGAGAAACCTTCTATTTCAACGTTCTGTGCGTTTTCAGACACGTACAATATGTATTTTAAGTGTTTCTGATGAAATCCCTCCTTTTAAAGCATTTTGTCACAGAAAATGATTTTCTCGCCATGGGAAAATGGCTTTTTTGAAAAAGCATATTCTGGTCGAGAAATCGTGTTTTAAACAATAAGAACGACTCCCGGCCTTATTTAGTTCACATTTTTAGTTTTGGTAACCTAGCACGCATTCATAACGCACTAAACCTTTTTATCGCGTTAAACGCCCTTTCTCGACAAGAAAAGCACAATTTCATCAAAAACAAACAAAACAAGAAAAATGAATCTATTCAACAAGTCTGCAACACGTCCTTAAGAGTTACATGATTTCACCCAATGTCAATGTGTAATTTCTCCAGTTCTGATCATTTTTTAGGTTGTTGGTAGCTTGGTCAATGCCAAAACACAGTGAAATCTTTTTATGGCTTTAAACGCGTTTTCTCCTCGAGAGAAACATGATTTCACTAAAAACGTTATAGTTAAAACATGCCTGTTGTATATGTGTGCAAACACTCAGAGCCTTGAGATAGGGGTTTCACCAATGTGTTTTTTGGTGAGAAACCTTCTATTTCAAGGTTCTGTGCGTTTTCAGACACGTACAATATGTATTTTAAGTGTTTCTGATGAAATCCCTCCTTTTAAAGCATTTTGTCATAGAAAATGATTTTCTCGCCATGGGAAAATGGCTTTTTTGAAAAAGCATATTCTGGTCGAGAAATCGTGTTTTAAACAATAAAAACGACTCCCGGCCTTATTTAGTTCACATTTTTAGTTTTGGTAACCTAGCACGTATTCATAACGCACTAAACCTTTTTATCGCGTTAAACGCCCTTTCTCGACAAGAAAAGCACAATTTCATCAAAAACAAACAAAACAAGAAAAATGAATCTATTCAACAAGTCTGCAACACGTCCTTAAGAGTTACATGATTTCACCCAATGTCAATGTGTAATTTCTCCAGTTCTGATCATTTTTTAGGTTGTTGGTAGCTTGGTCAATGCCAAAACACAGTGAAATCTTTTTATGGCTTTAAACGCGTTTTCTCCTCGAGAGAAACATGATTTCACTAAAAACGTTTATAGTTTAAACATGCCTGTTGTACATGTGTGCAAACACTCAGAGCCTTGAGATAGGGGTTTCACCAATGTGTTTTTTGGTGAGAAACCTTCTATTTCAAGGTTCTGTGCGTTTTCAGACAAGTACAATATGTATGTATAGTGTTTCTGATGAAATCCCTCCTTTTAATGCATTTTCTCACAGAAAACGAGTCTCTCGCCATGGGAACATGGCTTTTTTGAAAAAGCATATTCTGCTCGAGAAATCGTGTTTTAAACAATAAAAACGACTCCCGGCCTTATTTAGTTCACATTTTTAGTTTTGGTAACCTAGCACGTATTCATAACGCACTAAACCTTTTTATCGCGTTAAACGCCTTTTCTCGACAAGAAAAGCACAATTTCATCAAAAACAAACAAAACAAGAAAAATGAATCTATTCAACAAGTCTGCAACACATCCTTAAGAGTTACATGATTTCACCCAATGTCAATGTGTAATTTCTCCAGTTCTGATCATTTTTTAGGTTGTTGGTAGCTTGGTCAATGCCAAAACACAGTGAAATCTTTTTATGGCTTTAAACGCGTTTTCTCCTCGAGAGAAACATGATTTCACTAAAAACGTTATAGTTAAAACATGCCTGTTGTACAAGTCTGCAAACATTCAGAGCCTTAAAATAGGGGTTTCACCAATGTGTTTTTTGGTGAGAAACCTTCTCTTTCAACGTTCTGTGCGTTTTCTGACACGTACAATATGTATTTTAAGTGTTTCTGAGGAAATCCCTCCTTTTAAAGCATTTTGTCACAGAAAAAGATTTTCTCGCCATGGGAAAATGGCTTTTTTGAAAAAGCATATTCTGGTCGAGAAATCGTGTTTTAAACAATAAAAACGACTCCCGGCATTATTTAGTTCACATTTTTACTTTTGGTAACCTAGCACGTATTCATAACGCACTAAACCTTTTTATCGCGTTAAACGCCTTTTCTCGACAAGAAAAGCACAATTTCATCAAAAACAAACAAAACAAGAAAAATGAATCTATTCAACAAGTCTGCAACACATCCTTAAGAGTTACATGATTTCACCCAATGTCAATGTGTAATTTCTCCAGTTCTGATCATTGTTTAGGTTGTTGGTAGCTTGGTCCAATTCCAAACACAGTGAATCCTTTTTATGGCTTTAAACGCATTTTCTCCTCGAGAGAAACATGATTTCACTAAAAACGTTATAGTTAAAACATGCCTGTTGTACAAGTCTGCAAACATTCAGAGCCTTAAAATAGGGGTTTCACCAATGTGTTTTTTGGTGAGAAACCTTCTATTTCAAGGTTCTCTGCGTTTTCAGACACGTACAATATGTATTTTAAGTGTTTGTGATGAAATCCCTCCTTTTAAAGCATTTTGTCACAGAAAATGATTTTCTCGCCATGGGAAAATGGCTTTTTTGAAAAAGCATATTCTGGTCGAGAAATCGTGTTTTAAACAATAAGAACGACTCCCGGCCTTATTTAGTTCACATTTTTAGTTTTGGTAACCTAGCACGCATTCATAACGCACTAAACCTTTTTATCGCGTTAAACGCCCTTTCTCGACAAGAAAAGCACAATTTCATCAAAAACAAACAAAACAAGAAAAATGAATCTATTCAACAAGTCTGCAACACGTCCTTAAGAGTTACATGATTTCACCCAATGTCAATGTGTAATTTCTCCAGTTCTGATCATTTTTTAGGTTGTTGGTAGCTTGGTCAATGCCAAAACACAGTGAAATCTTTTTATGGCTTTAAACGCGTTTTCTCCTCGAGAGAAACATGATTTCACTAAAAACGTTATAGTTAAAACATGCCTGTTGTACATGTGTGCAAACACTCAGAGCCTTGAGATAGGGGTTTCACCAATGTGTTTTTTGGTGAGAAACCTTCTATTGCAAGGTTCTGTGCGTTTTCAGACACGTACAATATGTATTTTAAGTGTTTCTGATGAAATCCCTCCTTTTAAAGCATTTTGTCATAGAAAATGATTTTCTCGCCATGGGAAAATGGCTTTTTTGAAAAAGCATATTCTGGTCGAGAAATCGTGTTTTAAACAATAAAAACGACTCCCGGCCTTATTTAGTTCACATTTTTACTTTTGGTAACCTAGCACGTATTCATAACGCACTAAACCTTTTTATCGCGTTAAACGCCCTTTCTCGACAAGAAAAGCACAATTTCATCAAAAACAAACAAAACAAGAAAAATGAATCTATTCAACAAGTCTGCAACACGTCCTTAAGAGTTACATGATTTCACCCAATGTCAATGTGTAATTTCTCCAGTTCTGATCATTTTTTAGGTTGTTGGTAGCTTGGTCAATGCCAAAACACAGTGAAATCTTTTTATGGCTTTAAACGCGTTTTCTCCTCGAGAGAAACATGATTTCACTAAAAACGTTTATAGTTTAAACATGCCTGTTGTACATGTGTGCAAACACTCAGAGCCTTGAGATAGGGGTTTCACCAATGTGTTTTTTGGTGAGAAACCTTCTATTTCAAGGTTCTGTGCGTTTTCAGACAAGTACAATATGTATGTATAGTGTTTCTGATGAAATCCCTCCTTTTAATGCATTTTCTCACAGAAAACGAGTCTCTCGCCATGGGAACATGGCTTTTTTGAAAAAGCATATTCTGCTCGAGAAATCGTGTTTTAAACAATAAAAACGACTCCCGGCCTTATTTAGTTCACATTTTTACTTTTGGTAACCTAGCACGTATTCATAACGCACTAAACCTTTTTATCGCGTTAAACGCCTTTTCTCGACAAGAAAAGCACAATTTCATCAAAAACAAACAAAACAAGAAAAATGAATCTATTCAACAAGTCTGCAACACATCCTTAAGAGTTACATGATTTCACCCAATGTCAATGTGTAATTTCTCCAGTTCTGATCATTTTTTAGGTTGTTGGTAGCTTGGTCAATGCCAAAACACAGTGAAATCTTTTTATGGCTTTAAACGCGTTTTTTCCTCGAGAGAAACATGATTTCACTAAAAACGTTTATAGTTTAAACATGCCTGTTGTACATGTGTGCAAACACTCAGAGCCTTGAGATAGGGGTTTCACCAATGTGTTTTTTGGTGAGAAACCTTCTCTTTCAACGTTCTGTGCGTTTTCTGACACGTACAATATGTATTTTAAGTGTTTCTGAGGAAATCCCTCCTTTTAAAGCATTTTGTCACAGAAAATGATTTTCTCGCCATGGGAAAATGGCTTTTTTGAAAAAGCATATTCTGGTCGAGAAATCGTGTTTTAAACAATAAAAACGACTCCCGGCCTTATTTAGTTCACATTTTTAGTTTTGGTAACCTAGCACGTATTCATAACGCACTAAACCTTTTTATCGCGTTAAACGCCCTTTCTCGACAAGAAAAGCACAATTTCCTCAAAAACAAACAAAACAAGAAAAATTAATCTATTCAACAAGTCTGCAACACATCCTTAAGAGTTACATGATTTCACCCAATGTCAATGTGTAATTTCTCCAGTTCTGATCATTTTTTAGGTTGTTGGTAGCTTGGTCAATGCCAAAACACAGTGAAATCTTTTTATGGCTTTAAACGCGTTTTCTCCTCGAGAGAAACATGATTTCACTAAAAACGTTTATAGTTTAAACATGCCTGTTGTACATGTGTGCAAACACTCAGAGCCTTGAGATAGGGGTTTCACCAATGTGTTTTTTGGTGAGAAACCTTCTCTTTCAAGGTTCTGTGCGTTTTCTGACACGTACAATATGTATTTTAAGTGTTTCTGAGGAAATCCCTCCTTTTAAAGCGTTTTGTCACAGAAAAAGATTTTCTCGCCATGGGAAAATGGCTTTTTTGAAAAAGCATATTCTGCTCGAGAAATCGTGTTTTAAACAATAAAAACGACTCCCGGCCTTATTTAGTTCACATTTTTAGTTTTGGTAACCTAGCACGTATTCATAACGCACTAAACCTTTTTATCGCGTTAAACGCCCTTTCTCGACAAGAAAAGCACAATTTCATCAAAAACAAACAAAACAAGAAAAATGAATCTATTCAACAAGTCTGCAACACATCCTTAAGAGTTACATGATTTCACCCAATGTCAATGTGTAATTTCTCCAGTTCTGATCATTTTTTAGGTTGTTGGTAGCTTGGTCAATGCCAAAACACAGTGAAATCTTTTTATGGCTTTAAACGCGTTTTCTCCTCGAGAGAAACATGATTTCACTAAAAACGTTTATAGTTTAAACATGCCTGTTGTACATGTGTGCAAACACTCAGAGCCTTGAGATAGGGGTTTCACCAATGTGTTTTTTGGTGAGAAACCTTCTATTTCAAGGTTTTGTGCGTTTTCAGACAAGTACAATATGTATGTATAGTGTTTCTGATGAAATCCCTCCTTTTAATGCATTTTCTCACAGAAAACGAGTCTCTCGCCATGGGAACATGGCTTTTTTGAAAAAGCATATTCTGCTCGAGAAATCGTGTTTTAAACAATAAAAACGACTCCCGGCCTTATTTAGTTCACATTTTTACTTTTGGTAACCTAGCACGTATTCATAACGCACTAAACCTTTTTATCGCGTTAAACGCCCTTTCTCGACAAGAAAAGCACAATTTCATCAAAAACAAACAAAACAAGAAAAATTAATCTATTCAACAAGTCTGCAACACATCCTTAAGAGTTACATGATTTCACCCAATGTCAATGTGTAATTTCTCCAGTTCTGATCATTTTTTAGGTTGTTGGTAGCT
The DNA here is from genome assembly GCF_029633865.1 of Lampris incognitus. Taxonomy (NCBI): domain Eukaryota; kingdom Metazoa; phylum Chordata; class Actinopteri; order Lampriformes; family Lampridae; genus Lampris; species Lampris incognitus. The sequence continues at coordinate 40,019,874 of NC_079220.1, read as the reverse complement.
TGGTCAATGCCAAAACACAGTGAAATCTTTTTATGGCTTTAAACGCGTTTTCTCCTCGAGAGAAACATGATTTCACTAAAAACGTTATAGTTAAAACATGCCTGTTGTACATGTGTGCAAACACTCAGAGCCTTGAGATAGGGGTTTCACCAATGTGTTTTTTGGTGAGAAACCTTCTCTTTCAACGTTCTGTGCGTTTTCTGACACGTACAATATGTATTTTAAGTGTTTCTGAGGAAATCCCTCCTTTTAAAGCGTTTTGTCACAGAAAAAGATTTTCTCGCCATGGGAAAATGGCTTTTTTGAAAAAGCATATTCTGGTCGAGAAATCGTGTTTTAAACAATAAAAACGACTCCCGGCCTTATTTAGTTCACATTTTTAGTTTTGGTAACCTAGCACGTATTCATAACGCACTAAACCTTTTTATCGCGTTAAACGCCTTTTCTCGACAAGAAAAGCACAATTTCATCAAAAACAAACAAAACAAGAAAAATGAATCTATTCAACAAGTCTGCAACACATCCTTAAGAGTTACATGATTTCACCCAATGTCAATGTGTAATTTCTCCAGTTCTGATCATTTTTTAGGTTGTTGGTAGCTTGGTCAATGCCAAAACACAGTGAAATCTTTTTATGGCTTTAAACGCGTTTTCTCCTCGAGAGAAACATGATTTCACTAAAAACGTTTATAGTTTAAACATGCCTGTTGTACATGTGTGCAAACACTCAGAGCCTTGAGATAGGGGTTTCACCAATGTGTTTTTTGGTGAGAAACCTTCTATTTCAAGGTTTTGTGCGTTTTCAGACAAGTACAATATGTATGTATAGTGTTTCTGATGAAATCCCTCCTTTTAATGCATTTTCTCACAGAAAACGAGTCTCTCGCCATGGGAACATGGCTTTTTTGAAAAAGCATATTCTGCTCGAGAAATCGTGTTTTAAACAATAAAAACGACTCCCGGCCTTATTTAGTTCACATTTTTACTTTTGGTAACCTAGCACGTATTCATAACGCACTAAACCTTTTTATCGCGTTAAACGCCCTTTCTCGACAAGAAAAGCACAATTTCATCAAAAACAAACAAAACAAGAAAAATTAATCTATTCAACAAGTCTGCAACACATCCTTAAGAGTTACATGATTTCACCCAATGTCAATGTGTAATTTCTCCAGTTCTGATCATTTTTTAGGTTGTTGGTAGCTTGGTCAATGCCAAAACACAGTGAAATCTTTTTATGGCTTTAAACGCGTTTTCTCCTCGAGAGAAACATGATTTCACTAAAAACGTTATAGTTAAAACATGCCTGTTGTACATGTGTGCAAACACTCAGAGCCTTGAGATAGGGGTTTCACCAATGTGTTTTTTGGTGAGAAACCTTCTATTTCAACGTTCTGTGCGTTTTCTGACACGTACAATATGTATTTTAAGTGTTTCTGAGGAAATCCCTCCTTTTAAAGCGTTTTGTCACAGAAAAAGATTTTCTCGCCATGGGAAAATGGCTTTTTTGAAAAAGCATATTCTGGTCGAGAAATCGTGTTTTAAACAATAAAAACGACTCCCGGCCTTATTTAGTTCACATTTTTAGTTTTGGTAACCTAGCACGTATTCATAACGCACTAAACCTTTTTATCGCGTTAAACGCCTTTTCTCGACAAGAAAAGCACAATTTCATCAAAAACAAACAAAACAAGAAAAATGAATCTATTCAACAAGTCTGCAACACATCCTTAAGAGTTACATGATTTCACCCAATGTCAATGTGTAATTTCTCCAGTTCTGATCATTTTTTAGGTTGTTGGTAGCTTGGTCAATGCCAAAACACAGTGAAATCTTTTTATGGCTTTAAACGCGTTTTCTCCTCGAGAGAAACATGATTTCACTAAAAACGTTATAGTTAAAACATGCCTGTTGTACATGTGTGCAAACACTCAGAGCCTTGAGATAGGGGTTTCACCAATGTGTTTTTTGGTGAGAAACCTTCTATTTCAACGTTCTGTGCGTTTTCTGACACGTACAATATGTATTTTAAGTGTTTCTGAGGAAATCCCTCCTTTTAAAGCATTTTGTCACAGAAAATGATTTTCTCGCCATGGGAAAATGGCTTTTTTGAAAAAGCATATTCTGGTCGAGAAATCGTGTTTTAAACAATAAAAACGACTCCCGGCCTTATTTAGTTCACATTTTTACTTTTGGTAACCTAGCACGTATTCATAACGCACTAAACCTTTTTATCGCGTTAAACGCCTTTTCTCGACAAGAAAAGCACAATTTCATCAAAAACAAACAAAACAAGAAAAATGAATCTATTCAACAAGTCTGCAACACATCCTTAAGAGTTACATGATTTCACCCAATGTCAATGTGTAATGTCTCCAGTTCTGATCATTGTTTAGGTTCTTGGTAGCTTGGTCCAATTCCAAACACAGTGAATCCTTTTTATGGCTTTAAACGCATTTTCTCCTCGAGAGAAACATGATTTCACTAAAAACGTTATAGTTAAAACATGCCTGTTGTACAAGTCTGCAAACATTCAGAGCCTTAAAATAGGGGTTTCACCAATGTGTTTTTTGGTGAGAAACCTTCTATTTCAAGGTTCTGTGCGTTTTCAGACACGTACAATATGTATTTTAAGTGTTTCTGAGGAAATCCCTCCTTTTAAAGCATTTTGTCACAGAAAATGATTTTCTCGCCATGGGAAAATGGCTTTTTTGAAAAAGCATATTCTGGTCGAGAAATCGTGTTTTAAACAATAAAAACGACTCCCGGCCTTATTTAGTTCACATTTTTAGTTTTGGTAACCTAGCACGTATTCATAACGCACTAAACCTTTTTATCGCGTTAAACGCCTTTTCTCGACAAGAAAAGCACAATTTCATCAAAAACAAACAAAACAAGAAAAATGAATCTATTCAACAAGTCTGCAACACATCCTTAAGAGTTACATGATTTCACCCAATGTCAATGTGTAATTTCTCCAGTTCTGATCATTTTTTAGGTTGTTGGTAGCTTGGTCAATGCCAAAACACAGTGAAATCTTTTTATGGCTTTAAACGCGTTTTCTCCTCGAGAGAAACATGATTTCACTAAAAACGTTTATAGTTTAAACATGCCTGTTGTACATGTGTGCAAACACTCAGAGCCTTGAGATAGGGGTTTCACCAATGTGTTTTTGGTGAGAAACCTTCTATTTCAAGGTTCTGTGCGTTTTCAGACAAGTACAATATGTATGTATAGTGTTTCTGATGAAATCCCTCCTTTTAATGCATTTTCTCACAGAAAACGAGTCTCTCGCCATGGGAACATGGCTTTTTTGAAAAAGCATATTCTGCTCGAGAAATCGTGTTTTAAACAATAAAAACGACTCCCGGCCTTATTTAGTTCACATTTTTACTTTTGGTAACCTAGCACGTATTCATAACGCACTAAACCTTTTTATCGCGTTAAACGCCTTTTCTCGACAAGAAAAGCACAATTTCATCAAAAACAAACAAAACAAGAAAAATGAATATATTCAACAAGTCTGCAACACATCCTTAAGAGTTACATGATTTCACCCAATGTCAATGTGTAATTTCTCCAGTTCTGATCATTTTTTAGGTTGTTGGTAGCTTGGTCAATGCCAAAACACAGTGAAATCTTTTTATGGCTTTAAACGCGTTTTCTCCTCGAGAGAAACATGATTTCACTAAAAACGTTATAGTTAAAACATGCCTGTTGTACATGTGTGCAAACACTCAGAGCCTTGAGATAGGGGTTTCACCAATGTGTTTTTTGGTGAAAAACCTTCTCTTTCAACGTTCTGTGCGTTTTCTGACACGTACAATATGTATTTTAAGTGTTTCTGAGGAAATCCCTCCTTTTAAAGCGTTTTGTCACAGAAAAAGATTTTCTCGCCATGGGAAAATGGCTTTTTTGAAAAAGCATATTCTGCTCGAGAAATCGTGTTTTAAACAATAAAAACGACTCCCGGCCTTATTTAGTTCACATTTTTAGTTTTGGTAACCTAGCACGTATTCATAACGCACTAAACCTTTTTATCGCGTTAAACGCCCTTTCTCGACAAGAAAAGCACAATTTCATCAAAAACAAACAAAACAAGAAAAATGAATCTATTCAACAAGTCTGCAACACATCCTTAAGAGTTACATGATTTCACCCAATGTCAATGTGTAATTTCTCCAGTTCTGATCATTTTTTAGGTTGTTGGTAGCTTGGTCAATGCCAAAACACAGTGAAATCTTTTTATGGCTTTAAACGCGTTTTCTCCTCGAGAGAAACATGATTTCACTAAAAACGTTTATAGTTTAAACATGCCTGTTGTACATGTGTGCAAACACTCAGAGCCTTGAGATAGGGGTTTCACCAATGTGTTTTTTGGTGAGAAACCTTCTATTTCAAGGTTTTGTGCGTTTTCAGACAAGTACAATATGTATGTATAGTGTTTCTGATGAAATCCCTCCTTTTAATGCATTTTCTCACAGAAAACGAGTCTCTCGCCATGGGAACATGGCTTTTTTGAAAAAGCATATTCTGCTCGAGAAATCGTGTTTTAAACAATAAAAACGACTCCCGGCCTTATTTAGTTCACATTTTTACTTTTGGTAACCTAGCACGTATTCATAACGCACTAAACCTTTTTTATCGCGTTAAACGCCCTTTCTCGACAAGAAAAGCACAATTTCATCAAAAACAAACAAAACAAGAAAAATTAATCTATTCAACAAGTCTGCAACACATCCTTAAGAGTTACATGATTTCACCCAATGTCAATGTGTAATTTCTCCAGTTCTGATCATTTTTTAGGTTGTTGGTAGCTTGGTCAATGCCAAAACACAGTGAAATCTTTTTATGGCTTTAAACGCGTTTTCTCCTCGAGAGAAACATGATTTCACTAAAAACGTTATAGTTAAACATGCCTGTTGTACATGTGTGCAAACACTCAGAGCCTTGAGATAGGGGTTTCACCAATGTGTTTTTTGGTGAGAAACCTTCTCTTTCAACGTTCTGTGCGTTTTCTGACACGTACAATATGTATTTTAAGTGTTTCTGAGGAAATCCCTCCTTTTAAAGCGTTTTGTCACAGAAAAAGATTTTCTCGCCATGGGAAAATGGCTTTTTTGAAAAAGCATATTCTGGTCGAGAAATCGTGTTTTAAACAATAAAAACGACTCCCGGCCTTATTTAGTTCACATTTTTAGTTTTGGTAACCTAGCACGTATTCATAACGCACTAAACCTTTTTATCGCGTTAAACGCCTTTTCTCGACAAGAAAAGCACAATTTCATCAAAAACAAACAAAACAAGAAAAATGAATCTATTCAACAAGTCTGCAACACATCCTTAAGAGTTACATGATTTCACCCAATGTCAATGTGTAATTTCTCCAGTTCTGATCATTTTTTAGGTTGTTGGTAGCTTGGTCAATGCCAAAACACAGTGAAATCTTTTTATGGCTTTAAACGCGTTTTCTCCTCGAGAGAAACATGATTTCACTAAAAACGTTATAGTTAAAACATGCCTGTTGTACATGTGTGCAAACACTCAGAGCCTTGAGATAGGGGTTTCACCAATGTGTTTTTTGGTGAGAAACCTTCTATTTCAACGTTCTGTGCGTTTTCTGACACGTACAATATGTATTTTAAGTGTTTCTGAGGAAATCCCTCCTTTTAAAGCATTTTGTCACAGAAAATGATTTTCTCGCCATGGGAAAATGGCTTTTTTGAAAAAGCATATTCTGGTCGAGAAATCGTGTTTTAAACAATAAAAACGACTCCCGGCCTTATTTAGTTCACATTTTTACTTTTGGTAACCTAGCACGTATTCATAACGCACTAAACCTTTTTATCGCGTTAAACGCCTTTTCTCGACAAGAAAAGCACAATTTCATCAAAAACAAACAAAACAAGAAAAATGAATCTATTCAACAAGTCTGCAACACATCCTTAAGAGTTACATGATTTCACCCAATGTCAATGTGTAATGTCTCCAGTTCTGATCATTGTTTAGGTTCTTGGTAGCTTGGTCCAATTCCAAACACAGTGAATCCTTTTTATGGCTTTAAACGCATTTTCTCCTCGAGAGAAACATGATTTCACTAAAAACGTTATAGTTAAAACATGCCTGTTGTACAAGTCTGCAAACATTCAGAGCCTTAAAATAGGGGTTTCACCAATGTGTTTTTTGGTGAGAAACCTTCTATTTCAAGGTTCTGTGCGTTTTCAGACACGTACAATATGTATTTTAAGTGTTTCTGAGGAAATCCCTCCTTTTAAAGCATTTTGTCACAGAAAATGATTTTCTCGCCATGGGAAAATGGCTTTTTTGAAAAAGCATATTCTGGTCGAGAAATCGTGTTTTAAACAATAAAAACGACTCCCGGCCTTATTTAGTTCACATTTTTAGTTTTGGTAACCTAGCACGTATTCATAACGCACTAAACCTTTTTATCGCGTTAAACGCCTTTTCTCGACAAGAAAAGCACAATTTCATCAAAAACAAACAAAACAAGAAAAATGAATCTATTCAACAAGTCTGCAACACATCCTTAAGAGTTACATGATTTCACCCAATGTCAATGTGTAATTTCTCCAGTTCTGATCATTTTTTAGGTTGTTGGTAGCTTGGTCAATGCCAAAACACAGTGAAATCTTTTTATGGCTTTAAACGCGTTTTCTCCTCGAGAGAAACATGATTTCACTAAAAACGTTTATAGTTTAAACATGCCTGTTGTACATGTGTGCAAACACTCAGAGCCTTGAGATAGGGGTTTCACCAATGTGTTTTTGGTGAGAAACCTTCTATTTCAAGGTTCTGTGCGTTTTCAGACAAGTACAATATGTATGTATAGTGTTTCTGATGAAATCCCTCCTTTTAATGCATTTTCTCACAGAAAACGAGTCTCTCGCCATGGGAACATGGCTTTTTTGAAAAAGCATATTCTGCTCGAGAAATCGTGTTTTAAACAATAAAAACGACTCCCGGCCTTATTTAGTTCACATTTTTACTTTTGGTAACCTAGCACGTATTCATAACGCACTAAACCTTTTTATCGCGTTAAACGCCTTTTCTCGACAAGAAAAGCACAATTTCATCAAAAACAAACAAAACAAGAAAAATGAATATATTCAACAAGTCTGCAACACATCCTTAAGAGTTACATGATTTCACCCAATGTCAATGTGTAATTTCTCCAGTTCTGATCATTTTTTAGGTTGTTGGTAGCTTGGTCAATGCCAAAACACAGTGAAATCTTTTTATGGCTTTAAACGCGTTTTCTCCTCGAGAGAAACATGATTTCACAAAAAACGTTATAGTTAAAACATGCCTGTTGTACATGTGTGCAAACACTCAGAGCCTTGAGATAGGGGTTTCACCAATGTGTTTTTTGGTGAAAAACCTTCTCTTTCAACGTTCTGTGCGTTTTCTGACACGTACAATATGTATTTTAAGTGTTTCTGAGGAAATCCCTCCTTTTAAAGCGTTTTGTCACAGAAAAAGATTTTCTCGCCATGGGAAAATGGCTTTTTTGAAAAAGCATATTCTGCTCGAGAAATCGTGTTTTAAACAATAAAAACGACTCCCGGCCTTATTTAGTTCACATTTTTAGTTTTGGTAACCTAGCACGTATTCATAACGCACTAAACCTTTTTATCGCGTTAAACGCCCTTTCTCGACAAGAAAAGCACAATTTCATCAAAAACAAACAAAACAAGAAAAATGAATCTATTCAACAAGTCTGCAACACATCCTTAAGAGTTACATGATTTCACCCAATGTCAATGTGTAATTTCTCCAGTTCTGATCATTTTTTAGGTTGTTGGTAGCTTGGTCAATGCCAAAACACAGTGAAATCTTTTTATGGCTTTAAACGCGTTTTCTCCTCGAGAGAAACATGATTTCACTAAAAACGTTTATAGTTTAAACATGCCTGTTGTACATGTGTGCAAACACTCAGAGCCTTGAGATAGGGGTTTCACCAATGTGTTTTTTGGTGAGAAACCTTCTATTTCAAGGTTTTGTGCGTTTTCAGACAAGTACAATATGTATGTATAGTGTTTCTGATGAAATCCCTCCTTTTAATGCATTTTCTCACAGAAAACGAGTCTCTCGCCATGGGAACATGGCTTTTTTGAAAAAGCATATTCTGCTCGAGAAATCGTGTTTTAAACAATAAAAACGACTCCCGGCCTTATTTAGTTCACATTTTTACTTTTGGTAACCTAGCACGTATTCATAACGCACTAAACCTTTTTTATCGCGTTAAACGCCCTTTCTCGACAAGAAAAGCACAATTTCATCAAAAACAAACAAAACAAGAAAAATTAATCTATTCAACAAGTCTGCAACACATCCTTAAGAGTTACATGATTTCACCCAATGTCAATGTGTAATTTCTCCAGTTCTGATCATTTTTTAGGTTGTTGGTAGCTTGGTCAATGCCAAAACACAGTGAAATCTTTTTATGGCTTTAAACGCGTTTTCTCCTCGAGAGAAACATGATTTCACTAAAAACGTTATAGTTAAACATGCCTGTTGTACATGTGTGCAAACACTCAGAGCCTTGAGATAGGGGTTTCACCAATGTGTTTTTTGGTGAGAAACCTTCTCTTTCAACGTTCTGTGCGTTTTCTGACACGTACAATATGTATTTTAAGTGTTTCTGAGGAAATCCCTCCTTTTAAAGCGTTTTGTCACAGAAAAAGATTTTCTCGCCATGGGAAAATGGCTTTTTTGAAAAAGCATATTCTGGTCGAGAAATCGTGTTTTAAACAATAAAAACGACTCCCGGCCTTATTTAGTTCACATTTTTAGTTTTGGTAACCTAGCACGTATTCATAACGCACTAAACCTTTTTATCGCGTTAAACGCCTTTTCTCGACAAGAAAAGCACAATTTCATCAAAAACAAACAAAACAAGAAAAATGAATCTATTCAACAAGTCTGCAACACATCCTTAAGAGTTACATGATTTCACCCAATGTCAATGTGTAATTTCTCCAGTTCTGATCATTTTTTAGGTTGTTGGTAGCTTGGTCAATGCCAAAACACAGTGAAATCTTTTTATGGCTTTAAACGCGTTTTCTCCTCGAGAGAAACATGATTTCACTAAAAACGTTATAGTTAAAACATGCCTGTTGTACATGTGTGCAAACACTCAGAGCCTTGAGATAGGGGTTTCACCAATGTGTTTTTTGGTGAGAAACCTTCTATTTCAACGTTCTGTGCGTTTTCTGACACGTACAATATGTATTTTAAGTGTTTCTGAGGAAATCCCTCCTTTTAAAGCATTTTGTCACAGAAAATGATTTTCTCGCCATGGGAAAATGGCTTTTTTGAAAAAGCATATTCTGGTCGAGAAATCGTGTTTTAAACAATAAAAACGACTCCCGGCCTTATTTAGTTCACATTTTTACTTTTGGTAACCTAGCACGTATTCATAACGCACTAAACCTTTTTATCGCGTTAAACGCCTTTTCTCGACAAGAAAAGCACAATTTCATCAAAAACAAACAAAACAAGAAAAATGAATCTATTCAACAAGTCTGCAACACATCCTTAAGAGTTACATGATTTCACCCAATGTCAATGTGTAATGTCTCCAGTTCTGATCATTGTTTAGGTTCTTGGTAGCTTGGTCCAATTCCAAACACAGTGAATCCTTTTTATGGCTTTAAACGCATTTTCTCCTCGAGAGAAACATGATTTCACTAAAAACGTTATAGTTAAAACATGCCTGTTGTACAAGTCTGCAAACATTCAGAGCCTTAAAATAGGGGTTTCACCAATGTGTTTTTTGGTGAGAAACCTTCTATTTCAAGGTTCTGTGCGTTTTCAGACACGTACAATATGTATTTTAAGTGTTTCTGATGAAATCCCTCCTTTTAAAGCATTTTGTCACAGAAAATGATTTTCTCGCCATGGGAAAATGGCTTTTTTGAAAAAGCATATTCTGGTCGAGAAATCGTGTTTTAAACAATAAAAACGACTCCCGGCCTTATTTAGTTCACATTTTTAGTTTTGGTAACCTAGCACGTATTCATAACGCACTAAACCTTTTTATCGCGTTAAACGCCTTTTCTCGACAAGAAAAGCACAATTTCATCAAAAACAAACAAAACAAGAAAAATGAATCTATTCAACAAGTCTGCAACACATCCTTAAGAGTTACATGATTTCACCCAATGTCAATGTGTAATTTCTCCAGTTCTGATCATTTTTTAGGTTGTTGGTAGCTTGGTCAATGCCAAAACACAGTGAAATCTTTTTATGGCTTTAAACGCGTTTTCTCCTCGAGAGAAACATGATTTCACTAAAAACGTTTATAGTTTAAACATGCCTGTTGTACATGTGTGCAAACACTCAGAGCCTTGAGATAGGGGTTTCACCAATGTGTTTTTGGTGAGAAACCTTCTATTTCAAGGTTCTGTGCGTTTTCAGACAAGTACAATATGTATGTATAGTGTTTCTGATGAAATCCCTCCTTTTAATGCATTTTCTCACAGAAAACGAGTCTCTCGCCATGGGAACATGGCTTTTTTGAAAAAGCATATTCTGCTCGAGAAATCGTGTTTTAAACAATAAAAACGACTCCCGGCCTTATTTAGTTCACATTTTTACTTTTGGTAACCTAGCACGTATTCATAACGCACTAAACCTTTTTATCGCGTTAAACGCCTTTTCTCGACAAGAAAAGCACAATTTCATCAAAAACAAACAAAACAAGAAAAATGAATCTATTCAACAAGTCTGCAACACATCCTTAAGAGTTACATGATTTCACCCAATGTCAATGTGTAATTTCTCCAGTTCTGATCATTTTTTAGGTTGTTGGTAGCTTGGTCAATGCCAAAACACAGTGAAATCTTTTTATGGCTTTAAACGCGTTTTCTCCTCGAGAGAAACATGATTTCACTAAAAACGTTATAGTTAAAACATGCCTGTTGTACATGTGTGCAAACACTCAGAGCCTTGAGATAGGGGTTTCACCAATGTGTTTTTTGGTGAAAAACCTTCTCTTTCAACGTTCTGTGCGTTTTCTGACACGTACAATATGTATTTTAAGTGTTTCTGAGGAAATCCCTCCTTTTAAAGCATTTTGTCACAGAAAAAGATTTTCTCGCCATGGGAAAATGGCTTTTTTGAAAAAGCATATTCTGGTCGAGAAATCGTGTTTTAAACAATAAAAACGACTCCCGGCCTTATTTAGTTCACATTTTTAGTTTTGGTAACCTAGCACGTATTCATAACGCACTAAACCTTTTTATCGCGTTAAACGCCTTTTCTCGACAAGAAAAGCACAATTTCCTCAAAAACAAACAAAACAAGAAAAATGAATCTATTCAACAAGTCTGCAACACATCCTTAAGAGTTACATGATTTCACCCAATGTCAATGTGTAATTTCTCCAGTTCTGATCATTTTTTAGGTTGTTGGTAGCTTGGTCAATGCCAAAACACAGTGAAATCTTTTTATGGCTTTAAACGCGTTTTCTCCTCGAGAGAAACATGATTTCACTAAAAACGTTATAGTTAAAACATGCCTGTTGTACATGTGTGCAAACACTCAGAGCCTTGAGATAGGGGTTTCACCAATGTGTTTTTTGGTGAGAAACCTTCTATTTCAACGTTCTGTGCGTTTTCTGACACGTACAATATGTATTTTAAGTGTTTCTGAGGAAATCCCTCCTTTTAAAGCATTTTGTCACAGAAAATGATTTTCTCGCCATGGGAAAATGGCTTTTTTGAAAAAGCATATTCTGGTCGAGAAATCGTGTTTTAAACAATAAAAACGACTCCCGGCCTTATTTAGTTCACATTTTTACTTTTGGTAACCTAGCACGTATTCATAACGCACTAAACCTTTTTATCGCGTTAAACGCCTTTTCTCGACAAGAAAAGCACAATTTCATCAAAAACAAACAAAACAAGAAAAATGAATCTATTCAACAAGTCTGCAACACATCCTTAAGAGTTACATGATTTCACCCAATGTCAATGTGTAATTTCTCCAGTTCTGATCATTGTTTAGGTTCTTGGTAGCTTGGTCCAATTCCAAACACAGTGAATCCTTTTTATGGCTTTAAACGCATTTTCTCCTCGAGAGAAACATGATTTCACTAAAAACGTTATAGTTAAAACATGCCTGTTGTACAAGTCTGCAAACATTCAGAGCCTTAAAATAGGGGTTTCACCAATGTGTTTTTTGGTGAGAAACCTTCTCTTTCAAGGTTCTGTGCGTTTTCAGACACGTACAATATGTATTTTAAGTGTTTCTGATGAAATCCCTCCTTTTAAAGCATTTTGTCACAGAAAATGATTTTCTCGCCATGGGAAAATGGCTTTTTTGAAAAAGCATATTCTGCTCGAGAAATCGTGTTTTAAACAATAAAAACGACTCCCGGCCTTATTTAGTTCACATTTTTACTTTTGGTAACCTAGCACGTATTCATAACGCACTAAACCTTTTTATCGCGTTAAACGCCTTTTCTCGACAAGAAAAGCACAATTTCATCAAAAACAAACAAAACAAGAAAAATGAATCTATTCAACAAGTCTGCAACACATCCTTAAGAGTTACATGATTTCACCCAATGTCAATGTGTAATTTCTCCAGTTCTGATCATTGTTTAGGTTCTTGGTAGCTTGGTCCAATTCCAAACACAGTGAATCCTTTTTATGGCTTTAAACGCATTTTCTCCTCGAGAGAAACATGATTTCACTAAAAACGTTATAGTTAAAACATGCCTGTTGTACAAGTCTGCAAACATTCAGAGCCTTAAAATAGGGGTTTCACCAATGTGTTTTTTGGTGAGAAACCTTCTATTTCAAGGTTCTGTGCGTTTTCAGACACGTACAATATGTATTTTAAGTGTTTCTGATGAAATCCCTCCTTTTAAAGCATTTTGTCACAGAAAATGATTTTCTCGCCATGGGAAAATGGCTTTTTTGAAAAAGCATATTCTGCTCGAGAAATCGTGTTTTAAACAATAAAAACGACTCCCGGCCTTATTTAGTTCACATTTTTTGTTTTGGTAACCTAGCACGTATTCATAACGCACTAAACCTTTTTATCGCGTTAAACGCCTTTTCTCGACAAGAAAAGCACAATTTCATCAAAAACAAACAAAACAAGAAAAATTAATCTATTCAACAAGTCTGCAACACATCCTTAAGAGTTACATGATTTCACCCAATGTCAATGTGTAATTTCTCCAGTTCTGATCATTTTTTAGGTTGTTGGTAGCTTGGTCAATGCCAAAACACAGTGAAATCTTTTTATGGCTTTAAACGCGTTTTCTCCTCGAGAGAAACATGATTTCACTAAAAACGTTTATAGTTTAAACATGCCTGTTGTACATGTGTGCAAACACTCAGAGCCTTGAGATAGGGGTTTCACCAATGTGTTTTTTGGTGAGAAACCTTCTATTTCAAGGTTCTGTGCGTTTTCAGACAAGTACAATATGTATGTATAGTGTTTCTGATGAAATCCCTCCTTTTAATGCATTTTCTCACAGAAAACGAGTCTCTCGCCATGGGAACATGGCTTTTTTGAAAAAGCATATTCTGGTCGAGAAATCGTGTTTTAAACAATAAAAACGACTCCCGGCCTTATTTAGTTCACATTTTTACTTTTGGTAACCTAGCACGTATTCATAACGCACTAAACCTTTTTATCGCGTTAAACGCCTTTTCTCGACAAGAAAAGCACAATTTCATCAAAAACAAACAAAACAAGAAAAATGAATCTATTCAACAAGTCTGCAACACATCCTTAAGAGTTACATGATTTCACCCAATGTCAATGTGTAATTTCTCCAGTTCTGATCATTTTTTAGGTTGTTGGTAGCTTGGTCAATGCCAAAACACAGTGAAATCTTTTTATGGCTTTAAACGCGTTTTCTCCTCGAGAGAAACATGATTTCACTAAAAACGTTATAGTTAAAACATGCCTGTTGTACATGTGTGCAAACACTCAGAGCCTTGAGATAGGGGTTTCACCAATGTGTTTTTTGGTGAAAAACCTTCTCTTTCAACGTTCTGTGCGTTTTCTGACACGTACAATATGTATTTTAAGTGTTTCTGAGGAAATCCCTCCTTTTAAAGCATTTTGTCACAGAAAAAGATTTTCTCGCCATGGGAAAATGGCTTTTTTGAAAAAGCATATTCTGGTCGAGAAATCGTGTTTTAAACAATAAAAACGACTCCCGGCCTTATTTAGTTCACATTTTTAGTTTTGGTAACCTAGCACGTATTCATAACGCACTAAACCTTTTTATCGCGTTAAACGCCTTTTCTCGACAAGAAAAGCACAATTTCCTCAAAAACAAACAAAACAAGAAAAATGAATCTATTCAACAAGTCTGCAACACATCCTTAAGAGTTACATGATTTCACCCAATGTCAATGTGTAATTTCTCCAGTTCTGATCATTTTTTAGGTTGTTGGTAGCTTGGTCAATGCCAAAACACAGTGAAATCTTTTTATGGCTTTAAACGCGTTTTCTCCTCGAGAGAAACATGATTTCACTAAAAACGTTATAGTTAAAACATGCCTGTTGTACATGTGTGCAAACACTCAGAGCCTTGAGATAGGGGTTTCACCAATGTGTTTTTTGGTGAGAAACCTTCTATTTCAACGTTCTGTGCGTTTTCTGACACGTACAATATGTATTTTAAGTGTTTCTGAGGAAATCCCTCCTTTTAAAGCATTTTGTCACAGAAAATGATTTTCTCGCCATGGGAAAATGGCTTTTTTGAAAAAGCATATTCTGGTCGAGAAATCGTGTTTTAAACAATAAAAACGACTCCCGGCCTTATTTAGTTCACATTTTTACTTTTGGTAACCTAGCACGTATTCATAACGCACTAAACCTTTTTATCGCGTTAAACGCCTTTTCTCGACAAGAAAAGCACAATTTCATCAAAAACAAACAAAACAAGAAAAATGAATCTATTCAACAAGTCTGCAACACATCCTTAAGAGTTACATGATTTCACCCAATGTCAATGTGTAATTTCTCCAGTTCTGATCATTGTTTAGGTTCTTGGTAGCTTGGTCCAATTCCAAACACAGTGAATCCTTTTTATGGCTTTAAACGCATTTTCTCCTCGAGAGAAACATGATTTCACTAAAAACGTTATAGTTAAAACATGCCTGTTGTACAAGTCTGCAAACATTCAGAGCCTTAAAATAGGGGTTTCACCAATGTGTTTTTTGGTGAGAAACCTTCTCTTTCAAGGTTCTGTGCGTTTTCAGACACGTACAATATGTATTTTAAGTGTTTCTGATGAAATCCCTCCTTTTAAAGCATTTTGTCACAGAAAATGATTTTCTCGCCATGGGAAAATGGCTTTTTTGAAAAAGCATATTCTGCTCGAGAAATCGTGTTTTAAACAATAAAAACGACTCCCGGCCTTATTTAGTTCACATTTTTACTTTTGGTAACCTAGCACGTATTCATAACGCACTAAACCTTTTTATCGCGTTAAACGCCTTTTCTCGACAAGAAAAGCACAATTTCATCAAAAACAAACAAAACAAGAAAAATGAATCTATTCAACAAGTCTGCAACACATCCTTAAGAGTTACATGATTTCACCCAATGTCAATGTGTAATTTCTCCAGTTCTGATCATTGTTTAGGTTCTTGGTAGCTTGGTCCAATTCCAAACACAGTGAATCCTTTTTATGGCTTTAAACGCATTTTCTCCTCGAGAGAAACATGATTTCACTAAAAACGTTATAGTTAAAACATGCCTGTTGTACAAGTCTGCAAACATTCAGAGCCTTAAAATAGGGGTTTCACCAATGTGTTTTTTGGTGAGAAACCTTCTATTTCAAGGTTCTGTGCGTTTTCAGACACGTACAATATGTATTTTAAGTGTTTCTGATGAAATCCCTCCTTTTAAAGCATTTTGTCACAGAAAATGATTTTCTCGCCATGGGAAAATGGCTTTTTTGAAAAAGCATATTCTGCTCGAGAAATCGTGTTTTAAACAATAAAAACGACTCCCGGCCTTATTTAGTTCACATTTTTTGTTTTGGTAACCTAGCACGTATTCATAACGCACTAAACCTTTTTATCGCGTTAAACGCCTTTTCTCGACAAGAAAAGCACAATTTCATCAAAAACAAACAAAACAAGAAAAATTAATCTATTCAACAAGTCTGCAACACATCCTTAAGAGTTACATGATTTCACCCAATGTCAATGTGTAATTTCTCCAGTTCTGATCATTTTTTAGGTTGTTGGTAGCTTGGTCAATGCCAAAACACAGTGAAATCTTTTTATGGCTTTAAACGCGTTTTCTCCTCGAGAGAAACATGATTTCACTAAAAACGTTTATAGTTTAAACATGCCTGTTGTACATGTGTGCAAACACTCAGAGCCTTGAGATAGGGGTTTCACCAATGTGTTTTTTGGTGAGAAACCTTCTATTTCAAGGTTCTGTGCGTTTTCAGACAAGTACAATATGTATGTATAGTGTTTCTGATGAAATCCCTCCTTTTAATGCATTTTCTCACAGAAAACGAGTCTCTCGCCATGGGAACATGGCTTTTTTGAAAAAGCATATTCTGCTCGAGAAATCGTGTTTTAAACAATAAAAACGACTCCCGGCCTTATTTAGTTCACATTTTTAGTTTTGGTAACCTAGCACGTATTCATAACGCACTAAACCTTTTTATCGCGTTAAACGCCTTTTCTCGACAAGAAAAGCACAATTTCATCAAAAACAAACAAAACAAGAAAAATGAATCTATTCAACAAGTCTGCAACACATCCTTAAGAGTTACATGATTTCACCCAATGTCAATGTGTAATTTCTCCAGTTCTGATCATTTTTTAGGTTGTTGGTAGCTTGGTCAATGCCAAAACACAGTGAAATCTTTTTATGGCTTTAAACGCGTTTTCTCCTCGAGAGAAACATGATTTCACTAAAAACGTTTATAGTTTAAACATGCCTGTTGTACATGTGTGCAAACACTCAGAGCCTTGAGATAGGGGTTTCACCAATGTGTTTTTTGGTGAGAAACCTTCTATTTCAAGGTTCTGTGCGTTTTCAGACAAGTACAATATGTATGTATAGTGTTTCTGATGAAATCCCTCCTTTTAATGCATTTTCTCACAGAAAACGAGTCTCTCGCCATGGGAACATGGCTTTTTTGAAAAAGCATATTCTGCTCGAGAAATCGTGTTTTAAACAATAAAAACGACTCCCGGCCTTATTTAGTTCACATTTTTAGTTTTGGTAACCTAGCACGTATTCATAACGCACTAAACCTTTTTATCGCGTTAAACGCCTTTTCTCGACAAGAAAAGCACAATTTCATCAAAAACAAACAAAACAAGAAAAATGAATCTATTCAACAAGTCTGCAACACATCCTTAAGAGTTACATGATTTCACCCAATGTCAATGTGTAATTTCTCCAGTTCTGATCATTTTTTAGGTTGTTGGTAGCTTGGTCAATGCCAAAACACAGTGAAATCTTTTTATGGCTTTAAACGCGTTTTCTCCTCGAGAGAAACATGATTTCACTAAAAACGTTATAGTTAAAACATGCCTGTTGTACATGTGTGCAAACACTCAGAGCCTTGAGATAGGGGTTTCACCAATGTGTTTTTTGGTGAGAAACCTTCTCTTTCAACGTTCTGTGCGTTTTCTGACACGTACAATATGTATTTTAAGTGTTTCTGAGGAAATCCCTCCTTTTAAAGCGTTTTGTCACAGAAAAAGATTTTCTCGCCATGGGAAAATGGCTTTTTTGAAAAAGCATATTCTGGTCGAGAAATCGTGTTTTAAACAATAAAAACGACTCCCGGCCTTATTTAGTTCACATTTTTACTTTTGGTAACCTAGCACGTATTCATAACGCACTAAACCTTTTTATCGCGTTAAACGCCCTTTCTCGACAAGAAAAGCACAATTTCATCAAAAACAAACAAAACAAGAAAAATGAATCTATTCAACAAGTCTGCAACACATCCTTAAGAGTTACATGATTTCACCCAATGTCAATGTGTAATTTCTCCAGTTCTGATCATTTTTTAGGTTGTTGGTAGCTTGGTCAATGCCAAAACACAGTGAAATCTTTTTATGGCTTTAAACGCGTTTTCTCCTCGAGAGAAACATGATTTCACTAAAAACGTTATAGTTAAAACATGCCTGTTGTACATGTGTGCAAACACTCAGAGCCTTGAGATAGGGGTTTCACCAATGTGTTTTTTGGTGAGAAACCTTCTATTTCAACGTTCTGTGCGTTTTCTGACACGTACAATATGTATTTTAAGTGTTTCTGAGGAAATCCCTCCTTTTAAAGCATTTTGTCACAGAAAATGATTTTCTCGCCATGGGAAAATGGCTTTTTTGAAAAAGCATATTCTGGTCGAGAAATCGTGTTTTAAACAATAAAAGCGACTCCCGGCCTTATTTAGTTCACATTTTTACTTTTGGTAACCTAGCACGTATTCATAACGCACTAAACCTTTTTATCGCGTTAAACGCCTTTTCTCGACAAGAAAAGCACAATTTCATCAAAAACAAACAAAACAAGAAAAATGAATCTATTCAACAAGTCTGCAACACATCCTTAAGAGTTACATGATTTCACCCAATGTCAATGTGTAATTTCTCCAGTTCTGATCATTTTTTAGGTTGTTGGTAGCTTGGTCAATGCCAAAACACAGTGAAATCTTTTTATGGCTTTAAACGCGTTTTCTCCTCGAGAGAAACATGATTTCACTAAAAACGTTTATAGTTTAAACATGCCTGTTGTACATGTGTGCAAACACTCAGAGCCTTGAGATAGGGGTTTCACCAATGTGTTTTTTGGTGAGAAACCTTCTCTTTCAACGTTCTGTGCGTTTTCTGACACGTACAATATGTATTTTAAGTGTTTCTGAGGAAATCCCTCCTTTTAAAGCGTTTTGTCACAGAAAATGATTTTCTCGCCATGGGAAAATGGCTTTTTTGAAAAAGCATATTCTGGTCGAGAAATCGTGTTTTAAACAATAAAAACGACTCCCGGCCTTATTTAGTTCACATTTTTAGTTTTGGTAACCTAGCACGTATTCATAACGCACTAAACCTTTTTATCGCGTTAAACGCCTTTTCTCGACAAGAAAAGCACAATTTCATCAAAAACAAACAAAACAAGAAAAATGAATCTATTCAACAAGTCTGCAACACATCCTTAAGAGTTACATGATTTCACCCAATGTCAATGTGTAATTTCTCCAGTTCTGATCATTGTTTAGGTTCTTGGTAGCTTGGTCCAATTCCAAACACAGTGAATCCTTTTTATGGCTTTAAACGCATTTTCTCCTCGAGAGAAACATGATTTCACTAAAAACGTTATAGTTAAAACATGCCTGTTGTACAAGTCTGCAAACATTCAGAGCCTTAAAATAGGGGTTTCACCAATGTGTTTTTTGGTGAGAAACCTTCTATTTCAAGGTTCTGTGCGTTTTCAGACACGTACAATATGTATTTTAAGTGTTTCTGATGAAATCCCTCCTTTTAAAGCATTTTGTCACAGAAAATGATTTTCTCGCCATGGGAAAATGGCTTTTTTGAAAAAGCATATTCTGGTCGAGAAATCGTGTTTTAAACAATAAAAACGACTCCCGGCCTTATTTAGTTCACATTTTTAGTTTTGGTAACCTAGCACGTATTCATAACGCACTAAACCTTTTTATCGCGTTAAACGCCTTTTCTCGACAAGAAAAGCACAATTTCCTCAAAAACAAACAAAACAAGAAAAATGAATCTATTCAACAAGTCTGCAACACATCCTTAAGAGTTACATGATTTCACCCAATGTCAATGTGTAATTTCTCCAGTTCTGATCATTTTTTAGGTTGTTGGTAGCTTGGTCAATGCCAAAACACAGTGAAATCTTTTTATGGCTTTAAACGCGTTTTCTCCTCGAGAGAAACATGATTTCACTAAAAACGTTATAGTTAAAACATGCCTGTTGTACATGTGTGCAAACACTCAGAGCCTTGAGATAGGGGTTTCACCAATGTGTTTTTTGGTGAGAAACCTTCTATTTCAACGTTCTGTGCGTTTTCTGACACGTACAATATGTATTTTAAGTGTTTCTGAGGAAATCCCTCCTTTTAAAGCATTTTGTCACAGAAATGATTTTCTCGCCATGGGAAAATGGCTTTTTTGAAAAAGCATATTCTGGTCGAGAAATCGTGTTTTAAACAATAAAAACGACTCCCGGCCTTATTTAGTTCACATTTTTACTTTTGGTAACCTAGCACGTATTCATAACGCACTAAACCTTTTTATCGCGTTAAACGCCTTTTCTCGACAAGAAAAGCACAATTTCATCAAAAACAAACAAAACAAGAAAAATGAATCTATTCAACAAGTCTGCAACACATCCTTAAGAGTTACATGATTTCACCCAATGTCAATGTGTAATTTCTCCAGTTCTGATCATTGTTTAGGTTCTTGGTAGCTTGGTCCAATTCCAAACACAGTGAATCCTTTTTATGGCTTTAAACGCATTTTCTCCTCGAGAGAAACATGATTTCACTAAAAACGTTATAGTTAAAACATGCCTGTTGTACAAGTCTGCAAACATTCAGAGCCTTAAAATAGGGGTTTCACCAATGTGTTTTTTGGTGAGAAACCTTCTATTTCAAGGTTCTGTGCGTTTTCAGACACGTACAATATGTATTTTAAGTGTTTCTGAGGAAATCCCTCCTTTTAAAGCATTTTGTCACAGAAAATGATTTTCTCGCCATGGGAAAATGGCTTTTTTGAAAAAGCATATTCTGGTCGAGAAATCGTGTTTTAAACAATAAAAACGACTCCCGGCCTTATTTAGTTCACATTTTTAGTTTTGGTAACCTAGCACGTATTCATAACGCACTAAACCTTTTTATCGCGTTAAACGCCCTTTCTCGACAAGAAAAGCACAATTTCATCAAAAACAAACAAAACAAGAAAAATGAATCTATTCAACAAGTCTGCAACACATCCTTAAGAGTTACATGATTTCACCCAATGTCAATGTGTAATTTCTCCAGTTCTGATCATTTTTTAGGTTGTTGGTAGCTTGGTCAATGCCAAAACACAGTGAAATCTTTTTATGGCTTTAAACGCGTTTTCTCCTCGAGAGAAACATGATTTCACTAAAAACGTTTATAGTTTAAACATGCCTGTTGTACATGTGTGCAAACACTCAGAGCCTTGAGATAGGGGTTTCACCAATGTGTTTTTTGGTGAGAAACCTTCTCTTTCAACGTTCTGTGCGTTTTCTGACACGTACAATATGTATTTTAAGTGTTTCTGAGGAAATCCCTCCTTTTAAAGCGTTTTGTCACAGAAAAAGATTTTCTCGCCATGGGAAAATGGCTTTTTTGAAAAAGCATATTCTGGTCGAGAAATCGTGTTTTAAACAATAAAAACGACTCCCGGCCTTATTTAGTTCACATTTTTACTTTTGGTAACCTAGCACGTATTCATAACGCACTAAACCTTTTTATCGCGTTAAACGCCTTTTCTCGACAAGAAAAGCACAATTTCATCAAAAACAAACAAAACAAGAAAAATGAATCTATTCAACAAGTCTGCAACACATCCTTAAGAGTTACATGATTTCACCCAATGTCAATGTGTAATTTCTCCAGTTCTGATCATTTTTTAGGTTGTTGGTAGCTTGGTCAATGCCAAAACACAGTGAAATCTTTTTATGGCTTTAAACGCGTTTTCTCCTCGAGAGAAACATGATTTCACTAAAAACGTTATAGTTAAAACATGCCTGTTGTACATGTGTGCAAACACTCAGAGCCTTGAGATAGGGGTTTCACCAATGTGTTTTTTGGTGAGAAACCTTCTATTTCAACGTTCTGTGCGTTTTCTGACACGTACAATATGTATTTTAAGTGTTTCTGAGGAAATCCCTCCTTTTAAAGCATTTTGTCACAGAAATGATTTTCTCGCCATGGGAAAATGGCTTTTTTGAAAAAGCATATTCTGGTCGAGAAATCGTGTTTTAAACAATAAAAACGACTCCCGGCCTTATTTAGTTCACATTTTTACTTTTGGTAACCTAGCACGTATTCATAACGCACTAAACCTTTTTATCGCGTTAAACGCCTTTTCTCGACAAGAAAAGCACAATTTCATCAAAAACAAACAAAACAAGAAAAATGAATCTATTCAACAAGTCTGCAACACATCCTTAAGAGTTACATGATTTCACCCAATGTCAATGTGTAATTTCTCCAGTTCTGATCATTGTTTAGGTTCTTGGTAGCTTGGTCCAATTCCAAACACAGTGAATCCTTTTTATGGCTTTAAACGCATTTTCTCCTCGAGAGAAACATGATTTCACTAAAAACGTTATAGTTAAAACATGCCTGTTGTACAAGTCTGCAAACATTCAGAGCCTTAAAATAGGGGTTTCACCAATGTGTTTTTTGGTGAGAAACCTTCTATTTCAAGGTTCTGTGCGTTTTCAGACACGTACAATATGTATTTTAAGTGTTTCTGATGAAATCCCTCCTTTTAAAGCATTTTGTCACAGAAAATGATTTTCTCGCCATGGGAAAATGGCTTTTTTGAAAAAGCATATTCTGGTCGAGAAATCGTGTTTTAAACAATAAAAACGACTCCCGGCCTTATTTAGTTCACATTTCTAGTTTTGGTAACCTAGCACGTATTCATAACGCACTAAACCTTTTTATCGCGTTAAACGCCTTTTCTCGACAAGAAAAGCACAATTTCCTCAAAAACAAACAAAACAAGAAAAATGAATCTATTCAACAAGTCTGCAACACATCCTTAAGAGTTACATGATTTCACCCAATGTCAATGTGTAATTTCTCCAGTTCTGATCATTTTTTAGGTTGTTGGTAGCTTGGTCAATGCCAAAACACAGTGAAATCTTTTTATGGCTTTAAACGCGTTTTCTCCTCGAGAGAAACATGATTTCACTAAAAACGTTATAGTTAAAACATGCCTGTTGTACATGTGTGCAAACACTCAGAGCCTTGAGATAGGGGTTTCACCAATGTGTTTTTTGGTGAGAAACCTTCTATTTCAACGTTCTGTGCGTTTTCTGACACGTACAATATGTATTTTAAGTGTTTCTGAGGAAATCCCTCCTTTTAAAGCATTTTGTCACAGAAATGATTTTCTCGCCATGGGAAAATGGCTTTTTTGAAAAAGCATATTCTGGTCGAGAAATCGTGTTTTAAACAATAAAAACGACTCCCGGCCTTATTTAGTTCACATTTTTACTTTTGGTAACCTAGCACGTATTCATAACGCACTAAACCTTTTTATCGCGTTAAACGCCTTTTCTCGACAAGAAAAGCACAATTTCATCAAAAACAAACAAAACAAGAAAAATGAATCTATTCAACAAGTCTGCAACACATCCTTAAGAGTTACATGATTTCACCCAATGTCAATGTGTAATTTCTCCAGTTCTGATCATTGTTTAGGTTCTTGGTAGCTTGGTCCAATTCCAAACACAGTGAATCCTTTTTATGGCTTTAAACGCATTTTCTCCTCGAGAGAAACATGATTTCACTAAAAACGTTATAGTTAAAACATGCCTGTTGTACAAGTCTGCAAACATTCAGAGCCTTAAAATAGGGGTTTCACCAATGTGTTTTTTGGTGAGAAACCTTCTATTTCAAGGTTCTGTGCGTTTTCAGACACGTACAATATGTATTTTAAGTGTTTCTGAGGAAATCCCTCCTTTTAAAGCATTTTGTCACAGAAAATGATTTTCTCGCCATGGGAAAATGGCTTTTTTGAAAAAGCATATTCTGGTCGAGAAATCGTGTTTTAAACAATAAAAACGACTCCCGGCCTTATTTAGTTCACATTTTTAGTTTTGGTAACCTAGCACGTATTCATAACGCACTAAACCTTTTTATCGCGTTAAACGCCTTTTCTCGACAAGAAAAGCACAATTTCATCAAAAACAAACAAAACAAGAAAAATGAATCTATTCAACAAGTCTGCAACACATCCTTAAGAGTTACATGATTTCACCCAATGTCAATGTGTAATTTCTCCAGTTCTGATCATTTTTTAGGTTGTTGGTAGCTTGGTCAATGCCAAAACACAGTGAAATCTTTTTATGGCTTTAAACGCGTTTTCTCCTCGAGAGAAACATGATTTCACTAAAAACGTTATAGTTAAAACATGCCTGTTGTACATGTGTGCAAACACTCAGAGCCTTGAGATAGGGGTTTCACCAATGTGTTTTTTGGTGAGAAACCTTCTATTTCAACGTTCTGTGCGTTTTCTGACACGTACAATATGTATTTTAAGTGTTTCTGAGGAAATCCCTCCTTTTAAAGCATTTTGTCACAGAAAATGATTTTCTCGCCATGGGAAAATGGCTTTTTTGAAAAAGCATATTCTGGTCGAGAAATCGTGTTTTAAACAATAAAAACGACTCCCGGCCTTATTTAGTTCACATTTTTACTTTTGGTAACCTAGCACGTATTCATAACGCACTAAACCTTTTTATCGCGTTAAACGCCTTTTCTCGACAAGAAAAGCACAATTTCATCAAAAACAAACAAAACAAGAAAAATGAATCTATTCAACAAGTCTGCAACACATCCTTAAGAGTTACATGATTTCACCCAATGTCAATGTGTAATTTCTCCAGTTCTGATCATTTTTTAGGTTGTTGGTAGCTTGGTCAATGCCAAAACACAGTGAAATCTTTTTATGGCTTTAAACGCGTTTTCTCCTCGAGAGAAACATGATTTCACTAAAAACGTTATAGTTAAAACATGCCTGTTGTACATGTGTGCAAACACTCAGAGCCTTGAGATAGGGGTTTCACCAATGTGTTTTTTGGTGAGAAACCTTCTATTTCAACGTTCTGTGCGTTTTCTGACACGTACAATATGTATTTTAAGTGTTTCTGAGGAAATCCCTCCTTTTAAAGCATTTTGTCACAGAAAATGATTTTCTCGCCATGGGAAAATGGCTTTTTTGAAAAAGCATATTCTGGTCGAGAAATCGTGTTTTAAACAATAAAAACGACTCCCGGCCTTATTTAGTTCACATTTTTACTTTTGGTAACCTAGCACGTATTCATAACGCACTAAACCTTTTTATCGCGTTAAACGCCTTTTCTCGACAAGAAAAGCACAATTTCATCAAAAACAAACAAAACAAGAAAAATGAATCTATTCAACAAGTCTGCAACACATCCTTAAGAGTTACATGATTTCACCCAATGTCAATGTGTAATTTCTCCAGTTCTGATCATTTTTTAGGTTGTTGGTAGCTTGGTCAATGCCAAAACACAGTGAAATCTTTTTATGGCTTTAAACGCGTTTTCTCCTCGAGAGAAACATGATTTCACTAAAAACGTTATAGTTAAAACATGCCTGTTGTACATGTGTGCAAACACTCAGAGCCTTGAGATAGGGGTTTCACCAATGTGTTTTTTGGTGAGAAACCTTCTATTTCAACGTTCTGTGCGTTTTCTGACACGTACAATATGTATTTTAAGTGTTTCTGAGGAAATCCCTCCTTTTAAAGCATTTTGTCACAGAAAATGATTTTCTCGCCATGGGAAAATGGCTTTTTTGAAAAAGCATATTCTGGTCGAGAAATCGTGTTTTAAACAATAAAAACGACTCCCGGCCTTATTTAGTTCACATTTCTAGTTTTGGTAACCTAGCACGTATTCATAACGCACTAAACCTTTTTATCGCGTTAAACGCCTTTTCTCGACAAGAAAAGCACAATTTCCTCAAAAACAAACAAAACAAGAAAAATTAATCTATTCAACAAGTCTGCAACACATCCTTAAGAGTTACATGATTTCACCCAATGTCAATGTGTAATTTCTCCAGTTCTGATCATTTTTTAGGTTGTTGGTAGCTTGGTCAATGCCAAAACACAGTGAAATCTTTTTATGGCTTTAAACGCGTTTTCTCCTCGAGAGAAACATGATTTCACTAAAAACGTTTATAGTTTAAACATGCCTGTTGTACATGTGTGCAAACACTCAGAGCCTTGAGATAGGGGTTTCACCAATGTGTTTTTTGGTGAGAAACCTTCTATTTCAAGGTTCTGTGCGTTTTCAGACAAGTACAATATGTATGTATAGTGTTTCTGATGAAATCCCTCCTTTTAATGCATTTTCTCACAGAAAACGAGTCTCTCGCCATGGGAACATGGCTTTTTTGAAAAAGCATATTCTGCTCGAGAAATCGTGTTTTAAACAATAAAAACGACTCCCGGCCTTATTTAGTTCACATTTTTACTTTTGGTAACCTAGCACGTATTCATAACGCACTAAACCTTTTTATCGCGTTAAACGCCCTTTCTCGACAAGAAAAGCACAATTTCATCAAAAACAAACAAAACAAGAAAAATGAATCTATTCAACAAGTCTGCAACACATCCTTAAGAGTTACATGATTTCACCCAATGTCAATGTGTAATTTCTCCAGTTCTGATCATTTTTTAGGTTGTTGGTAGCTTGGTCAATGCCAAAACACAGTGAAATCTTTTTATGGCTTTAAACGCGTTTTCTCCTCGAGAGAAACATGATTTCACTAAAAACGTTATAGTTAAAACATGCCTGTTGTACATGTGTGCAAACACTCAGAGCCTTGAGATAGGGGTTTCACCAATGTGTTTTTTGGTGAGAAACCTTCTATTTCAACGTTCTGTGCGTTTTCTGACACGTACAATATGTATTTTAAGTGTTTCTGAGGAAATCCCTCCTTTTAAAGCATTTTGTCACAGAAAATGATTTTCTCGCCATGGGAAAATGGCTTTTTTGAAAAAGCATATTCTGGTCGAGAAATCGTGTTTTAAACAATAAAAACGACTCCCGGCCTTATTTAGTTCACATTTTTACTTTTGGTAACCTAGCACGTATTCATAACGCACTAAACCTTTTTATCGCGTTAAACGCCTTTTCTCGACAAGAAAAGCACAATTTCATCAAAAACAAACAAAACAAGAAAAATGAATCTATTCAACAAGTCTGCAACACATCCTTAAGAGTTACATGATTTCACCCAATGTCAATGTGTAATTTCTCCAGTTCTGATCATTTTTTAGGTTGTTGGTAGCTTGGTCAATGCCAAAACACAGTGAAATCTTTTTATGGCTTTAAACGCGTTTTCTCCTCGAGAGAAACATGATTTCACTAAAAACGTTATAGTTAAAACATGCCTGTTGTACATGTGTGCAAACACTCAGAGCCTTGAGATAGGGGTTTCACCAATGTGTTTTTTGGTGAGAAACCTTCTATTTCAACGTTCTGTGCGTTTTCTGACACGTACAATATGTATTTTAAGTGTTTCTGAGGAAATCCCTCCTTTTAAAGCATTTTGTCACAGAAAATGATTTTCTCGCCATGGGAAAATGGCTTTTTTGAAAAAGCATATTCTGGTCGAGAAATCGTGTTTTAAACAATAAAAACGACTCCCGGCCTTATTTAGTTCACATTTCTAGTTTTGGTAACCTAGCACGTATTCATAACGCACTAAACCTTTTTATCGCGTTAAACGCCTTTTCTCGACAAGAAAAGCACAATTTCCTCAAAAACAAACAAAACAAGAAAAATTAATCTATTCAACAAGTCTGCAACACATCCTTAAGAGTTACATGATTTCACCCAATGTCAATGTGTAATTTCTCCAGTTCTGATCATTTTTTAGGTTGTTGGTAGCTTGGTCAATGCCAAAACACAGTGAAATCTTTTTATGGCTTTAAACGCGTTTTCTCCTCGAGAGAAACATGATTTCACTAAAAACGTTTATAGTTTAAACATGCCTGTTGTACATGTGTGCAAACACTCAGAGCCTTGAGATAGGGGTTTCACCAATGTGTTTTTTGGTGAGAAACCTTCTATTTCAAGGTTCTGTGCGTTTTCAGACAAGTACAATATGTATGTATAGTGTTTCTGATGAAATCCCTCCTTTTAATGCATTTTCTCACAGAAAACGAGTCTCTCGCCATGGGAACATGGCTTTTTTGAAAAAGCATATTCTGCTCGAGAAATCGTGTTTTAAACAATAAAAACGACTCCCGGCCTTATTTAGTTCACATTTTTACTTTTGGTAACCTAGCACGTATTCATAACGCACTAAACCTTTTTATCGCGTTAAACGCCTTTTCTCGACAAGAAAAGCACAATTTCATCAAAAACAAACAAAACAAGAAAAATGAATCTATTCAACAAGTCTGCAACACATCCTTAAGAGTTACATGATTTCACCCAATGTCAATGTGTAATTTCTCCAGTTCTGATCATTTTTTAGGTTGTTGGTAGCTTGGTCAATGCCAAAACACAGTGAAATCTTTTTATGGCTTTAAACGCGTTTTCTCCTCGAGAGAAACATGATTTCACTAAAAACGTTATAGTTAAAACATGCCTGTTGTACATGTGTGCAAACACTCAGAGCCTTGAGATAGGGGTTTCACCAATGTGTTTTTTGGTGAGAAACCTTCTATTTCAACGTTCTGTGCGTTTTCTGACACGTACAATATGTATTTTAAGTGTTTCTGAGGAAATCCCTCCTTTTAAAGCATTTTGTCACAGAAATGATTTTCTCGCCATGGGAAAATGGCTTTTTTGAAAAAGCATATTCTGGTCGAGAAATCGTGTTTTAAACAATAAAAACGACTCCCGGCCTTATTTAGTTCACATTTTTACTTTTGGTAACCTAGCACGTATTCATAACGCACTAAACCTTTTTATCGCGTTAAACGCCTTTTCTCGACAAGAAAAGCACAATTTCATCAAAAACAAACAAAACAAGAAAAATGAATCTATTCAACAAGTCTGCAACACATCCTTAAGAGTTACATGATTTCACCCAATGTCAATGTGTAATTTCTCCAGTTCTGATCATTGTTTAGGTTCTTGGTAGCTTGGTCCAATTCCAAACACAGTGAATCCTTTTTATGGCTTTAAACGCATTTTCTCCTCGAGAGAAACATGATTTCACTAAAAACGTTATAGTTAAAACATACCTGTTGTACAAGTCTGCAAACATTCAGAGCCTTAAAATAGGGGTTTCACCAATGTGTTTTTTGGTGAGAAACCTTCTATTTCAAGGTTCTGTGCGTTTTCAGACACGTACAATATGTATTTTAAGTGTTTCTGATGAAATCCCTCCTTTTAAAGCATTTTGTCACAGAAAATGATTTTCTCGCCATGGGAAAATGGCTTTTTTGAAAAAGCATATTCTGCTCGAGAAATCGTGTTTTAAACAATAAAAATGACTCCCGGCCTTATTTAGTTCACATTTTTAGTTTTGGTAACCTAGCACGTATTCATAACGCACTAAACCTTTTTATCGCGTTAAACGCCTTTTCTCGACAAGAAAAGCACAATTTCCTCAAAAACAAACAAAACAAGAAAAATGAATCTATTCAACAAGTCTGCAACACATCCTTAAGAGTTACATGATTTCACCCAATGTCAATGTGTAATTTCTCCAGTTCTGATCATTTTTTAGGTTGTTGGTAGCTTGGTCAATGCCAAAACACAGTGAAATCTTTTTATGGCTTTAAACGCGTTTTCTCCTCGAGAGAAACATGATTTCACTAAAAACGTTATAGTTAAAACATGCCTGTTGTACATGTGTGCAAACACTCAGAGCCTTGAGATAGGGGTTTCACCAATGTGTTTTTTGGTGAGAAACCTTCTATTTCAACGTTCTGTGCGTTTTCTGACACGTACAATATGTATTTTAAGTGTTTCTGAGGAAATCCCTCCTTTTAAAGCATTTTGTCACAGAAATGATTTTCTCGCCATGGGAAAATGGCTTTTTTGAAAAAGCATATTCTGGTCGAGAAATCGTGTTTTAAACAATAAAAACGACTCCCGGCCTTATTTAGTTCACATTTTTACTTTTGGTAACCTAGCACGTATTCATAACGCACTAAACCTTTTTATCGCGTTAAACGCCTTTTCTCGACAAGAAAAGCACAATTTCATCAAAAACAAACAAAACAAGAAAAATGAATCTATTCAACAAGTCTGCAACACATCCTTAAGAGTTACATGATTTCACCCAATGTCAATGTGTAATTTCTCCAGTTCTGATCATTGTTTAGGTTCTTGGTAGCTTGGTCCAATTCCAAACACAGTGAATCCTTTTTATGGCTTTAAACGCATTTTCTCCTCGAGAGAAACATGATTTCACTAAAAACGTTATAGTTAAAACATGCCTGTTGTACAAGTCTGCAAACATTCAGAGCCTTAAAATAGGGGTTTCACCAATGTGTTTTTTGGTGAGAAACCTTCTATTTCAAGGTTCTGTGCGTTTTCAGACACGTACAATATGTATTTTAAGTGTTTCTGATGAAATCCCTCCTTTTAAAGCATTTTGTCACAGAAAATGATTTTCTCGCCATGGGAAAATGGCTTTTTTGAAAAAGCATATTCTGGTCGAGAAATCGTGTTTTAAACAATAAAAACGACTCCCGGCCTTATTTAGTTCACATTTTTAGTTTTGGTAACCTAGCACGTATTCATAACGCACTAAACCTTTTTATCGCGTTAAACGCCTTTTCTCGACAAGAAAAGCACAATTTCCTCAAAAACAAACAAAACAAGAAAAATTAATCTATTCAACAAGTCTGCAACACATCCTTAAGAGTTACATGATTTCACCCAATGTCAATGTGTAATTTCTCCAGTTCTGATCATTTTTTAGGTTGTTGGTAGCTTGGTCAATGCCAAAACACAGTGAAATCTTTTTATGGCTTTAAACGCGTTTTCTCCTCGAGAGAAACATGATTTCACTAAAAACGTTTATAGTTTAAACATGCCTGTTGTACATGTGTGCAAACACTCAGAGCCTTGAGATAGGGGTTTCACCAATGTGTTTTTTGGTGAGAAACCTTCTATTTCAAGGTTCTGTGCGTTTTCAGACAAGTACAATATGTATGTATAGTGTTTCTGATGAAATCCCTCCTTTTAATGCATTTTCTCACAGAAAACGAGTCTCTCGCCATGGGAACATGGCTTTTTTGAAAAAGCATATTCTGCTCGAGAAATCGTGTTTTAAACAATAAAAACGACTCCCGGCCATATTTAGTTCACATTTTTACTTTTGGTAACCTAGCACGTATTCATAACGCACTAAACCTTTTTATCGCGTTAAACGCCCTTTCTCGACAAGAAAAGCACAATTTCATCAAAAACAAACAAAACAAGAAAAATGAATCTATTCAACAAGTCTGCAACACATCCTTAAGAGTTACATGATTTCACCCAATGTCAATGTGTAATTTCTCCAGTTCTGATCATTTTTTAGGTTGTTGGTAGCTTGGTCAATGCCAAAACACAGTGAAATCTTTTTATGGCTTTAAACGCGTTTTCTCCTCGAGAGAAACATGATTTCACTAAAAACGTTATAGTTAAAACATGCCTGTTGTACATGTGTGCAAACACTCAGAGCCTTGAGATAGGGGTTTCACCAATGTGTTTTTTGGTGAGAAACCTTCTATTTCAACGTTCTGTGCGTTTTCTGACACGTACAATATGTATTTTAAGTGTTTCTGAGGAAATCCCTCCTTTTAAAGCATTTTGTCACAGAAAATGATTTTCTCGCCATGGGAAAATGGCTTTTTTGAAAAAGCATATTCTGGTCGAGAAATCGTGTTTTAAACAATAAAAACGACTCCCGGCCTTATTTAGTTCACATTTTTACTTTTGGTAACCTAGCACGTATTCATAACGCACTAAACCTTTTTATCGCGTTAAACGCCCTTTCTCGACAAGAAAAGCACAATTTCATCAAAAACAAACAAAACAAGAAAAATGAATCTATTCAACAAGTCTGCAACACATCCTTAAGAGTTACATGATTTCACCCAATGTCAATGTGTAATTTCTCCAGTTCTGATCATTTTTTAGGTTGTTGGTAGCTTGGTCAATGCCAAAACACAGTGAAATCTTTTTATGGCTTTAAACGCGTTTTCTCCTCGAGAGAAACATGATTTCACTAAAAACGTTATAGTTAAAACATGCCTGTTGTACATGTGTGCAAACACTCAGAGCCTTGAGATAGGGGTTTCACCAATGTGTTTTTTGGTGAGAAACCTTCTATTTCAACGTTCTGTGCGTTTTCTGACACGTACAATATGTATTTTAAGTGTTTCTGAGGAAATCCCTCCTTTTAAAGCATTTTGTCACAGAAAATGATTTTCTCGCCATGGGAAAATGGCTTTTTTGAAAAAGCATATTCTGGTCGAGAAATCGTGTTTTAAACA
The DNA here is from genome assembly GCF_029633865.1 of Lampris incognitus. Lineage (NCBI taxonomy): Eukaryota > Metazoa > Chordata > Actinopteri > Lampriformes > Lampridae > Lampris > Lampris incognitus. Next base: position 39,987,619 of record NC_079220.1, on the reverse strand, counting down.
ATAAAAACGACTCCCGGCCTTATTTAGTTCACATTTTTACTTTTGGTAACCTAGCACGTATTCATAACGCACTAAACCTTTTTATCGCGTTAAACGCCTTTTCTCGACAAGAAAAGCACAATTTCATCAAAAACAAACAAAACAAGAAAAATGAATCTATTCAACAAGTCTGCAACACATCCTTAAGAGTTACATGATTTCACCCAATGTCAATGTGTAATTTCTCCAGTTCTGATCATTTTTTAGGTTGTTGGTAGCTTGGTCAATGCCAAAACACAGTGAAATCTTTTTATGGCTTTAAACGCGTTTTCTCCTCGAGAGAAACATGATTTCACTAAAAACGTCATAGTTAAAACATGCCTGTTGTACATGTGTGCAAACACTCAGAGCCTTGAGATAGGGGTTTCACCAATGTGTTTTTTGGTGAGAAACCTTCTATTTCAACGTTCTGTGCGTTTTCTGACACGTACAATATGTATTTTAAGTGTTTCTGAGGAAATCCCTCCTTTTAAAGCATTTTGTCACAGAAAATGATTTTCTCGCCATGGGAAAATGGCTTTTTTGAAAAAGCATATTCTGGTCGAGAAATCGTGTTTTAAACAATAAAAACGACTCCCGGCCTTATTTAGTTCACATTTTTACTTTTGGTAACCTAGCACGTATTCATAACGCACTAAACCTTTTTATCGCGTTAAACGCCCTTTCTCGACAAGAAAAGCACAATTTCATCAAAAACAAACAAAACAAGAAAAATGAATCTATTCAACAAGTCTGCAACACGTCCTTAAGAGTTACATGATTTCACCCAATGTCAATGTGTAATTTCTCCAGTTCTGATCATTTTTTAGGTTGTTGGTAGCTTGGTCAATGCCAAAACACAGTGAAATCTTTTTATGGCTTTAAACGCGTTTTCTCCTCGAGAGAAACATGATTTCACTAAAAACGTTATAGTTAAAACATGCCTGTTGTACATGTGTGCAAACACTCAGAGCCTTGAGATAGGGGTTTCACCAATGTGTTTTTTGGTGAGAAACCTTCTATTACAAGGTTCTGTGCGTTTTCAGACACGTACAATATGTATTTTAAGTGTTTCTGATGAAATCCCTCCTTTTAAAGCATTTTGTCACAGAAAATGATTTTCTCGCCATGGGAAAATGGCTTTTTTGAAAAAGCATATTCTGGTCGAGAAATCGTGTTTTAAACAATAAAAACGACTCCCGGCCTTATTTAGTTCACATTTTTAGTTTTGGTAACCTAGCACGTATTCATAACGCACTAAACCTTTTTATCGCGTTAAACGCCCTTTCTCGACAAGAAAAGCACAATTTCATCAAAAACAAACAAAACAAGAAAAATGAATCTATTCAACAAGTCTGCAACACGTCCTTAAGAGTTACATGATTTCACCCAATGTCTATGTGTAATTTCTCCAGTTCTGATCATTTTTTAGGTTGTTGGTAGCTTGGTCAATGCCAAAACACAGTGAAATCTTTTTATGGCTTTAAACGCGTTTTCTCCTCGAGAGAAACATGATTTCACTAAAAACGTTTATAGTTTAAACATGCCTGTTGTACATGTGTGCAAACACTCAGAGCCTTGAGATAGGGGTTTCACCAATGTGTTTTTTGGTGAGAAACCTTCTATTTCAAGGTTCTGTGCGTTTTCAGACAAGTACAATATGTATGTATAGTGTTTCTGATGAAATCCCTCCTTTTAATGCATTTTCTCACAGAAAACGAGTCTCTCGCCATGGGAAAATGGCTTTTTTGAAAAAGCATATTCTGGTCGAGAAATCGTGTTTTAAACAATAAAAACGACTCCCGGCCTTATTTAGTTCACATTTTTACTTTTGGTAACCTAGCACGTATTCATAACGCACTAAACCTTTTTATCGCGTTAAACGCCCTTTCTCGACAAGAAAAGCACAATTTCATCAAAAACAAACAAAACAAGAAAAATGAATCTATTCAACAAGTCTGCAACACGTCCTTAAGAGTTACATGATTTCACCCAATGTCAATGTGTAATTTCTCCAGTTCTGATCATTTTTTAGGTTGTTGGTAGCTTGGTCAATGCCAAAACACAGTGAAATCTTTTTATGGCTTTAAACGCGTTTTCTCCTCGAGAGAAACATGATTTCACTAAAAACGTTATAGTTAAAACATGCCTGTTGTACATGTGTGCAAACACTCAGAGCCTTGAGATAGGGGTTTCACCAATGTGTTTTTTGGTGAGAAACCTTCTATTACAAGGTTCTGTGCGTTTTCAGACACGTACAATATGTATTTTAAGTGTTTCTGATGAAATCCCTCCTTTTAAAGCATTTTGTCACAGAAAATGATTTTCTCGCCATGGGAAAATGGCTTTTTTGAAAAAGCATATTCTGGTCGAGAAATCGTGTTTTAAACAATAAAAACGACTCCCGGCCTTATTTAGTTCACATTTTTAGTTTTGGTAACCTAGCACGTATTCATAACGCACTAAACCTTTTTATCGCGTTAAACGCCCTTTCTCGACAAGAAAAGCACAATTTCATCAAAAACAAACAAAACAAGAAAAATGAATCTATTCAACAAGTCTGCAACACGTCCTTAAGAGTTACATGATTTCACCCAATGTCTATGTGTAATTTCTCCAGTTCTGATCATTTTTTAGGTTGTTGGTAGCTTGGTCAATGCCAAAACACAGTGAAATCTTTTTATGGCTTTAAACGCGTTTTCTCCTCGAGAGAAACATGATTTCACTAAAAACGTTTATAGTTTAAACATGCCTGTTGTACATGTGTGCAAACACTCAGAGCCTTGAGATAGGGGTTTCACCAATGTGTTTTTTGGTGAGAAACCTTCTATTTCAAGGTTCTGTGCGTTTTCAGACAAGTACAATATGTATGTATAGTGTTTCTGATGAAATCCCTCCTTTTAATGCATTTTCTCACAGAAAACGAGTCTCTCGCCATGGGAACATGGCTTTTTTGAAAAAGCATATTCTGCTCGAGAAATCGTGTTTTAAACAATAAAAACGACTCCCGGCCTTATTTAGTTCACATTTTTACTTTTGGTAACCTAGCACGTATTCATAACGCACTAAACCTTTTTATCGCGTTAAACGCCTTTTCTCGACAAGAAAAGCACAATTTCATCAAAAACAAACAAAACAAGAAAAATGAATCTATTCAACAAGTCTGCAACACATCCTTAAGAGTTACATGATTTCACCCAATGTCAATGTGTAATTTCTCCAGTTCTGATCATTTTTTAGGTTGTTGGTAGCTTGGTCAATGCCAAAACACAGTGAAATCTTTTTATGGCTTTAAACGCGTTTTCTCCTCGAGAGAAACATGATTTCACTAAAAACGTTATAGTTAAAACATGCCTGTTGTACATGTGTGCAAACACTCAGAGCCTTGAGATAGGGGTTTCACCAATGTGTTTTTTGGTGAGAAACCTTCTATTACAAGGTTCTGTGCGTTTTCAGACACGTACAATATGTATTTTAAGTGTTTCTGATGAAATCCCTCCTTTTAAAGCATTTTGTCACAGAAAATGATTTTCTCGCCATGGGAAAATGGCTTTTTTGAAAAAGCATATTCTGGTCGAGAAATCGTGTTTTAAACAATAAAAACGACTCCCGGCCTTATTTAGTTCACATTTTTAGTTTTGGTAACCTAGCACGTATTCATAACGCACTAAACCTTTTTATCGCGTTAAACGCCCTTTCTCGACAAGAAAAGCACAATTTCATCAAAAACAAACAAAACAAGAAAAATGAATCTATTCAACAAGTCTGCAACACGTCCTTAAGAGTTACATGATTTCACCCAATGTCTATGTGTAATTTCTCCAGTTCTGATCATTTTTTAGGTTGTTGGTAGCTTGGTCAATGCCAAAACACAGTGAAATCTTTTTATGGCTTTAAACGCGTTTTCTCCTCGAGAGAAACATGATTTCACTAAAAACGTTTATAGTTTAAACATGCCTGTTGTACATGTGTGCAAACACTCAGAGCCTTGAGATAGGGGTTTCACCAATGTGTTTTTTGGTGAGAAACCTTCTATTTCAAGGTTCTGTGCGTTTTCAGACAAGTACAATATGTATGTATAGTGTTTCTGATGAAATCCCTCCTTTTAATGCATTTTCTCACAGAAAACGAGTCTCTCGCCATGGGAACATGGCTTTTTTGAAAAAGCATATTCTGCTCGAGAAATCGTGTTTTAAACAATAAAAACGACTCCCGGCCTTATTTAGTTCACATTTTTACTTTTGGTAACCTAGCACGTATTCATAACGCACTAAACCTTTTTATCGCGTTAAACGCCTTTTCTCGACAAGAAAAGCACAATTTCATCAAAAACAAACAAAACAAGAAAAATGAATCTATTCAACAAGTCTGCAACACATCCTTAAGAGTTACATGATTTCACCCAATGTCAATGTGTAATTTCTCCAGTTCTGATCATTTTTTAGGTTGTTGGTAGCTTGGTCAATGCCAAAACACAGTGAAATCTTTTTATGGCTTTAAACGCGTTTTCTCCTCGAGAGAAACATGATTTCACTAAAAACGTTTATAGTTTAAACATGCCTGTTGTACATGTGTGCAAACACTCAGAGCCTTGAGATAGGGGTTTCACCAATGTGTTTTTTGGTGAGAAACCTTCTCTTTCAACGTTCTGTGCGTTTTCTGACACGTACAATATGTATTTTAAGTGTTTCTGAGGAAATCCCTCCTTTTAAAGCATTTTGTCACAGAAAATGATTTTCTCGCCATGGGAAAATGGCTTTTTTGAAAAAGCATATTCTGGTCGAGAAATCGTGTTTTAAACAATAAAAACGACTCCCGGCCTTATTTAGTTCACATTTTTAGTTTTGGTAACCTAGCACGTATTCATAACGCACTAAACCTTTTTATCGCGTTAAACGCCCTTTCTCGACAAGAAAAGCACAATTTCATCAAAAACAAACAAAACAAGAAAAATGAATCTATTCAACAAGTCTGCAACACGTCCTTAAGAGTTACATGATTTCACCCAATGTCAATGTGTAATTTCTCCAGTTCTGATCATTTTTTAGGTTGTTGGTAGCTTGGTCAATGCCAAAACACAGTGAAATCTTTTTATGGCTTTAAACGCGTTTTCTCCTCGAGAGAAACATGATTTCACTAAAAACGTTTATAGTTTAAACATGCCTGTTGTACATGTGTGCAAACACTCAGAGCCTTGAGATAGGGGTTTCACCAATGTGTTTTTTGGTGAGAAACCTTCTATTTCAAGGTTCTGTGCGTTTTCAGACAAGTACAATATGTATGTATAGTGTTTCTGATGAAATCCCTCCTTTTAATGCATTTTCTCACAGAAAACGAGTCTCTCGCCATGGGAACATGGCTTTTTTGAAAAAGCATATTCTGCTCGAGAAATCGTGTTTTAAACAATAAAAACGACTCCCGGCCTTATTTAGTTCACATTTTTACTTTTGGTAACCTAGCACGTATTCATAACGCACTAAACCTTTTTATCGCGTTAAACGCCTTTTCTCGACAAGAAAAGCACAATTTCATCAAAAACAAACAAAACAAGAAAAATGAATCTATTCAACAAGTCTGCAACACATCCTTAAGAGTTACATGATTTCACCCAATGTCAATGTGTAATTTCTCCAGTTCTGATCATTTTTTAGGTTGTTGGTAGCTTGGTCAATGCCAAAACACAGTGAAATCTTTTTATGGCTTTAAACGCGTTTTCTCCTCGAGAGAAACATGATTTCACTAAAAACGTTATAGTTAAAACATGCCTGTTGTACATGTGTGCAAACACTCAGAGCCTTGAGATAGGGGTTTCACCAATGTGTTTTTTGGTGAGAAACCTTCTCTTTCAACGTTCTGTGCGTTTTCTGACACGTACAATATGTATTTTAAGTGTTTCTGAGGAAATCCCTCCTTTTAAAGCATTTTGTCACAGAAAATGATTTTCTCGCCATGGGAAAATGGCTTTTTTGAAAAAGCATATTCTGGTCGAGAAATCGTGTTTTAAACAATAAAAACGACTCCCGGCCTTATTTAGTTCACATTTTTAGTTTTGGTAACCTAGCACGTATTCATAACGCACTAAACCTTTTTATCGCGTTAAACGCCTTTTCTCGACAAGAAAAGCACAATTTCATCAAAAACAAACAAAACAAGAAAAATGAATCTATTCAACAAGTCTGCAACACATCCTTAAGAGTTACATGATTTCACCCAATGTCAATGTGTAATTTCTCCAGTTCTGATCATTTTTTAGGTTGTTGGTAGCTTGGTCAATGCCAAAACACAGTGAAATCTTTTTATGGCTTTAAACGCGTTTTCTCCTCGAGAGAAACATGATTTCACTAAAAACGTTTATAGTTTAAACATGCCTGTTGTACATGTGTGCAAACACTCAGAGCCTTGAGATAGGGGTTTCACCAATGTGTTTTTTGGTGAGAAACCTTCTCTTTCAAGGTTCTGTGCGTTTTCTGACACGTACAATATGTATTTTAAGTGTTTCTGAGGAAATCCCTCCTTTTAAAGCGTTTTGTCACAGAAAAAGATTTTCTCGCCATGGGAAAATGGCTTTTTTGAAAAAGCATATTCTGGTCGAGAAATCGTGTTTTAAACAATAAAAACGACTCCCGGCCTTATTTAATTCACATTTTTAGTTTTGGTAACCTAGCACGTATTCATAACGCACTAAACCTTTTTATCGCGTTAAACGCCCTTTCTCGACAAGAAAAGCACAATTTCATCAAAAACAAACAAAACAAGAAAAATGAATCTATTCAACAAGTCTGCAACACATCCTTAAGAGTTACATGATTTCACCCAATGTCAATGTGTAATTTCTCCAGTTCTGATCATTTTTTAGGTTGTTGGTAGCTTGGTCAATGCCAAAACACAGTGAAATCTTTTTATGGCTTTAAACGCGTTTTCTCCTCGAGAGAAACATGATTTCACTAAAAACGTTTATAGTTTAAACATGCCTGTTGTACATGTGTGCAAACACTCAGAGCCTTGAGATAGGGGTTTCACCAATGTGTTTTTTGGTGAGAAACCTTCTATTTCAAGGTTTTGTGCGTTTTCAGACAAGTACAATATGTATGTATAGTGTTTCTGATGAAATCCCTCCTTTTAATGCATTTTCTCACAGAAAACGAGTCTCTCGCCATGGGAACATGGCTTTTTTGAAAAAGCATATTCTGCTCGAGAAATCGTGTTTTAAACAATAAAAACGACTCCCGGCCTTATTTAGTTCACATTTTTACTTTTGGTAACCTAGCACGTATTCATAACGCACTAAACCTTTTTATCGCGTTAAACGCCCTTTCTCGACAAGAAAAGCACAATTTCATCAAAAACAAACAAAACAAGAAAAATGAATCTATTCAACAAGTCTGCAACACATCCTTAAGAGTTACATGATTTCACCCAATGTCAATGTGTAATTTCTCCAGTTCTGATCATTTTTTAGGTTGTTGGTAGCTTGGTCAATGCCAAAACACAGTGAAATCTTTTTATGGCTTTAAACGCGTTTTCTCCTCGAGAGAAACATGATTTCACTAAAAACGTTATAGTTAAAACATGCCTGTTGTACATGTGTGCAAACACTCAGAGCCTTGAGATAGGGGTTTCACCAATGTGTTTTTTGGTGAGAAACCTTCTCTTTCAACGTTCTGTGCGTTTTCTGACACGTACAATATGTATTTTAAGTGTTTCTGAGGAAATCCCTCCTTTTAAAGCGTTTTGTCACAGAAAAAGATTTTCTCGCCATGGGAAAATGGCTTTTTTGAAAAAGCATATTCTGCTCGAGAAATCGTGTTTTAAACAATAAAAACGACTCCCGGCCTTATTTAGTTCACATTTTTAGTTTTGGTAACCTAGCACGTATTCATAACGCACTAAACCTTTTTATCGCGTTAAACGCCTTTTCTCGACAAGAAAAGCACAATTTCATCAAAAACAAACAAAACAAGAAAAATGAATCTATTCAACAAGTCTGCAACACGTCCTTAAGAGTTACATGATTTCACCCAATGTCAATGTGTAATTTCTCCAGTTCTGATCATTTTTTAGGTTGTTGGTAGCTTGGTCAATGCCAAAACACAGTGAAATCTTTTTATGGCTTTAAACGCGTTTTCTCCTCGAGAGAAACATGATTTCACTAAAAACGTTTATAGTTTAAACATGCCTGTTGTACATGTGTGCAAACACTCAGAGCCTTGAGATAGGGGTTTCACCAATGTGTTTTTTGGTGAGAAACCTTCTCTTTCAAGGTTCTGTGCGTTTTCTGACACGTACAATATGTATTTTAAGTGTTTCTGAGGAAATCCCTCCTTTTAAAGCGTTTTGTCACAGAAAAAGATTTTCTCGCCATGGGAAAATGGCTTTTTTGAAAAAGCATATTCTGCTCGAGAAATCGTGTTTTAAACAATAAAAACGACTCCCGGCCTTATTTAATTCACATTTTTAGTTTTGGTAACCTAGCACGTATTCATAACGCACTAAACCTTTTTATCGCGTTAAACGCCCTTTCTCGACAAGAAAAGCACAATTTCATCAAAAACAAACAAAACAAGAAAAATGAATCTATTCAACAAGTCTGCAACACATCCTTAAGAGTTACATGATTTCACCCAATGTCAATGTGTAATTTCTCCAGTTCTGATCATTTTTTAGGTTGTTGGTAGCTTGGTCAATGCCAAAACACAGTGAAATCTTTTTATGGCTTTAAACGCGTTTTCTCCTCGAGAGAAACATGATTTCACTAAAAACGTTTATAGTTTAAACATGCCTGTTGTACATGTGTGCAAACACTCAGAGCCTTGAGATAGGGGTTTCACCAATGTGTTTTTTGGTGAGAAACCTTCTCTTTCAACGTTCTGTGCGTTTTCTGACACGTACAATATGTATTTTAAGTGTTTCTGAGGAAATCCCTCCTTTTAAAGCGTTTTGTCACAGAAAAAGATTTTCTCGCCATGGGAAAATGGCTTTTTTGAAAAAGCATATTCTGCTCGAGAAATCGTGTTTTAAACAATAAAAACGACTCCCGGCCTTATTTAGTTCACATTTTTACTTTTGGTAACCTAGCACGTATTCATAACGCACTAAACCTTTTTATCGCGTTAAACGCCTTTTCTCGACAAGAAAAGCACAATTTCATCAAAAACAAACAAAACAAGAAAAATGAATCTATTCAACAAGTCTGCAACACATCCTTAAGAGTTACATGATTTCACCCAATGTCAATGTGTAATTTCTCCAGTTCTGATCATTTTTTAGGTTGTTGGTAGCTTGGTCAATGCCAAAACACAGTGAAATCTTTTTATGGCTTTAAACGCGTTTTCTCCTCGAGAGAAACATGATTTCACTAAAAACGTTATAGTTAAAACATGCCTGTTGTACATGTGTGCAAACACTCAGAGCCTTGAGATAGGGGTTTCACCAATGTGTTTTTTGGTGAGAAACCTTCTATTTCAACGTTCTGTGCGTTTTCTGACACGTACAATATGTATTTTAAGTGTTTCTGAGGAAATCCCTCCTTTTAAAGCATTTTGTCACAGAAAATGATTTTCTCGCCATGGGAAAATGGCTTTTTTGAAAAAGCATATTCTGGTCGAGAAATCGTGTTTTAAACAATAAAAACGACTCCCGGCCTTATTTAGTTCACATTTTTAGTTTTGGTAACCTAGCACGTATTCATAACGCACTAAACCTTTTTATCGCGTTAAACGCCTTTTCTCGACAAGAAAAGCACAATTTCATCAAAAACAAACAAAACAAGAAAAATGAATCTATTCAACAAGTCTGCAACACGTCCTTAAGAGTTACATGATTTCACCCAATGTCAATGTGTAATTTCTCCAGTTCTGATCATTTTTTAGGTTGTTGGTAGCTTGGTCAATGCCAAAACACAGTGAAATCTTTTTATGGCTTTAAACGCGTTTTCTCCTCGAGAGAAACATGATTTCACTAAAAACGTTTATAGTTTAAACATGCCTGTTGTACATGTGTGCAAACACTCAGAGCCTTGAGATAGGGGTTTCACCAATGTGTTTTTTGGTGAGAAACCTTCTATTTCAAGGTTATGTGCGTTTTCAGACAAGTACAATATGTATGTATAGTGTTTCTGATGAAATCCCTCCTTTTAATGCATTTTCTCACAGAAAACGAATCTCTCGCCATGGGAACATGGCTTTTTTGAAAAAGCATATTCTGCTCGAGAAATCGTGTTTAAACAATAAAAACGACTCCCGGCCTTATTTAGTTCACATTTTTACTTTTGGTAACCTAGCACGTATTCATAACGCACTAAACCTTTTTATCGCGTTAAACGCCTTTTCTCGACAAGAAAAGCACAATTTCATCAAAAACAAACAAAACAAGAAAAATGAATCTATTCAACAAGTCTGCAACACATCCTTAAGAGTTACATGATTTCACCCAATGTCAATGTGTAATTTCTCCAGTTCTGATCATTTTTTAGGTTGTTGGTAGCTTGGTCAATGCCAAAACACAGTGAAATCTTTTTATGGCTTTAAACGCGTTTTCTCCTCGAGAGAAACATGATTTCACTAAAAACGTTATAGTTAAAACATGCCTGTTGTACATGTGTGCAAACACTCAGAGCCTTGAGATAGGGGTTTCACCAATGTGTTTTTTGGTGAGAAACCTTCTCTTTCAACGTTCTGTGCGTTTTCTGACACGTACAATATGTATTTTAAGTGTTTCTGAGGAAATCCCTCCTTTTAAAGCATTTTGTCACAGAAAAAGATTTTCTCGCCATGGGAAAATGGCTTTTTTGAAAAAGCATATTCTGGTCGAGAAATCGTGTTTTAAACAATAAAAACGACTCCCGGCCTTATTTAGTTCACATTTTTACTTTTGGTAACCTAGCACGTATTCATAACGCACTAAACCTTTTTATCGCGTTAAACGCCTTTTCTCGACAAGAAAAGCACAATTTCATCAAAAACAAACAAAACAAGAAAAATGAATCTATTCAACAAGTCTGCAACACATCCTTAAGAGTTACATGATTTCACCCAATGTCAATGTGTAATTTCTCCAGTTCTGATCATTGTTTAGGTTGTTGGTAGCTTGGTCCAATTCCAAACACAGTGAATCCTTTTTATGGCTTTAAACGCATTTTCTCCTCGAGAGAAACATGATTTCACTAAAAACGTTATAGTTAAAACATGCCTGTTGTACAAGTCTGCAAACATTCAGAGCCTTAAAATAGGGGTTTCACCAATGTGTTTTTTGGTGAGAAACCTTCTATTTCAAGGTTCTCTGCGTTTTCAGACACGTACAATATGTATTTTAAGTGTTTCTGATGAAATCCCTCCTTTTAAAGCATTTTGTCACAGAAAATGATTTTCTCGCCATGGGAAAATGGCTTTTTTGAAAAAGCATATTCTGGTCGAGAAATCGTGTTTTAAACAATAAGAACGACTCCCGGCCTTATTTAGTTCACATTTTTAGTTTTGGTAACCTAGCACGCATTCATAACGCACTAAACCTTTTTATCGCGTTAAACGCCCTTTCTCGACAAGAAAAGCACAATTTCATCAAAAACAAACAAAACAAGAAAAATGAATCTATTCAACAAGTCTGCAACACGTCCTTAAGAGTTACATGATTTCACCCAATGTCAATGTGTAATTTCTCCAGTTCTGATAATTTTTTAGGTTGTTGGTAGCTTGGTCAATGCCAAAACACAGTGAAATCTTTTTATGGCTTTAAACGCGTTTTCTCCTCGAGAGAAACATGATTTCACTAAAAACGTTATAGTTAAAACATGCCTGTTGTACATGTGTGCAAACACTCAGAGCCTTGAGATAGGGGTTTCACCAATGTGTTTTTTGGTGAGAAACCTTCTATTTCAAGGTTCTGTGCGTTTTCAGACACGTACAATATGTATTTTAAGTGTTTCTGATGAAATCCCTCCTTTTAAAGCATTTTGTCACAGAAAATGATTTTCTCGCCATGGGAAAATGGCTTTTTTGAAAAAGCATATTCTGGTCGAGAAATCGTGTTTTAAACAATAAAAACGACTCCCGGCCTTATTTAGTTCACATTTTTAGTTTTGGTAACCTAGCACGTATTCATAACGCACTAAACCTTTTTATCGCGTTAAACGCCCTTTCTCGACAAGAAAAGCACAATTTCATCAAAAACAAACAAAACAAGAAAAATGAATCTATTCAACAAGTCTGCAACACGTCCTTAAGAGTTACATGATTTCACCCAATGTCAATGTGTAATTTCTCCAGTTCTGATCATTTTTTAGGTTGTTGGTAGCTTGGTCAATGCCAAAACACAGTGAAATCTTTTTATGGCTTTAAACGCGTTTTCTCCTCGAGAGAAACATGATTTCACTAAAAACGTTTATAGTTTAAACATGCCTGTTGTACATGTGTGCAAACACTCAGAGCCTTGAGATAGGGGTTTCACCAATGTGTTTTTTGGTGAGAAACCTTCTATTTCAAGGTTCTGTGCGTTTTCAGACAAGTACAATATGTATGTATAGTGTTTCTGATGAAATCCCTCCTTTTAATGCATTTTCTCACAGAAAACGAGTCTCTCGCCATGGGAACATGGCTTTTTTGAAAAAGCATATTCTGCTCGAGAAATCGTGTTTTAAACAATAAAAACGACTCCCGGCCTTATTTAGTTCACATTTTTACTTTTGGTAACCTAGCACGTATTCATAACGCACTAAACCTTTTTATCGCGTTAAACGCCTTTTCTCGACAAGAAAAGCACAATTTCATCAAAAACAAACAAAACAAGAAAAATGAATCTATTCAACAAGTCTGCAACACATCCTTAAGAGTTACATGATTTCACCCAATGTCAATGTGTAATTTCTCCAGTTCTGATCATTTTTTAGGTTGTTGGTAGCTTGGTCAATGCCAAAACACAGTGAAATCTTTTTATGGCTTTAAACGCGTTTTCTCCTCGAGAGAAACATGATTTCACTAAAAACGTTATAGTTAAAACATGCCTGTTGTACATGTGTGCAAACACTCAGAGCCTTGAGATAGGGGTTTCACCAATGTGTTTTTTGGTGAGAAACCTTCTCTTTCAACGTTCTGTGCGTTTTCTGACACGTACAATATGTATTTTAAGTGTTTCTGAGGAAATCCCTCCTTTTAAAGCATTTTGTCACAGAAAATGATTTTCTCGCCATGGGAAAATGGCTTTTTTGAAAAAGCATATTCTGGTCGAGAAATCGTGTTTTAAACAATAAAAACGACTCCCGGCCTTATTTAGTTCACATTTTTAGTTTTGGTAACCTAGCACGTATTCATAACGCACTAAACCTTTTTATCGCGTTAAACGCCCTTTCTCGACAAGAAAAGCACAATTTCCTCAAAAACAAACAAAACAAGAAAAATTAATCTATTCAACAAGTCTGCAACACATCCTTAAGAGTTACATGATTTCACCCAATGTCAATGTGTAATTTCTCCAGTTCTGATCATTTTTTAGGTTGTTGGTAGCTTGGTCAATGCCAAAACACAGTGAAATCTTTTTATGGCTTTAAACGCGTTTTCTCCTCGAGAGAAACATGATTTCACTAAAAACGTTATAGTTAAAACATGCCTGTTGTACATGTGTCCAAACACTCAGAGCCTTGAGATAGGGGTTTCACCAATGTGTTTTTTGGTGAGAAACCTTCTCTTTCAACGTTCTGTGCGTTTTCTGACACGTACAATATGTATTTTAAGTGTTACTGAGGAAATCCCTCCTTTTAAAGCATTTTGTCACAGAAAATGATTTTCTCGCCATGGGAAAATGGCTTTTTTGAAAAAGCATATTCTGGTCGAGAAATCGTGTTTTAAACAATAAAAACGACTCCCGGCCTTATTTAGTTCACATTTTTAGTTTTGGTAACCTAGCACGTATTCATAACGCACTAAACCTTTTTATCGCGTTAAACGCCTTTTCTCGACAAGAAAAGCACAATTTCCTCAAAAACAAACAAAACAAGAAAAATTAATCTATTCAACAAGTCTGCAACACATCCTTAAGAGTTACATGATTTCACCCAATGTCAATGTGTAATTTCTCCAGTTCTGATCATTTTTTAGGTTGTTGGTAGCTTGGTCAATGCCAAAACACAGTGAAATCTTTTTATGGCTTTAAACGCGTTTTCTCCTCGAGAGAAACATGATTTCACTAAAAACGTTTATAGTTTAAACATGCCTGTTGTACATGTGTGCAAACACTCAGAGCCTTGAGATAGGGGTTTCACCAATGTGTTTTTTGGTGAGAAACCTTCTCTTTCAAGGTTCTGTGCGTTTTCTGACACGTACAATATGTATTTTAAGTGTTTCTGAGGAAATCCCTCCTTTTAAAGCGTTTTGTCACAGAAAAAGATTTTCTCGCCATGGGAAAATGGCTTTTTTGAAAAAGCATATTCTGGTCGAGAAATCGTGTTTTAAACAATAAAAACGACTCCCGGCCTTATTTAGTTCACATTTTTAGTTTTGGTAACCTAGCACGTATTCATAACGCACTAAACCTTTTTATCGCGTTAAACGCCCTTTTTCGACAAGAAAAGCACAATTTCATCAAAAACAAACAAAACAAGAAAAATGAATCTATTCAACAAGTCTGCAACACATCCTTAAGAGTTACATGATTTCACCCAATGTCAATGTGTAATTTCTCCAGTTCTGATCATTTTTTAGGTTGTTGGTAGCTTGGTCAATGCCAAAACACAGTGAAATCTTTTTATGGCTTTAAACGCGTTTTCTCCTCGAGAGAAACATGATTTCACTAAAAACGTTTATAGTTTAAACATGCCTGTTGTACATGTGTGCAAACACTCAGAGCCTTGAGATAGGGGTTTCACCAATGTGTTTTTTGGTGAGAAACCTTCTATTTCAAGGTTTTGTGCGTTTTCAGACAAGTACAATATGTATGTATTGTGTTTCTGATGAAATCCCTCCTTTTAATGCATTTTCTCACAGAAAACGAGTCTCTCGCCATGGGAACATGGCTTTTTTGAAAAAGCATATTCTGCTCGAGAAATCGTGTTTTAAACAATAAAAACGACTCCCGGCCTTATTTAGTTCACATTTTTACTTTTGGTAACCTAGCACGTATTCATAACGCACTAAACCTTTTTATCGCGTTAAACGCCCTTTCTCGACAAGAAAAGCACAATTTCATCAAAAACAAACAAAACAAGAAAAATGAATCTATTCAACAAGTCTGCAACACATCCTTAAGAGTTACATGATTTCACCCAATGTCAATGTGTAATTTCTCCAGTTCTGATCATTTTTTAGGTTGTTGGTAGCTTGGTCAATGCCAAAACACAGTGAAATCTTTTTATGGCTTTAAACGCGTTTTCTCCTCGAGAGAAACATGATTTCACTAAAAACGTTATAGTTAAAACATGCCTGTTGTACATGTGTGCAAACACTCAGAGCCTTGAGATAGGGGTTTCACCAATGTGTTTTTTGGTGAGAAACCTTCTCTTTCAACGTTCTGTGCGTTTTCTGACACGTACAATATGTATTTTAAGTGTTTCTGAGGAAATCCCTCCTTTTAAAGCGTTTTGTCACAGAAAAAGATTTTCTCGCCATGGGAAAATGGCTTTTTTGAAAAAGCATATTCTGGTCGAGAAATCGTGTTTTAAACAATAAAAACGACTCCCGGCCTTATTTAGTTCACATTTTTAGTTTTGGTAACCTAGCACGTATTCATAACGCACTAAACCTTTTTATCGCGTTAAACGCCCTTTCTCGACAAGAAAAGCACAATTTCATCAAAAACAAACAAAACAAGAAAAATGAATCTATTCAACAAGTCTGCAACACATCCTTAAGAGTTACATGATTTCACCCAATGTCAATGTGTAATTTCTCCAGTTCTGATCATTTTTTAGGTTGTTGGTAGCTTGGTCAATGCCAAAACACAGTGAAATCTTTTTATGGCTTTAAACGCGTTTTCTCCTCGAGAGAAACATGATTTCACTAAAAACGTTATAGTTAAAACATGCCTGTTGTACATGTGTGCAAACACTCAGAGCCTTGAGATAGGGGTTTCACCAATGTGTTTTTTGGTGAGAAACCTTCTATTTCAACGTTCTGTGCGTTTTCTGACACGTACAATATGTATTTTAAGTGTTTCTGAGGAAATCCCTCCTTTTAAAGCATTTTGTCACAGAAAATGATTTTCTCGCCATGGGAAAATGGCTTTTTTGAAAAAGCATATTCTGGTCGAGAAATCGTGTTTTAAACAATAAAAACGACTCCCGGCCTTATTTAGTTCACATTTTTACTTTTGGTAACCTAGCACGTATTCATAACGCACTAAACCTTTTTATCGCGTTAAACGCCTTTTCTCGACAAGAAAAGCACAATTTCATCAAAAACAAACAAAACAAGAAAAATGAATCTATTCAACAAGTCTGCAACACATCCTTAAGAGTTACATGATTTCACCCAATGTCAATGTGTAATTTCTCCAGTTCTGATCATTGTTTAGGTTCTTGGTAGCTTGGTCCAATTCCAAACACAGTGAATCCTTTTTATGGCTTTAAACGCATTTTCTCGTCGAGAGAAACATGATTTCACTAAAAACGTTATAGTTAAAACATGCCTGTTGTACAAGTCTGCAAACATTCAGAGCCTTAAAATAGGGGTTTCACCAATGTGTTTTTTGGTGAGAAACCTTCTATTTCAAGGTTCTGTGCGTTTTCAGACACGTACAATATGTATTTTAAGTGTTTCTGATGAAATCCCTCCTTTTAAAGCATTTTGTCACAGAAAATGATTTTCTCGCCATGGGAAAATGGCTTTTTTGAAAAAGCATATTCTGGTCGAGAAATCGTGTTTTAAACAATAAAAACGACTCCCGGCCTTATTTAGTTCACATTTTTAGTTTTGGTAACCTAGCACGTATTCATAACGCACTAAACCTTTTTATCGCGTTAAACGCCTTTTCTCGACAAGAAAAGCACAATTTCATCAAAAACAAACAAAACAAGAAAAATGAATCTATTCAACAAGTCTGCAACACATCCTTAAGAGTTACATGATTTCACCCAATGTCAATGTGTAATTTCTCCAGTTCTGATCATTTTTTAGGTTGTTGGTAGCTTGGTCAATGCCAAAACACAGTGAAATCTTTTTATGGCTTTAAACGCGTTTTCTCCTCGAGAGAAACATGATTTCACTAAAAACGTTTATAGTTTAAACATGCCTGTTGTACATGTGTGCAAACACTCAGAGCCTTGAGATAGGGGTTTCACCAATGTGTTTTTGGTGAGAAACCTTCTATTTCAAGGTTCTGTGCGTTTTCAGACAAGTACAATATGTATGTATAGTGTTTCTGATGAAATCCCTCCTTTTAATGCATTTTCTCACAGAAAACGAGTCTCTCGCCATGGGAACATGGCTTTTTTGAAAAAGCATATTCTGCTCGAGAAATCGTGTTTTAAACAATAAAAACGACTCCCGGCCTTATTTAGTTCACATTTTTAGTTTTGGTAACCTAGCACGTATTCATAACGCACTAAACCTTTTTATCGCGTTAAACGCCTTTTCTCGACAAGAAAAGCACAATTTCATCAAAAACAAACAAAACAAGAAAAATGAATCTATTCAACAAGTCTGCAACACATCCTTAAGAGTTACATGATTTCACCCAATGTCAATGTGTAATTTCTCCAGTTCTGATCATTTTTTAGGTTGTTGGTAGCTTGGTCAATGCCAAAACACAGTGAAATCTTTTTATGGCTTTAAACGCGTTTTCTCCTCGAGAGAAACATGATTTCACTAAAAACGTTATAGTTAAAACATGCCTGTTGTACATGTGTGCAAACACTCAGAGCCTTGAGATAGGGGTTTCACCAATGTGTTTTTTGGTGAAAAACCTTCTCTTTCAACGTTCTGTGCGTTTTCTGACACGTACAATATGTATTTTAAGTGTTTCTGAGGAAATCCCTCCTTTTAAAGCATTTTGTCACAGAAAAAGATTTTCTCGCCATGGGAAAATGGCTTTTTTGAAAAAGCATATTCTGGTCGAGAAATCGTGTTTTAAACAATAAAAACGACTCCCGGCCTTATTTAGTTCACATTTTTACTTTTGGTAACCTAGCACGTATTCATAACGCACTAAACCTTTTTATCGCGTTAAACGCCTTTTCTCGACAAGAAAAGCACAATTTCATCAAAAACAAACAAAACAAGAAAAATGAATCTATTCAACAAGTCTGCAACACATCCTTAAGAGTTACATGATTTCACCCAATGTCAATGTGTAATTTCTCCAGTTCTGATCATTTTTTAGGTTGTTGGTAGCTTGGTCAATGCCAAAACACAGTGAAATATTTTTATGGCTTTAAACGCGTTTTCTCCTCGAGAGAAACATGATTTCACTAAAAACGTTATAGTTAAAACATGCCTGTTGTACATGTGTGCAAACACTCAGAGCCTTGAGATAGGGGTTTCACCAATGTGTTTTTTGGTGAGAAACCTTCTATTTCAACGTTCTGTGCGTTTTCTGACACGTACAATATGTATTTTAAGTGTTTCTGAGGAAATCCCTCCTTTTAAAGCATTTTGTCACAGAAAATGATTTTCTCGCCATGGGAAAATGGCTTTTTTGAAAAAGCATATTCTGCTCGAGAAATCGTGTTTTAAACAATAAAAACGACTCCCGGCCTTATTTAGTTCACATTTTTACTTTTGGTAACCTAGCACGTATTCATAACGCACTAAACCTTTTTATCGCGTTAAACGCCTTTTCTCGACAAGAAAAGCACAATTTCCTCAAAAACAAACAAAACAAGAAAAATGAATCTATTCAACAAGTCTGCAACACATCCTTAAGAGTTACATGATTTCACCCAATGTCAATGTGTAATTTCTCCAGTTCTGATCATTTTTTAGGTTGTTGGTAGCTTGGTCAATGCCAAAACACAGTGAAATCTTTTTATGGCTTTAAACGCGTTTTCTCCTCGAGAGAAACATGATTTCACTAAAAACGTTTATAGTTTAAACATGCCTGTTGTACATGTGTGCAAACACTCAGAGCCTTGAGATAGGGGTTTCACCAATGTGTTTTTTGGTGAGAAACCTTCTCTTTCAAGGTTCTGTGCGTTTTCTGACACGTACAATATGTATTTTAAGTGTTTCTGAGGAAATCCCTCCTTTTAAAGCGTTTTGTCACAGAAAAAGATTTTCTCGCCATGGGAAAATGGCTTTTTTGAAAAAGCATATTCTGGTCGAGAAATCGTGTTTTAAACAATAAAAACGACTCCCGGCCTTATTTAGTTCACATTTTTAGTTTTGGTAACCTAGCACGTATTCATAACGCACTAAACCTTTTTATCGCGTTAAACGCCCTTTCTCGACAAGAAAAGCACAATTTCATCAAAAACAAACAAAACAAGAAAAATGAATCTATTCAACAAGTCTGCAACACATTCTTAAGAGTTACATGATTTCACCCAATGTCAATGTGTAATTTCTCCAGTTCTGATCATTTTTTAGGTTGTTGGTAGCTTGGTCAATGCCAAAACACAGTGAAATCTTTTTATGGCTTTAAACGCGTTTTCTCCTCGAGAGAAACATGATTTCACTAAAAACGTTTATAGTTTAAACATGCCTGTTGTACATGTGTGCAAACACTCAGAGCCTTGAGATAGGGGTTTCACCAATGTGTTTTTTGGTGAGAAACCTTCTATTTCAAGGTTTTGTGCGTTTTCAGACAAGTACAATATGTATGTATTGTGTTTCTGATGAAATCCCTCCTTTTAATGCATTTTCTCACAGAAAATGATTTTCTCGCCATGGGAACATGGCTTTTTTGAAAAAGCATATTCTGCTCGAGAAATCGTGTTTTAAACAATAAAAACGACTCCCGGCCTTATTTAGTTCACATTTTTACTTTTGGTAACCTAGCACGTATTCATAACGCACTAAACCTTTTTATCGCGTTAAACGCCCTTTCTCGACAAGAAAAGCACAATTTCATCAAAAACAAACAAAACAAGAAAAATGAATCTATTCAACAAGTCTGCAACACATCCTTAAGAGTTACATGATTTCACCCAATGTCAATGTGTAATTTCTCCAGTTCTGATCATTTTTTAGGTTGTTGGTAGCTTGGTCAATGCCAAAACACAGTGAAATCTTTTTATGGCTTTAAACGCGTTTTCTCCTCGAGAGAAACATGATTTCACTAAAAACGTTATAGTTAAAACATGCCTGTTGTACATGTGTGCAAACACTCAGAGCCTTGAGATAGGGGTTTCACCAATGTGTTTTTTGGTGAGAAACCTTCTCTTTCAACGTTCTGTGCGTTTTCTGACACGTACAATATGTATTTTAAGTGTTTCTGAGGAAATCCCTCCTTTTAAAGCGTTTTGTCACAGAAAAAGATTTTCTCGCCATGGGAAAATGGCTTTTTTGAAAAAGCATATTCTGGTCGAGAAATCGTGTTTTAAACAATAAAAACGACTCCCGGCCTTATTTAGTTCACATTTTTAGTTTTGGTAACCTAGCACGTATTCATAACGCACTAAACCTTTTTATCGCGTTAAACGCCCTTTCTCGACAAGAAAAGCACAATTTCATCAAAAACAAAAAAACAAGAAAAATGAATCTATTCAACAAGTCTGCAACACATCCTTAAGAGTTACATGATTTCACCCAATGTCAATGTGTAATTTCTCCAGTTCTGATCATTTTTTAGGTTGTTGGTAGCTTGGTCAATGCCAAAACACAGTGAAATCTTTTTATGGCTTTAAACGCGTTTTCTCCTCGAGAGAAACATGATTTCACTAAAAACGTTATAGTTAAAACATGCCTGTTGTACATGTGTGCAAACACTCAGAGCCTTGAGATAGGGGTTTCACCAATGTGTTTTTTGGTGAGAAACCTTCTATTTCAACGTTCTGTGCGTTTTCTGACACGTACAATATGTATTTTAAGTGTTTCTGAGGAAATCCCTCCTTTTAAAGCATTTTGTCACAGAAAATGATTTTCTCGCCATGGGAAAATGGCTTTTTTGAAAAACCATATTCTGGTCGAGAAATCGTGTTTTAAACAATAAAAACGACTCCCGGCCTTATTTAGTTCACATTTTTACTTTTGGTAACCTAGCACGTATTCATAACGCACTAAACCTTTTTATCGCGTTAAACGCCTTTTCTCGACAAGAAAAGCACAATTTCATCAAAAACAAACAAAACAAGAAAAATGAATCTATTCAACAAGTCTGCAACACATCCTTAAGAGTTACATGATTTCACCCAATGTCAATGTGTAATTTCTCCAGTTCTGATCATTGTTTAGGTTCTTGGTAGCTTGGTCCAATTCCAAACACAGTGAATCCTTTTTATGGCTTTAAACGCATTTTCTCCTCGAGAGAAACATGATTTCACTAAAAACGTTATAGTTAAAACATGCCTGTTGTACAAGTCTGCAAACATTCAGAGCCTTAAAATAGGGGTTTCACCAATGTGTTTTTTGGTGAGAAACCTTCTATTTCAAGGTTCTGTGCGTTTTCAGACACGTACAATATGTATTTTAAGTGTTTCTGATGAAATCCCTCCTTTTAAAGCATTTTGTCACAGAAAATGATTTTCTCGCCATGGGAAAATGGCTTTTTTGAAAAAGCATATTCTGGTCGAGAAATCGTGTTTTAAACAATAAAAACGACTCCCGGCCTTATTTAGTTCACATTTTTAGTTTTGGTAACCTAGCACGTATTCATAACGCACTAAACCTTTTTATCGCGTTAAACGCCTTTTCTCGACAAGAAAAGCACAATTTCATCAAAAACAAACAAAACAAGAAAAATGAATCTATTCAACAAGTCTGCAACACATCCTTAAGAGTTACATGATTTCACCCAATGTCAATGTGTAATTTCTCCAGTTCTGATCATTTTTTAGGTTGTTGGTAGCTTGGTCAATGCCAAAACACAGTGAAATCTTTTTATGGCTTTAAACGCGTTTTCTCCTCGAGAGAAACATGATTTCACTAAAAACGTTTATAGTTTAAACATGCCTGTTGTACATGTGTGCAAACACTCAGAGCCTTGAGATAGGGGTTTCACCAATGTGTTTTTGGTGAGAAACCTTCTATTTCAAGGTTCTGTGCGTTTTCAGACAAGTACAATATGTATGTATAGTGTTTCTGATGAAATCCCTCCTTTTAATGCATTTTCTCACAGAAAACGAGTCTCTCGCCATGGGAACATGGCTTTTTTGAAAAAGCATATTCTGCTCGAGAAATCGTGTTTTAAACAATAAAAACGACTCCCGGCCTTATTTAGTTCACATTTTTACTTTTGGTAACCTAGCACGTATTCATAACGCACTAAACCTTTTTATCGCGTTAAACGCCTTTTCTCGACAAGAAAAGCACAATTTCATCAAAAACAAACAAAACAAGAAAAATGAATATATTCAACAAGTCTGCAACACATCCTTAAGAGTTACATGATTTCACCCAATGTCAATGTGTAATTTCTCCAGTTCTGATCATTTTTTAGGTTGTTGGTAGCTTGGTCAATGCCAAAACACAGTGAAATCTTTTTATGGCTTTAAACGCGTTTTCTCCTCGAGAGAAACATGATTTCACTAAAAACGTTATAGTTAAAACATGCCTGTTGTACATGTGTGCAAACACTCAGAGCCTTGAGATAGGGGTTTCACCAATGTGTTTTTTGGTGAAAAACCTTCTCTTTCAACGTTCTGTGCGTTTTCTGACACGTACAATATGTATTTTAAGTGTTTCTGAGGAAATCCCTCCTTTTAAAGCATTTTGTCACAGAAAAAGATTTTCTCGCCATGGGAAAATGGCTTTTTTGAAAAAGCATATTCTGGTCGAGAAATCGTGTTTTAAACAATAAAAACGACTCCCGGCCTTATTTAGTTCACATTTTTACTTTTGGTAACCTAGCACGTATTCATAACGCACTAAACCTTTTTATCGCGTTAAACGCCTTTTCTCGACAAGAAAAGCACAATTTCATCAAAAACAAACAAAACAAGAAAAATGAATCTATTCAACAAGTCTGCAACACATCCTTAAGAGTTACATGATTTCACCCAATGTCAATGTGTAATTTCTCCAGTTCTGATCATTGTTTAGGTTCTTGGTAGCTTGGTCCAATTCCAAACACAGTGAATCCTTTTTATGGCTTTAAACGCATTTTCTCCTCGAGAGAAACATGATTTCACTAAAAACGTTATAGTTAAAACATGCCTGTTGTACAAGTCTGCAAACATTCAGAGCCTTAAAATAGGGGTTTCACCAATGTGTTTTTTGGTGAGAAACCTTCTATTTCAAGGTTCTGTGCGTTTTCAGACACGTACAATATGTATTTTAAGTGTTTCTGATGAAATCCCTCCTTTTAAAGCATTTTGTCACAGAAAATGATTTTCTCGCCATGGGAAAATGGCTTTTTTGAAAAAGCATATTCTGGTCGAGAAATCGTGTTTTAAACAATAAAAACGACTCCCGGCCTTATTTAGTTCACATTTTTAGTTTTGGTAACCTAGCACGTATTCATAACGCACTAAACCTTTTTATCGCGTTAAACGCCTTTTCTCGACAAGAAAAGCACAATTTCATCAAAAACAAACAAAACAAGAAAAATGAATCTATTCAACAAGTCTGCAACACATCCTTAAGAGTTACATGATTTCACCCAATGTCAATGTGTAATTTCTCCAGTTCTGATCATTTTTTAGGTTGTTGGTAGCTTGGTCAATGCCAAAACACAGTGAAATCTTTTTATGGCTTTAAACGCGTTTTCTCCTCGAGAGAAACATGATTTCACTAAAAACGTTTATAGTTTAAACATGCCTGTTGTACATGTGTGCAAACACTCAGAGCCTTGAGATAGGGGTTTCACCAATGTGTTTTTGGTGAGAAACCTTCTATTTCAAGGTTCTGTGCGTTTTCAGACAAGTACAATATGTATGTATAGTGTTTCTGATGAAATCCCTCCTTTTAATGCATTTTCTCACAGAAAACGAGTCTCTCGCCATGGGAACATGGCTTTTTTGAAAAAGCATATTCTGCTCGAGAAATCGTGTTTTAAACAATAAAAACGACTCCCGGCCTTATTTAGTTCACATTTTTACTTTTGGTAACCTAGCACGTATTCATAACGCACTAAACCTTTTTATCGCGTTAAACGCCTTTTCTCGACAAGAAAAGCACAATTTCATCAAAAACAAACAAAACAAGAAAAATGAATCTATTCAACAAGTCTGCAACACATCCTTAAGAGTTACATGATTTCACCCAATGTCAATGTGTAATTTCTCCAGTTCTGATCATTTTTTAGGTTGTTGGTAGCTTGGTCAATGCCAAAACACAGTGAAATCTTTTTATGGCTTTAAACGCGTTTTCTCCTCGAGAGAAACATGATTTCACTAAAAACGTTATAGTTAAAACATGCCTGTTGTACATGTGTGCAAACACTCAGAGCCTTGAGATAGGGGTTTCACCAATGTGTTTTTTGGTGAAAAACCTTCTCTTTCAACGTTCTGTGCGTTTTCTGACATGTACAATATGTATTTTAAGTGTTTCTGAGGAAATCCCTCCTTTTAAAGCATTTTGTCACAGAAAAAGATTTTCTCGCCATGGGAAAATGGCTTTTTTGAAAAAGCATATTCTGGTCGAGAAATCGTGTTTTAAACAATAAAAACGACTCCCGGCCTTATTTAGTTCACATTTTTACTTTTGGTAACCTAGCACGTATTCATAACGCACTAAACCTTTTTATCGCGTTAAACGCCTTTTCTCGACAAGAAAAGCACAATTTCATCAAAAACAAACAAAACAAGAGAAATGAATCTATTCAACAAGTCTGCAACACATCCTTAAGAGTTACATGATTTCACCCAATGTCAATGTGTAATTTCTCCAGTTCTGATCATTTTTTAGGTTGTTGGTAGCTTGGTCAATGCCAAAACACAGTGAAATATTTTTATGGCTTTAAACGCGTTTTCTCCTCGAGAGAAACATGATTTCACTAAAAACGTTATAGTTAAAACATGCCTGTTGTACATGTGTGCAAACACTCAGAGCCTTGAGATAGGGGTTTCACCAATGTGTTTTTTGGTGAGAAACCTTCTATTTCAACGTTCTGTGCGTTTTCTGACACGTACAATATGTATTTTAAGTGTTTCTGAGGAAATCCCTCCTTTTAAAGCATTTTGTCACAGAAAATGATTTTCTCGCCATGGGAAAATGGCTTTTTTGAAAAAGCATATTCTGGTCGAGAAATCGTGTTTTAAACAATAAAAACGACTCCCGGCCTTATTTAGTTCACATTTTTACTTTTGGTAACCTAGCACGTATTCATAACGCACTAAACCTTTTTATCGCGTTAAACGCCTTTTCTCGACAAGAAAAGCACAATTTCATCAAAAACAAACAAAACAAGAAAAATGAATCTATTCAACAAGTCTGCAACACATCCTTAAGAGTTACATGATTTCACCCAATGTCAATGTGTAATTTCTCCAGTTCTGATCATTGTTTAGGTTCTTGGTAGCTTGGTCCAATTCCAAACACAGTGAATCCTTTTTATGGCTTTAAACGCATTTTCTCCTCGAGAGAAACATGATTTCACTAAAAACGTTATAGTTAAAACATGCCTGTTGTACAAGTCTGCAAACATTCAGAGCCTTAAAATAGGGGTTTCACCAATGTGTTTTTTGGTGAGAAACCTTCTCTTTCAAGGTTCTGTGCGTTTTCAGACACGTACAATATGTATTTTAAGTGTTTCTGATGAAATCCCTCCTTTTAAAGCATTTTGTCACAGAAAATGATTTTCTCGCCATGGGAAAATGGCTTTTTTGAAAAAGCATATTCTGCTCGAGAAATCGTGTTTTAAACAATAAAAACGACTCCCGGCCTTATTTAGTTCACATTTTTAGTTTTGGTAACCTAGCACGTATTCATAACGCACTAAACCTTTTTATCGCGTTAAACGCCCTTTCTCGACAAGAAAAGCACAATTTCATCAAAAACAAACAAAACAAGAAAAATGAATCTATTCAACAAGTCTGCAACACGTCCTTAAGAGTTACATGATTTCACCCAATGTCAATGTGTAATTTCTCCAGTTCTGATCATTTTTTAGGTTGTTGGTAGCTTGGTCAATGCCAAAACACAGTGAAATCTTTTTATGGCTTTAAACGCGTTTTCTCCTCGAGAGAAACATGATTTCACTAAAAACGTTTATAGTTTAAACATGCCTGTTGTACATGTGTGCAAACACTCAGAGCCTTGAGATAGGGGTTTCACCAATGTGTTTTTTGGTGAGAAACCTTCTATTTCAAGGTTCTGTGCGTTTTCAGACAAGTACAATATGTATGTATAGTGTTTCTGATGAAATCCCTCCTTTTAATGCATTTTCTCACAGAAAACGAGTCTCTCGCCATGGGAACATGGCTTTTTTGAAAAAGCATATTCTGCTCGAGAAATCGTGTTTTAAACAATAAAAACGACTCCCGGCCTTATTTAGTTCACATTTTTACTTTTGGTAACCTAGCACGTATTCATAACGCACTAAACCTTTTTATCGCGTTAAACGCCTTTTCTCGACAAGAAAAGCACAATTTCATCAAAAACAAACAAAACAAGAAAAATGAATCTATTCAACAAGTCTGCAACACATCCTTAAGAGTTACATGATTTCACCCAATGTCAATGTGTAATTTCTCCAGTTCTGATCATTTTTTAGGTTGTTGGTAGCTTGGTCAATGCCAAAACACAGTGAAATCTTTTTATGGCTTTAAACGCGTTTTCTCCTCGAGAGAAACATGATTTCACTAAAAACGTTATAGTTAAAACATGCCTGTTGTACATGTGTGCAAACACTCAGAGCCTTGAGATAGGGGTTTCACCAATGTGTTTTTTGGTGAGAAACCTTCTCTTTCAACGTTCTGTGCGTTTTCTGACACGTACAATATGTATTTTAAGTGTTTCTGAGGAAATCCCTCCTTTTAAAGCGTTTTGTCACAGAAAAAGATTTTCTCGCCATGGGAAAATGGCTTTTTTGAAAAAGCATATTCTGGTCGAGAAATCGTGTTTTAAACAATAAAAACGACTCCCGGCCTTATTTAGTTCACATTTTTAGTTTTGGTAACCTAGCACGTATTCATAACGCACTAAACCTTTTTTATCGCGTTAAACGCCCTTTCTCGACAAGAAAAGCACAATTTCATCAAAAACAAACAAAACAAGAAAAATGAATCTATTCAACAAGTCTGCAACACATCCTTAAGAGTTACATGATTTCACCCAATGTCAATGTGTAATTTCTCCAGTTCTGATCATTTTTTAGGTTGTTGGTAGCTTGGTCAATGCCAAAACACAGTGAAATCTTTTTATGGCTTTAAACGCGTTTTCTCCTCGAGAGAAACATGATTTCACTAAAAACGTTATAGTTAAAACATGCCTGTTGTACATGTGTGCAAACACTCAGAGCCTTGAGATAGGGGTTTCACCAATGTGTTTTTTGGTGAGAAACCTTCTCTTTCAACGTTCTGTGCGTTTTCTGACACGTACAATATGTATTTTAAGTGTTTCTGAGGAAATCCCTCCTTTTAAAGCGTTTTGTCACAGAAAAAGATTTTCTCGCCATGGGAAAATGGCTTTTTTGAAAAAGCATATTCTGGTCGAGAAATCGTGTTTTAAACAATAAAAACGACTCCCGGCCTTATTTAGTTCACATTTTTAGTTTTGGTAACCTAGCACGTATTCATAACGCACTAAACCTTTTTATCGCGTTAAACGCCTTTTCTCGACAAGAAAAGCACAATTTCATCAAAAACAAACAAAACAAGAAAAATGAATCTATTCAACAAGTCTGCAACACATCCTTAAGAGTTACATGATTTCACCCAATGTCAATGTGTAATTTCTCCAGTTCTGATCATTTTTTAGGTTGTTGGTAGCTTGGTCAATGCCAAAACACAGTGAAATCTTTTTATGGCTTTAAACGCGTTTTCTCCTCGAGAGAAACATGATTTCACTAAAAACGTTATAGTTAAAACATGCCTGTTGTACATGTGTGCAAACACTCAGAGCCTTGGGATAGGGGTTTCACCAATGTGTTTTTTGGTGAGAAACCTTCTATTTCAACGTTCTGTGCGTTTTCTGACACGTACAATATGTATTTTAAGTGTTTCTGAGGAAATCCCTCCTTTTAAAGCATTTTGTCACAGAAATGATTTTCTCGCCATGGGAAAATGGCTTTTTTGAAAAAGCATATTCTGGTCGAGAAATCGTGTTTTAAACAATAAAAACGACTCCCGGCCTTATTTAGTTCACATTTTTACTTTTGGTAACCTAGCACGTATTCATAACGCACTAAACCTTTTTATCGCGTTAAACGCCTTTTCTCGACAAGAAAAGCACAATTTCATCAAAAACAAACAAAACAAGAAAAATGAATCTATTCAACAAGTCTGCAACACATCCTTAAGAGTTACATGATTTCACCCAATGTCAATGTGTAATTTCTCCAGTTCTGATCATTGTTTAGGTTCTTGGTAGCTTGGTCCAATTCCAAACACAGTGAATCCTTTTTATGGCTTTAAACGCATTTTCTCCTCGAGAGAAACATGATTTCACTAAAAACGTTATAGTTAAAACATGCCTGTTGTACAAGTCTGCAAACATTCAGAGCCTTAAAATAGGGGTTTCACCAATGTGTTTTTTGGTGAGAAACCTTCTATTTCAAGGTTCTGTGCGTTTTCAGACACGTACAATATGTATTTTAAGTGTTTCTGATGAAATCCCTCCTTTTAAAGCATTTTGTCACAGAAAATGATTTTCTCGCCATGGGAAAATGGCTTTTTTGAAAAAGCATATTCTGGTCGAGAAATCGTGTTTTAAACAATAAAAACGACTCCCGGCCTTATTTAGTTCACATTTTTACTTTTGGTAACCTAGCACGTATTCATAACGCACTAAACCTTTTTATCGCGTTAAACGCCTTTTCTCGACAAGAAAAGCACAATTTCCTCAAAAACAAACAAAACAAGAAAAATTAATCTATTCAACAAGTCTGCAACACATCCTTAAGAGTTACATGATTTCACCCAATGTCAATGTGTAATTTCTCCAGTTCTGATCATTTTTTAGGTTGTTGGTAGCTTGGTCAATGCCAAAACACAGTGAAATCTTTTTATGGCTTTAAACGCGTTTTCTCCTCGAGAGAAACATGATTTCACTAAAAACGTTTATAGTTTAAACATGCCTGTTGTACATGTGTGCAAACACTCAGAGCCTTGAGATAGGGGTTTCACCAATGTGTTTTTTTGGTGAGAAACCTTCTCTTTCAACGTTCTGTGCGTTTTCTGACACGTACAATATGTATTTTAAGTGTTTCTGAGGAAATCCCTCCTTTTAAAGCATTTTGTCACAGAAAACGAGTCTCTCGCCATGGGAAAATGGCTTTTTTGAAAAAGCATATTCTGGTCGAGAAATCGTGTTTTAAACAATAAAAACGACTCCCGGCCTTATTTAGTTCACATTTTTACTTTTGGTAACCTAGCACGTATTCATAACGCACTAAACCTTTTTATCGCGTTAAACGCCTTTTCTCGACAAGAAAAGCACAATTTCATCAAAAACAAACAAAACAAGAAAAATGAATCTATTCAACAAGTCTGCAACACATCCTTAAGAGTTACATGATTTCACCCAATGTCAATGTGTAATTTCTCCAGTTCTGATCATTGTTTAGGTTCTTGGTAGCTTGGTCCAATTCCAAACACAGTGAATCCTTTTTATGGCTTTAAACGCATTTTCTCCTCGAGAGAAACATGATTTCACTAAAAACGTTATAGTTTAAACATGCCTGTTGTACAAGTCTGCAAACATTCAGAGCCTTAAAATAGGGGTTTCACCAATGTGTTTTTTGGTGAGAAACCTTCTATTTCAAGGTTCTGTGCGTTTTCAGACACGTACAATATGTATTTTAAGTGTTTCTGATGAAATCCCTCCTTTTAAAGCATTTTGTCACAGAAAATGATTTTCTCGCCATGGGAAAATGGCTTTTTTGAAAAAGCATATTCTGGTCGAGAAATCGTGTTTTAAACAATAAAAACGACTCCCGGCCTTATTTAGTTCACATTTTTAGTTTTGGTAACCTAGCACGTATTCATAACGCACTAAACCTTTTTATCGCGTTAAACGCCTTTTCTCGACAAGAAAAGCACAATTTCCTCAAAAACAAACAAAACAAGAAAAATTAATCTATTCAACAAGTCTGCAACACATCCTTAAGAGTTACATGATTTCACCCAATGTCAATGTGTAATTTCTCCAGTTCTGATCATTTTTTAGGTTGTTGGTAGCTTGGTCAATGCCAAAACACAGTGAAATCTTTTTATGGCTTTAAACGCGTTTTCTCCTCGAGAGAAACATGATTTCACTAAAAACGTTTATAGTTTAAACATGCCTGTTGTACATGTATGCAAACACTCAGAGCCTTGAGATAGGGGTTTCACCAATGTGTTTTTTGGTGAGAAACCTTCTATTTCAAGGTTCTGTGCGTTTTCAGACAAGTACAATATGTATGTATAGTGTTTCTGAGGAAATCCCTCCTTTTAATGCATTTTCTCACAGAAAACGAGTCTCTCGCCATGGGAACATGGCTTTTTTGAAAAAGCATATTCTGCTCGAGAAATCGTGTTTTAAACAATAAAAACGACTCCCGGCCTTATTTAGTTCACATTTTTACTTTTGGTAACCTAGCACGTATTCATAACGCACTAAACCTTTTTATCGCGTTAAACGCCTTTTCTCGACAAGAAAAGCACAATTTCATCAAAAACAAACAAAACAAGAAAAATGAATCTATTCAACAAGTCTGCAACACATCCTTAAGAGTTACATGATTTCACCCAATGTCAATGTGTAATTTCTCCAGTTCTGATCATTGTTTAGGTTCTTGGTAGCTTGGTCCAATTCCAAACACAGTGAATCCTTTTTATGGCTTTAAACGCATTTTCTCCTCGAGAGAAACATGATTTCACTAAAAACGTTATAGTTAAAACATGCCTGTTGTACAAGTCTGCAAACATTCAGAGCCTTAAAATAGGGGTTTCACCAATGTGTTTTTTGGTGAGAAACCTTCTATTTCAAGGTTCTGTGCGTTTTCAGACACGTACAATATGTATTTTAAGTGTTTCTGATGAAATCCCTCCTTTTAAAGCATTTTGTCACAGAAAATGATTTTCTCGCCATGGGAAAATGGCTTTTTTGAAAAAGCATATTCTGGTCGAGAAATCGTGTTTTAAACAATAAAAACGACTCCCGGCCTTATTTAGTTCACATTTTTACTTTTGGTAACCTAGCACGTATTCATAACGCACTAAACCTTTTTATCGCGTTAAACGCCTTTTCTCGACAAGAAAAGCACAATTTCCTCAAAAACAAACAAAACAAGAAAAATTAATCTATTCAACAAGTCTGCAACACATCCTTAAGAGTTACATGATTTCACCCAATGTCAATGTGTAATTTCTCCAGTTCTGAACATTTTTTAGGTTGTTGGTAGCTTGGTCAATGCCAAAACACAGTGAAATCTTTTTATGGCTTTAAACGCGTTTTCTCCTCGAGAGAAACATGATTTCACTAAAAACGTTTATAGTTTAAACATGCCTGTTGTACATGTGTGCAAACACTCAGAGCCTTGAGATAGGGGTTTCACCAATGTGTTTTTTGGTGAGAAACCTTCTATTTCAAGGTTCTGTGCGTTTTCAGACAAGTACAATATGTATGTATAGTGTTTCTGAGGAAATCCCTCCTTTTAAAGCATTTTGTCACAGAAAATGATTTTCTCGCCATGGGAAAATGGCTTTTTTGAAAAAGCATATTCTGGTCGAGAAATCGTGTTTTAAACAATAAAAACGACTCCCGGCCTTATTTAGTTCACATTTTTACTTTTGGTAACCTAGCACGTATTCATAACGCACTAAACCTTTTTATCGCGTTAAACGCCTTTTCTCGACAAGAAAAGCACAATTTCATCAAAAACAAACAAAACAAGAAAAATGAATCTATTCAACAAGTCTGCAACACATCCTTAAGAGTTACATGATTTCACCCAATGTCAATGTGTAATTTCTCCAGTTCTGATCATTGTTTAGGTTCTTGGTAGCTTGGTCCAATTCCAAACACAGTGAATCCTTTTTATGGCTTTAAACGCATTTTCTCCTCGAGAGAAACATGATTTCACTAAAAACGTTATAGTTAAAACATGCCTGTTGTACAAGTCTGCAAACATTCAGAGCCTTAAAATAGGGGTTTCACCAATGTGTTTTTTGGTGAGAAACCTTCTCTTTCAAGGTTCTGTGCGTTTTCAGACACGTACAATATGTATTTTAAGTGTTTCTGATGAAATCCCTCCTTTTAAAGCATTTTGTCACAGAAAATGATTTTCTCGCCATGGGAAAATGGCTTTTTTGAAAAAGCATATTCTGCTCGAGAAATCGTGTTTTAAACAATAAAAACGACTCCCGGCCTTATTTAGTTCACATTTTTAGTTTTGGTAACCTAGCACGTATTCATAACGCACTAAACCTTTTTATCGCGTTAAACGCCTTTTCTCGACAAGAAAAGCACAATTTCCTCAAAAACAAACAAAACAAGAAAAATTAATCTATTCAACAAGTCTGCAACACATCCTTAAGAGTTACATGATTTCACCCAATGTCAATGTGTAATTTCTCCAGTTCTGATCATTTTTTAGGTTGTTGGTAGCTTGGTCAATGCCAAAACACAGTGAAATCTTTTTATGGCTTTAAACGCGTTTTCTCCTCGAGAGAAACATGATTTCACTAAAAACGTTTATAGTTTAAATATGCCTGTTGTACATGTGTGCAAACACTCAGAGCCTTGAGATAGGGGTTTCACCAATGTGTTTTTTGGTGAGAAACCTTCTATTTCAAGGTTCTGTGCGTTTTCAGACAAGTACAATATGTATGTATAGTGTTTCTGATGAAATCCCTCCTTTTAATGCATTTTCTCACAGAAAACGAGTCTCTCGCCATGGGAACATGGCTTTTTTGAAAAAGCATATTCTGCTCGAGAAATCGTGTTTTAAACAATAAAAACGACTCCCGGCCTTATTTAGTTCACATTTTTACTTTTGGTAACCTAGCACGTATTCATAACGCACTAAACCTTTTTATCGCGTTAAACGCCTTTTCTCGACAAGAAAAGCACAATTTCATCAAAAACAAACAAAACAAGAAAAATGAATCTATTCAACAAGTCTGCAACACATCCTTAAGAGTTACATGATTTCACCCAATGTCAATGTGTAATTTCTCCAGTTCTGATCATTTTTTAGGTTGTTGGTAGCTTGGTCAATGCCAAAACACAGTGAAATCTTTTTATGGCTTTAAACGCGTTTTCTCCTCGAGAGAAACATGATTTCACTAAAAACGTTATAGTTAAAACATGCCTGTTGTACATGTGTGCAAACACTCAGAGCCTTGAGATAGGGGTTTCACCAATGTGTTTTTTGGTGAGAAACCTTCTCTTTCAACGTTCTGTGCGTTTTCTGACACGTACAATATGTATTTTAAGTGTTTCTGAGGAAATCCCTCCTTTTAAAGCATTTTGTCACAGAAAATGATTTTCTCGCCATGGGAAAATGGCTTTTTTGAAAAAGCATATTCTGGTCGAGAAATCGTGTTTTAAACAATAAAAACGACTCCCGGCCTTATTTAGTTCACATTTTTACTTTTGGTAACCTAGCACGTATTCATAACGCACTAAACCTTTTTATCGCGTTAAACGCCTTTTCTCGACAAGAAAAGCACAATTTCATCAAAAACAAACAAAACAAGAAAAATGAATCTATTCAACAAGTCTGCAACACATCCTTAAGAGTTACCTGATTTCACCCAATGTCAATGTGTAATTTCTCCAGTTCTGATCATTGTTTAGGTTCTTGGTAGCTTGGTCCAATTCCAAACACAGTGAATCCTTTTTATGGCTTTAAACGCATTTTCTCCTCGAGAGAAACATGATTTCACTAAAAACGTTATAGTTAAAACATGCCTGTTGTACAAGTCTGCAAACATTCAGAGCCTTAAAATAGGGGTTTCACCAATGTGTTTTTTGGTGAGAAACCTTCTATTTCAAGGTTCTCTGCGTTTTCAGACACGTACAATATGTATTTTAAGTGTTTCTGATGAAATCCCTCCTTTTAAAGCATTTTGTCACAGAAAATGATTTTCTCGCCATGGGAAAATGGCTTTTTTGAAAAAGCATATTCTGGTCGAGAAATCGTGTTTTAAACAATAAAAACGACTCCCGGCCTTATTTAGTTCACATTTTTAGTTTTGGTAACCTAGCACGCATTCATAACGCACTAAACCTTTTTATCGCGTTAAACGCCCTTTCTCGACAAGAAAAGCACAATTTCATCAAAAACAAACAAAACAAGAAAAATGAATCTATTCAACAAGTCTGCAACACGTCCTTAAGAGTTACATGATTTCACCCAATGTCAATGTGTAATTTCTCCAGTTCTGATCATTTTTTAGGTTGTTGGTAGCTTGGTCAATGCCAAAACACAGTGAAATCTTTTTATGGCTTTAAACGCGTTTTCTCCTCGAGAGAAACATGATTTCACTTAAAAACGTTTATAGTTTAAACATGCCTGTTGTACATGTGTGCAAACACTCAGAGCCTTGAGATAGGGGTTTCACCAATGTGTTTTTTGGTGAGAAACCTTCTATTTCAACGTTCTGTGCGTTTTCAGACAAGTACAATATGTATGTATAGTGTTTCTGATGAAATCCCTCCTTTTAATGCATTTTGTCACAGAAAATGATTTTCTCGCCATGGGAAAATGACTTTTTTGAAAAAGCATATTCTGGTCGAGAAATCGTGTTTTAAACAATAAGAACGACTCCCGGCCTTATTTAGTTCACATTTTTACTTTTGGTAACCTAGCACGTATTCATAACGCACTAAACCTTTTTATCGCGTTAAACGCCTTTTCTCGACAAGAAAAGCACAATTTCATCAAAAACAAACAAAACAAGAAAAATGAATCTATTCAACAAGTCTGCAACACATCCTTAAGAGTTACATGATTTCACCCAATGTCAATGTGTAATTTCTCCAGTTCTGATCATTGTTTAGGTTGTTGGTAGCTTGGTCCAATTCCAAACACAGTGAATCCTTTTTAAGGCTTTAAACGCATATTCTCCTCTAGAGAAACATGATTTCACTAAAAACGTTATAGTTTAAACATGCCTGTTGTACAAGTCTGCAAACATTCAGAGCCTTAAAATAGGGTTTTCACCAATGTGTTTTTTGCTGAGAAACCTTCTATTTCAAGGTTCTGTGCGTTTTCAGACAGGTACAATATGTATTTTAGCGTTTCTGATGAAATCCCTCCTTTTAAATGCATTTTCTCACAGAAAATGCGTCTCTCGACATAGGAAAATGGCTTTTTAAAAAAAGCATATTCTGGTCGAGAAATCGTGTTTTAAACAATAAAAACGACTCCCGGCCTTATTTAATTCACATTTTTACTTTTGGTAACCTAGCCCGTATTCATAACGGACTAAACCTTTTTATCGCGTTAAACGCCTTTTCTCGACAAGAAAAGCACAATTTCATCAAAAACAAACAAAACAAGAAAAATGAATCTATTCAACAAGTCTGCAACACATCCTTAAGAGTTACATGATTTCACACAATGTCAATGTGCAATTTCTCCAGTTCTGATCATTTTTTAGGTTGTTGGTAGCTTGGTCCAATGCCAAACACAGTGAATCCTTTTTATGGCTTTAAACGCATTTTCTCCTCGAGAGAAACATGA
The DNA here is from genome assembly GCF_029633865.1 of Lampris incognitus. Classification (NCBI taxonomy): domain Eukaryota; kingdom Metazoa; phylum Chordata; class Actinopteri; order Lampriformes; family Lampridae; genus Lampris; species Lampris incognitus. Next base: position 39,951,751 of record NC_079220.1, on the reverse strand, counting down.
TTTCACTAAAAACGTTATAGTTTAAACATGCCTGTTGTACAAGTCTGCAAACATTCAGAGCCTTAAAATAGGGTTTTCACCTATGTGTTTTTTGCTGAGAAACCTTCTATTTCAATGTTCTGTGCGTTTTCAGACACGTACAATATGTATTTTAGCGTTTCTGATGAAATCTCTCCTTTTAAATGCATTTTCTCACAGAAAATGCGTCTCTCGACATAGGAAAATGGTATTTAAAAAAAAGCATATTCTGGTCGAGAAATCGTGTTTTAAACAATAAAAACGACTCCCGGCCTTATTTAGTTCACATTTTTACTTTTGGTAACCTAGCACGTATTCATAACGCACTAAACCTTTTTATCGCGTTAAACGCCTTTTCTCGACAAGAAAAGCACAATTTCCTCAAAAACAAACAAAACAAGAAAAATGAATCTATTCAACAAGTCTGCAACACATCCTTAAGAGTTACATGATTTCACCCAATGTCAATGTGTAATTTCTCCAGTTCTGATCATTGTTTAGGTTCTTGGTAGCTTGGTCCAATTCCAAACACAGTGAATCCTTTTTATGGCTTTAAACGCATTTTCTCCTCGAGAGAAACATGATTTCACTAAAAACGTTATAGTTAAAACATGCCTGTTGTACAAGTCTGCAAACATTCAGAGCCTTAAAATAGGGGTTTCACCAATGTGTTTTTTGGTGAGAAACCTTCTATTTCAAGGTTCTGTGCGTTTTCAGACACGTACAATATGTATTTTAAGTGTTTCTGATGAAATCCCTCCTTTTAAAGCATTTTGTCACAGAAAATGATTTTCTCGCCATGGGAAAATGGCTTTTTTGAAAAAGCATATTCTGGTCGAGAAATCGTGTTTTAAACAATAAAAACGACTCCCGGCCTTATTTAGTTCACATTTTTACTTTTGGTAACCTAGCACGTATTCATAACGCACTAAACCTTTTTATCGCGTTAAACGCCTTTTCTCGACAAGAAAAGCACAATTTCCTCAAAAACAAACAAAACAAGAAAAATTAATCTATTCAACAAGTCTGCAACACATCCTTAAGAGTTACATGATTTCACCCAATGTCAATGTGTAATTTCTCCAGTTCTGATCATTTTTTAGGTTGTTGGTAGCTTGGTCAATGCCAAAACACAGTGAAATCTTTTTATGGCTTTAAACGCGTTTTCTCCTCGAGAGAAACATGATTTCACTAAAAACGTTTATAGTTTAAACATGCCTGTTGTACATGTGTGCAAACACTCAGAGCCTTGAGATAGGGGTTTCACCAATGTGTTTTTTTGGTGAGAAACCTTCTCTTTCAACGTTCTGTGCGTTTTCTGACACGTACAATATGTATTTTAAGTGTTTCTGAGGAAATCCCTCCTTTTAAAGCATTTTGTCACAGAAAACGAGTCTCTCGCCATGGGAAAATGGCTTTTTTGAAAAAGCATATTCTGGTCGAGAAATCGTGTTTTAAACAATAAAAACGACTCCCGGCCTTATTTAGTTTACATTTTTAGTTTTGGTAACCTAGCACGTATTCATAACGCACTAAACCTTTTTATCGCGTTAAACGCCCTTTCTCGACAAGAAAAGCACAATTTCATCAAAAACAAACAAAACAAGAAAAATGAATCTATTCAACAAGTCTGCAACACATCCTTAAGAGTTACATGATTTCACCCAATGTCAATGTGTAATTTCTCCAGTTCTGATCATTTTTTAGGTTGTTGGTAGCTTGGTCCAATGCCAAAACACAGTGAAATATTTTTATGGCTTTAAACGCGTTTTCTCCTCGAGAGAAACATGATTTCACTAAAAACGTTATAGTTAAAACATGCCTGTTGTACATGTGTGCAAACACTCAGAGCCTTGAGATAGGGGTTTCACCAATGTGTTTTTTGGTGAGAAACCTTCTCTTTCAACGTTCTGTGCGTTTTCTGACACGTACAATATGTATTTTAAGTGTTTCTGAGGAAATCCCTCCTTTTAAAGCATTTTGTCACAGAAAATGATTTTCTCGCCATGGGAAAATGGCTTTTTTGAAAAAGCATATTCTGGTCGAGAAATCGTGTTTTAAACAATAAAAACGACTCCCGGCCTTATTTAGTTCACATTTTTACTTTTGGTAACCTAGCACGTATTCATAACGCACTAAACCTTTTTATCGCGTTAAACGCCTTTTCTCGACAAGAAAAGCACAATTTCCTCAAAAACAAACAAAACAAGAAAAATGAATCTATTCAACAAGTCTGCAACACATCCTTAAGAGTTACATGATTTCACCCAATGTCAATGTGTAATTTCTCCAGTTCTGATCATTGTTTAGGTTCTTGGTAGCTTGGTCCAATTCCAAACACAGTGAATCCTTTTTATGGCTTTAAACGCATTTTCTCCTCGAGAGAAACATGATTTCACTAAAAACGTTATAGTTTAAACATGCCTGTTGTACAAGTCTGCAAACATTCAGAGCCTTAAAATAGGGGTTTCACCAATGTGTTTTTTGGTGAGAAACCTTCTATTTCAAGGTTCTGTGCGTTTTCAGACACGTACAATATGTATTTTAAGTGTTTCTGATGAAATCCCTCCTTTTAAAGCATTTTGTCACAGAAAATGATTTTCTCGCCATGGGAAAATGGCTTTTTTGAAAAAGCATATTCTGGTCGAGAAATCGTGTTTTAAACAATAAAAACGACTCCCGGCCTTATTTAGTTCACATTTTTAGTTTTGGTAACCTAGCACGTATTCATAACGCACTAAACCTTTTTATCGCGTTAAACGCCTTTTCTCGACAAGAAAAGCACAATTTCCTCAAAAACAAACAAAACAAGAAAAATTAATCTATTCAACAAGTCTGCAACACATCCTTAAGAGTTACATGATTTCACCCAATGTCAATGTGTAATTTCTCCAGTTCTGATCATTTTTTAGGTTGTTGGTAGCTTGGTCAATGCCAAAACACAGTGAAATCTTTTTATGGCTTTAAACGCGTTTTCTCCTCGAGAGAAACATGATTTCACTAAAAACGTTTATAGTTTAAACATGCCTGTTGTACATGTATGCAAACACTCAGAGCCTTGAGATAGGGGTTTCACCAATGTGTTTTTTGGTGAGAAACCTTCTATTTCAAGGTTCTGTGCGTTTTCAGACAAGTACAATATGTATGTATAGTGTTTCTGATGAAATCCCTCCTTTTAATGCATTTTCTCACAGAAAACGAGTCTCTCGCCATGGGAACATGGCTTTTTTGAAAAAGCATATTCTGCTCGAGAAATCGTGTTTTAAACAATAAAAACGACTCCCGGCCTTATTTAGTTCACATTTTTACTTTTGGTAACCTAGCACGTATTCATAACGCACTAAACCTTTTTATCGCGTTAAACGCCTTTTCTCGACAAGAAAAGCACAATTTCATCAAAAACAAACAAAACAAGAAAAATGAATCTATTCAACAAGTCTGCAACACATCCTTAAGAGTTACATGATTTCACCCAATGTCAATGTGTAATTTCTCCAGTTCTGATCATTGTTTAGGTTCTTGGTAGCTTGGTCCAATTCCAAACACAGTGAATCCTTTTTATGGCTTTAAACGCATTTTCTCCTCGAGAGAAACATGATTTCACTAAAAACGTTATAGTTAAAACATGCCTGTTGTACAAGTCTGCAAACATTCAGAGCCTTAAAATAGGGGTTTCACCAATGTGTTTTTTGGTGAGAAACCTTCTCTTTCAAGGTTCTGTGCGTTTTCAGACACGTACAATATGTATTTTAAGTGTTTCTGATGAAATCCCTCCTTTTAAAGCATTTTGTCACAGAAAATGATTTTCTCGCCATGGGAACATGGCTTTTTTGAAAAAGCATATTCTGGTCGAGAAATCGTGTTTTAAACAATAAAAACGACTCCCGGCCTTATTTAGTTCACATTTTTAGTTTTGGTAACCTAGCACGTATTCATAACGCACTAAACCTTTTTATCGCGTTAAACGCCTTTTCTCGACAAGAAAAGCACAATTTCCTCAAAAACAAACAAAACAAGAAAAATTAATCTATTCAACAAGTCTGCAACACATCCTTAAGAGTTACATGATTTCACCCAATGTCAATGTGTAATTTCTCCAGTTCTGATCATTTTTTAGGTTGTTGGTAGCTTGGTCAATGCCAAAACACAGTGAAATCTTTTTTATGGCTTTAAACGCGTTTTCTCCTCGAGAGAAACATGATTTCACTAAAAACGTTTATAGTTTAAATATGCCTGTTGTACATGTGTGCAAACACTCAGAGCCTTGAGATAGGGGTTTCACCAATGTGTTTTTTGGTGAGAAACCTTCTATTTCAAGGTTCTGTGCGTTTTCAGACAAGTACAATATGTATGTATAGTGTTTCTGATGAAATCCCTCCTTTTAATGCATTTTCTCACAGAAAACGAGTCTCTCGCCATGGGAACATGGCTTTTTTGAAAAAGCATATTCTGCTCGAGAAATCGTGTTTTAAACAATAAAAACGACTCCCAGCCTTATTTAGTTCACATTTTTACTTTTGGTAACCTAGCACGTATTCATAACGCACTAAACCTTTTTATCGCGTTAAACGCCTTTTCTCGACAAGAAAAGCACAATTTCATCAAAAACAAACAAAACAAGAAAAATGAATCTATTCAACAAGTCTGCAACACATCCTTAAGAGTTACATGATTTCACCCAATGTCAATGTGTAATTTCTCCAGTTCTGATCATTTTTTAGGTTGTTGGTAGCTTGGTCAATGCCAAAACACAGTGAAATCTTTTTATGGCTTTAAACGCGTTTTCTCCTCGAGAGAAACATGATTTCACTAAAAACGTTATAGTTAAAACATGCCTGTTGTACATGTGTGCAAACACTCAGAGCCTTGAGATAGGGGTTTCACCAATGTGTTTTTTGGTGAGAAACCTTCTCTTTCAACGTTCTGTGCGTTTTCTGACACGTACAATATGTATTTTAAGTGTTTCTGAGGAAATCCCTCCTTTTAAAGCATTTTGTCACAGAAAATGATTTTCTCGCCATGGGAAAATGGCTTTTTTGAAAAAGCATATTCTGGTCGAGAAATCGTGTTTTAAACAATAAAAACGACTCCCGACCTTATTTAGTTCACATTTTTACTTTTGGTAACCTAGCACGTATTCATAACGCACTAAACCTTTTTATCGCGTTAAACGCCTTTTCTCGACAAGAAAAGCACAATTTCATCAAAAACAAACAAAACAAGAAAAATGAATCTATTCAACAAGTCTGCAACACATCCTTAAGAGTTACCTGATTTCACCCAATGTCAATGTGTAATTTCTCCAGTTCTGATCATTGTTTAGGTTCTTGGTAGCTTGGTCCAATTCCAAACACAGTGAATCCTTTTTATGGCTTTAAACGCATTTTCTCCTCGAGAGAAACATGATTTCACTAAAAACGTTATAGTTAAAACATGCCTGTTGTACAAGTCTGCAAACATTCAGAGCCTTAAAATAGGGGTTTCACCAATGTGTTTTTTGGTGAGAAACCTTCTATTTCAAGGTTCTCTGCGTTTTCAGACACGTACAATATGTATTTTAAGTGTTTCTGATGAAATCCCTCCTTTTAAAGCATTTTGTCACAGAAAATGATTTTCTCGCCATGGGAAAATGGCTTTTTTGAAAAAGCATATTCTGGTCGAGAAATCGTGTTTTAAACAATAAAAACGACTCCCGGCCTTATTTAGTTCACATTTTTAGTTTTGGTAACCTAGCACGCATTCATAACGCACTAAACCTTTTTATCGCGTTAAACGCCCTTTCTCGACAAGAAAAGCACAATTTCATCAAAAACAAACAAAACAAGAAAAATGAATCTATTCAACAAGTCTGCAACACGTCCTTAAGAGTTACATGATTTCACCCAATGTCAATGTGTAATTTCTCCAGTTCTGATCATTTTTTAGGTTGTTGGTAGCTTGGTCAATGCCAAAACACAGTGAAATCTTTTTATGGCTTTAAACGCGTTTTCTCCTCGAGAGAAACATGATTTCACTTAAAAACGTTTATAGTTTAAACATGCCTGTTGTACATGTGTGCAAACACTCAGAGCCTTGAGATAGGGGTTTCACCAATGTGTTTTTTGGTGAGAAACCTTCTATTTCAACGTTCTGTGCGTTTTCAGACAAGTACAATATGTATGTATAGTGTTTCTGATGAAATCCCTCCTTTTAATGCATTTTGTCACAGAAAATGATTTTCTCGCCATGGGAAAATGACTTTTTTGAAAAAGCATATTCTGGTCGAGAAATCGTGTTTTAAACAATAAGAACGACTCCCGGCCTTATTTAGTTCACATTTTTACTTTTGGTAACCTAGCACGTATTCATAACGCACTAAACCTTTTTATCGCGTTAAACGCCTTTTCTCGACAAGAAAAGCACAATTTCATCAAAAACAAACAAAACAAGAAAAATGAATCTATTCAACAAGTCTGCAACACATCCTTAAGAGTTACATGATTTCACCCAATGTCAATGTGTAATTTCTCCAGTTCTGATCATTGTTTAGGTTCTTGGTAGCTTGGTCCAATTCCAAACACAGTGAATCCTTTTTATGGCTTTAAACGCATTTTCTCCTCGAGAGAAACATGATTTCACTAAAAACGTTATAGTTAAAACATGCCTGTTGTACAAGTCTGCAAACATTCAGAGCCTTAAAATAGGGGTTTCACCAATGTGTTTTTTGGTGAGAAACCTTCTCTTTCAAGGTTCTGTGCGTTTTCAGACACGTACAATATGTATTTTAAGTGTTTCTGATGAAATCCCTCCTTTTAAAGCATTTTGTCACAGAAAATGATTTTCTCGCCATGGGAAAATGGCTTTTTTGAAAAAGCATATTCTGCTCGAGAAATCGTGTTTTAAACAATAAAAACGACTCCCGGCCTTATTTAGTTCACATTTTTAGTTTTGGTAACCTAGCACGTATTCATAACGCACTAAACCTTTTTATCGCGTTAAACGCCTTTTCTCGACAAGAAAAGCACAATTTCCTCAAAAACAAACAAAACAAGAAAAATTAATCTATTCAACAAGTCTGCAACACATCCTTAAGAGTTACATGATTTCACCCAATGTCAATGTGTAATTTCTCCAGTTCTGATCATTTTTTAGGTTGTTGGTAGCTTGGTCAATGCCAAAACACAGTGAAATCTTTTTATGGCTTTAAACGCGTTTTCTCCTCGAGAGAAACATGATTTCACTAAAAACGTTTATAGTTTAAATATGCCTGTTGTACATGTGTGCAAACACTCAGAGCCTTGAGATAGGGGTTTCACCAATGTGTTTTTTGGTGAGAAACCTTCTATTTCAAGGTTCTGTGCGTTTTCAGACAAGTACAATATGTATGTATAGTGTTTCTGATGAAATCCCTCCGTTTAATGCATTTTCTCACAGAAAACGAGTCTCTCGCCATGGGAACATGGCTTTTTTGAAAAAGCATATTCTGCTCGAGAAATCGTGTTTTAAACAATAAAAACGACTCCCGGCCTTATTTAGTTCACATTTTTACTTTTGGTAACCTAGCACGTATTCATAACGCACTAAACCTTTTTATCGCGTTAAACGCCTTTTCTCGACAAGAAAAGCACAATTTCATCAAAAACAAACAAAACAAGAAAAATGAATCTATTCAACAAGTCTGCAACACATCCTTAAGAGTTACATGATTTCACCCAATGTCAATGTGTAATTTCTCCAGTTCTGATCATTTTTTAGGTTGTTGGTAGCTTGGTCAATGCCAAAACACAGTGAAATCTTTTTATGGCTTTAAACGCGTTTTCTCCTCGAGAGAAACATGATTTCACTAAAAACGTTATAGTTAAAACATGCCTGTTGTACATGTGTGCAAACACTCAGAGCCTTGAGATAGGGGTTTCACCAATGTGTTTTTTGGTGAGAAACCTTCTCTTTCAACGTTCTGTGCGTTTTCTGACACGTACAATATGTATTTTAAGTGTTTCTGAGGAAATCCCTCCTTTTAAAGCATTTTGTCACAGAAAATGATTTTCTCGCCATGGGAAAATGGCTTTTTTGAAAAAGCATATTCTGGTCGAGAAATCGTGTTTTAAACAATAAAAACGACTCCCGACCTTATTTAGTTCACATTTTTACTTTTGGTAACCTAGCACGTATTCATAACGCACTAAACCTTTTTATCGCGTTAAACGCCTTTTCTCGACAAGAAAAGCACAATTTCATCAAAAACAAACAAAACAAGAAAAATGAATCTATTCAACAAGTCTGCAACACATCCTTAAGAGTTACCTGATTTCACCCAATGTCAATGTGTAATTTCTCCAGTTCTGATCATTGTTTAGGTTCTTGGTAGCTTGGTCCAATTCCAAACACAGTGAATCCTTTTTATGGCTTTAAACGCATTTTCTCCTCGAGAGAAACATGATTTCACTAAAAACGTTATAGTTAAAACATGCCTGTTGTACAAGTCTGCAAACATTCAGAGCCTTAAAATAGGGGTTTCACCAATGTGTTTTTTGGTGAGAAACCTTCTATTTCAAGGTTCTCTGCGTTTTCAGACACGTACAATATGTATTTTAAGTGTTTCTGATGAAATCCCTCCTTTTAAAGCATTTTGTCACAGAAAATGATTTTCTCGCCATGGGAAAATGGCTTTTTTGAAAAAGCATATTCTGGTCGAGAAATCGTGTTTTAAACAATAAAAACGACTCCCGGCCTTATTTAGTTCACATTTTTAGTTTTGGTAACCTAGCACGCATTCATAACGCACTAAACCTTTTTATCGCGTTAAACGCCCTTTCTCGACAAGAAAAGCACAATTTCATCAAAAACAAACAAAACAAGAAAAATGAATCTATTCAACAAGTCTGCAACACGTCCTTAAGAGTTACATGATTTCACCCAATGTCAATGTGTAATTTCTCCAGTTCTGATCATTTTTTAGGTTGTTGGTAGCTTGGTCAATGCCAAAACACAGTGAAATCTTTTTATGGCTTTAAACGCGTTTTCTCCTCGAGAGAAACATGATTTCACTTAAAAACGTTTATAGTTTAAACATGCCTGTTGTACATGTGTGCAAACACTCAGAGCCTTGAGATAGGGGTTTCACCAATGTGTTTTTTGGTGAGAAACCTTCTATTTCAACGTTCTGTGCGTTTTCAGACAAGTACAATATGTATGTATAGTGTTTCTGATGAAATCCCTCCTTTTAATGCATTTTGTCACAGAAAATGATTTTCTCGCCATGGGAAAATGACTTTTTTGAAAAAGCATATTCTGGTCGAGAAATCGTGTTTTAAACAATAAGAACGACTCCCGGCCTTATTTAGTTTACATTTTTACTTTTGGTAACCTAGCACGTATTCATAACGCACTAAACCTTTTTATCGCGTTAAACGCCTTTTCTCGACAAGAAAAGCACAATTTCATCAAAAACAAACAAAACAAGAAAAATGAATCTATTCAACAAGTCTGCAACACATCCTTAAGAGTTACATGATTTCACCCAATGTCAATGTGTAATTTCTCCAGTTCTGATCATTGTTTAGGTTGTTGGTAGCTTGGTCCAATTCCAAACACAGTGAATCCTTTTTAAGGCTTTAAACGCATATTCTCCTCTAGAGAAACATGATTTCACTAAAAACGTTATAGTTTAAACATGCCTGTTGTACAAGTCTGCAAACATTCAGAGCCTTAAAATAGGGTTTTCACCAATGTGTTTTTTGCTGAGAAACCTTCTATTTCAAGGTTCTGTGCGTTTTCAGACAGGTACAATATGTATTTTAGCGTTTCTGATGAAATCCCTCCTTTTAAATGCATTTTCTCACAGAAAATGCGTCTCTCGACATAGGAAAATGGCTTTTTAAAAAAAGCATATTCTGGTCGAGAAATCGTGTTTTAAACAATAAAAACGACTCCCGGCCTTATTTAATTCACATTTTTACTTTTGGTAACCTAGCCCGTATTCATAACGGACTAAACCTTTTTATCGCGTTAAACGCCTTTTCTCGACAAGAAAAGCACAATTTCATCAAAAACAAACAAAACAAGAAAAATGAATCTATTCAACAAGTCTGCAACACATCCTTAAGAGTTACATGATTTCACACAATGTCAATGTGCAATTTCTCCAGTTCTGATCATTTTTTAGGTTGTTGGTAGCTTGGTCCAATGCCAAACACAGTGAATCCTTTTTATGGCTTTAAACGCATTTTCTCCTCGAGAGAAACATGATTTCACTAAAAACGTTATAGTTTAAACATGCCTGTTGTACAAGTCTGCAAACATTCAGAGCCTTAAAATAGGGTTTTCACCTATGTGTTTTTTGCTGAGAAACCTTCTATTTCAATGTTCTGTGCGTTTTCAGACACGTACAATATGTATTTTAGCGTTTCTGATGAAATCTCTCCTTTTAAATGCATTTTCTCACAGAAAATGCGTCTCTCGACATAGGAAAATGGTATTTAAAAAAAAGCATATTCTGGTCGAGAAATCGTGTTTTAAACAATAAAAACGACTCCCGGACTTATTTAGTTCACATTTTTACTTTTGGTAACCTAGCCCGTATTCATAACGCACTAAACCTTTTTATCGCGTTAAACGCCTTTTCTCGACAAGAAAAGCACAATTTCATCAAAAACAAACAAAACAAGAAAAATGAACCTATTCAACAGGTCTGCAACACATCCTTAAGAGTTACATGATTTCACCCAATGTCAATGTGTAATTTCTCCAGTTCTGATCATTGTTTAGGTTGTTGGTAGCTTGGTCCAATTTCAAACACAGTGAATCCTTTTTATGGCTTTAAACGCATTTTCTCCTCGAGAGAAACATGATTTCACTAAAAACGTTATAGTTTAAACATGCCTGTTGTACAAGTCTGCAAACATTCAGAGCCTTAAAATAGGGTTTTCACCAGTGTGTTTTTTGCTGAGAAACCTTCTATTTCAAGGTTCTGTGCGTTTTCAGACAGGTACAATATGTATTTTAGCGTTTCTGATGAAATCCCTCCTTTTAAATGCATTTTCTCACAGAAAATGCGTCTCTCGACATAGGAAAATGGCTTTTTAAAAAAAGCATATTCTGGTCGAGAAATCGTGTTTTAAACAATAAAAACGACTCCCGGCCTTATTTAATTCAAATTTTTACTTTTGGTAACCTAGCCCGTATTCATAACGGACTAAACCTTTTTATCGCGTTAAACGCCTTTTCTCGACAAGAAAAGCACAATTTCATCAAAAACAAACAAAACAAGAAAAATGAATCTATTCAACAAGTCTGCAACACATCCTTAAGAGTTACATGATTTCACACAATGTCAATGTGCAATTTCTCCAGTTCTGATCATTTTTTAGGTTGTTGGTAGCTTGGTCCAATGCCAAACACAGTGAATCCTTTTTATGGCTTTAAACGCATTTTCTCCTCGAGAGAAACATGATTTCACTAAAAACGTTATAGTTTAAACATGCCTGTTGTACAAGTCTGCAAACATTCAGAGCCTTAAAATAGGGTTTTCACCTATGTGTTTTTTGCTGAGAAACCTTCTATTTCAATGTTCTGTGCGTTTTCAGACACGTACAATATGTATTTTAGCGTTTCTGATGAAATCTCTCCTTTTAAATGCATTTTCTCACAGAAAATGCGTCTCTCGACATAGGAAAATGGTATTTAAAAAAAAGCATATTCTGGTCGAGAAATCGTGTTTTAAACAATAAAAACGACTCCCGGACTTATTTAGTTCACATTTTTACTTTTGGTAACCTAGCCCGTATTCATAACGCACTAAACCTTTTTATCGCGTTAAACGCCTTTTCTCGACAAGAAAAGCACAATTTCATCAAAAACAAACAAAACAAGAAAAATGAACCTATTCAACAAGTCTGCAACACATCCTTAAGAGTTACATGATTTCACCCAATGTCAATGTGTAATTTCTCCAGTTCTGATCATTGTTTAGGTTGTTGGTAGCTTGGTCCAATTTCAAACACAGTGAATCCTTTTTATGGCTTTAAACGCATTTTCTCCTCGAGAGAAACATGATTTCACTAAAAACGTTATAGTTTAAACATGCCTGTTGTACAAGTCTGCAAACATTCAGAGCCTTAAAATAGGGTTTTCACCAGTGTGTTTTTTGCTGAGAAACCTTCTATTTCAAGGTTCTGTGCGTTTTCAGACAGGTACAATATGTATTTTAGCGTTTCTGATGAAATCCCTCCTTTTAAATGCAATTTCTCACAGAAAATGCGTCTCTCGACATAGGAAAATGGCTTTTTAAAAAAAGCATATTCTGGTCGAGAAATCGTGTTTTAAACAATAAAAACGACTCCCGGCCTTATTTAATTCACATTTTTACTTTTGGTAACCTAGCCCGTATTCATAACGCACTAAACCTTTTTATCGCGTTAAACGCCTTTTCTCGACAAGAAAAGCACAATTTCATCAAAAACAAACAAAACAAGAAAAATGAACCTATTCAACAAGTCTGCAACACATCCTTAAGAGTTACATGATTTCACCCAATGTCAATGTGTAATTTCTCCAGTTCTGATCATTGTTTAGGTTGTTGGTAGCTTGGTCCAATTCCAAACACAGTGAATCCTTTTTAAGGCTTTAAACGCATATTCTCCTCTAGAGAAACATGATTTCACTAAAAACGTTATAGTTTAAACATGCCTGTTGTACAAGTCTGCAAACATTCAGAGCCTTAAAATAGGGTTTTCACCAATGTGTTTTTTGGTGAGAAACCTTCTATTTCAAGGTTCTGTGCGTTTTCAGACAAGTACAATATGTATGTATAGTGTTTCTGATGAAATCCCTCCTTTTAATGCATTTTCTCACAGAAAACGAGTCTCTCGCCATGGGAACATGGCTTTTTTGAAAAAGCATATTCTGGTCGAGAAATCGTGTTTTAAACAATAAAAACGACTCCCGGCCTTATTTAATTCACATTTTTACTTTTGGTAACCTAGCCCGTATTCATAACGGACTAAACCTTTTTATCGCGTTAAACGCCTTTTCTCGACAAGAAAAGCACAATTTCATCAAAAACAAACAAAACAAGAAAAATGAATCTATTCAACAAGTCTGCAACACATCCTTAAGAGTTACATGATTTCACACAATGTCAATGTGCAATTTCTCCAGTTCTGATCATTTTTTAGGTTGTTGGTAGCTTGGTCCAATGCCAAACACAGTGAATCCTTTTTATGGCTTTAAACGCATTTTCTCCTCGAGAGAAACATGATTTCACTAAAAACGTTATAGTTTAAACATGCCTGTTGTACAAGTCTGCAAACATTCAGAGCCTTAAAATAGGGTTTTCACCTATGTGTTTTTTGCTGAGAAACCTTCTATTTCAATGTTCTGTGCGTTTTCAGACACGTACAATATGTATTTTAGCGTTTCTGATGAAATCTCTCCTTTTAAATGCATTTTCTCACAGAAAATGCGTCTCTCGACATAGGAAAATGGTATTTAAAAAAAAGCATATTCTGGTCGAGAAATCGTGTTTTAAACAATAAAAACGACTCCCGGACTTATTTAGTTCACATTTTTACTTTTGGTAACCTAGCCCGTATTCATAACGCACTAAACCTTTTTATCGCGTTAAACGCCTTTTCTCGACAAGAAAAGCACAATTTCATCAAAAACAAACAAAACAAGAAAAATGAACCTATTCAACAAGTCTGCAACACATCCTTAAGAGTTACATGATTTCACCCAATGTCAATGTGTAATTTCTCCAGTTCTGATCATTGTTTAGGGTGTTGGTAGCTTGGTCCAATTTCAAACACATTGAATCCTTTTTATGGCTTTAAACGCATTTTCTCCTCGAGAGAAACATGATTTCACTAAAAACGTTATAGTTTAAACATGCCTGTTGTACAAGTCTGCAAACATTCAGAGCCTTAAAATAGGGTTTTCACCAGTGTGTTTTTTGCTGAGAAACCTTCTATTTCAAGGTTCTGTGCGTTTTCAGACAGGTACAATATGTATTTTAGCGTTTCTGATGAAATCCCTCCTTTTAAATGCATTTTGTCACAGAAAATGCGTCTCTCGACATAGGAAAATGGCTTTTTAAAAAAAGCATATTCTGGTCGAGAAATCGTGTTTTAAACAATAAAAACGACTCCCGGCCTTATTTAATTCACATTTTTACTTTTGGTAACCTAGCCCGTATTCATAACGCACTAAACCTTTTTATCGCGTTAAACGCCTTTTCTCGACAAGAAAAGCACAATTTCATCAAAAACAAACAAAACAAGAAAAATGAATCTATTCAACAAGTCTGCAACACATCCTTAAGAGTTACATGATTTCACCCAATGTCAATGTGTAATTTCTCCAGTTCTGATCATTGTTTAGGTTGTTGGTAGCTTGGTCCAATGCCAAACACAGTGAATCCTTTTTATGGCTTTAAACGCATTTTCTCCTCGAGAGAAACATGATTTCACTAAAAAGGTTACAGTTTAAACATGCCTGTTGTACAAGTCTGCAAACATTCAGAGCCTTAAAATAGGGTTTTCACCAATGTGTTTTTTGCTGAGAAACCTTCTATTTCAATGTTTTGTGCGTTTTCAGACACGTACAATATGTATTTTAGCGTTTCTGATGAAATCTCTCCTTTTAAATGCATTTTCTCACAGAAAATGCGTCTCTCGACATAGGAAAATGGCTTTTTAAAAAAAGCATATTCTGGTCGAGAAATCGTGTTTTAAACAATAAAAACGACTCCCGGCCTTATTTAATTCACATTTTTACTTTTGGTAACCTAGCCCGTATTCATAACGCACTAAACCTTTTTATCGCGTTAAACGCCTTTTCTCGACAAGAAAAGCACAATTTAATCAAAAACAAACAAAACAAGAAAAATGAATCTATTCAACAAGTCTGCAACACATCCTTAAGAGTTACATGATTTCACACAATGTCAATGTGCAATTTCTCCAGTTCTGATCATTGTTTAGGTTGTTGGTAGCTTGGTCCAATGCCAAACACAGTGAATCCTTTTTATGGCTTTAAAACGCATTTTCTCCTCGAGAGAAACATGATTTCACTAAAAACGTTATAGTTTAAACATGCCTGTTGTACAAGTCTGCAAACATTCAAAGCCTTAAAATAGGGTTTTCACCTATGTGTTTTTTGCTGAGAAACCTTCTATTTCAAGGTTCTGTGCGTTTTCAGACACGTACAATATGTATTTTAGCGTTTCTGATGAAATCCCTCCTTTTAAATGCATTTTCTCACAGAAAATGCGTCTCTCGACATAGGAAAATGGCTTTTTAAAAAAAGCATATTCTGGTCGAGAAATCGTGTTTTAAACAATAAAAACGACTCCCGGACTTATTTAATTCACATTTTTACCTTTGGTAACCTAGCCCGTATTCATAACGCACTAAACCTTTTTATCGCGTTAAACGCCTTTTCTCGACAAGAAAAGCACAATTTCATCAAAAACAAACAAAACAAGAAAAATGAATGTATTCAACAAGTCTGCAACACATCCTTAAGAGTTACATGATTTCACCCAATGTCAATGTGTAATTTCTCCAGTTCTGATCATTGTTTAGGTTGTTGGTAGCTTGGTCCAATTCCAAACACAGTGAATCCTTTTTATGGCTTTAAACGCATTTTCTCCTCGAGAGAAACATGATTTCACTAAAAACGTTATAGTTTAAACATGCCTGTTGTAAAAGTCTGCAAACACTCAGAGCATTAAAATAGGGTTTTCACCTATGTGTTTTTTGCTGAGAAACCTTCTATTTCAATGTTCTGTGCGTTTTCAGACACGTACAATATGTATTTTAGCGTTTCTGATGAAATCTCTCCTTTTAAATGCATTTTCTCACAGAAAATGCGTCTCTCGACATAGGAAAATGGCTTTTTAAAAAAAGCGTATTCTGGTCGAGAAATCGTGTTTTAAACAATAAAAACGACTCCCGGCCTTATTTAGTTCACATTTTTACTTTTGGTAACCTAGCCCGTATTCATAACGGACTAAACCTTTTTATCGCGTTAAACGCCTTTTCTCGACAAGAAAAGCACAATTTCATCAAAAACAAACAAAACAAGAAAAATGAATCTATTCAACAAGTCTGCAACACATCCTTAAGAGTTACATGATTTCACACAATGTCAATGTGCAATTTCTCCAGTTCTGATCATTTTTTAGGTTGTTGGTAGCTTGGTCCAATGCCAAACACAGTGAATCCTTTTTATGGCTTTAAACGCATTTTCTCCTCGAGAGAAACATGATTTCACTAAAAACGTTATAGTTTAAACATGCCTGTTGTACAAGTCTGCAAACATTCAGAGCCTTAAAATAGGGTTTTCACCTATGTGTTTTTTGCTGAGAAACCTTCTATTTCAAGGTTCTGTGCGTTTTCAGACACGTACAATATGTATTTTAGCGTTTCTGATGAAATCCCTCCTTTTAAATGCATTTTCTCACAGAAAATGCGTCTCTCGACATAGGAAAATGGCTTTTTAAAAAAAGCATATTCTGGTCGAGAAATCGTGTTTTAAACAATAAAAACGACTCCCGGACTTATTTAATTCACATTTTTACCTTTGGTAACCTAGCCCGTATTCATAACGCACTAAACCTTTTTATCGCGTTAAACGCCTTTTCTCGACAAGAAAAGCACAATTTCATCAAAAACAAACAAAACAAGAAAAATGAATGTATTCAACAAGTCTGCAACACATCCTTAAGAGTTACATGATTTCACCCAATGTCAATGTGTAATTTCTCCAGTTCTGATCATTGTTTAGGTTGTTGGTAGCTTGGTCCAATTCCAAACACAGTGAATCCTTTTTATGGCTTTAAACGCATTTTCTCCTCGAGAGAAACATGATTTCACTAAAAACGTTATAGTTTAAACATGCCTGTTGTAAAAGTCTGCAAACACTCAGAGCATTAAAATAGGGTTTTCACCTATGTGTTTTTTGCTGAGAAACCTTCTATTTCAATGTTCTGTGCGTTTTCAGACACGTACAATATGTATTTTAGCGTTTCTGATGAAATCTCTCCTTTTAAATGCATTTTCTCACAGAAAATGCGTCTCTCGACATAGGAAAATGGCTTTTTAAAAAAAGCGTATTCTGGTCGAGAAATCGTGTTTTAAACAATAAAAACGACTCCCGGCCTTATTTAGTTCACATTTTTACTTTTGGTAACCTAGCCCGTATTCATAACGGACTAAACCTTTTTATCGCGTTAAACGCCTTTTCTCGACAAGAAAAGCACAATTTCATCAAAAACAAACAAAACAAGAAAAATGAATCTATTCAACAAGTCTGCAACACATCCTTAAGAGTTACATGATTTCACACAATGTCAATGTGCAATTTCTCCAGTTCTGATCATTTTTTAGGTTGTTGGTAGCTTGGTCCAATGCCAAACACAGTGAATCCTTTTTATGGCTTTAAACGCATTTTCTCCTCGAGAGAAACATGATTTCACTAAAAACGTTATAGTTTAAACATGCCTGTTGTACAAGTCTGCAAACATTCAGAGCCTTAAAATAGGGTTTTCACCTATGTGTTTTTTGCTGAGAAACCTTCTATTTCAATGTTCTGTGCGTTTTCAGACACGTACAATATGTATTTTAGCGTTTCTGATGAAATCTCTCCTTTTAAATGCATTTTCTCACAGAAAATGCGTCTCTCGACATAGGAAAATGGTATTTAAAAAAAAGCATATTCTGGTCGAGAAATCGTGTTTTAAACAATAAAAACGACTCCCGGACTTATTTAGTTCACATTTTTACTTTTGGTAACCTAGCCCGTATTCATAACGCACTAAACCTTTTTATCGCGTTAAACGCCTTTTCTCGACAAGAAAAGCACAATTTCATCAAAAACAAACAAAACAAGAAAAATGAACCTATTCAACAAGTCTGCAACACATCCTTAAGAGTTACATGATTTCACCCAATGTCAATGTGTAATTTCTCCAGTTCTGATCATTGTTTAGGTTGTTGGTAGCTTGGTCCAATTTCAAACACAGTGAATCCTTTTTATGGCTTTAAACGCATTTTCTCCTCGAGAGAAACATGATTTCACTAAAAACGTTATAGTTTAAACATGCCTGTTGTACAAGTCTGCAAACATTCAGAGCCTTAAAATAGGGTTTTCACCAGTGTGTTTTTTGCTGAGAAACCTTCTATTTCAAGGTTCTGTGCGTTTTCAGACAGGTACAATATGTATTTTAGCGTTTCTGATGAAATCCCTACTTTTAAATGCATTTTCTCACAGAAAATGCGTCTCTCGACATAGGAAAATGGCTTTTTAAAAAAAGCATATTCTGGTCGAGAAATCGTGTTTTAAACAATAAAAACGACTCCCGGCCTTATTTAATTCACATTTTTACTTTTGGTAACCTAGCCCGTATTCATAACGCACTAAACCTTTTTATCGCGTTAAACGCCTTTTCTCGACAAGAAAAGCACAATTTCATCAAAAACAAACAAAACAAGAAAAATGAATCTATTCAACAAGTCTGCAACACATCCTTAAGAGTTACATGATTTCACCCAATGTCAATGTGTAATTTCTCCAGTTCTGATCATTGTTTAGGTTGTTGGTAGCTTGGTCCAATGCCAAACACAGTGAATCCTTTTTATGGCTTTAAACGCATTTTCTCCTCGAGAGAAACATGATTTCACTAAAAACGTTATAGTTTAAACATGCCTGTTGTAAAAGTCTGAAAACATTCAGAGCCTTAAAATAGGGTTTTCACCTATGTGTTTTTTGCTGAGAAACCTTCTATTTCAATGTTTTGTGCGTTTTCAGACACGTACAATATGTATTTTAGCGTTTCTGATGAAATCTCTCCTTTTAAATGCATTTTCTCACAGAAAATGCGTCTCTCGACATAGGAAAATTGGCTTTTAAAAAAAGCATATTCTGGTCGAGAAATCGTGTTTTAAACAATAAAAACGACTCCCGGCCTTATTTAGTTCACATTTTTACTTTTGGTAACCTAGCCCGTATTCATAATGCACTAAACCTTTTTATCGCGTTTAACGCCTTTTCTCGACAAGAAAAGCACAATTTCATCAAAAACAAACAAAACAAGAAAAATGAACCTATTCAACAAGTCTGCAACACATCCTTAAGAGTTACATGATTTCACCCAATGTCAATGTGTAATTTCTCCAGTTCTGATCATTGTTTAGGTTGTTGGTAGCTTGGTCCAATTCCAAACACAGTGAATCCTCTTTAAGGCTTTAAACGCATTTTCTCCTCTAGAGAAACATGATTTCACTAAAAACGTTATAGTTTAAACATGCCTGTTGTACAAGTCTGCAAACATTCAGAGCCTTAAAATAGGGTTTTCACCAATGTGTTTTTTGCTGAGAAACCTTCTATTTCAAGGTTCTGTGCGTTTTCAGACACGTACAATATGTATTTTAGCGTTTCTGATGAAATCCCTCCTTTTAAATGCATTTTCTCACAGAAAATGCGTCTCTCGACATAGGAAAATGGCTTTTTAAAAAAAGCATATTCTGGTCGACAAATCGTGTTTTAAACAATAAAAACGACTCCCGGCCTTATTTAATTCACATTTTTACTTTTGGTAACCTAGCCCGTATTCATAACGGACTAAACCTTTTTATCGCGTTAAACGCCTTTTCTCGACAAGAAAAGCACAATTTCATCAAAAACAAACAAAACAAGAAAAATGAATCTATTCAACAAGTCTGCAACACATCCTTAAGAGTTACATGATTTCACACAATGTCAATGTGCAATTTCTCCAGTTCTGATCATTTTTTAGGTTGTTGGTAGCTTGGTCCAATGCCAAACACAGTGAATCCTTTTTATGGCTTTAAACGCATTTTCTCCTCGAGAGAAACATGATTTCACTAAAAACGTTATAGTTTAAACATGCCTGTTGTACAAGTCTGCAAACATTCAGAGCCTTAAAATAGGGTTTTCGCCTATGTGTTTTTTGCTGAGAAACCTTCTATTTCAATGTTCTGTGCGTTTTCAGACACGTACAATATGTATTTTAGCGTTTCTGATGAAATCTCTCCTTTTAAATGCATTTTCTGACAGAAAATGCGTCTCTCGACATAGGAAAATGGTATTTAAAAAAAAGCATATTCTGGTCGAGAAATCGTGTTTTAAACAATAAAAACGACTCCCGGACTTATTTAGTTCACATTTTTACTTTTGGTAACCTAGCCCGTATTCATAACGCACTAAACCTTTTTATCGCGTTAAACGCCTTTTCTCGACAAGAAAAGCACAATTTCATCAAAAACAAACAAAACAAGAAAAATGAACCTATTCAACAAGTCTGCAACACATCCTTAAGAGTTACATGATTTCACCCAATGTCAATGTGTAATTTCTCCAGTTCTGATCATTGTTTAGGTTGTTGGTAGCTTGGTCCAATTTCAAACACAGTGAATCCTTTTTATGGCTTTAAACGCATTTTCTCCTCGAGAGAAACATGATTTCACTAAAAACGTTATAGTTTAAACATGCCTGTTGTACAAGTCTGCAAACATTCAGAGCCTTAAAATAGGGTTTTCACCAGTGTGTTTTTTGCTGAGAAACCTTCTATTTCAAGGTTCTGTGCGTTTTCAGACAGGTACAATATGTATTTTAGCGTTTCTGATGAAATCCCTCCTTTTAAATGCATTTTCTCACAGAAAATGCGTCTCTCGAATTAGGAAAATGGCTTTTTAAAAAAAGCATATTCTGGTCGAGAAATCGTGTTTTAAACAATAAAAACGACTCCCGGCCTTATTTAATTCACATTTTTACTTTTGGTAACCTAGCCCGTATTCATAACGCACTAAACCTTTTTAATCGCGTTAAACGCCTTTTCTCGACAAGAAAAGCACAATTTCATCAAAAACAAACAAAACAAGAAAAATGAATCTATTCAACAAGTCTGCAACACATCCTTAAGAGTTACATGATTTCACCCAATGTCAATGTGTAATTTCTCCAGTTCTGATCATTGTTTAGGTTGTTGGTAGCTTGGTCCAATGCCAAACACAGTGAATCCTTTTTATGGCTTTAAACGCATTTTCTCCTCGAGAGAAACATGATTTCACTAAAAACGTTATAGTTTAAACATGCCTGTTGTACAAGTCTGCAAACATTCAGAGCCTTAAAATAGGGTTTTCACCAATGTGTTTTTTGCTGAGAAACCTTCTATTTCAATGTTTTGTGCGTTTTCAGACACGTACAATATGTATTTTAGCGTTTCTGATGAAATCTCTCCTTTTAAATGCATTTTCTCACAGAAAATGCGTCTCTCGACATAGGAAAATGGCTTTTTAAAAAAAGCATATTCTGGTCGAGAAATCGTGTTTTAAACAATAAAAACGACTCCCGGCCTTATTTAATTCACATTTTTACTTTTGGTAACCTAGCCCGTATTCATAACGCACTAAACCTTTTTATCGCGTTAAACGCCTTTTCTCGACAAGAAAAGCACAATTTAATCAAAAACAAACAAAACAAGAAAAATGAATCTATTCAACAAGTCTGCAACACATCCTTAAGAGTTACATGATTTCACACAATGTCAATGTGCAATTTCTCCAGTTCTGATCATTGTTTAGGTTGTTGGTAGCTTGGTCCAATGCCAAACAAAGTGAATCCTTTTTATGGCTTTAAACGCATTTTCTCCTCGAGAGAAACATGATTTCACTAAAAACGTTATAGTTTAAACATGCCTGTTGTACAAGTCTGCAAACATTCAAAGCCTTAAAATAGGGTTTTCACCTATGTGTTTTTTGCTGAGAAACCTTCTATTTCAAGGTTCTGTGCGTTTTCAGACACGTACAATATGTATTTTAGCGTTTCTGATGAAATCCCTCCTTTTAAATGCATTTTCTCACAGAAAATGCGTCTCTCGACATAGGAAAATGGCTTTTTAAAAAAAGCATATTCTGGTCGAGAAATCGTGTTTTAAACAATAAAAACGACTCCCGGCCTTATTTAATTCACATTTTTACCTTTGGTAACCTAGCCCGTATTCATAACGCACTAAACCTTTTTATCGCGTTAAACGCCTTTTCTCGACAAGAAAAGCACAATTTCATCAAAAACAAACAAAACAAGAAAAATGAATGTATTCAACAAGTCTGCAACACATCCTTAAGAGTTACATGATTTCACCCAATGTCAATGTGTAATTTCTCCAGTTCTGATCATTGTTTAGGTTGTTGGTAGCTTGGTCCAATTCCAAACACAGTGAATCCTTTTTATGGCTTTAAACGCATTTTCTCCTCGAGAGAAACATGATTTCACTAAAAACGTTATAGTTTAAACATGCCTGTTGTAAAAGTCTGCAAACACTCAGAGCCTTAAAATAGGGTTTTCACCTATGTGTTTTTTGCTGAGAAACCTTCTATTTCAATGTTCTGTGCGTTTTCAGACACGTACAATATGTATTTTAGCGTTTCTGATGAAATCTCTCCTTTTAAATGCATTTTCTCACAGAAAATGCGTCTCTCGACATAGGAAAATGGCTTTTTAAAAAAAGCATATTCTGGTCGAGAAATCGTGTTTTAAACAATAAAAACGACTCCCGGCCTTATTTAGTTCACATTTTTACTTTTGGTAACCTAGCCCGTATTCATAACGCACTAAACCTTTTTATCGCGTTAAACGCCTTTTCTCGACAAGAAAAGCACAATTTCATCAAAAACAAACAAAACAAGAAAAATGAACCTATTCAACAAGTGTGCAACACATCCTTAAGAGTTACATGATTTCACCCAATGTCAATGTGTAATTTCTCCAGTTCTGATCATTGTTTAGGTTGTTGGTAGCTTGGTCCAATTCCAAACACAGTGAATCCTTTTTATGGCTTTAAACGCATTTTCTCCTCGAGAGAAACATGATTTCACTAAAAACGTTATAGTTTAAACATGCCTGTTGTACAAGTCTGCAAACATTCAGAGCCTTAAAATA
Organism: Lampris incognitus; assembly: GCF_029633865.1. Lineage (NCBI taxonomy): Eukaryota > Metazoa > Chordata > Actinopteri > Lampriformes > Lampridae > Lampris > Lampris incognitus. Next base: position 39,928,792 of record NC_079220.1, on the reverse strand, counting down.
GGGTTTTCAACAATGTGTTTTTGCTGAGAAACCTTCTATTTCAAGGTTCTGTGCGTTTTCAGACAGGTACAATATGTATTTTTGCGTTTCTGATGAAATCCCTCCTTTTAAATGCATTTTCTCACAGAAAATGCGTCTCTCGACATAGGAAAATGGCTTTTTAAAAAAAGCATATTCTGGTCGAGAAATCGTGTTTTAAACAATAAAAACGACTCCCGGCCTTATTTAATTCACATTTTTACTTTTGGTAACCTAGCCCGTATTCATAACGCACTAAACCTTTTTATCGCGTTAAACGCCTTTTCTTGACAAGAAAAGCACAATTTCATCAAAAACAAACAAAACAAGAAAAATGAATCTATTCAACAAGTCTGCAACACATCCTTAAGAGTTACATGATTTCACACAATGTCAATGTGCAATTTCTCCAGTTCTGATCATTGTTTAGGTTGTTGGTAGCTTGGTCCAATGCCAAACACAGTGAATCCTTTTTATGGCTTTAAAACGCATTTTCTCCTCGAGAGAAACATGATTTCACTAAAAACGTTATAGTTTAAACATGCCTGTTGTACAAGTCTGCAAACATTCAGAGCCTTAAAATAGGGTTTTCACCAATGTGTTTTTTGCTGAGAAACCTTCTATTTCAAGGTTCTGTGCGTTTTCAGACACGTACAATATGTATTTTAGCGTTTCTGATGAAATCCCTCCTTTTAAATGCATTTTCTCACAGAAAATGCGTCTCTCGACATAGGAAAATGGCTTTTTAAAAAAAGCATATTCTGGTCGAGAAATCGTGTTTTAAACAATAAAAACGACTCCCGGCCTTATTTAATTCACATTTTTACTTTTGGTAACCTAGCCCGTATTCATAACGCACTAAACCTTTTTATCGCGTTAAACGCCTTTTCTCGACAAGAAAAGCACAATTTCATCAAAAACAAACAAAACAAGAAAAATGAATCTATTCAACAAGTCTGCAACACATCCTTAAGAGTTACATGATTTCACCCAATGTCAATGTGTAATTTCTCCAGTTCTGATCATTGTTTAGGTTGTTGGTAGCTTGGTCCAATGCCAAACACAGTGAATCCTTTTTATGGCTTTAAACGCATTTTCTCCTCGAGAGAAACATGATTTCACTAAAAACGTTATAGTTTAAACATGCCTGTTGTACAAGTCTGCAAACATTCAGAGCCTTAAAATAGGGTTTTCACCAATGTGTTTTTTGCTGAGAAACCTTCTATTTCAATGTTTTGAGCGTTTTCAGACACGTACAATATGTATTTTAGCGTTTCTTATGAAATCTCTCCTTTTAAATGCATTTTCTCACAGAAAATGCGTCTCTCGACATAGGAAAATGCCATTTAAAAAAAAGCATATTCTGGTCGAGAAATCGTGTTTTAAACAATAAAAACGTCTCCCGGCCTTATTTAGTTCACATTTTTACTTTTGGTAACCTAGTCCGTATTCATAACGCACTAAACCTTTTTATCGCGTTAAACGCCTTTTCTTGACAAGAAAAGCACAATTTCATCAAAAACAAACAAAACAAGAAAAATGAATCTATTCAACAAGTCTGCAACACATCCTTAAGAGTTACATGATTTCACACAATGTCAATGTGCAATTTCTCCAGTTCTGATCATTGTTTAGGTTGTTGGTAGCTTGGTCCAATGCCAAACACAGTGAATCCTTTTTATGGCTTTAAACGCATTTTCTCCTCGAGAGAAACATGATTTCACTAAAAACGTTATAGTTTAAACATGCCTGTTGTACAAGTCTGCAAACATTCAGAGCCTTAAAATAGGGTTTTCACCAATGTGTTTTTTGCTGAGAAACCTTCTATTTCAAGGTTCTGTGCGTTTTCAGACACGTACAATATGTATTTTAGCGTTTCTGATGAAATCTCTCCTTTTAAATGCATTTTCTCACAGAAAATGCGTCTCTCGACATAGGAAAATGGCTTTTTAAAAAAAGCATATTCTGATCGAGAAATCGTGTTTTAAACAATAAAAACGACTCCAGGCCTTATTTAATTCACATTTTTACTTTTGGTAACCTAGCCCGTATTCATAACGCACTAAACCTTTTTATCGCGTTAAACGCCTTTTCTCGACAAGAAAAGCACAATTTCATCAAAAACAAACAAAACAAGAAAAATGAATCTATTCAACAAGTCTGCAACACATCCTTAAGAGTTACATGATTTCAACCAATGTCAATGTGTAATTTCTCCAGTTCTGATCATTGTTTAGGTTGTTGGTAGCTTGGTCCAATGCCAAACACAGTGAATCCTTTTTATGGCTTTAAACGCATTTTCTCCTCGAGAGAAACATGATTTCACTAAAAACGTTATAGTTTAAACATGCCTGTTGTACAAGTCTGCAAACGTTCAGAGCCTTAAAATAGGGTTTTCACCAATGTGTTTTTTGCTGAGAAACCTTCTATTTCAATGTTCTGTGCGTTTTCAGACACGTACAATATGTATTTTAGCGTTTCTGATGAAATCTCTCCTTTTAAATGCATTTTCTCACAGAAAATGCGTCTCTCGACATAGGAAAATGCCATTTAAAAAAAAGCATATTCTGGTCGAGAAATCGTGTTTTAAACAATAAAAACGACTCCCGGCCTTATTTAATTCACATTTTTACTTTTGGTAACCTAGCCCGTATTCATAACGCACTAAACCTTTTTATCGCGTTAAACGCCTTTTCTCGACAAGAAAAGCACAATTTCATCAAAAACAAACAAAACAAGAAAAATGAATCTATTCAACAAGTCTGCAACACATCCTTAAGAGTTACATGATTTCACCCAATGTCAATGTGTAATTTCTCCAGTTCTGATCATTGTTTAGGTTGTTGGTAGCTTGGTCCAATTCCAAACACAGTGAATCCTTTTTATGGCTTTAAACGCATTTTCTCCTCGAGAGAAACATGATTTCACTAAAAACGTTATAGTTTAAACATGCCTGTTGTACAAGTCTGTAAACATTCAGAGCCTTAAAATAGGGTTTTCACCTATGTGTTTTTTGCTGAGAAACCTTCTATTTCAATGTTCTGTGCGTTTTCAGACACGTACAATATGTATTTTAGCGTTTCTGATGAAATCTCTCCTTTTAAATGCATTTTCTCACAGAAAATGCGTCTCTCGACATAGGAAAATGCCATTTAAAAAAAAGCATATTCTGGTCGAGAAATCGTGTTTTAAACAATAAAAACGACTCCCGGCCTTATTTAGTTCACATTTTTACTTTTGGTAACCTAGTCCGTATTCATAACGCACTAAACCTTTTTATCGCGTTAAACGCCTTTTCTTGACATGAAAAGCACAATTTCATCAAAAACAAACAAAACAAGAAAAATGAATCTATTCAACAAGTCTGCAACACATCCTTAAGAGTTACATGATTTCACACAATGTCAATGTGCAATTTCTCCAGTTCTGATCATTGTTTAGCTTGTTGGTAGCTTGGTCCAATGCCAAACACAGTGAATCCTTTTTATGGCTTTAAAACGCATTTTCTCCTCGAGAGAAACATGATTTCACTAAAAACGTTACAGTTTAAACATGCCTGTTGTACAAGTCTGCAAACATTCAGAGCCTTAAAATAGGGTTTTCACCAATGTGTTTTTTGCTGAGAAACCTTCTATTTCAAGGTTCTGTGCGTTTTCAGACACGTACAATATGTATTTTAGCGTTTCTGATGAAATCTCTCCTTTTAAATGCATTTTCTCACAGAAAATGCGTCTCTCGACATAGGAAAATGGCTTTTAAAAAAAAGCATATTCTGGTCGAGAAATCGTGTTTTAAACAATAAAAACGACTCCCGGCCTTATTTCATTCACATTTTTACTTTTGGTAACCTAGCCCGTATTCATAACGCACTAAACCTTTTTATCGCGTTAAACGCCTTTTCTCGACAAGAAAAGCACAATTTCATCAAAAACAAACAAAACAAGAAAAATGAATCTATTCAACAAGTCTGCAACACATCCTTAAGAGTTACATGATTTCACCCAATGTCAATGTGTAATTTCTCCAGTTCTGATCATTGTTTAGGTTGTTGGTAGCTTGGTCCAATGCCAAACACAGTGAATCCTTTTTATGGCTTTAAACGCATTTTCTCCTCGAGAGAAACATGATTTCACTAAAAACGTTATAGTTTAAACATGCCTGTTGTACAAGTCTGCAAACATTCAGAGCCTTAAAATAGGGTTTTCACCTATGTGTTTTTTGCTGAGAAACCTTCTATTTCAATGTTCTGTGCGTTTTCAGACACGTACAACATGTATTTTAGCGTTTCTGATGAAATCTCTCCTTTTAAATGCATTTTCTCACAGAAAATGCGTCTCTCGACATAGGAAAATGCCATTTAAAAAAAAGCATATTCTGGTCGAGAAATCGTGTTTTAAACAATAAAAACGACTCCCGGCCTTATTTAGTTCACATTTTTACTTTTGGTAACCTAGTCCGTATTCATAACGCACTAAACCTTTTTATCGCGTTAAACGCCTTTTCTTGACAAGAAAAGCACAATTTCATCAAAAACAAACAAAACAAGAAAAATGAATCTATTCAACAAGTCTGCAACACATCCTTAAGAGTTACATGATTTCACACAATGTCAATGTGCAATTTCTCCAGTTCTGATCATTGTTTAGGTTGTTGGTAGCTTGGTCCAATGCCAAACACAGTGAATCCTTTTTATGGCTTTAAAACGCATTTTCTCCTCGAGAGAAACATGATTTCACTAAAAACGTTATAGTTTAAACATGCCTGTTGTACAAGTCTGCAAACATTCAGAGCCTTAAAATAGGGTTTTCACCAATGTGTTTTTTGCTGAGAAACCTTCTATTTCAAGGTTCTGTGCGTTTTCAGACACGTACAATATGTATTTTAGCGTTTCTGATGAAATCTCTCCTTTTAAATGCATTTTCTCACAGAAAATGCGTCTCTCGACATAGGAAAATGGCTTTTTAAAAAAAGCATATTCTGATCGAGAAATCGTGTTTTAAACAATAAAAACGACTCCAGGCCTTATTTAATTCACATTTTTACTTTTGGTAACCTAGCCCGTATTCATAACGCACTAAACCTTTTTATCGCGTTAAACGCCTTTTCTCGACAAGAAAAGCACAATTTCATCAAAAACAAACAAAACAAGAAAAATGAATCTATTCAACAAGTCTGCAACACATCCTTAAGAGTTACATGATTTCAACCAATGTCAATGTGTAATTTCTCCAGTTCTGATCATTGTTTAGGTTGTTGGTAGCTTGGTCCAATGCCAAACACAGTGAATCCTTTTTATGGCTTTAAACGCATTTTCTCCTCGAGAGAAACATGATTTCACTAAAAACGTTATAGTTTAAACATGCCTGTTGTACAAGTCTGCAAACATTCAGAGCCTTAAAATAGGGTTTTCACCAATGTGTTTTTTGCTGAGAAACCTTCTATTTCAATGTTCTGTGCGTTTTCAGACACGTACAATATGTATTTTAGCGTTTCTGATGAAATCTCTCCTTTTAAATGCATTTTCTCACAGAAAATGCGTCTCTCGACATAGGAAAATGCCATTTAAAAAAAAGCATATTCTGGTCGAGAAATCGTGTTTTAAACAATAAAAACGACTCCCGGCCTTATTTAATTCACATTTTTACTTTTGGTAACCTAGCCCGTATTCATAACGCACTAAACCTTTTTATCGCGTTAAACGCCTTTTCTCGACAAGAAAAGCACAATTTCATCAAAAACAAACAAAACAAGAAAAATGAATCTATTCAACAAGTCTGCAACACATCCTTAAGAGTTACATGATTTCACCCAATGTCAATGTGTAATTTCTCCAGTTCTGATCATTGTTTAGGTTGTTGGTAGCTTGGTCCAATTCCAAACACAGTGAATCCTTTTTATGGCTTTAAACGCATTTTCTCCTCGAGAGAAACATGATTTCACTAAAAACGTTATAGTTTAAACATGCCTGTTGTACAAGTCTGTAAACATTCAGAGCCTTAAAATAGGGTTTTCACCTATGTGTTTTTTGCTGAGAAACCTTCTATTTCAATGTTCTGTGCGTTTTCAGACACGTACAATATGTATTTTAGCGTTTCTGATGAAATCTCTCCTTTTAAATGCATTTTCTCACAGAAAATGCGTCTCTCGACATAGGAAAATGCCATTTAAAAAAAAGCATATTCTGGTCGAGAAATCGTGTTTTAAACAATAAAAACGACTCCCGGCCTGATTTAATTCACATTTTTACTTTTGGTAACCTAGCCCGTATTCATAACGCACTAAACCTTTTTATCACGTTAAACGCCTTTTCTCGACAAGAAAAGCACAATTTCATCAAAAACAAACAAAACAAGAAAAATGAATCTATTCAACAAGTCTGCAACACATCCTTAAGAGTTACATGATTTCACCCAATGTCGATGTGTAATTTCTCCAGTTCTGATCATTGTTTAGGTTGTTGGTAGCTTGGTCCAATTCCAAACACAGTGAATCCTTTTTATGGCTTTAAACGCATTTTCTCCTCGAGAGAAACATGATTTCACTAAAAACGTTATAGTTTAAACATGCCTGTTGTACAAGTCTGTAAACATTCAGAGCCTTAAAATAGGGTTTTCACCTATGTGTTTTTTGCTGAGAAACCTTCTATTTCAATGTTCTGTGCGTTTTCAGACACGTACAATATGTATTTTAGCGTTTCTGATGAAATCTCTCCTTTTAAATGCATTTTCTCACAGAAAATGCGTCTCTCGACATAGGAAAATGCCATTTAAAAAAAAGCATATTCTGGTCGAGAAATCGTGTTTTAAACAATAAAAACGACTCCCGGCCTTATTTAGTTCACATTTTTACTTTTGGTAACCTAGTCCGTATTCATAACGCACTAAACCTTTTTATCGCGTTAAACGCCTTTTCTTGACATGAAAAGCACAATTTCATCAAAAACAAACAAAACAAGAAAAATGAATCTATTCAACAAGTCTGCAACACATCCTTAAGAGTTACATGATTTCACACAATGTCAATGTGCAATTTCTCCAGTTCTGATCATTGTTTAGCTTGTTGGTAGCTTGGTCAAATGCCAAACACAGTGAATCCTTTTTATGGCTTTAAAACGCATTTTCTCCTCGAGAGAAACATGATTTCACTAAAAACGTTACAGTTTAAACATGCCTGTTGTACAAGTCTGCAAACATTCAGAGCCTTAAAATAGGGTTTTCACCAATGTGTTTTTTGCTGAGAAACCTTCTATTTCAAGGTTCTGTGCGTTTTCAGACACGTACAATATGTATTTTAGCGTTTCTGATGAAATCTCTCCTTTTAAATGCATTTTCTCACAGAAAATGCGTCTCTCGACATAGGAAAATGGCTTTTTAAAAAAAGCATATTCTGGTCGAGAAATCGTGTTTTAAACAATAAAAACGACTCCCGGCCTTATTTCATTCACATTTTTACTTTTGGTAACCTAGCCCGTATTCATAACGCACTAAACCTTTTTATCGCGTTAAACGCCTTTTCTCGACAAGAAAAGCACAATTTCATCAAAAACAAACAAAACAAGAAAAATGAATCTATTCAACAAGTCTGCAACACATCCTTAAGAGTTACATGATTTCACCCAATGTCAATGTGTAATTTCTCCAGTTCTGATCATTGTTTAGGTTGTTGGTAGCTTGGTCCAATGCCAAACACAGTGAATCCTTTTTATGGCTTTAAACGCATTTTCTCCTCGAGAGAAACATGATTTCACTAAAAACGTTATAGTTTAAACATGCCTGTTGTACAAGTCTGCAAACATTCAGAGCCTTAAAATAGGGTTTTCACCTATATGTTTTTTGCTGAGAAACCTTCTATTTCAATGTTCTGTGCGTTTTCAGACACGTACAATATGTATTTTAGCGTTTCTGATGAAATCTCTCCTTTTAAATGCATTTTCTCACAGAAAATGCGTCTCTCGACATAGGAAAATGCCATTTAAAAAAAAGCATATTCTGGTCGAGAAATCGTGTTTTAAACAATAAAAACGTCTCCCGGCCTTATTTAGTTCACATTTTTACTTTTGGTAACCTAGTCCGTATTCATAACGCACTAAACCTTTTTATCGCGTTAAACGCCTTTTCTTGACAAGAAAAGCACAATTTCATCAAAAACATACAAAACAAGAAAAATGAATCTATTCAACAAGTCTGCAACACATCCTTAAGAGTTACATGATTTCACACAATGTCAATGCGCAATTTCTCCAGTTCTGATCATTGTTTAGGTTGTTGGTAGCTTGGTCCAATGCCAAACACAGTGAATCCTTTTTATGGCTTTAAAACGCATTTTCTCCTCGAGAGAAACATGATTTCACTAAAAACGTTATAGTTTAAACATGCCTGTTGTACAAGTCTGCAAACATTCAGAGCCTTAAAATAGGGTTTTCACCAATGTGTTTTTTGCTGAGAAACCTTCTATTTCAATGTTCTGTGCGTTTTCAAACACGTACAATATGTATTTTAGCGTTTCTGATGAAATCTCTCCTTTTAAATGCATTTTCTCACAGAAAATGCGTCTCTCGACATAGGAAAATGGCTTTTTAAAAAAAGCATATTCTGATCGAGAAATCGTGTTTTAAACAATAAAAACGACTCCCGGCCTTATTTCATTCACATTTTTACTTTTGGTAACCTAGCCCGTATTCATAACGCACTAAACCTTTTTATCGCGTTAAACGCCTTTTCTCGACAAGAAAAGCACAATTTCATCAAAAACAAACAAAACAAGAAAAATGAATCTATTCAACAAGTCTGCAACACATCCTTAAGAGTTACATGATTTCACCCAATGTCAATGTGTAATTTCTCCAGTTCTGATCATTGTTTAGGTTGTTGGTAGCTTGGTCCAATTCCAAACACAGTGAATCCTTTTTATGGCTTTAAACGCATTTTCTCCTCGAGAGAAACATGATTTCACTAAAAACGTTACAGTTTAAACATGCCTGTTGTACAAGTCTGCAAACATTCAGAGCCTTAAAATAGGGTTTTCACCTATGTGTTTTTTGCTGAGAAACCTTCTATTTCAATGTTCTGTGCGTTTTCAGACACGTACAATATGTATTTTAGCGTTTCTGATGAAATCTCTCCTTTTAAATGCATTTTCTCACAGAAAATGCGTCTCTCGACATAGGAAAATGCCATTTAAAAAAAAGCATATTCTGGTCGAGAAATCGTGTTTTAAACAATAAAAACGACTCCCGGCCTTATTTAATTCACATTTTTACTTTTGGTAACCTAGCCCGTATTCATAACGCACTAAACCTTTTTATCGCGTTAAACGCCTTTTCTCGACAAGAAAAGCACAATTTCATCAAAAACAAACAAAACAAGAAAAATGAATCTATTCAACAAGTCTGCAACACATCCTTAAGAGTTACATGATTTCACCCAATGTCAATGTGTAATTTCTCCAGTTCTGATCATTGTTTAGGTTGTTGGTAGCTTGGTCCAATTCCAAACACAGTGAATCCTTTTTATGGCTTTAAACGCATTTTCTCCTCGAGAGAAACATGATTTCACTAAAAACGTTATAGTTTAAACATGCCTGTTGTACAAGTCTGTAAACATTCAGAGCCTTAAAATAGGGTTTTCACCTATGTGTTTTTTGCTGAGAAACCTTCTATTTCAATGTTCTGTGCGTTTTCAGACACGTACAATATGTATTTTAGCGTTTCTGATGAAATCTCTCCTTTTAAATGCATTTTCTCACAGAAAATGCGTCTCTCGACATAGGAAAATGCCATTTAAAAAAAAGCATATTCTGGTCGAGAAATCGTGTTTTAAACAATAAAAACGACTCCCGGCCTTATTTAATTCACATTTTTACTTTTGGTAACCTAGCCCGTATTCATAACGCACTAAACCTTTTTATCGCGTTAAACGCCTTTTCTCGACAAGAAAAGCACAATTTCATCAAAAACAAACAAAACAAGAAAAATGAATCTATTCAACAAGTCTGCAACACATCCTTAAGAGTTACATGATTTCACCCAATGTCAATGTGTAATTTCTCCAGTTCTGATCATTGTTTAGGTTGTTGGTAGCTTGGTCCAATTCCAAACACAGTGAATCCTTTTTATGGCTTTAAACGCATTTTCTCCTCGAGAGAAACATGATTTCACTAAAAACGTTATAGTTTAAACATGCCTGTTGTACAAGTCTGTAAACATTCAGAGCCTTAAAATAGGGTTTTCACCTATGTGTTTTTTGCTGAGAAACCTTCTATTTCAATGTTCTGTGCGTTTTCAGACACGTACAATATGTATTTTAGCGTTTCTGATGAAATCTCTCCTTTTAAATGCATTTTCTCACAGAAAATGCGTCTCTCGACATAGGAAAATGCCATTTAAAAAAAAGCATATTCTGGTCGAGAAATCGTGTTTTAAACAATAAAAACGACTCCCGGCCTTATTTAGTTCACATTTTTACTTTTGGTAACCTAGTCCGTATTCATAACGCACTAAACCTTTTTATCGCGTTAAACGCCTTTTCTTGACATGAAAAGCACAATTTCATCAAAAACAAACAAAACAAGAAAAATGAATCTATTCAACAAGTCTGCAACACATCCTTAAGAGTTACATGATTTCACACAATGTCAATGTGCAATTTCTCCAGTTCTGATCATTGTTTAGCTTGTTGGTAGCTTGGTCCAATGCCAAACACAGTGAATCCTTTTTATGGCTTTAAAACGCATTTTCTCCTCGAGAGAAACATGATTTCACTAAAAACGTTACAGTTTAAACATGCCTGTTGTACAAGTCTGCAAACATTCAGAGCCTTAAAATAGGGTTTTCACCAATGTGTTTTTTGCTGAGAAACCTTCTATTTCAAGGTTCTGTGCGTTTTCAGACACGTACAATATGTATTTTAGCGTTTCTGATGAAATCTCTCCTTTTAAATGCATTTTCTCACAGAAAATGCGTCTCTCGACATAGGAAAATGGCTTTTTAAAAAAAGCATATTCTGATCGAGAAATCGTGTTTTAAACAATAAAAACGACTCCCGGCCTTATTTCATTCACATTTTTACTTTTGGTAACCTAGCCCGTATTCATAACGCACTAAACCTTTTTATCGCGTTAAACGCCTTTTCTCGACAAGAAAAGCACAATTTCATCAAAAACAAACAAAACAAGAAAAATGAATCTATTCAACAAGTCTGCAACACATCCTTAAGAGTTACATGATTTCACCCAATGTCAATGTGTAATTTCTCCAGTTCTGATCATTGTTTAGGTTGTTGGTAGCTTGGTCCAATGCCAAACACAGTGAATTCTTTTTATGGCTTTAAACGCATTTTCTCCTCGAGAGAAACATGATTTCACTAAAAACTTTATAGTTTAAACCTGCCTGTTGTACAAGTCTGCAAACATTCAGAGCCTTAAAATAGGGTTTTCACCAATGTGTTTTTTGCTGAGAAACCTTCTATTTCAAGGTTCTGTGCGTTTTCAGACAGGTACAATATGTATTTTAGCGTTTCTGATGAAATCCTTCCTTTTAAATGCATTTTCTCACAGAAAATGCGTCTCTCGACATAGGAAAATGGCTTTTTAAAAAAAGCATATTCTGGTCGAGAAATCGTGTTTTAAACAATAAAAACGACTCCCGGCCTTATTTAATTCACATTTTTTCTTTTGGTAACCTAGCCCGTATTCATAACGCACTAAACCTTTTTATCGCGTTAAACGCCTTTTCTCGACAAGAAAAGCACAATTTCATCAAAAACAAACAAAACAAGAAAAATGAATCTATTCAACAAGTCTGCAACACATCCTTAAGAGTTACATGATTTCACCCAATGTCAATGTGTAATTTCTCCAGTTCTGATCATTGTTTAGGTTGTTGGTAGCTTGGTCCAATTCCAAACACAGTGAATCCTTTTTATGGCTTTAAACGCATTTTCTCCTCGAGAGAAACATGATTTCACTAAAAACGTTATAGTTTAAACATGCCTGTTGTACAAGTCTGCAAACATTCAGAGCCTTAAAATAGGGTTTTCACCAATGTGTTTTTTGCTGAGAAACCTTCTATTTCAAGGTTCTGTGCGTTTTCAGACAGGTACAATATGTATTTTAGCGTTTCTGATGAAATCCCTCCTTTTAAATGCATTTTCTCACAGAAAATGCGTCTCTCGACATAGGAAAATGGCTTTTTAAAAAAAGCATATTCTGGTCGAGAAATCGTGTTTTAAACAATAAAAACGACTCCCGGCCTTATTTAATTCACATTTTTTCTTTTGGTAACCTAGCCCGTATTCATAACGCACTAAACCTTTTTATCGCGTTAAACGCCTTTTCTCGACAAGAAAAGCACAATTTCATCAAAAACAAACAAAACAAGAAAAATGAATCTATTCAACAAGTCTGCAACACATCCTTAAGAGTTACATGATTTCACCCAATGTCAATGTGTAATTTCTCCAGTTCTGATCATTGTTTAGGTTGTTGGTAGCTTGGTCCAATTCCAAACACAGTGAATCCTTTTTATGGCTTTAAACGCATTTTCTCCTCGAGAGAAACATGATTTCACTAAAAACGTTATAGTTTAAACATGCCTGTTGTACAAGTCTGCAAACATTCAGAGCCTTAAAATAGGGTTTTCACCAATGTGTTTTTTGCTGAGAAACCTTCTATTTCAAGGTTCTGTGCGTTTTCAGACAGGTACAATATGTATTTTAGCGTTTCTGATGAAATCCCTCCTTTTAAATGCATTTTCTCACAGAAAATGCGTCTCTCGACATAGGAAAATGGCTTTTTAAAAAAAGCATATTCTGGTCGAGAAATCGTGTTTTAAACAATAAAAACGACTCCCGGCCTTATTTCATTCACATTTTTACTTTTGGTAACCTAGCCCGTATTCATAACGCACTAAACCTTTTTATCGCGTTAAACGCCTTTTCTCGACAAGAAAAGCACAATTTCATCAAAAACAAACAAAACAAGAAAAATGAATCTATTCAACAAGTCTGCAACACATCCTTAAGAGTTACATGATTTCACCCAATGTCAATGTGTAATTTCTCCAGTTCTGATCATTGTTTAGGTTGTTGGTAGCTTGGTCCAATGCCAAACACAGTGAATCCTTTTTATGGCTTTAAACGCATTTTCTCCTCGAGAGAAACATGATTTCACTAAAAACTTTATAGTTTAAACCTGCCTGTTGTACAAGTCTGCAAACATTCAGAGCCTTAAAATAGGGTTTTCACCAATGTGTTTTTTGCTGAGAAACCTTCTATTTCAATGTTCTGTGCGTTTTCAGACAGGTACAATATGTATTTTAGCGTTTCTGATGAAATCCTTCCTTTTAAATGCATTTTCTCACAGAAAATGCGTCTCTCGACATAGGAAAATGGCTTTTTAAAAAAAGCATATTCTGGTCGAGAAATCGTGTTTTAAACAATAAAAACGACTCCCGGCCTTATTTAATTCACATTTTTACTTTTGGTAACCTAGCCCGTATTCATAACGCACTAAACCTTTTTATCGCGTTAAACGCCTTTTCTCGACAAGAAAAGCACAATTTCATCAAAAACAAACAAAACAAGAAAAATGAATCTATTCAACAAGTCTGCAACACATCCTTAAGAGTTACATGATTTCACCCAATGTCAATGTGTAATTTCTCCAGTTCTGATCATTGTTTAGGTTCTTGGTAGCTTGGTCCAATGCCAAACACAGTGAATCCTTTTTATGGCTTTAAACGCATTTTCTCCTCGAGAGAAACATGATTTCACTAAAAACGTTATAGTTTAAACATGCCTGTTGTACAAGTCTGCAAACATTCAGAGCCTTAAAATAGGGTTTTCACCTATGTGTTTTTTGCTGAGAAACCTTCTATTTCAATGTTCTGTGCGTTTTCAGACACGTACAATATGTATTTTAGCGTTTCTGATGAAATCTCTCCTTTTAAATGCATTTTCTCACAGAAAATGCGTCTCTCGACATAGGAAAATGCCATTTAAAAAAAAGCATATTCTGGTCGAGAAATCGTGTTTTAAACAATAAAAACGACTCCCGGCCTGATTTAATTCACATTTTTACTTTTGGTAACCTAGCCCGTATTCATAACGCACTAAACCTTTTTATCACGTTAAACGCCTTTTCTCGACAAGAAAAGCACAATTTCATCAAAAACAAACAAAACAAGAAAAATGAATCTATTCAACAAGTCTGCAACACATCCTTAAGAGTTACATGATTTCACCCAATGTCGATGTGTAATTTCTCCAGTTCTGATCATTGTTTAGGTTGTTGGTAGCTTGGTCCAATTCCAAACACAGTGAATCCTTTTTATGGCTTTAAACGCATTTTCTCCTCGAGAGAAACATGATTTCACTAAAAACGTTATAGTTTAAACATGCCTGTTGTACAAGTCTGTAAACATTCAGAGCCTTAAAATAGGGTTTTCACCTATGTGTTTTTTGCTGAGAAACCTTCTATTTCAATGTTCTGTGCGTTTTCAGACACGTACAATATGTATTTTAGCGTTTCTGATGAAATCTCTCCTTTTAAATGCATTTTCTCACAGAAAATGCGTCTCTCGACATAGGAAAATGCCATTTAAAAAAAAGCATATTCTGGTCGAGAAATCGTGTTTTAAACAATAAAAACGACTCCCGGCCTTATTTAGTTCACATTTTTACTTTTGGTAACCTAGTCCGTCTTCATAACGCACTAAACCTTTTTATCGCGTTAAACGCCTTTTCTTGACATGAAAAGCACAATTTCATCAAAAACAAACAAAACAAGAAAAATGAATCTATTCAACAAGTCTGCAACACATCCTTAAGAGTTACATGATTTCACACAATGTCAATGTGCAATTTCTCCAGTTCTGATCATTGTTTAGCTTGTTGGTAGCTTGGTCAAATGCCAAACACAGTGAATCCTTTTTATGGCTTTAAAACGCATTTTCTCCTCGAGAGAAACATGATTTCACTAAAAACGTTACAGTTTAAACATGCCTGTTGTACAAGTCTGCAAACATTCAGAGCCTTAAAATAGGGTTTTCACCAATGTGTTTTTTGCTGAGAAACCTTCTATTTCAAGGTTCTGTGCGTTTTCAGACACGTACAATATGTATTTTAGCGTTTCTGATGAAATCTCTCCTTTTAAATGCATTTTCTCACAGAAAATGCGTCTCTCGACATAGGAAAATGGCTTTTTAAAAAAAGCATATTCTGGTCGAGAAATCGTGTTTTAAACAATAAAAACGACTCCCGGCCTTATTTCATTCACATTTTTACTTTTGGTAACCTAGCCCGTATTCATAACGCACTAAACCTTTTTATCGCGTTAAACGCCTTTTCTCGACAAGAAAAGCACAATTTCATCAAAAACAAACAAAACAAGAAAAATGAATCTATTCAACAAGTCTGCAACACATCCTTAAGAGTTACATGATTTCACCCAATGTCAATGTGTAATTTCTCCAGTTCTGATCATTGTTTAGGTTGTTGGTAGCTTGGTCCAATGCCAAACACAGTGAATCCTTTTTATGGCTTTAAACGCATTTTCTCCTCGAGAGAAACATGATTTCACTAAAAACGTTATAGTTTAAACATGCCTGTTGTACAAGTCTGCAAACATTCAGAGCCTTAAAATAGGGTTTTCACCTATATGTTTTTTGCTGAGAAACCTTCTATTTCAATGTTCTGTGCGTTTTCAGACACGTACAATATGTATTTTAGCGTTTCTGATGAAATCTCTCCTTTTAAATGCATTTTCTCACAGAAAATGCGTCTCTCGACATAGGAAAATGCCATTTAAAAAAAAGCATATTCTGGTCGAGAAATCGTGTTTTAAACAATAAAAACGTCTCCCGGCCTTATTTAGTTCACATTTTTACTTTTGGTAACCTAGTCCGTATTCATAACGCACTAAACCTTTTTATCGCGTTAAACGCCTTTTCTTGACAAGAAAAGCACAATTTCATCAAAAACATACAAAACAAGAAAAATGAATCTATTCAACAAGTCTGCAACACATCCTTAAGAGTTACATGATTTCACACAATGTCAATGCGCAATTTCTCCAGTTCTGATCATTGTTTAGGTTGTTGGTAGCTTGGTCCAATGCCAAACACAGTGAATCCTTTTTATGGCTTTAAAACGCATTTTCTCCTCGAGAGAAACATGATTTCACTAAAAACGTTATAGTTTAAACATGCCTGTTGTACAAGTCTGCAAACATTCAGAGCCTTAAAATAGGGTTTTCACCAATGTGTTTTTTGCTGAGAAACCTTCTATTTCAATGTTCTGTGCGTTTTCAAACACGTACAATATGTATTTTAGCGTTTCTGATGAAATCTCTCCTTTTAAATGCATTTTCTCACAGAAAATGCGTCTCTCGACATAGGAAAATGGCTTTTTAAAAAAAGCATATTCTGATCGAGAAATCGTGTTTTAAACAATAAAAACGACTCCCGGCCTTATTTCATTCACATTTTTACTTTTGGTAACCTAGCCCGTATTCATAACGCACTAAACCTTTTTATCGCGTTAAACGCCTTTTCTCGACAAGAAAAGCACAATTTCATCAAAAACAAACAAAACAAGAAAAATGAATCTATTCAACAAGTCTGCAACACATCCTTAAGAGTTACATGATTTCACCCAATGTCAATGTGTAATTTCTCCAGTTCTGATCATTGTTTAGGTTGTTGGTAGCTTGGTCCAATTCCAAACACAGTGAATCCTTTTTATGGCTTTAAACGCATTTTCTCCTCGAGAGAAACATGATTTCACTAAAAACGTTACAGTTTAAACATGCCTGTTGTACAAGTCTGCAAACATTCAGAGCCTTAAAATAGGGTTTTCACCTATGTGTTTTTTGCTGAGAAACCTTCTATTTCAATGTTCTGTGCGTTTTCAGACACGTACAATATGTATTTTAGCGTTTCTGATGAAATCTCTCCTTTTAAATGCATTTTCTCACAGAAAATGCGTCTCTCGACATAGGAAAATGCCATTTAAAAAAAAGCATATTCTGGTCGAGAAATCGTGTTTTAAACAATAAAAACGACTCCCGGCCTTATTTAATTCACATTTTTACTTTTGGTAACCTAGCCCGTATTCATAACGCACTAAACCTTTTTATCGCGTTAAACGCCTTTTCTCGACAAGAAAAGCACAATTTCATCAAAAACAAACAAAACAAGAAAAATGAATCTATTCAACAAGTCTGCAACACATCCTTAAGAGTTACATGATTTCACCCAATGTCAATGTGTAATTTCTCCAGTTCTGATCATTGTTTAGGTTGTTGGTAGCTTGGTCCAATTCCAAACACAGTGAATCCTTTTTATGGCTTTAAACGCATTTTCTCCTCGAGAGAAACATGATTTCACTAAAAACGTTATAGTTTAAACATGCCTGTTGTACAAGTCTGTAAACATTCAGAGCCTTAAAATAGGGTTTTCACCTATGTGTTTTTTGCTGAGAAACCTTCTATTTCAATGTTCTGTGCGTTTTCAGACACGTACAATATGTATTTTAGCGTTTCTGATGAAATCTCTCCTTTTAAATGCATTTTCTCACAGAAAATGCGTCTCTCGACATAGGAAAATGCCATTTAAAAAAAAGCATATTCTGGTCGAGAAATCGTGTTTTAAACAATAAAAACGACTCCCGGCCTTATTTAATTCACATTTTTACTTTTGGTAACCTAGCCCGTATTCATAACGCACTAAACCTTTTTATCGCGTTAAACGCCTTTTCTCGACAAGAAAAGCACAATTTCATCAAAAACAAACAAAACAAGAAAAATGAATCTATTCAACAAGTCTGCAACACATCCTTAAGAGTTACATGATTTCACCCAATGTCAATGTGTAATTTCTCCAGTTCTGATCATTGTTTAGGTTGTTGGTAGCTTGGTCCAATTCCAAACACAGTGAATCCTTTTTATGGCTTTAAACGCATTTTCTCCTCGAGAGAAACATGATTTCACTAAAAACGTTATAGTTTAAACATGCCTGTTGTACAAGTCTGTAAACATTCAGAGCCTTAAAATAGGGTTTTCACCTATGTGTTTTTTGCTGAGAAACCTTCTATTTCAATGTTCTGTGCGTTTTCAGACACGTACAATATGTATTTTAGCGTTTCTGATGAAATCTCTCCTTTTAAATGCATTTTCTCACAGAAAATGCGTCTCTCGACATAGGAAAATGCCATTTAAAAAAAAGCATATTCTGGTCGAGAAATCGTGTTTTAAACAATAAAAACGACTCCCGGCCTTATTTAGTTCACATTTTTACTTTTGGTAACCTAGTCCGTATTCATAACGCACTAAACCTTTTTATCGCGTTAAACGCCTTTTCTTGACATGAAAAGCACAATTTCATCAAAAACAAACAAAACAAGAAAAATGAATCTATTCAACAAGTCTGCAACACATCCTTAAGAGTTACATGATTTCACACAATGTCAATGTGCAATTTCTCCAGTTCTGATCATTGTTTAGCTTGTTGGTAGCTTGGTCCAATGCCAAACACAGTGAATCCTTTTTATGGCTTTAAACGCATTTTCTCCTCGAGAGAAACATGATTTCACTAAAAACTTTATAGTTTAAACCTGCCTGTTGTACAAGTCTGCAAACATTCAGAGCCTTAAAATAGGGTTTTCACCAATGTGTTTTTTGCTGAGAAACCTTCTATTTCAATGTTCTGTGCGTTTTCAGACAGGTACAATATGTATTTTAGCGTTTCTGATGAAATCCTTCCTTTTAAATGCATTTTCTCACAGAAAATGCGTCTCTCGACATAGGAAAATGGCTTTTTAAAAAAAGCATATTCTGGTCGAGAAATCGTGTTTTAAACAATAAAAACGACTCCCGGCCTTATTTAATTCACATTTTTTCTTTTGGTAACCTAGCCCGTATTCATAACGCACTAAACCTTTTTATCGCGTTAAACGCCTTTTCTCGACAAGAAAAGCACAATTTCATCAAAAACAAACAAAACAAGAAAAATGAATCTATTCAACAAGTCTGCAACACATCCTTAAGAGTTACATGATTTCACCCAATGTCAATGTGTAATTTCTCCAGTTCTGATCATTGTTTAGGTTCTTGGTAGCTTGGTCCAATGCCAAACACAGTGAATCCTTTTTATGGCTTTAAACGCATTTTCTCCTCGAGAGAAACATGATTTCACTAAAAACGTTATAGTTTAAACATGCCTGTTGTACAAGTCTGCAAACATTCAGAGCCTTAAAATAGGGTTTTCACCTATGTGTTTTTTGCTGAGAAACCTTCTATTTCAATGTTCTGTGCGTTTTCAGACACGTACAATATGTATTTTAGCGTTTCTGATGAAATCTCTCCTTTTAAATGCATTATCTCACAGAAAATGCGTCTCTCGACATAGGAAAATGGTATTTAAAAAAAAGCATATTCTGGTCGAGAAATCGTGTTTTAAACAATAAAAACGACTCCCGGCCTTATTTAGTTCACATTTTTACTTTTGGTAACCTAGTCCGTATTCATAACGCACTAAACCTTTTTATCGCGTTAAACGCCTTTTCTCGACATGAAAAGCACAATTTCATCAAAAACAAACAAAACAAGAAAAATGAATCTATTCAACAAGTCTGCAACACATCCTTAAGAGTTACATGATTTCACACAATGTCAATGTGCAATTTCTCCAGTTCTGATCATTGTTTAGCTTGTTGGTAGCTTGGTCCAATGCCAAACACAGTGAATCCTTTTTATGGCTTTAAACGCATTTTCTCCTCGAGAGAAACATGATTTCACTAAAAACGTTATAGTTTAAACATGCCTGTTGTACAAGTCTGCAAACATTCAGAGCCTTAAAATAGGGTTTTCACCAATGTGTTTTTTGCTGAGAAACCTTCTATTTCAAGGTTCTGTGCGTTTTCAGACAGGTACAATATGTATTTTAGCGTTTCTGATGAAATCCCTCCTTTTAAATGCATTTTCTCACAGAAAATGCGTCTCTCGACATAGGAAAATGGCTTTTTAAAAAAAGCATATTCTGGTCGAGAAATCGTGTTTTAAACAATAAAAACGACTCCCGGCCTTATTTCATTCACATTTTTACTTTTGGTAACCTAGCCCGTATTCATAACGCACTAAACCTTTTTATCGCGTTAAACGCCTTTTCTCGACAAGAAAAGCACAATTTCATCAAAAACAAACAAAACAAGAAAAATGAATCTATTCAACAAGTCTGCAACACATCCTTAAGAGTTACATGATTTCACCCAATGTCAATGTGTAATTTCTCCAGTTCTGATCATTGTTTAGGTTGTTGGTAGCTTGGTCCAATGCCAAACACAGTGAATCCTTTTTATGGCTTTAAACGCATTTTCTCCTCGAGAGAAACATGATTTCACTAAAAACTTTATAGTTTAAACCTGCCTGTTGTACAAGTCTGCAAACATTCAGAGCCTTAAAATAGGGTTTTCACCAATGTGTTTTTTGCTGAGAAACCTTCTATTTCAATGTTCTGTGCGTTTTCAGACAGGTACAATATGTATTTTAGCGTTTCTGATGAAATCCTTCCTTTTAAATGCATTTTCTCACAGAAAATGCGTCTCTCGACATAGGAAAATGGCTTTTTAAAAAAAGCATATTCTGGTCGAGAAATCGTGTTTTAAACAATAAAAACGACTCCCGGCCTTATTTAATTCACATTTTTTCTTTTGGTAACCTAGCCCGTATTCATAACGCACTAAACCTTTTTATCGCGTTAAACGCCTTTTCTCGACAAGAAAAGCACAATTTCATCAAAAACAAACAAAACAAGAAAAATGAATCTATTCAACAAGTCTGCAACACATCCTTAAGAGTTACATGATTTCACCCAATGTCAATGTGTAATTTCTCCAGTTCTGATCATTGTTTAGGTTCTTGGTAGCTTGGTCCAATGCCAAACACAGTGAATCCTTTTTATGGCTTTAAACGCATTTTCTCCTCGAGAGAAACATGATTTCACTAAAAACGTTATAGTTTAAACATGCCTGTTGTACAAGTCTGCAAACATTCAGAGCCTTAAAATAGGGTTTTCACCTATGTGTTTTTTGCTGAGAAACCTTCTATTTCAATGTTCTGTGCGTTTTCAGACACGTACAATATGTATTTTAGCGTTTCTGATGAAATCTCTCCTTTTAAATGCATTATCTCACAGAAAATGCGTCTCTCGACATAGGAAAATGGTATTTAAAAAAAAGCATATTCTGGTCGAGAAATCGTGTTTTAAACAATAAAAACGACTCCCGGCCTTATTTAGTTCACATTTTTACTTTTGGTAACCTAGTCCGTATTCATAACGCACTAAACCTTTTTATCGCGTTAAACGCCTTTTCTCGACATGAAAAGCACAATTTCATCAAAAACAAACAAAACAAGAAAAATGAATCTATTCAACAAGTCTGCAACACATCCTTAAGAGTTACATGATTTCACACAATGTCAATGTGCAATTTCTCCAGTTCTGATCATTGTTTAGCTTGTTGGTAGCTTGGTCCAATGCCAAACACAGTGAATCCTTTTTATGGCTTTAAACGCATTTTCTCCTCGAGAGAAACATGATTTCACTAAAAACGTTATAGTTTAAACATGCCTGTTGTACAAGTCTGCAAACATTCAGAGCCTTAAAATAGGGTTTTCACCAATGTGTTTTTTGCTGAGAAACCTTCTATTTCAAGGTTCTGTGCGTTTTCAGACAGGTACAATATGTATTTTAGCGTTTCTGATGAAATCCCTCCTTTTAAATGCATTTTCTCACAGAAAATGCGTCTCTCGACATAGGAAAATGGCTTTTTAAAAAAAGCATATTCTGGTCGAGAAATCGTGTTTTAAACAATAAAAACGACTCCCGGCCTTATTTCATTCACATTTTTACTTTTGGTAACCTAGCCCGTATTCATAACGCACTAAACCTTTTTATCGCGTTAAACGCCTTTTCTCGACAAGAAAAGCACAATTTCATCAAAAACAAACAAAACAAGAAAAATGAATCTATTCAACAAGTCTGCAACACATCCTTAAGAGTTACATGATTTCACCCAATGTCAATGTGTAATTTCTCCAGTTCTGATCATTGTTTAGGTTGTTGGTAGCTTGGTCCAATGCCAAACACAGTGAATCCTTTTTATGGCTTTAAACGCATTTTCTCCTCGAGAGAAACATGATTTCACTAAAAACTTTATAGTTTAAACCTGCCTGTTGTACAAGTCTGCAAACATTCAGAGCCTTAAAATAGGGTTTTCACCAATGTGTTTTTTGCTGAGAAACCTTCTATTTCAATGTTCTGTGCGTTTTCAGACAGGTACAATATGTATTTTAGCGTTTCTGATGAAATCCTTCCTTTTAAATGCATTTTCTCACAGAAAATGCGTCTCTCGACATAGGAAAATGGCTTTTTAAAAAAAGCATATTCTGGTCGAGAAATCGTGTTTTAAACAATAAAAACGACTCCCGGCCATATTTAATTCACATTTTTTCTTTTGGTAACCTAGCCCGTATTCATAACGCACTAAACCTTTTTATCGCGTTAAACGCCTTTTCTCGACAAGAAAAGCACAATTTCATCAAAAACAAACAAAACAAGAAAAATGAATCTATTCAACAAGTCTGCAACACATCCTTAAGAGTTACATGATTTCACCCAATGTCAATGTGTAATTTCTCCAGTTCTGATCATTGTTTAGGTTCTTGGTAGCTTGGTCCAATGCCAAACACAGTGAATCCTTTTTATGGCTTTAAACGCATTTTCTCCTCGAGAGAAACATGATTTCACTAAAAACGTTATAGTTTAAACATGCCTGTTGTACAAGTCTGCAAACATTCAGAGCCTTAAAATAGGGTTTTCACCTATGTGTTTTTTGCTGAGAAACCTTCTATTTCAATGTTCTGTGCGTTTTCAGACACGTACAATATGTATTTTAGCGTTTCTGATGAAATCTCTCCTTTTAAATGCATTATCTCACAGAAAATGCGTCTCTCGACATAGGAAAATGGTATTTAAAAAAAAGCATATTCTGGTCGAGAAATCGTGTTTTAAACAATAAAAACGACTCCCGGCCTTATTTAGTTCACATTTTTACTTTTGGTAACCTAGTCCGTATTCATAACGCACTAAACCTTTTTATCGCGTTAAACGCCTTTTCTCGACATGAAAAGCACAATTTCATCAAAAACAAACAAAACAAGAAAAATGAATCTATTCAACAAGTCTGCAACACATCCTTAAGAGTTACATGATTTCACACAATGTCAATGTGCAATTTCTCCAGTTCTGATCATTGTTTAGCTTGTTGGTAGCTTGGTCCAATGCCAAACACAGTGAATCCTTTTTATGGCTTTAAACGCATTTTCTCCTCGAGAGAAACATGATTTCACTAAAAACGTTATAGTTTAAACATGCCTGTTGTACAAGTCTGCAAACATTCAGAGCCTTAAAATAGGGTTTTCACCAATGTGTTTTTTGCTGAGAAACCTTCTATTTCAAGGTTCTGTGCGTTTTCAGACAGGTACAATATGTATTTTAGCGTTTCTGATGAAATCCCTCCTTTTAAATGCATTTTCTCACAGAAAATGCGTCTCTCGACATAGGAAAATGGCTTTTTAAAAAAAGCATATTCTGGTCGAGAAATCGTGTTTTAAACAATAAAAACGACTCCCGGCCTTATTTCATTCACATTTTTACTTTTGGTAACCTAGCCCGTATTCATAACGCACTAAACCTTTTTATCGCGTTAAACGCCTTTTCTCGACAAGAAAAGCACAATTTCATCAAAAACAAACAAAACAAGAAAAATGAATCTATTCAACAAGTCTGCAACACATCCTTAAGAGTTACATGATTTCACCCAATGTCAATGTGTAATTTCTCCAGTTCTGATCATTGTTTAGGTTGTTGGTAGCTTGGTCCAATGCCAAACACAGTGAATCCTTTTTATGGCTTTAAACGCATTTTCTCCTCGAGAGAAACATGATTTCACTAAAAACTTTATAGTTTAAACCTGCCTGTTGTACAAGTCTGCAAACATTCAGAGCCTTAAAATAGGGTTTTCACCAATGTGTTTTTTGCTGAGAAACCTTCTATTTCAATGTTCTGTGCGTTTTCAGACAGGTACAATATGTATTTTAGCGTTTCTGATGAAATCCTTCCTTTTAAATGCATTTTCTCACAGAAAATGCGTCTCTCGACATAGGAAAATGGCTTTTTAAAAAAAGCATATTCTGGTCGAGAAATCGTGTTTTAAACAATAAAAACGACTCCCGGCCTTATTTAATTCACATTTTTTCTTTTGGTAACCTAGCCCGTATTCATAACGCACTAAACCTTTTTATCGCGTTAAACGCCTTTTCTCGACAAGAAAAGCACAATTTCATCAAAAACAAACAAAACAAGAAAAATGAATCTATTCAACAAGTCTGCAACACATCCTTAAGAGTTACATGATTTCACCCAATGTCAATGTGTAATTTCTCCAGTTCTGATCATTGTTTAGGTTGTTGGTAGCTTGGTCCAATGCCAAACACAGTGAATCCTTTTTATGGCTTTAAACGCATTTTCTCCTCGAGAGAAACATGATTTCACTAAAAACGTTATAGTTTAAACATGCCTGTTGTACAAGTCTGCAAACATTCAGAGCCTTAAAATAGGGTTTTCACCAATGTGTTTTTTGCTGAGAAACCTTCTATTTCAAGGTTCTGTGCGTTTTCAGACACGTACAATATGTATTTTAGCGTTTCTGATGAAATCCCTCCTTTTAAATGCATTTTCTCACAGAAAATGCGTCTCTCGACATAGGAAAATGGCTTTTTAAAAAAAGCATATTCTGGTCGAGAAATCGTGTTTTAAACAATAAAAACGACTCCCGGACTTATTTAATTCACATTTTTACTTTTGGTAACCTAGCCCGTATTCATAACGCACTAAACCTTTTTATCGCGTTAAACGCCTTTTCTCGACAAGAAAAGCACAATTTCATCAAAAACAAACAAAACAAGAAAAATGAATATTCAACAAGTCTGCAACACATCCTTAAGAGTTACATGATTTCACCCAATGTCAATGTGTAATTTCTCCAGTTCTGATCATTGTTTAGGTTGTTGGTAGCTTGGTCCAATGCCAAACACAGTGAGTCCTTTTTATGGCTTTAAACGCATTTTCTCCTCGAGAGAAACATGATTTCACTAAAAACGTTATAGTTTAAACATGCCTGTTGTACAAGTCTGCAAACATTCAGAGCCTTAAAATAGGGTTTTCACCAATGTGTTTTTTGCTGAGAAACCTTCTATTTCAAGGTTCTGTGCGTTTTCAGACAGGTACAATATGTATTTTAGCGTTTCTGATGAAATCCTTCCTTTTAAATGCATTTTCTCACAGAAAATGCGTCTCTCGACATAGGAAAATGGCTTTTTAAAAAAAAGCATATTCTGGTCGAGAAATCGTGTTTTAAACAATAAAAACGACTCCCGGACTTATTTAGTTCACATTTTTACTTTTGGTAACCTAGCCCGTATTCATAACGCACTAAACCTTTTTATCGCGTTAAACGCCTTTTCTCGACAAGAAAAGCACAATTTCATCAAAAACAAACAAAACAAGAAAAATGAACCTATTCAACAAGTCTGCAACACATCCTTAAGAGTTACATGATTTCACCCAATGTCAATGTGTAATTTCTCCAGTTCTGATCATTGTTTAGGTTGTTGGTAGCTTGGTCCAATGCCAAACACAGTGAATCCTTTTTATGGCTTTAAACGCATTTTCTCCTCGAGAGAAACATGATTTCACTAAAAACGTTATAGTTTAAACATGCCTGTTGTACAAGTCTGCAAACATTCAGAGCCTTAAAATAGGGTTTTCACCTATGTGTTTTTTGCTGAGAAACCTTCTATTTCAATGTTCTGTGCGTTTTCAGACACGTACAATATGTATTTTAGCGTTTCTGATGAAATCTCTCCTTTTAAATGCATTATCTCACAGAAAATGCGTCTCTCGACATAGGAAAATTGTATTTAAAAAAAAGCATATTCTGGTCGAGAAATCGTGTTTTAAACAATAAAAACGACTCCCGGCCTTATTTAGTTCACATTTTTACTTTTGGTAACCTAGTCCGTATTCATAACGCACTAAACCTTTTTATCGCGTTAAACGCCTTTTCTCGACATGAAAAGCACAATTTCATCTAAAACAAACAAAACAAGAAAAATGAATCTATTCAACAAGTCTGCAACACATCCTTAAGAGTTACATGATTTCACACAATGTCAATGTGCAATTTCTCCAGTTCTGATCATTGTTTAGCTTGTTGGTATCTTGGTCCAATGCCAAACACAGTGAATCCTTTTTATGGCTTTAAAACGCATTTTCTCCTCGAGAGAAACATGATTTCACTAAAAACGTTACAGTTTAAACATGCCTGTTGTACAAGTCTGCAAACATTCAGAGCCTTAAAATAGGGTTTTCACCTATGTGTTTTTTGCTGAGAAACCTTCTAT
The DNA here is from genome assembly GCF_029633865.1 of Lampris incognitus. NCBI lineage: Eukaryota > Metazoa > Chordata > Actinopteri > Lampriformes > Lampridae > Lampris > Lampris incognitus. Next base: position 39,902,257 of record NC_079220.1, on the reverse strand, counting down.
TTCAATGTTCAGTGCGTTTTCAGACACGTACAATATGTATTTTAGCGTTTCTGATGAAATCTCTCCTTTTAAATGCATTTTCTCACAGAAAATGCGTCTCTCGACATAGGAAAATGGCTTTTAAAAAAAAGCATATTCTGGTCGAGAAATCGTGTTTTAAACAATAAAAACGACTCCCGGCCTTATTTAGTTCACATTTTTACTTTTGGTAACCTAGCCCGTATTCATAACGCACTAAACCTTTTTATCGCGTTAAACGCCTTTTCTCGACAAGAAAAGCACAATTTCATCAAAAACAAACAAAACAAGAAAAATGAATCTATTCAACAAGTCTGCAACACATCCTTAAGAGTTACATGATTTCACACAATGTCAATGTGCAATTTCTCCAGTTCTGATCATTGTTTAGGTTGTTGGTAGCTTGGTCCAATTCCAAACACAGTGAATCCTTTTTATGGCTTTAAACGCATTTTCTCCTCGAGAGAAACATGATTTCACTAAAAACGTTACAGTTTAAACATGCCTGTTGTACAAGTCTGCAAACATTCAGAGCCTTAAAATAGGGTTTTCACCAATGTGTTTTTTGCTGAGAAACCTTCTATTTCAAGGTTCTGTGCGTTTTCAGACAGGTACAATATGTATTTTAGCGTTTCTGATGAAATCCCTCCTTTTAAATGCATTTTCTCACAGAATATGCGTCTCTCGACATAGGAAAATGGCTTTTTAAAAAAAGCATATTCTGATCGAGAAATCGTGTTTTAAACAATAAAAACGACTCCCGGCCTTATTTAATTCACATTTTTACTTTTGGTAACCTAGCCCGTATTCATAACGCACTAAACCTTTTTATCGCGTTAAACGCCTTTTCTCGACAAGAAAAGCACAATTTCATCAAAAACAAACAAAACAAGAAAAATGAATCTATTCAACAAGTCTGCAACACATCCTTAAGAGTTACATGATTTCACCCAATGTCAATGTGTAATTTCTCCAGTTCTGATCATTGTTTAGGTTGTTGGTAGCTTGGTCCAATGCCAAACACAGTGAATCCTTTTTATGGCTTTAAACGCATTTTCTCCTCGAGAGAAACATGATTTCACTAAAAACGTTATAGTTTAAACATGCCTGTTGTACAAGTCTGCAAACATTCAAAGCCTTAAAATAGGGTTTTCACCAATGTGTTTTTTGCTGTGAAACCTTCTATTTCAATGTTCTGTGCGTTTTCAGACACGTACAATATGTATTTTAGCGTTTCTGATGAAATATCTCCTTTTAAATGCATTTTCTCACAGAAAATGCGTCTCTCGACATAGGAAAATGGTATTTAAAAAAAAGCATATTCTGGTCGAGAAATCGTGTTTTAAACAATAAAAACGACTCCCGGACTTATTTAGTTCACATTTTTACTTTTGGTAACCTAGCCCGTATTCATAACGCACTAAACCTTTTTATCACGTTAAACGCCTTTTCTCGACAAGAAAAGCACAATTTCATCAAAAACAAACAAAACAAGAAAAATGAATCTATTCAACAAGTCTGCAACACATCCTTAAGAGTTACATGATTTCACACAATGTCAATGTGCAATTTCTCCAGTTCTGATCATTGTTTAGCTTGTTGGTAGCTTGGTCCAATGCCAAACACAGTGAATCCTTTTTATGGCTTTAAAACGCATTTTCTCCTCGAGAGAAACATGATTTCACTAAAAACGTTACAGTTTAAACATGCCTGTTGTACAAGTCTGCAAACATTCAGAGCCTTAAAATAGGGTTTTCACCTATGTGTTTTTTGCTGAGAAACCTTCTATTTCAATGTTCTGTGCGTTTTCAGACACGTACAATATGTATTTTAGCGTTTCTGATGAAATCTCTCCTTTTAAATGCATTTTCTCACAGAAAATGCGTCTCTCGACATAGGAAAATGGCTTTTAAAAAAAAGCATATTCTGGTCGAGAAATCGTGTTTTAAACAATAAAAACGACTCCCGGCCTTATTTAGTTCACATTTTTACTTTTGGTAACCTAGCCCGTATTCATAACGCACTAAACCTTTTTATCGCGTTAAACGCCTTTTCTCGACAAGAAAAGCACAATTTCATCAAAAACAAACAAAACAAGAAAAATGAATCTATTCAACAAGTCTGCAACACATCCTTAAGAGTTACATGATTTCACACAATGTCAATGTGCAATTTCTCCAGTTCTGATCATTGTTTAGGTTGTTGGTAGCTTGGTCCAATTCCAAACACAGTGAATCCTTTTTATGGCTTTAAACGCATTTTCTCCTCGAGAGAAACATGATTTCACTAAAAACGTTACAGTTTAAACATGCCTGTTGTACAAGTCTGCAAACATTCAGAGCCTTAAAATAGGGTTTTCACCAATGTGTTTTTTGCTGAGAAACCTTCTATTTCAAGGTTCTGTGCGTTTTCAGACAGGTACAATATGTATTTTAGCGTTTCTGATGAAATCCCTCCTTTTAAATGCATTTTCTCACAGAAAATGCGTCTCTCGACATAGGAAAATGGCTTTTTAAAAAAAGCATATTCTGGTCGAGAAATCGTGTTTTAAACAATAAAAACGACTCCCGGCCTTATTTAATTCACATTTTTACTTTTGGTAAGCTAGCCCGTATTCATAACGCACTAAACCTTTTTATCGCGTTAAACGCCTTTTCTCGACAAGAAAAGCACAATTTCATCAAAAACAAACAAAACAAGAAAAATGAATCTATTCAACAAGTCTGCAACACATCCTTAAGAGTTACATGATTTCACCCAATGTCAATGTGTAATTTCTCCAGTTCTGATCATTGTTTAGGTTGTTGGTAGCTTGGTCCAATGCCAAACACAGTGAATCCTTTTTATGGCTTTAAACGCATTTTCTCCTCGAGAGAAACATGATTTCACTAAAAACGTTATAGTTTAAACATGCCTGTTGTACAAGTCTGCAAACATTCAGAGCCTTAAAATAGGGTTTTCACCAATGTGTTTTTTGCTGAGAAACCTTCTATTTCAAGGTTCTGTGCGTTTTCAGACAGGTACAATATGTATTTTAGCGTTTCTGATGAAATCCCTCCTTTTAAATGCATTTTCTCACAGAAAATGCGTCTCTCGACATAGGAAAATGGCTTTTTAAAAAAAGCATATTCTGGTCGAGAAATCGTGTTTTAAACAATAAAAACGACTCCCGGACTTATTTAATTCACATTTTTACTTTTGGTAACCTAGCCCGTATTCATAACGCACTAAACCTTTTTATCGCGTTAAACGCCTTTTCTCGACAAGAAAAGCACAATTTCATCAAAAACAAACAAAACAAGAAAAATGAATCTATTCAACAAGTCTGCAACACATCCTTAAGAGTTACATGATTTCACCCAATGTCAATGTGTAATTTCTCCAGTTCTGATCATTGTTTAGGTTGTTGGTAGCTTGGTCCAATGCCAAACACAGTGAGTCCTTTTTATGGCTTTAAACGCATTTTCTCCTCGAGAGAAACATGATTTCACTAAAAACTTTATAGTTTAAACATGCCTGTTGTACAAGTCTGCAAACATTCAGAGCCTTAAAATAGGGTTTTCACCAATGTGTTTTTTGCTGAGAAACCTTCTATTTCAAGGTTCTGTGCGTTTTCAGACAGGTACAATATGTATTTTAGCGTTTCTGATGAAATCCTTCCTTTTAAATGCATTTTCTCACAGAAAATGCGTCTCTCGACATAGGAAAATGGCTTTTTAAAAAAAAGCATATTCTGGTCGAGAAATCGTTTTAAACAATAAAAACGACTCCCGGACTTATTTAGTTCACATTTTTACTTTTGGTAACCTAGCCCGTATTCATAACGCACTAAACCTTTTTATCGCGTTAAACGCCTTTTCTCGACAAGAAAAGCACAATTTCATCAAAAACAAACAAAACAAGAAAAATGAACCTATTCAACAAGTCTGCAACACATCCTTAAGAGTTACATGATTTCACCCAATGTCAATGTGTAATTTCTCCAGTTCTGATCATTGTTTAGGTTGTTGGTAGCTTGGTCCAATGCCAAACACAGTGAATCCTTTTTATGGCTTTAAACGCATTTTCTCCTCGAGAGAAACATGATTTCACTAAAAACGTTATAGTTTAAACATGCCTGTTGTACAAGTCTGCAAACATTCAGAGCCTTAAAATAGGGTTTTCACCTATGTGTTTTTTGCTGAGAAACCTTCTATTTCAATGTTCTGTGCGTTTTCAGACACGTACAATATGTATTTTAGCGTTTCTGATGAAATCTCTCCTTTTAAATGCATTATCTCACAGAAAATGCGTCTCTCGACATAGGAAAATGGTATTTAAAAAAAAGCATATTCTGGTCGAGAAATCGTGTTTTAAACAATAAAAACGACTCCCGGCCTTATTTAGTTCACATTTTTACTTTTGGTAACCTAGTCCGTATTCATAACGCACTAAACCTTTTTATCGCGTTAAACGCCTTTTCTCGACATGAAAAGCACAATTTCATCAAAAACAAACAAAACAAGAAAAATGAATCTATTCAACAAGTCTGCAACACATCCTTAAGAGTTACATGATTTCACACAATGTCAATGTGCAATTTCTCCAGTTCTGATCATTGTTTAGCTTGTTGGTATCTTGGTCCAATGCCAAACACAGTGAATCCTTTTTATGGCTTTAAAACGCATTTTCTCCTCGAGAGAAACATGATTTCACTAAAAACGTTACAGTTTAAACATGCCTGTTGTACAAGTCTGCAAACATTCAGAGCCTTAAAATAGGGTTTTCACCTATGTGTTTTTTGCTGAGAAACCTTCTATTTCAATGTTCTGTGCGTTTTCAGACAGGTACAATATGTATTTTAGCGTTTCTGATGAAATCTCTCCTTTTAAATGCATTTTCTCACAGAAAATGCGTCTCTCGACATAGGAAAATGGCTTTTAAAAAAAAGCATATTCTGGTCGAGAAATCGTGTTTTAAACAATAAAAACGACTCCCGGCCTTATTTAGTTCACATTTTTACTTTTGGTAACCTAGCCCGTATTCATAACGCACTAAACCTTTTTATCGCGTTAAACGCCTTTTCTCGACAAGAAAAGCACAATTTCATCAAAAACAAACAAAACAAGAAAAATGAATCTATTCAACAAGTCTGCAACACATCCTTAAGAGTTACATGATTTCACACAATGTCAATGTGCAATTTCTCCAGTTCTGATCATTGTTTAGGTTGTTGGTAGCTTGGTCCAATTCCAAACACAGTGAATCCTTTTTATGGCTTTAAACGCATTTTCTCCTCGAGAGAAACATGATTTCACTAAAAACGTTACAGTTTAAACATGCCTGTTGTACAAGTCTGCAAACATTCAGAGCCTTAAAATAGGGTTTTCACCAATGTGTTTTTTGCTGAGAAACCTTCTATTTCAAGGTTCTGTGCGTTTTCAGACAGGTACAATATGTATTTTAGCGTTTCTGATGAAATCCCTCCTTTTAAATGCATTTTCTCACAGAATATGCGTCTCTCGACATAGGAAAATGGCTTTTTAAAAAAAGCATATTCTGATCGAGAAATCGTGTTTTAAACAATAAAAACGACTCCCGGCCTTATTTAATTCACATTTTTACTTTTGGTAACCTAGCCCGTATTCATAACGCACTAAACCTTTTTATCGCGTTAAACGCCTTTTCTCGACAAGAAAAGCACAATTTCATCAAAAACAAACAAAACAAGAAAAATGAATCTATTCAACAAGTCTGCAACACATCCTTAAGAGTTACATGATTTCACCCAATGTCAATGTGTAATTTCTCCAGTTCTGATCATTGTTTAGGTTGTTGGTAGCTTGGTCCAATGCCAAACACAGTGAATCCTTTTTATGGCTTTAAACGCATTTTCTCCTCGAGAGAAACATGATTTCACTAAAAACGTTATAGTTTAAACATGCCTGTTGTACAAGTCTGCAAACATTCAAAGCCTTAAAATAGGGTTTTCACCAATGTGTTTTTTGCTGTGAAACCTTCTATTTCAATGTTCTGTGCGTTTTCAGACACGTACAATATGTATTTTAGCGTTTCTGATGAAATCTCTCCTTTTAAATGCATTTTCTCACAGAAAATGCGTCTCTCGACATAGGAAAATGGTATTTAAAAAAAAGCATATTCTGGTCGAGAAATCGTGTTTTAAACAATAAAAACGACTCCCGGACTTATTTAGTTCACATTTTTACTTTTGGTAACCTAGCCCGTATTCATAACGCACTAAACCTTTTTATCGCGTTAAACGCCTTTTCTCGACAAGAAAAGCACAATTTCATCAAAAACAAACAAAACAAGAAAAATGAATCTATTCAACAAGTCTGCAACACATCCTTAAGAGTTACATGATTTCACCCAATGTCAATGTGTAATTTCTCCAGTTCTGATCATTGTTTAGGTTGTTGGTAGCTTGGTCCAATGCCAAACACAGTGAATCCTTTTTATGGCTTTAAACGCATTTTCTCCTCGAGAGAAACATGATTTCACTAAAAACGTTATAGTTTAAACATGCCTGTTGTACAAGTCTGCAAACATTCAGAGCCTTAAAATAGGGTTTTCACCTATGTGTTTTTTGCTGAGAAACCTTCTATTTCAATGTTCTGTGCGTTTTCAGACACGTACAATATGTATTTTAGCGTTTCTGATGAAATCTCTCCTTTTAAATGCATTATCTCACAGAAAATGCGTCTCTCGACATAGGAAAATGGTATTTAAAAAAAAGCATATTCTGGTCGAGAAATCGTGTTTTAAACAATAAAAACGACTCCCGGCCTTATTTAGTTCACATTTTTACTTTTGGTAACCTAGTCCGTATTCATAACGCACTAAACCTTTTTATCGCGTTAAACGCCTTTTCTCGACATGAAAAGCACAATTTCATCAAAAACAAACAAAACAAGAAAAATGAATCTATTCAACAAGTCTGCAACACATCCTTAAGAGTTACATGATTTCACACAATGTCAATGTGCAATTTCTCCAGTTCTGATCATTGTTTAGCTTGTTGGTATCTTGGTCCAATGCCAAACACAGTGAATCCTTTTTATGGCTTTAAAACGCATTTTCTCCTCGAGAGAAACATGATTTCACTAAAAACGTTACAGTTTAAACATGCCTGTTGTACAAGTCTGCAAACATTCAGAGCCTTAAAATAGGGTTTTCACCTATGTGTTTTTTGCTGAGAAACCTTCTATTTCAATGTTCTGTGCGTTTTCAGACAGGTACAATATGTATTTTAGCGTTTCTGATGAAATCTCTCCTTTTAAATGCATTTTCTCACAGAAAATGCGTCTCTCGACATAGGAAAATGGCTTTTAAAAAAAAGCATATTCTGGTCGAGAAATCGTGTTTTAAACAATAAAAACGACTCCCGGCCTTATTTAGTTCACATTTTTACTTTTGGTAACCTAGCCCGTATTCATAACGCACTAAACCTTTTTATCGCGTTAAACGCCTTTTCTCGACAAGAAAAGCACAATTTCATCAAAAACAAACAAAACAAGAAAAATGAATCTATTCAACAAGTCTGCAACACATCCTTAAGAGTTACATGATTTCACACAATGTCAATGTGCAATTTCTCCAGTTCTGATCATTGTTTAGGTTGTTGGTAGCTTGGTCCAATTCCAAACACAGTGAATCCTTTTTATGGCTTTAAACGCATTTTCTCCTCGAGAGAAACATGATTTCACTAAAAACGTTACAGTTTAAACATGCCTGTTGTACAAGTCTGCAAACATTCAGAGCCTTAAAATAGGGTTTTCACCAATGTGTTTTTTGCTGAGAAACCTTCTATTTCAAGGTTCTGTGCGTTTTCAGACAGGTACAATATGTATTTTAGCGTTTCTGATGAAATCCCTCCTTTTAAATGCATTTTCTCACAGAATATGCGTCTCTCGACATAGGAAAATGGCTTTTTAAAAAAAGCATATTCTGATCGAGAAATCGTGTTTTAAACAATAAAAACGACTCCCGGCCTTATTTAATTCACATTTTTACTTTTGGTAACCTAGCCCGTATTCATAACGCACTAAACCTTTTTATCGCGTTAAACGCCTTTTCTCGACAAGAAAAGCACAATTTCATCAAAAACAAACAAAACAAGAAAAATGAATCTATTCAACAAGTCTGCAACACATCCTTAAGAGTTACATGATTTCACCCAATGTCAATGTGTAATTTCTCCAGTTCTGATCATTGTTTAGGTTGTTGGTAGCTTGGTCCAATGCCAAACACAGTGAATCCTTTTTATGGCTTTAAACGCATTTTCTCCTCGAGAGAAACATGATTTCACTAAAAACGTTATAGTTTAAACATGCCTGTTGTACAAGTCTGCAAACATTCAAAGCCTTAAAATAGGGTTTTCACCAATGTGTTTTTTGCTGTGAAACCTTCTATTTCAATGTTCTGTGCGTTTTCAGACACGTACAATATGTATTTTAGCGTTTCTGATGAAATCTCTCCTTTTAAATGCATTTTCTCACAGAAAATGCGTCTCTCGACATAGGAAAATGGTATTTAAAAAAAAGCATATTCTGGTCGAGAAATCGTGTTTTAAACAATAAAAACGACTCCCGGACTTATTTAGTTCACATTTTTACTTTTGGTAACCTAGCCCGTATTCATAACGCACTAAACCTTTTTATCGCGTTAAACGCCTTTTCTCGACAAGAAAAGCACAATTTCATCAAAAACAAACAAAACAAGAAAAATGAATCTATTCAACAAGTCTGCAACACATCCTTAAGAGTTACATGATTTCACCCAATGTCAATGTGTAATTTCTCCAGTTCTGATCATTGTTTAGGTTGTTGGTAGCTTGGTCCAATGCCAAACACAGTGAATCCTTTTTATGGCTTTAAACGCATTTTCTCCTCGAGAGAAACATGATTTCACTAAAAACGTTATAGTTTAAACATGCCTGTTGTACAAGTCTGCAAACATTCAGAGCCTTAAAATAGGGTTTTCACCTATGTGTTTTTTGCTGAGAAACCTTCTATTTCAATGTTCTGTGCGTTTTCAGACACGTACAATATGTATTTTAGCGTTTCTGATGAAATCTCTCCTTTTAAATGCATTATCTCACAGAAAATGCGTCTCTCGACATAGGAAAATGGTATTTAAAAAAAAGCATATTCTGGTCGAGAAATCGTGTTTTAAACAATAAAAACGACTCCCGGCCTTATTTAGTTCACATTTTTACTTTTGGTAACCTAGTCCGTATTCATAACGCACTAAACCTTTTTATCGCGTTAAACGCCTTTTCTCGACATGAAAAGCACAATTTCATCAAAAACAAACAAAACAAGAAAAATGAATCTATTCAACAAGTCTGCAACACATCCTTAAGAGTTACATGATTTCACACAATGTCAATGTGCAATTTCTCCAGTTCTGATCATTGTTTAGCTTGTTGGTAGCTTGGTCCAATGCCAAACACAGTGAATCCTTTTTATGGCTTTAAAACGCATTTTCTCCTCGAGAGAAACATGATTTCACTAAAAACGTTACAGTTTAAACATGCCTGTTGTACAAGTATGCAAACATTCAGAGCCTTAACATAGGGTTTTCACCTATGTGTTTTTTGCTGAGAAACCTTCTATTTCAATGTTCTGTGCGTTTTCAGACACGTACAATATGTATTTTAGCGTTTCTGATGAAATCTCTCCTTTTAAATTCATTTTCTCACAGAATATGCGTCTCTCGACATAGGAAAATGGCTTTTAAAAAAAAGCATATTCTGGTCGAGAAATCGTGTTTTAAACAATAAAAACGACTCCCGGCCTTATTTAATTCACATTTTTACTTTTGGTAACCTAGCCCGTATTCATAACGCACTAAACCTTTTTATCGCGTTAAACGCCTTTTCTCGACAAGAAAAGCACAATTTCATCAAAAACAAACAAAACAAGAAAAATGAATCTATTCAACAAGTCTGCAACACATCCTTAAGAGTTACATGATTTCACCCAATGTCAATGTGTAATTTCTCCAGTTCTGATCATTGTTTAGGTTGTTGGTAGCTTGGTCCAATGCCAAACACAGTGAATCCTTTTTATGGCTTTAAACGCATTTTCTCCTCGAGAGAAACATGATTTCACTAAAAACGTTATAGTTTAAACATGCCTGTTGTACAAGTCTGCAAACATTCAGAGCCTTAAAATAGGGTTTTCACCAATGTGTTTTTTGCTGAGAAACCTTCTATTTCAAGGTTCTGTGCGTTTTCAGACAGGTACAATATGTATTTTAGCGTTTCTGATGAAATCCCTCCTTTTAAATGCATTTTCTCACAGAAAATGCGTCTCTCGACATAGGAAAATGGCTTTTTAAAAAAAGCATATTCTGGTCGAGAAATCGTGTTTTAAACAATAAAAACGACTCCCGGACTTATTTAATTCACATTTTTACTTTTGGTAACCTAGCCCGTATTCATAACGCACTAAACCTTTTTATCGCGTTAAACGCCTTTTCTCGACAAGAAAAGCACAATTTCATCAAAAACAAACAAAACAAGAAAAATGAATCTATTCAACAAGTCTGCAACACATCCTTAAGAGTTACATGATTTCACCCAATGTCAATGTGTAATTTCTCCAGTTCTGATCATTGTTTAGGTTGTTGGTAGCTTGGTCCAATGCCAAACACAGTGAGTCCTTTTTATGGCTTTAAACGCATTTTCTCCTCGAGAGAAACATGATTTCACTAAAAACGTTATAGTTTAAACATGCCTGTTGTACAAGTCTGCAAACATTCAGAGCCTTAAAATAGGGTTTTCACCAATGTGTTTTTTGCTGAGAAACCTTCTATTTCAAGGTTCTGTGCGTTTTCAGACAGGTACAATATGTATTTTAGCGTTTCTGATGAAATCCTTCCTTTTAAATGCATTTTCTCACAGAAAATGCGTCTCTCGACATAGGAAAATGGCTTTTTAAAAAAAGCATATTCTGGTCGAGAAATCGTGTTTTAAACAATAAAAACGACTCCCGGACTTATTTAGTTCACATTTTTACTTTTGGTAACCTAGCCCGTATTCATAACGCACTAAACCTTTTTATCGCGTTAAACGCCTTTTCTCGACAAGAAAAGCACAATTTCATCAAAAACAAACAAAACAAGAAAAATGAATCTATTCAACAAGTCTGCAACACATCCTTAAGAGTTCCATGATTTCACCCAATGTCAATGTGTAATTTCTCCAGTTCTGATCATTGTTTAGGTTGTTGGTAGCTTGGTCCAATGCCAAACACAGTGAATCCTTTTTATGGCTTTAAACGCATTTTCTCCTCGAGAGAAACATGATTTCACTAAAAACGTTATAGTTTAAACATGCCTGTTGTACAAGTCTGCAAACATTCAGAGCCTTAAAATAGGGTTTTCACCTATGTGTTTTTTGCTGAGAAACCTTCTATTTCAATGTTCTGTGCGTTTTCAGACACGTACAACATGTATTTTAGCGTTTCTGATGAAATCTCTCCTTTTAAATGCATTATCTCACAGAAAATGCGTCTCTCGACATAGGAAAATGGTATTTAAAAAAAAGCATATTCTGGTCGAGAAATCGTGTTTTAAACAATAAAAACGACTCTCGGCCTTATTTAGTTCACATTTTTACTTTTGGTAACCTAGTCCGTATTCATAACGCACTAAACCTTTTTATCGCGTTAAACGCCTTTTCTCGACATGAAAAGCACAATTTCATCAAAAACAAACAAAACAAGAAAAATGAATCTATTCAACAAGTCTGCAACACATCCTTAAGAGTTACATGATTTCACACAATGTCAATGTGCAATTTCTCCAGTTCTGATCATTGTTTAGCTTGTTGGTAGCTTGGTCCAATGCCAAACACAGTGAATCCTTTTTATGGCTTTAAAGCGCATTTTCTCCTCGAGAGAAACATGATTTCACTAAAAACGTTACAGTTTAAACATGCCTGTTGTACAAGTCTGCAAACATTCAGAGCCTTAAAATAGGGTTTTCACCTATGTGTTTTTTGCTGAGAAACCTTCTATTTCAATGTTCTGTGCGTTTTCAGACACGTACAATATGTATTTTAGCGTTTCTGATGAAATCTCTCCTTTTAAATGCATTTTCTCACAGAAAATGCGTCTCTCGACATAGGAAAATGGCTTTTTAAAAAAAGCATATTCTGGTCGAGAAATCGTGTTTTAAACAATAAAAACGACTCCCGGCCTTATTTAATTCACATTTTTACTTTTGGTAACCTAGCCCGTATTCATAACGCACTAAACCTTTTTATCGCGTTAAACGCCTTTTCTCGACAAGAAAAGCACAATTTCATCAAAAACAAACAAAACAAGAAAAATGAATCTATTCAACAAGTCTGCAACACATCCTTAAGAGTTACATGATTTCACCCAATGTCAATGTGTAATTTCTCCAGTTCTGATCATTGTTTAGGTTGTTGGTAGCTTGGTCCAATGCCAAACACAGTGAATCCTTTTTATGGCTTTAAACGTATTTTCTCCTCGAGAGAAACATGATTTCACTAAAAACGTTATAGTTTAAACATGCCTGTTGTACAAGTCTGCAAACATTCAGAGCCTTAAAATAGGGTTTTCACCAATGTGTTTTTTGCTGAGAAACCTTCTATTTCAAGGTTCTGTGCGTTTTCAGACAGGTACAATATGTATTTTAGCGTTTCTGATGAAATCCTTCCTTTTAAATGCATTTTCTCACAGAAAATGCGTCTCTCGACATAGGAAAATGGCTTTTTTAAAAAAGCATATTCTGGTCGAGAAATCGTGTTTTAAACAATAAAAACGACTCCCGGCCTTATTTAATTCACATTTTTTCTTTTGGTAACCTAGCCCGTATTCATAACGCACTAAACCTTTTTATCGCGTTAAACGCCTTTTCTCGACAAGAAAAGCACAATTTCATCAAAAACAAACAAAACAAGAAAAATGAATCTATTCAACAAGTCTGCAACACATCCTTAAGAGTTACATGATTTCACCCAATGTCAATGTGTAATTTCTCCAGTTCTGATCATTGTTTAGGTTCTTGGTAGCTTGGTCCAATTCCAAACACAGTGAATCCTTTTTATGGCTTTAAACGCATTTTCTCCTCGAGAGAAACATGATGTCACTAAAAACGTTATAGTTTAAACATGCCTGTTGTACAAGTCTGCAAACATTCAGAGCCTTAAAATAGGGTTTTCACCAATGTGTTTTTTGCTGAGAAACCTTCTATTGCAAGGTTCTGTGCGTTTTCAGACACGTACAATATGTATTTTAGCGTTTCTGATGAAATCCCTCCTTTTAAATGCATTTTCTCACAGAAAATGCGTCTCTTGACATAGGAAAATGGCTTTTTAAAAAAAGCATATTCTGGTCGAGAAATCGTGTTTTAAACAATAAAAACGACTCCCGGCCTTATTTAATTCACATTTTTACTTTTGGTAACCTAGACGGTATTCATAACGCACTAAACCTTTTTATCGCGTTAAACGCCTTTTCTCGACAAGAAAAGCACAATTTCATCAAAAACAAACAAAACAAGACAAATGAATCTATTCAACAAGTCTGCAACACATCCTTAAGAGTTACATGATTTCACACAATGTCAATGTGCAATTTCTCCAGTTCTGATCATTGTTTAGGTTGTTGGTAGCTTGGTCCAATGCCAAACACAGTGAATCCTTTTTATGGCTTTAAACGCATTTTCTCCTCGAGAGAAACATGATTTCACTAAAAACGTTATAGTTTAAACATGCCTGTTGTACAAGTCTGCAAACATTCAGAGCCTTAAAATAGGGTTTTCACCTATGTGTTTTTTGCTGAGAAACCTTCTATTTCAATGTTCTGAGCGTTTTCAGACACGTACAATATGTATTTTAGCGTTTCTGATGAAATCTCTCCTTTTAAATGCATTTTCTCACAGAATATGCGTCTCTCGACATAGGAAAATGGCTTTTAAAAAAAAAAGCATATTCTGGTCGAGAAATCGTGTTTTAAACAATATAAACGACTCCCGGCCTTATTTAGTTCACATTTTTACTTTTGGTAACCTAGCCCGTATTCATAATGCACTAAACCTTTTTATCGCGTTTAACGCCTTTTCTCGACAAGAAAAGCACAATTTCATCAAAAACAAACAAAACAAGAAAAATGAACCTATTCAACAAGTCTGCAACACATCCTTAAGAGTTACATGATTTCACCCAATGTCAATGTGTAATTTCTCCAGTTCTGATCATTGTTTAGGTTCTTGGTAGCTTGGTCCAATGCCAAACACAGTGAATCCTTTTTATGGCTTTAAACGCATTTTCTCCTCGAGAGAAACATGATTTCACTAAAAACGTTATAGTTTAAACATGCCTGTTGTACAAGTCTGCAAACATTCAGAGCCTTAAAATAGGGTTTTCACCAATGTGTTTTTTGCTGAGAAACCTTCTATTTCAATGTTCTGTGCGTTTTCAGACACGTACAATATGTATTTTAGCGTTTCTGATGAAATCCCTCCTTTTAAATGCATTTTCTCACAGAAAATGCGTCTCTCGACATAGGAAAATGGTATTTAAAAAAAAGCATATTCTGGTCGAGAAATCGTGTTTTAAACAATAAAAACGACTCCCGGACTTATTTAATTCACATTTTTACTTTTGGTAACCTAGCCCGTATTCATAACGCACTAAACCTTTTTATCGCGTTAAACGCCTTTTCTCGACAAGAAAAGCACAATTTCATCAAAAACAAACAAAACAAGACAAATGAATCTATTCAACAAGTCTGCAACACATCCTTAAGAGTTACATGATTTCACACAATGTCAATGTGCAATTTCTCCAGTTCTGATCATTGTTTAGGTTGTTGGTAGCTTGGTCCAATGCCAAACACAGTGAATCCTTTTTATGGCTTTAAACGCATTTTCTCCTCGAGAGAAACATGATTTCACTAAAAACGTTATAGTTTAAACATGCCTGTTGTACAAGTCTGCAAACATTCAGAGCCTAAAATAGGGTTTCACCTATGTGTTTTTTGTTGAGAAACCTTCTATTTCAATGTTCTGTGCGTTTTCAGACACGTACAATATGTATTTTAGCGTTTCTGATGAAATCTCTCCTTTTAAATGCATTTTCTCACAGAAAATGCGTCTCTCGACATAGGAAAATGGTATTTAAAAAAAAGCATATTCTGGTCGAGAAATCGTGTTTTAAACAATAAAAACGACTCCCGGACTTATTTAGTTCACATTTTTACTTTTGGTAACCTAGCCCGTATTCATAACGCACTAAACCTTTTTATCGCGTTAAACGCCTTTTCTCGACAAGAAAAGCACAATTTCATCAAAAACAAACAAAACAAGAAAAATGAATCTATTCAACAAGTCTGCAACACATCCTTAAGAGTTACATGATTTCACCCAATGTCAATGTGTAATTTCTCCAGTTCTGATCATTGTTTAGGTTGTTGGTAGGTTGGTCCAATTCCAAACACAGTGAATCCTTTTTATGGCTTTAAACGCATTTTCTCCTCGAGAGAAACATGATTTCACTACAAACGTTATAGTTTAAACATGACTGTTGTAGAAGTCTGCAAACATTCAGAGCCTTAAAATAGGGTTTTCACCAATGTGTTTTTTGCTGAGAAACCTTCTATTTCAATGTTTTGTGCGTTTTCAGACACGTACAATATGTATTTTAGCGTTTCTGATGAAATCCCTCCTTTTAAATGCATTTTCTCACAGAAAATGCGTCTCTCGACATAGGAAAATGGCTTTTTAAAAAAAGCATATTCTGGTCGAGAAATCGTGTTTTAAACAATAAAAACGACTCCCGGCCTTATTTAATTCACATTTTTACTTTTGGTAACCTAGCCCGTATTCATAACGCACTAAACCTTTTTATCGCGTTAAACGCCTTTTCTCGACAAGAAAAGCACAATTTCATCAAAAACAAACAAAACAAGACAAATGAATCTATTCAACAAGTCTGCAACACATCCTTAAGAGTTACATGATTTCACACAATGTCAATGTGCAATTTCTCCAGTTCTGATCATTGTTTAGGTTGTTGGTAGCTTGGTCCAATGCCAAACACAGTGAATCCTTTTTATGGCTTTAAACGCATTTTCTCCTCGAGAGAAACATGATTTCACTAAAAACGTTATAGTTTAAACATGCCTGTTGTACAAGTCTGCAAACATTCAGAGCCTTAAAATAGGGTTTTCACCTATGTGTTTTTTGCTGAGAAACCTTCTATTTCAATGTTCTGTGCGTTTTCAGACACGTACAATATGTATTTTAGCGTTTCTGATGAAATCTCTCCTTTTAAATGCATTATCTCACAGAAAATGCGTCTCTCGACATAGGAAAATGGTATTTAAAAAAAAGCATATTCTGGTCGAGAAATCGTGTTTTAAACAATAAAAACGACTCCCGGCCTTATTTAGTTCACATTTTTACTTTTGGTAACCTAGTCCGTATTCATAACGCACTAAACCTTTTTATCGCGTTAAACGCCTTTTCTCGACATGAAAAGCACAATTTCATCAAAAACAAACAAAACAAGAAAAATGAATCTATTCAACAAGTCTGCAACACATCCTTAAGAGTTACATGATTTCACACAATGTCAATGTGCAATTTCTCCAGTTCTGATCATTGTTTAGCTTGTTGGTAGCTTGGTCCAATGCCAAACACAGTGAATCCTTTTTATGGCTTTAAAACGCATTTTCTCCTCGAGAGAAACATGATTTCACTAAAAACGTTACAGTTTAAACATGCCTGTTGTACAAGTCTGCAAACATTCAGAGCCTTAAAATAGGGTTTTCACCTATGTGTTTTTTGCTGAGAAACCTTCTATTTCAATGTTCTGTGCGTTTTCAGACACGTACAATATGTATTTTAGCGTTTCTGATGAAATCTCTCCTTTTAAATGCATTTTCTCACAGAAAATGCGTCTCTCGACATAGGAAAATGGCTTTTAAAAAAAAGCATATTCTGGTCGAGAAATCGTGTTTTAAACAATAAAAACGACTCCCGGCCTTATTTAGTTCACATTTTTACTTTTGGTAACCTAGCCCGTATTCATAACGCACTAAACCTTTTTATCGCGTTAAACGCCTTTTCTCGACAAGAAAAGCACAATTTCATCAAAAACAAACAAAACAAGAAAAATGAATCTATTCAACAAGTCTGCAACACATCCTTAAGAGTTACATGATTTCACACAATGTCAATGTGCAATTTCTCCAGTTCTGATCATTGTTTAGGTTGTTGGTAGCTTGGTCCAATTCCAAACACAGTGAATCCTTTTTATGGCTTTAAACGCATTTTCTCCTCGAGAGAAACATGATTTCACTAAAAACGTTACAGTTTAAACATGCCTGTTGTACAAGTCTGCAAACATTCAGAGCCTTAAAATAGGGTTTTCACCAATGTGTTTTTTGCTGAGAAACCTTCTATTTCAAGGTTCTGTGCGTTTTCAGACAGGTACAATATGTATTTTAGCGTTTCTGATGAAATCCCTCCTTTTAAATGCATTTTCTCACAGAAAATGCGTCTCTCGACATAGGAAAATGGCTTTTTAAAAAAAGCATATTCTGATCGAGAAATCGTGTTTTAAACAATAAAAACGACTCCCGGCCTTATTTAATTCACATTTTTACTTTTGGTAACCTAGCCCGTATTCATAACGCACTAAACCTTTTTATCGCGTTAAACGCCTTTTCTCGACAAGAAAAGCACAATTTCATCAAAAACAAACAAAACAAGAAAAATGAATCTATTCAACAAGTCTGCAACACATCCTTAAGAGTTACATGATTTCACCCAATGTCAATGTGTAATTTCTCCAGTTCTGATCATTGTTTAGGTTGTTGGTAGCTTGGTCCAATGCCAAACACAGTGAATCCTTTTTATGGCTTTAAACGCATTTTCTCCTCGAGAGAAACATGATTTCACTAAAAACGTTATAGTTTAAACATGCCTGTTGTACAAGTCTGCAAACATTCAGAGCCTTAAAATAGGGTTTTCACCAATGTGTTTTTTGCTGAGAAACCTTCTATTTCAAGGTTCTGTGCGTTTTCAGACAGGTACAATATGTATTTTAGCGTTTCTGATGAAATCCCTCCTTTTAAATGCATTTTCTCACAGAAAATGCGTCTCTCGACATAGGAAAATGGCTTTTTAAAAAAAGCATATTCTGGTCGAGAAATCGTGTTTTAAACAATAAAAACGACTCCCGGACTTATTTAGTTCACATTTTTACTTTTGGTAACCTAGCCCGTATTCATAACGCACTAAACCTTTTTATCGCGTTAAACGCCTTTTCTCGACAAGAAAAGCACAATTTCATCAAAAACAAACAAAACAAGAAAAATGAACCTATTCAACAAGTCTGCAACACATCCTTAAGACTTACATGATTTCACCCAATGTCAATGTGTAATTTCTCCAGTTCTGATCATTGTTTAGGTTGTTGGTAGCTTGGTCCAATTCCAAACACAGTGAATCCTTTTTATGGCTTTAAACGCATTTTCTCCTCGAGAGAAACATGATTTCACTAAAAACGTTATAGTTTAAACATGCCTGTTGTACAAGTCTGCAAACATTCAGAGCCTTAAAATAGGGTTTTCACCTATGTGTTTTTTGCTGAGAAACCTTCTATTTCAATGTTCTGTGCGTTTTCAGACACGTACAATATGGGTTTTAGCGTTTCTGATGAAATATCTCCTTTTAAATGCATTTTCTCACAGAATATGCGTCTCTCGACATAGGAAAATGGCTTTTAAAAAAAAGCATATTCTGGTCGAGAAATCGTGTTTTAAACAATAAAAACGACTCCCGACCTTATTTAATTCACATTTTTACTTTTGGTAACCTAGCCCGTATTCATAACGCACTAAACCTTTTTATCGCGTTAAACGCCTTTTCTCGACAAGAAAAGCACAATTTCATCAAAAACAAACAAAACAAGACAAATGAATCTATTCAACAAGTCTGCAACACATCCTTAAGAGTTACATGATTTCACACAATGTCAATGTGCAATTTCTCCAGTTCTGATCATTGTTTAGGTTGTTGGTAGCTTGGTCCAATGCCAAACACAGTGAATCCTTTTTATGGCTTTAAACGCATTTTCTCCTCGAGAGAAACATGATTTCACTAGAAACGTTATAGTTTAAACATGCCTGTTGTACAAGTCTGCAAACATTCAGAGCCTTAAAATAGGGTTTTCACCTATGTGTTTTTTGCTGAGAAACCTTCTATTTCAATGTTCTGAGCGTTTTCAGACACGTACAATATGTATTTTAGCGTTTCTGATGAAATCTCTCCTTTTAAATGCATTTTCTCACAGAATATGCGTCTCTCGACATAGGAAAATGGCTTTTAAAAAAAAAGCATATTCTGGTCGAGAAATCGTGTTTTAAACAATAAAAACGACTCCCGGCCTTATTTAATTCACATTTTTCTTTTGGTAACCTAGCCCGTATTCATAACGCACTAAACCTTTTTATCGCGTTAAACGCCTTTTCTCGACAAGAAAAGCACAATTTCATCAAAAACAAACAAAACAAGAAAAATGAATCTATTCAACAAGTCTGCAACACATCCTTAAGAGTTACATGATTTCACCCAATGTCAATGTGTAATTTCTTCAGTTCTGATCATTGTTTAGGTTCTTGGTAGCTTGGTCCAATGCCAAACACAGTGAATCCTTTTTATGGCTTTAAACGCATTTTCTCCTCGAGAGAAACATGATTTCACTAAAAACGTTATAGTTTAAACATGCCTGTTGTACAAGTCTGCAAACATTCAAAGCCTTAAAATAGGGTTTTCACCTATGTGTTTTTTGCTGTGAAACCTTCTATTTCAATGTTCTGTGCGTTTTCAGACACGTACAATATGTATTTTAGCGTTTCTGATGAAATCTCTCCTTTTAAATGCATTTTCTCACAGAAAATGCGTCTCTCGAGATAGGAAAATTGCTTTTAAAAAAAAGCATATTCTGGTCGAGAAATCGTGTTTTAAACAATAAAAACGACTCCCGGACTTATTTAGTTCACATTTTTACTTTTGGTAACCTAGCCCGTATTCATAACGCACTAAACCTTTTTATCGCGTTAAACGCCTTTTCTCGACAAGAAAAGCACAATTTCATCAAAAACAAACAAAACAAGAAAAATGAATCTATTCAACAAGTCTGCAACACATCCTTAAGAGTTACATGATTTCACCCAATGTCAATGTGTAATTTCTCCAGTTCTGATCATTGTTTAGGTTGTTGGTAGCTTGGTCCAATGCCAAACACAGTGAATCCTTTTTATGGCTTTAAACGCATTTCCTCCTCGAGAAAAACATGATTTCACTAAAAACTTTATAGTTTAAACATGCCTGTTGTACAAGTCTGCAAACATTCAGAGCCTTAAAATAGGGTTTTCACCAATGTGTTTTTTGCTGAGAAACCTTCTATTTCAAGGTTCTGTGCGTTTTCAGACACGTACAATATGTATTTTAGCGTTTCTGATGAAATCCTTCCTTTTAAATGCATTTTCTCACAGAAAATGCGTCTCTCGACATAGGAAAATGGCTTTTTAAAAAAAGCATATTCTGGTCGAGAAATCGTGTTTTAAACAATAAAAACGACTCCCGGCCTTATTTAATTCACATTTTTTCTTTTGGTAACCTAGCCCGTATTCATAACGCACTAAACCTTTTTATCGCGTTAAACGCCTTTTCTCGACAAGAAAAGCACAATTTCATCAAAAACAAACAAAACAAGAAAAATGAATCTATTCAACAAGTCTGCAACACATCCTTAAGAGTTACATGATTTCACCCAATGTCAATGTGTAATTTCTCCAGTTCTGATCATTGTTTAGGTTGTTGGTAGCTTGGTCCAATGCCAAACACAGTGAATCCTTTTTATGGCTTTAAACGCATTTTCTCCTCGAGAGAAACATGATTTCACTAAAAACGTTATAGTTTAAACATGCCTGTTGTACAAGTCTGCAAACATTCAGAGCCTTAAAATAGGGTTTTCACCTATGTGTTTTTTGTTGAGAAACCTTCTATTTCAATGTTCTGTGCGTTTTCAGACACGTACAATATGTATTTTAGCGTTTCTGATGAAATCTCTCCTTTTAAATGCATTTTCTCACAGAAAATGCGTCTCTCGACATAGGAAAATGGCTTTTAAAAAAAAGCATATTCTGGTCGAGAAATCGTGTTTTAAACAATAAAAACGACTCCCGGACTTATTTAGTTCACATTTTTACTTTTGGTAACCTAGCCCGTATTCATAACGCACTAAACCTTTTTATCGCGTTAAACGCCTTTTCTCGACAAGAAAAGCACAATTTCATCAAAAACAAACAAAACAAGAAAAATGAACCTATTCAACAAGTCTGCAACACATCCTTAAGACTTACATGATTTCACCCAATGTCAATGTGTAATTTCTCCAGTTCTGATCATTGTTTAGGTTGTTGGTAGCTTGGTCCAATTCCAAACACAGTGAATCCTTTTTATGGCTTTAAACGCATTTTCTCCTCGAGAGAAACATGATTTCACTACAAACGTTATAGTTTAAACATGACTGTTGTACAAGCCTGCAAACATTCAGAGCCTTAAAATAGGGTTTTCACCTATGTGTTTTTTGCTGAGAAACCTTCTATTTCAATGTTCTGTGCGTTTTCAGACACGTACAATATGTATTTTAGCGTTTCTGATGAAATCTCTCCTTTTAAATGCATTTTCTCACAGAAAATGCGTCTCTCGACATAGGAAAATGGCTTTTAAAAAAAAGCATATTCTGGTCGAGAAATCGTGTTTTAAACAATAAAAACGACTCCCGGCCTTATTTAGTTCACATTTTTACTTTTGGTAACCTAGCCCGTATTCATAATGCACTAAACCTTTTTATCGCGTTTAACGCCTTTTCTCGACAAGAAAAGCACAATTTCATCAAAAACAAACAAAACAAGAAAAATGAACCTATTCAACAAGTCTGCAACACATCCTTAAGAGTTACATGATTTCACCCAATGTCAATGTGTAATTTCTCCAGTTCTGATCATTGTTTAGGTTGTTGGTAGCTTGGTCCAATGCCAAACACAGTGAATCCTTTTTAAGGCTTTAAACGCATTTTCTCCTCTAGAGAAACATGATTTCACTAAAAACGTTATAGTTTAAACATGCCTGTTGTACAAGTCTGCAAACATTCAGAGCCTTAAAATAGGGTTTTCACCAATGTGTTTTTTGCTGAGAAACCTTCTATTTCAAGGTTCTGTGCGTTTTCAGACACGTACAATATGTATTTTAGCGTTTCTGATGAAATCCCTCCTTTTAAATGCATTTTCTCACAGAAAATGCGTCTCTCGACATAGGAAAATGGCTTTTTAAAAAAAGCATATTCTGGTCGAGAAATCGTGTTTTAAACAATAAAAACGACTCCCGGCCTTATTTAATTCACATTTTTACTTTTGGTAACCTAGCCCGTATTCATAACGCACTAAACCTTTTTATCGCGTTAAACGCCTTTTCTCGACAAGAAAAGCACAATTTCATCAAAAACAAACAAAACAAGAAAAATGAATCTATTCAACAAGTCTGCAACACATCCTTAAGAGTTACATGATTTCACACAATGTCAATGTGCAATTTCTCCAGTTCTGATCATTTTTTAGGTTGTTGGTAGCTTGGTCCAATGCCAAACACAGTGAATCCTTTTTATGGCTTTAAACGCATTTTCTCCTCGAGAGAAACATGATTTCACTAAAAACGTTATAGTTTAAACATGCCTGTTGTACAAGTCTGCAAACATTCAAAGCCTTAAAATAGGGTTTTCACCTATGTGTTTTTTGGTGAGAAACCTTCTATTTCAATGTTCTGTGCGTTTTCAGACACGTACAATATGTATTTTAGCGTTTCTGATGAAATCTCTCCTTTTAAATGCATTTTCTCACAGAAAATGCGTCTCTCGACATAGGAAAATTGCTTTTAAAAAAAAAAATATTCTGGTCGAGAAATCGTGTTTTAAACAATAAAAACGACTCCCGGCCTTATTTAATTCACATTTTTTCTTTTGGTAACCTAGCCCGTATTCATAACGCACTAAACCTTTTTATCGCGTTAAACGCCTTTTCTCGACAAGAAAAGCACAATTTCATCAAAAACAAACAAAACAAGAAAAATGAATCTATTCAACAAGTCTGCAACACATCCTTAAGAGTTACATGATTTCACCCAATGTCAATGTGTAATTTCTCCAGTTCTGATCATTGTTTAGGTTGTTGGTAGCTTGGTCCAATGCCAAACACAGTGAATCCTTTTTATGGCTTTAAACGCATTTTCTCCTCGAGAGAAACATGATTTCACTAAAAACGTTATAGTTTAAACATGCCTGTTGTACAAGTCTGCAAACATTCAGAGCCTTAAAATAGGGTTTTCACCTATGTGTTTTTTGTTGAGAAACCTTCTATTTCAATGTTCTGTGCGTTTTCAGACACGTACAATATGTATTTTAGCGTTTCTGATGAAATCTCTCCTTTTAAATGCATTTTCTCACAGAAAATGCGTCTCTCGACATAGGAAAATGGCTTTTAAAAAAAAGCATATTCTGGTCGAGAAATCGTGTTTTAAACAATAAAAACGACTCCCGGACTTATTTAGTTCACATTTTTACTTTTGGTAACCTAGCCCGTATTCATAACGCACTAAACCTTTTTATCGCGTTAAACGCCTTTTCTCGACAAGAAAAGCACAATTTCATCAAAAACAAACAAAACAAGAAAAATGAACCTATTCAACAAGTCTGCAACACATCCTTAAGACTTACATGATTTCACCCAATGTCAATGTGTAATTTCTCCAGTTCTGATCATTGTTTAGGTTGTTGGTAGCTTGGTCCAATTCCAAACACAGTGAATCCTTTTTATGGCTTTAAACGCATTTTCTCCTCGAGAGAAACATGATTTCACTACAAACGTTATAGTTTAAACATGACTGTTGTACAAGTCTGCAAACATTCAGAGCCTTAAAATAGGGTTTTCACCTATGTGTTTTTTGCTGAGAAACCTTCTATTTCAATGTTCTGTGCGTTTTCAGACACGTACAATATGTATTTTAGCGTTTCTGATGAAATCTCTCCTTTTAAATGCATTTTCTCACAGAAAATGCGTCTCTCGACATAGGAAAATGGCTTTTAAAAAAAAGCATATTCTGGTTGAGAAATCGTGTTTTAAACAATAAAAACGACTCCCGGCCTTATTTAGTTCACATTTTTACTTTTGGTAACCTAGCCCGTATTCATAATGCACTAAACCTTTTTATCGCGTTTAACGCCTTTTCTCGACAAGAAAAGCACAATTTCATCAAAAACAAACAAAACAAGAAAAATGAACCTATTCAACAAGTCTGCAACACATCCTTAAGAGTTACATGATTTCACCCAATGTCAATGTGTAATTTCTCCAGTTCTGATCATTGTTTAGGTTGTTGGTAGCTTGGTCCAATGCCAAACACAGTGAATCCTTTTTAAGGCTTTAAACGCATTTTCTCCTCTAGAGAAACATGATTTCACTAAAAACGTTATAGTTTAAACATGCCTGTTGTACAAGTCTGCAAACATTCAGAGCCTTAAAATAGGGTTTTCACCAATGTGTTTTTTGCTGAGAAACCTTCTATTTCAAGGTTCTGTGCGTTTTCAGACACGTACAATATGTATTTTAGCGTTTCTGATGAAATCCTTCCTTTTAAATGCATTTTCTCACAGAAAATGCGTCTCTCGACATAGGAAAATGGCTTTTTAAAAAAAGCATATTCTGGTCGAGAAATCGTGTTTTAAACAATAAAAACGACTCCCGGCCTTATTTAATTCACATTTTTACTTTTGGTAACCTAGCCCGTATTCATAACGCACTAAACCTTTTTATCGCGTTAAACGCCTTTTCTCGACAAGAAAAGCACAATTTCATCAAAAACAAACAAAACAAGAAAAATGAATCTATTCAACAAGTCTGCAACACATCCTTAAGAGTTACATGATTTCACACAATGTCAATGTGCAATTTCTCCAGTTCTGATCATTTTTTAGGTTGTTGGTAGCTTGGTCCAATGCCAAACACAGTGAATCCTTTTTATGGCTTTAAACGCATTTTCTCCTCGAGAGAAACATGATTTCACTAAAAACGTTATAGTTTAAACATGCCTGTTGTACAAGTCTGCAAACATTCAGAGCCTTAAAATAGGGTTTTCACCTTTGTGTTTTTTGCTGAGAAACCTTCTATTTCAATGTTCTGTGCGTTTTCAGACACGTACAATATGTATTTTAGCGTTTCTGATGAAATCTCTCCTTTTAAATGCATTTTCTCACAGAAAATGCGTCTCTCGACATAGGAAAATGGTATTTAAAAAAAAGCATATTCTGGTCGAGAAATCGTGTTTTAAACAATAAAAACGACTCCCGGACTTATTTAGTTCACATTTTTACTTTTGGTAACCTAGCCCGTATTCATAACGCACTAAACCTTTTTATCGCGTTAAACGCCTTTTCTCGACAAGAAAAGCACAATTTCATCAAAAACAAACAAAACAAGAAAAATGAACCTATTCAACAAGTCTGCAACACATCCTTAAGAGTTACATGATTTCACCCAATGTCAATGTGTAATTTCTCCAGTTCTGATCATTGTTTAGGTTGTTGGTAGCTTGGTCCAATTTCAAACACAGTGAATCCTTTTTATGGCTTTAAACGCATTTTCTCCTCGAGAGAAACATGATTTCACTAAAAACGTTATAGTTTAAACATGCCTGTTGTACAAGTCTGCAAACATTCAGAGCCTTAAAATAGGGTTTTCACCTATGTGTTTTTTGCTGAGAAACCTTCTATTTCAATGTTCTGTGCGTTTTCAGACACGTACAATATGTATTTTAGCGTTTCTGATGAAATCCCTCCTTTTAAATGCATTTTCTCACAGAAAATGC
Organism: Lampris incognitus; assembly: GCF_029633865.1. NCBI lineage: Eukaryota > Metazoa > Chordata > Actinopteri > Lampriformes > Lampridae > Lampris > Lampris incognitus. The sequence goes on along the minus strand of NC_079220.1, from coordinate 39,876,271 downwards.
GTCTCTCGACATAGGAAAATGGCTTTTTAAAAAAAGCATATTCTGGTCGAGAAATCGTGTTTTAAACAATAAAAACGACTCCCGGCCTTATTTAGTTCACATTTTTACTTTTGGTAACCTAGCCCGTATTCATAACGCACTAAACCTTTTTATCGCGTTAAACGCCTTTTCTCGACAAGAAAAGCACAATTTCATCAAAAACAAACAAAACAAGAAAAATGAATCTATTCAACAAGTCTGCAACACATCCTTAAGAGTTACATGATTTCACCCAATGTCAATGTGTAATTTCTCCAGTTCTGATCATTGTTTAGGTTGTTGGTAGCTTGGTCCAATGCCAAACACAGTGAATCCTTTTTATGGCTTTAAACGCATTTTCTCCTCGAGAGAAACATGATTTCACTAAAAACGTTATAGTTTAAACATGCCTGTTGTACAAGTCTGCAAACATTCAGAGCCTTAAAATAGGGTTTTCACCAATGTGTTTTTTGCTGAGAAACCTTCTATTTCAATGTTTTGTGCGTTTTCAGACACGTACAATATGTATTTTAGCGTTTCTGATGAAATCTCTCCTTTTAAAGCATTTTCTCACAGAAAATGCGTCTCTCGACATAGGAAAATGGCTTTTTAAAAAAAGCATATTCTGGTCGAGAAATCGTGTTTTAAACAATAAAAACGACTCCCGGCCTTATTTAATTCACATTTTTACTTTTGGTAACCTAGCCCGTATTCATAACGCACTAAACCTTTTTATCGCGTTAAACGCCTTTTCTCGACAAGAAAAGCACAATTTCATCAAAAACAAACAAAACAAGAAAAATGAATCTATTCAACAAGTCTGCAACACATCCTTAAGAGTTACATGATTTCACCCAATGTCAATGTGTAATTTCTCCAGTTCTGATCATTGTTTAGGTTGTTGGTAGCTTGGTCCAATGCCAAACACAGTGAATCCTTTTTATGGCTTTAAACGCATTTTCTCCTCGAGAGAAACATGATTTCACTAAAAACGTTATAGTTTAAACATGCCTGTTGTACAAGTCTGCAAACATTCAGAGCCTTAAAATAGGGTTTTCACCAATGTGTTTTTTGCTGAGAAACCTTCTATTTCAATGTTTTGTGCGTTTTCAGACACGTACAATATGTATTTTAGCGTTTCTGATGAAATCTCTCCTTTTAAAGCATTTTCTCACAGAAAATGCGTCTCTCGACATAGGAAAATGGCTTTTTAAAAAAAGCATATTCTGGTCGAGAAATCGTGTTTTAAACAATAAAAACGACTCCCGGCCTTATTTAATTCACATTTTTACTTTTGGTAACCTAGCCCGTATTCATAACGCACTAAACCTTTTTATCGCGTTAAACGCCTTTTCTCGACAAGAAAAGCACAATTTCATCAAAAACAAACAAAACAAGAAAAATGAATCTATTCAACAAGTCTGCAACACATCCTTAAGAGTTACATGATTTCACCCAATGTCAATGTGTAATTTCTCCAGTTCTGATCATTGTTTAGGTTGTTGGTAGCTTGGTCCAAACACAGTGAATCCTTTTTATGGCTTTAAACGCATTTTCTCCTCGAGAGAAACATGATTTCACTAAAAACGTTATAGTTTAAACATGCCTGTTGTACAAGTCTGCAAACATTCAGAGCCTTAAAATAGGGTTTTCACCAATGTGTTTTTTGCTGAGAAACCTTCTATTTCAAGGTTCTGTGCGTTTTCAGACAGGTACAATATGTATTTTAGCGTTTCTGATGAAATCCCTCCTTTTAAATGCATTTTCTCACAGAAAATGCGTCTCTCGACATAGGAAAATGGCTTTTTAAAAAAAGCATATTCTGGTCGAGAAATCGTGTTTTAAACAATAAAAACGACTCCCGGCCTTATTTAATTCACATTTTTACTTTTGGTAACCTAGCCCGTATTCATAACGCACTAAACCTTTTTATCGCGTTAAACGCCTTTTCTCGACAAGAAAAACACAATTTCATCAAAAACAAACAAAACAAGAAAAATGAATCTATTCAACAAGTCTGCAACACATCCTTAAGAGTTACATGATTTCACCCAATGTCAATGTGTAATTTCTCCAGTTCTGATCATTGTTTAGGTTGTTGGTAGCTTGGTCCAATGCCAAACACAGTGAATCCTTTTTATGGCTTTAAACGCATTTTCTCCTCGAGAGAAACATGAGTTCACTAAAAACGTTATAGTTTAAACATGCCTGTTGTACAAGTCTGCAAACATTCAGAGCCTTAAAATAGGGTTTTCACCAATGTGTTTTTTGCTGAGAAACCTTCTATTTCAATGTTTTGTGCGTTTTCAGACACGTACAATATGTATTTTAGCGTTTCTGATGAAATCTCTCCTTTTAAATGCATTTTCTCACAGAAAATGCGTCTCTCGACATAGGAAAATGGCTTTTTAAAAAAAGCATATTCTGGTCGAGAAATCGTGTTTTAAACAATAAAAACGACTCCCGGCCTTATTTAATTCACATTTTTACTTTTGGTAACCTAGCCCGTATTCATAACGCACTAAACCTTTTTATCGCGTTAAACGCCTTTTCTCGACAGGAAAAGCACAATTTCATCAAAAACAAACAAAACAAGAAAAATGAATCTATTCAACAAGTCTGCAACACATCCTTAAGAGTTACATGATTTCACACAATGTCAATGTGCAATTTCTCCAGTTCTGATCATTGTTTAGGTTGTTGGTAGCTTGGTCCAATGCCAAACACAGTGAATCCTTTTTATGGCTTTAAACGCATTTTCTCCTCGAGAGAAACATGATTTCACTAAAAACGTTATAGTTTAAACATGCCTGTTGTGCAAGTCTGCAAACATTCAGAGCCTTAAAATAGGGTTTTCACCAATGTGTTTTTTGCTGAGAAACCTTCTATTTCAAGGTTCTGTGCGTTTTCAGACAGGTACAATATGTATTTTAGCGTTTCTGATGAAATCCCTCCTTTTAAATGCATTTTCTCACAGAAAATGCGTCTCTCGACATAGGAAAATGGCTTTTTAAAAAAAGCATATTCTGGTCGAGAAATCGTGTTTTAAACAATAAAAACGACTCCCGGCCTTATTTAATTCACATTTTTACTTTTGGTAACCTAGCCCGTATTCATAACGCACTAAACCTTTTTATCGCGTTAAACGCCTTTTCTCGACAAGAAAAGCACAATTTCATCAAAAACAAACAAAACAAGAAAAATGAACCTATTCAACAAGTCTGCAACACATCCTTAAGAGTTACATGATTTCACCCAATGTCAATGTGTAATTTCTCCAGTTCTGATCATTGTTTAGGTTGTTGGTAGCTTGGTCCAATTGCAAACACAGTGAATCCTTTTTATGGCTTTAAACGCATTTTCTCCTCGAGAGACACATGATTTCACTAAAAACGTTATAGTTTAAACATGCCTGTTGTAAAAGTCTGCAAACATTCAGAGCCTTAAAATAGGGTTTTCACCTATGTGTTTTTTGCTGAGAAACCTTCTATTTCAATGTGTTGTGCGTTTTCAGACACGTACAATATGTATTTTAGCGTTTCTGATGAAATCCCTCCTTTTAAATGCATTTTCTCACAGAAAATGCGTCTCTCAACATAGGAAAATGGCTTTTTAAAAAAAGCATATTCTGGTCGAGAAATCGTGTTTTAAACAATAAAAACGACTCCCGGCCTTATTTAGTTCACATTTTTACTTTTGGTAACCTAGCCCGTATTCATAACGCACTAAACCTTTTTATCGCGTTAAACGCCTTTTCTCGACAAGAAAAGCACAATTTCATCAAAAACAAACAAAACAAGAAAAATGAACCTATTCAACAAGTCTGCAACACATCCTTAAGAGTTACATGATTTCACCCAATGTCAATGTGTAATTTCTCCAGTTCTGATCATTGTTTAGGTTGTTGGTAGCTTGGTCCAATTTCAAACACAGTGAATCCTTTTTATGGCTTTAAACGCATTTTCTCCTCGAGAGAAACATGATTTCACTAAAAACGTTATAGTTTAAACATGCCTGTTGTACAAGTCTGCAAACATTCAGAGCCTTAAAATAGGGTTTTCACCAGTGTGTTTTTTGCTGAGAAACCTTCTATTTCAAGGTTCTGTGCGTTTTCAGACACGTACAATATGTATTTTAGCGTTTCTGATGAAATCCCTCCTTTTAAATGCATTTTCTCACAGAAAATGCGTCTCTCGACATAGGAAAATGGCTTTTTAAAAAAAGCATATTCTGGTCGAGAAATCGTGTTTTAAACAATAAAAACGACTCCCGGCCTTATTTAATTCACATTTTTACTTTTGGTAACCTAGCCCGTATTCATAACGCACTAAACCTTTTTATCGCGTTAAACGCCTTTTCTCGACAAGAAAAGCACAATTTCATCAAAAACAAACAAAACAAGAAAAATGAATCTATTCAACAAGTCTGCAACACATCCTTAAGAGTTACATGATTTCACCCAATGTCAATGTGTAATTTCTCCAGTTCTGATCATTGTTTAGGTTGTTGGTAGCTTGGTCCAATTCCAAACACAGTGAATCCTTTTTATGGCTTTAAACGCATTTTCTCCTCGAGAGAAACATGATTTCACTAAAAACGTTACAGTTTAAACATGCCTGTTTGTACAAGTCTGCAAACATTCAGAGCCTTAAAATAGGGTTTTCACCAATGTGTTTTTTGCTGAGAAACCTTCTATTTCAAGGTTCTGTGCGTTTTCAGACAGGTACAATATGTATTTTAGCGTTTCTGATGAAATCCCTCCTTTTAAATGCATTTTCTCACAGAAAATGCGTCTCTCGACATAGGAAAATGGCTTTTTAAAAAAAGCATATTCTGGTCGAGAAATCGTGTTTTAAACAATAAAAACGACTCCCGGCCTTATTTAATTCACATTTTTACTTTTGGTAACCTAGCCCGTATTCATAACGCACTAAACCTTTTTATCGCGTTAAACGCCTTTTCTCGACAAGAAAAGCACAATTTCATCAAAAACAAACAAAACAAGAAAAATGAATCTATTCAACAAGTCTGCAACACATCCTTAAGAGTTACATGATTTCACCCAATGTCAATGTGTAATTTCTCCAGTTCTGATCATTGTTTAGGTTGTTGGTAGCTTGGTCCAATGCCAAACACAGTGAATCCTTTTTATGGCTTTAAACGCATTTTCTCCTCGAGAGAAACATGATTTCACTAAAAACGTTATAGTTTAAACATGCCTGTTGTACAAGTCTGCAAACATTCAGAGCCTTAAAATAGGGTTTTCACCAATGTGTTTTTTGCTGAGAAACCTTCTATTTCAATGTTTTGTGCGTTTTCAGACACGTACAATATGTATTTTAGCGTTTCTGATGAAATCTCTCCTTTTAAAGCATTTTCTCACAGAAAATGCGTCTCTCGACATAGGAAAATGGCTTTTTAAAAAAAGCATATTCTGGTCGAGAAATCGTGTTTTAAACAATAAAAACGACTCCCGGCCTTATTTAATTCACATTTTTACTTTTGGTAACCTAGCCCGTATTCATAACGCACTAAACCTTTTTATCGCGTTAAACGCCTTTTCTCGACAAGAAAAGCACAATTTCATCAAAAACAAACAAAACAAGAAAAATGAATCTATTCAACAAGTCTGCAACACATCCTTAAGAGTTACATGATTTCACACAATGTCAATGTGCAATTTCTCCAGTTCTGATCATTGTTTAGGTTGTTGGTAGCTTGGTCCAATGCCAAACACAGTGAATCCTTTTTATGGCTTTAAACGCATTTTCTCCTCGAGAGAAACATGATTTCACTACAAACGTTATAGTTTAAACATGACTGTTGTACAAGTCTGCAAACATTCAGAGCCTTAAAATAGGGTTTTCACCAATGTGTTTTTTGCTGAGAAACCTTCTATTTCAAGGTTCTGTGCGTTTTCAGACAGGTACAATATGTATTTTAGCGTTTCTGATGAAATCCCTCCTTTTAAATGCATTTTCTCACAGAAAATGCGTCTCTCGACATAGGAAAATGGCTTTTTAAAAAAAGCATATTCTGGTCGAGAAATCGTGTTTTAAACAATAAAAACGACTCCCGGCCTTATTTAATTCACATTTTTACTTTTGGTAACCTAGCCCGTATTCATAACGCACTAAACCTTTTTATCGCGTTAAACGCCTTTTCTCGACAAGAAAAGCACAATTTCATCAAAAACAAACAAAACAAGAAAAATGAATCTATTCAACAAGTCTGCAACACATCCTTAAGAGTTACATGATTTCACCCAATGTCAATGTGTAATTTCTCCAGTTCTGATCATTGTTTAGGTTGTTGGTAGCTTGGTCCAATGCCAAACACAGTGAATCCTTTTTATGGCTTTAAACGCATTTTCTCCTCGAGAGAAACATGATTTCACTAAAAACGTTATAGTTTAAACATGCCTGTTGTACAAGTCTGCAAACATTCAGAGCCTTAAAATAGGGTTTTCACCTATGTGTTTTTTGCTGAGAAACCTTCTATTTCAAGGTTCTGTGCGTTTTCAGACACGTACAATATGTATTTTAGCGTTTCTGATGAAATCTCTCCTTTTAAATGCATTTTCTCACAGAAAATGCGTCTCTCGACATAGGAAAATGGTATTTAAAAAAAGCATATTCTGGTCGAGAAATCGTGTTTTAAACAATAAAAACGACTCCCGGACTTATTTAGTTCACATTTTTACTTTTGGTAACCTAGCCCGTATTCATAACGCACTAAACCTTTTTATCGCGTTAAACGCCTTTTCTCGACAAGAAAAGCACAATTTCATCAAAAACAAACAAAACAAGAAAAATGAATCTATTCAACAAGTCTGCAACACATCCTTAAGAGTTACATGATTTCACCCAATGTCAATGTGTAATTTCTCCAGTTCTGATCATTGTTTAGGTTGTTGGTAGCTTGGTCCAATTTCAAACACAGTGAATCCTTTTTATGGCTTTAAACGCATTTTCTCCTCGAGAGAAACATGATTTCACTAAAAACGTTATAGTTTAAACATGCCTGTTGTACAAGTCTGCAAACATTCAGAGCCTTAAAATAGGGTTTTCACCAATGTGTTTTTTGCTGAGAAACCTTCTATTTCAATGTTTTGTGCGTTTTCAGACACGTACAATATGTATTTTAGCGTTTCTGATGAAATCTCTCCTTTTAAATGCATTTTCTCACAGAAAATGCGTCTCTCGACATAGGAAAATGGCTTTTTAAAAAAAGCATATTCTGGTCGAGAAATCGTGTTTTAAACAATAAAAACGACTCCCGGCCTTATTTAATTCACATTTTTACTTTTGGTAACCTAGCCCGTATTCATAACGCACTAAACCTTTTTATCGCGTTAAACGCCTTTTCTCGACAAGAAAAGCACAATTTCATCAAAAACAAACAAAACAAGAAAAATGAATCTATTCAACAAGTCTGCAACACATCCTTAAGAGTTACATGATTTCACACAATGTCAATGTGCAATTTCTCCAGTTCTGATCATTGTTTAGGTTGTTGGTAGCTTGGTCCAATGCCAAACACAGTGAATCCTTTTTATGGCTTTAAACGCATTTTCTCCTCGAGAGAAACATGATTTCACTAAAAACGTTATAGTTTAAACATGCCTGTTGTGCAAGTCTGCAAACATTCAGAGCCTTAAAATAGGGTTTTCACCTATGTGTTTTTTGCTGAGAAACCTTCTATTTCAATGTTTTGTGCGTTTTCAGACACGTACAATATGTATTTTAGCGTTTCTGATGAAATCTCTCCTTTTAAATGCATTTTCTCACAGAAAATGCGTCTCTCGACATAGGAAAATGGCTTTTTAAAAAAAGCATATTCTGGTCGAGAAATCGTGTTTTAAACAATAAAAACGACTCCCGGCCTTATTTAATTCACATTTTTACTTTTGGTAACCTAGCCCGTATTCATAACGCACTAAACCTTTTTATCGCGTTAAACGCCTTTTCTCGACAAGAAAAGCACAATTTCATCAAAAACAAACAAAACAAGAAAAATGAATCTATTCAACAAGTCTGCAACACATCCTTAAGAGTTACATGATTTCACCCAATGTCAATGTGTAATTTCTCCAGTTCTGATCCTTGTTTAGGTTGTTGGTAGCTTGGTCCAATTGCAAACACAGTGAATCCTTTTTATGGCTTTAAACGCATTTTCTCCTCGAGAGACACGTGATTTCACTAAAAACGTTGTAGTTTAAACATGCCTGTTGTAAAAGTCTGCAAACATTCAGAGCCTTAAAATAGGGTTTTCACCTATGTGTTTTTTGCTGAGAAACCTTCTATTTCAATGTGTTGTGCGTTTTCAGACACGTACAATATGTATTTTAGCGTTTCTGATGAAATCCCTCCTTTTAAATGCATTTTCTCACAGAAAATGCGTCTCTCAACATAGGAAAATGGCTTTTTAAAAAAAGCATATTCTGGTCGAGAAATCGTGTTTTAAACAATAAAAACGACTCCCGGCCTTATTTAGTTCACATTTTTACTTTTGGTAACCTAGCCCGTATTCATAACGCACTAAACCTTTTTATCGCGTTAAACGCCTTTTCTCGACAAGAAAAGCACAATTTCATCAAAAACAAACAAAACAAGAAAAATGAACCTATTCAACAAGTCTGCAACACATCCTTAAGAGTTACATGATTTCACCCAATGTCAATGTGTAATTTCTCCAGTTCTGATCATTGTTTAGGTTGTTGGTAGCTTGGTCCAATTTCAAACACAGTAAATCCTTTTTATGGCTTTAAACGCATTTTCTCCTCGAGAGAAACATGATTTCACTAAAAACGTTATAGTTTAAACATGCCTGTTGTACAAGTCTGCAAACATTCAGAGCCTTAAAATAGGGTTTTCACCAGTGTGTTTTTTGCTGAGAAACCTTCTATTTCAAGGTTCTGTGCGTTTTCAGACACGTACAATATGTATTTTAGCGTTTCTGATGAAATCCCTCCTTTTAAATGCATTTTCTCACAGAAAATGCGTCTCTCGACATAGGAAAATGGCTTTTTAAAAAAAGCATATTCTGGTCGAGAAATCGTGTTTTAAACAATAAAAACGACTCCCGGCCTTATTTAATTCACATTTTTACTTTTGGTAACCTAGCCCGTATTCATAACGCACTAAACCTTTTTATCGCGTTAAACGCCTTTTCTCGACAAGAAAAGCACAATTTCATCAAAAACAAACAAAACAAGAAAAATGAATCTATTCAACAAGTCTGCAACACATCCTTAAGAGTTACATGATTTCACCCAATGTCAATGTGTAATTTCTCCAGTTCTGATCATTGTTTAGGTTGTTGGTAGCTTGGTCCAATGCCAAACACAGTGAATCCTTTTTATGGCTTTAAACGCATTTTCTCCTCGAGAGAAACATGATTTCACTAAAAACGTTATAGTTTAAACATGCCTGTTGTACAAGTCTGCAAACATTCAGAGCCTTAAATTAGGGTTTTCACCAATGTGTTTTTTGCTGAGAAACCTTCTATTTCAATGTTTTGTGCGTTTTCAGACACGTACAATATGTATTTTAGCGTTTCTGATGAAATCTCTCCTTTTAAATGCATTTTCTCACAGAAAATGCGTCTCTCGACATAGGAAAATGGCTTTTTAAAAAAAGCATATTCTGGTCGAGAAATCGTGTTTTAAACAATAAAAACGACTCCCGGCCTTATTTAATTCACATTTTTACTTTTGGTAACCTAGCCCGTATTCATAACGCACTAAACCTTTTTATCGCGTTAAACGCCTTTTCTCGACAAGAAAAGCACAATTTCATCAAAAACAAACAAAACAAGAAAAATGAATCTATTCAACAAGTCTGCAACACATCCTTAAGAGTTACATGATTTCACACAATGTCAATGTGCAATTTCTCCAGTTCTGATCATTGTTTAGGTTGTTGGTAGCTTGGTCCAATGCCAAACACAGTGAATCCTTTTTATGGCTTTAAACGCATTTTCTCCTCGAGAGAAACATGATTTCACTAAAAACGTTATAGTTTAAACATGCCTGTTGTACAAGTCTGCAAACATTCAGAGCCTTAAAATAGGGTTTTCACCTATGTGTTTTTTGCTGAGAAACCTTCTATTTCAAGGTTCTGTGCGTTTTCAGACACGTACAATATGTATTTTAGCGTTTCTGATGAAATCCCTCCTTTTAAATGCATTTTCTCACAGAAAATGCGTCTCTCGGCATAGGAAAATGGCTTTTTAAAAAAACCATATTCTGGTCGAGAAATCGTGTTTTAAACAATAAAAACGACTCCCGGCCTTATTTAATTCACATTTTTACTTTTGGTAACCTAGCCCGTATTCATAACGCACTAAACCTTTTTATCGCGTTAAACGCCTTTTCTCGACAAGAAAAGCACAATTTCATCAAAAACAAACAAAACAAGAAAAATGAATCTATTCAACAAGTCTGCAACACATCCTTAAGAGTTACATGATTTCACCCAATGTCAATGTGTAATTTCTCCAGTTCTGATCATTGTTTAGGTTGTTGGTAGCTTGGTCCAATTGCAAACACAGTGAATCCTTTTTATGGCTTTAAACGCATTTTCTCCTCGAGAGACACATGATTTCACTAAAAACGTTATAGTTTAAACATGCCTGTTGTAAAAGTCTGCAAACATTCAGAGCCTTAAAATAGGGTTTTCAACTATGTGTTTTTTGCTGAGAAACCTTCTATTTCAATGTGTTGTGCGTTTTCAGACACGTACAATATGTATTTTAGCGTTTCTGATGAAATCCCTCCTTTTAAATGCATTTTCTCACAGAAAATGCGTCTCTCAACATAGGAAAATGGCTTTTTAAAAAAAGCATATTCTGGTCGAGAAATCGTGTTTTAAACAATAAAAACGACTCCCGGCCTTATTTAGTTCACATTTTTACTTTTGGTAACCTAGCCCGTATTCATAACGCACTAAACCTTTTTATCGCGTTAAACGCCTTTTCTCGACAAGAAAAGCACAATTTCATCAAAAACAAACAAAACAAGAAAAATGAACCTATTCAACAAGTCTGCAACACATCCTTAAGAGTTACATGATTTCACCCAATGTCAATGTGTAATTTCTCCAGTTCTGATCATTGTTTAGGTTGTTGGTAGCTTGGTCCAATTCCAAACACAGTGAATCCTTTTTATGGCTTTAAACGCATTTTCTCCTCGAGAGAAACATGATTTCACTAAAAACGTTATAGTTTAAACATGCCTGTTGTACAAGTCTGCAAACATTCAGAGCCTTAAAATAGGGTTTTCACCAATGTGTTTTTTGCTGAGAAACCTTCTATTTCAAGGTTCTCTGCGTTTTCAGACAGGTACAATATGTATTTTAGCGTTTCTGATGAAATCCCTCCTTTTAAATGCATTTTCTCACAGAAAATGCGTCTCTCGACATAGGAAAATGGCTTTTAAAAAAAAGCATATTCTGGTCGAGAAATCGTGTTTTAAACAATAAAAACGACTCCCGGCCTTATTTAGTTCACATTTTTACTTTTGGTAACCTAGCCCGTATTCATAATGCACTAAACCTTTTTATCACGTTTAACGCCTTTTCTCGACAAGAAAAGCACAATTTCATCAAAAACAAACAAAACAAGAAAAATGAATCTATTCAACAAGTCTGCAACACATCCTTAAGAGTTACATGATTTCACCCAATGTCAATGTGTAATTTCTCCAGTTCTGATCATTGTTTAGGTTGTTGGTAGCTTGGTCCAATGCCAAACACAGTGAATCCTTTTTATGGCTTTAAACGCATTTTCTCCTCGAGAGAAACATGATTTCACTAAAAACGTTATAGTTTAAACATGCCTGTTGTACAAGTCTGCAAACATTCAGAGCCTTAAAATAGGGTTTTCACCAATGTGTTTTTTGCTGAGAAACCTTCTATTTCAATGTTTTGTGCGTTTTCAGACACGTACAATATGTATTTTAGCGTTTCTGATGAAATCTCTCCTTTTAAATGCATTTTCTCACAGAAAATGCGTCTCTCGACATAGGAAAATGGCTTTTTAAAAAAAGCATATTCTGGTCGAGAAATCGTGTTTTAAACAATAAAAACGACTCCCGGCCTTATTTAATTCACATTTTTACTTTTGGTAACCTAGCCCGTATTCATAACGCACTAAACCTTTTTATCGCGTTAAACGCCTTTTCTCGACAAGAAAAGCACAATTTCATCAAAAACAAACAAAACAAGAAAAATGAATCTATTCAACAAGTCTGCAACACATCCTTAAGAGTTACATGATTTCACACAATGTCAATGTGCAATTTCTCCAGTTCTGATCATTGTTTAGGTTGTTGGTAGCTTGGTCCAATGCCAAACACAGTGAATCCTTTTTATGGCTTTAAACGCATTTTCTCCTCGAGAGAAACATGATTTCACTAAAAACGTTATAGTTTAAACATGCCTGTTGTACAAGTCTGCAAACATTCAGAGCCTTAAAATAGGGTTTTCACCTATGTGTTTTTTGCTGAGAAACCTTCTATTTCAAGGTTCTGTGCGTTTTCAGACACGTACAATATGTATTTTAGCGTTTCTGATGAAATCCCTCCTTTTAAATGCATTTTCTCACAGAAAATGCGTCTCTCGGCATAGGAAAATGGCTTTTTAAAAAAACCATATTCTGGTCGAGAAATCGTGTTTTAAACAATAAAAACGACTCCCGGCCTTATTTAATTCACATTTTTACTTTTGGTAACCTAGCCCGTATTCATAACGCACTAAACCTTTTTATCGCGTTAAACGCCTTTTCTCGACAAGAAAAGCACAATTTCATCAAAAACAAACAAAACAAGAAAAATGAATCTATTCAACAAGTCTGCAACACATCCTTAAGAGTTACATGATTTCACCCAATGTCAATGTGTAATTTCTCCAGTTCTGATCATTGTTTAGGTTGTTGGTAGCTTGGTCCAATTGCAAACACAGTGAATCCTTTTTATGGCTTTAAACGCATTTTCTCCTCGAGAGACACATGATTTCACTAAAAACGTTATAGTTTAAACATGCCTGTTGTAAAAGTCTGCAAACATTCAGAGCCTTAAAATAGGGTTTTCACCTATGTGTTTTTTGCTGAGAAACCTTCTATTTCAATGTGTTGTGCGTTTTCAGACACGTACAATATGTATTTTAGCGTTTCTGATGAAATCCCTCCTTTTAAATGCATTTTCTCACAGAAAATGCGTCTCTCAACATAGGAAAATGGCTTTTTAAAAAAAGCATATTCTGGTCGAGAAATCGTGTTTTAAACAATAAAAACGACTCCCGGCCTTATTTAGTTCACATTTTTACTTTTGGTAACCTAGCCCGTATTCATAACGCACTAAACCTTTTTATCGCGTTAAACGCCTTTTCTCGACAAGAAAAGCACAATTTCATCAAAAACAAACAAAACAAGAAAAATGAACCTATTCAACAAGTCTGCAACACATCCTTAAGAGTTACATGATTTCACCCAATGTCAATGTGTAATTTCTCCAGTTCTGATCATTGTTTAGGTTGTTGGTAGCTTGGTCCAATTCCAAACACAGTGAATCCTTTTTATGGCTTTAAACGCATTTTCTCCTCGAGAGAAACATGATTTCACTAAAAACGTTATAGTTTAAACATGCCTGTTGTACAAGTCTGCAAACATTCAGAGCCTTAAAATAGGGTTTTCACCAATGTGTTTTTTGCTGAGAAACCTTCTATTTCAAGGTTCTCTGCGTTTTCAGACAGGTACAATATGTATTTTAGCGTTTCTGATGAAATCCCTCCTTTTAAATGCATTTTCTCACAGAAAATGCGTCTCTCGACATAGGAAAATGGCTTTTAAAAAAAAGCATATTCTGGTCGAGAAATCGTGTTTTAAACAATAAAAACGACTCCCGGCCTTATTTAGTTCACATTTTTACTTTTGGTAACCTAGCCCGTATTCATAATGCACTAAACCTTTTTATCACGTTTAACGCCTTTTCTCGACAAGAAAAGCACAATTTCATCAAAAACAAACAAAACAAGAAAAATGAATCTATTCAACAAGTCTGCAACACATCCTTAAGAGTTACATGATTTCACACAATGTCAATGTGCAATTTCTCCAGTTCTGATCATTGTTTAGGTTGTTGGTAGCTTGGTCCAATGCCAAACACAGTGAATCCTTTTTATGGCTTTAAACGCATTTTCTCCTCGAGAGAAACATGATTTCACTACAAACGTTATAGTTTAAACATGCCTGTAGTACAAGTCTGCAAACATTCAGAGCCTTAAAATAGGGTTTTCACCTATGTGTTTTTTGCTGAGAAACCTTCTATTTCAATGTTCTGTGCGTTTTCAAACACGTACAATATGTATTTTAGCGTTTCTGATGAAATCTCTCCTTTTAAATGCATTTTCTCACAGAAAATGCGTCTCTCGACATAGGAAAATGGTATTTAAAAAAAAGCATATTCTGGTCGAGAAATCGTGTTTTAAACAATAAAAACGACTCCCGGACTTATTTAGTTCACATTTTTACTTTTGGTAACCTAGCCCGTATTCATAACGCACTAAACCTTTTTATCGCGTTAAACGCCTTTTCTCGACAAGAAAAGCACAATTTCATCAAAAACAAACAAAACAAGAAAAATGAACCTATTCAACAAGTCTGCAACACATCCTTAAGAGTTACATGATTTCACCCAATGTCAATGTGTAATTTCTCCAGTTCTGATCATTGTTTAGGTTGTTGGTAGCTTGGTCCGATTTCAAACACAGTGAATCCTTTTTATGGCTTTAAACGCATTTTCTCCTCGAGAGAAACATGATTTCACCAAAAACGTTATAGTTTAAACATGCCTGTTGTACAAGTCTGCAAACATTCAGAGCCTTAAAATAGGGTTTTCACCAATGTGTTTTTTGCTGAAAACCTTCTATTTCAAGGTTCTGTGCGTTTTCAGACACGTACAATATGTATTTTAGCGTTTCTGATGAAATCCCTCCTTTTAAATGCATTTTCTCACAGAAAATGCGTCTCTCGACATAGGAAAATGGCTTTTTAAAAAAAGCATATTCTGGTCGAGAAATCGTGTTTTAAACAATAAAAACGACTCCCGGTCTTATTTAATTCACATTTTTACTTTTGGTAACCTAGCCCATATTCATAACGCACTAAACCTTTTTATCGCGTTAAACGCCTTTTCTCGACAAGAAAAGCACAATTTCATCAAAAACAAACAAAACAAGAAAAATGAATCTATTCAACAAGTCTGCAACACATCCTTAAGAGTTACATGATTTCACCCAATGTCAATGTGTAATTTCTCCAGTTCTGATCATTGTTTAGGTTGTTGGTAGCTTGGTCCAATTCCAAACACAGTGAATCCTTTTTATGGCTTTAAACGCATTTTCTCCTCGAGAGAAACATGATTTCACTATAAACGTTATAGTTTAAACATGCCTGTTGTACAAGTCTGCAAACATTCAGAGCCTTAAAATAGGGTTTTCACCTATGTGTTTTTTGCTGAGAAACCTTCTATTTCAATGTTCTGTGCGTTTTCAGACACGTACAATATGTATTTTAGCGTTTCTGATGAAATCTCTCCTTTTAAATGCATTTTCTCACAGAAAATGCGTCTCTCGACATAGGAAAATGGCTTTTTAAAAAAACCATATTCTGGTCGAGAAATCGTGTTTTAAACAATAAAAACGACTCCCGGCCTTATTTAGTTCACATTTTTACTTTTGGTAACCTAGCCCGTATTCATAACGCACTAAACCTTTTTATCGCGTTAAACGCCTTTTCTCGACAAGAAAAGCACAATTTCATCAAAAACAAACAAAACAAGAAAAATGAATCTATTCAACAAGTCTGCAACACATCCTTAAGAGTTACATGATTTCACCCAATGTCAATGTGCAATTTCTCCAGTTCTGATCATTGTTTAGGTTGTTGGTAGCTTGGTCCAATGCCAAACACAGTGAATCCTTTTTATGGCTTTAAACGCATTTTCTCCTCGAGAGAAACATGATTTCACTAAAAACGTTATAGTTTAAACATGCCTGTTGTACAAGTCTGCAAACATTCAGAGCCTTAAAATAGGGTTTTCACCAATGTGTTTTTTGCTGAGAAACCTTCTATTTCAATGTTCTGTGCGTTTTCAGACACGTACAATATGTATTTTAGCGTTTCTGATGAAATCTCTCCTTTTAAATGCATTTTCTCACAGAAAATGCGTCTCTCGACATAGGAAAATGGCTTTTTAAAAAAACCATATTCTGGTCGAGAAATCGTGTTTTAAACAATAAAAACGACTCCCGGCCTTATTTAGTTCACATTTTTACTTTTGGTAACCTAGCCCGTATTCATAACGCACTAAACCTTTTTATCGCGTTAAACGCCTTTTCTCGACAAGAAAAGCACAATTTCATCAAAAACAAACAAAACAAGAAAAAGGAATCTATTCAACAAGTCTGCAACACATCCTTAAGAGTTACATGATTTCACCCAATGTCAATGTGCAATTTCTCCAGTTCTGATCATTGTTTAGGTTGTTGGTAGCTTGGTCCAATGCCAAACACAGTGAATCCTTTTTATGGCTTTAAACGCATTTTCTCCTCGAGAGAAACATGATTTCACTAAAAACGTTATAGTTTAAACATGCCTGTTGTACAAGTCTGCAAACATTCAGAGCCTTAAAATAGGGTTTTCACCAATGTGTTTTTTGCTGAGAAACCTTCTATTTCAATGTTTTGTGCGTTTTCAGACACGTACAATATGTATTTTAGCGTTTCTGATGAAATCCCTCCTTTTAAATGCATTTTCTCACAGAAAATGCGTCTCTCGACATAGGAAAATGGCTTTTTAAAAAAAGCATATTCTGGTCGAGAAATCGTGTTTTAAACAATTAAAACGACTCCCGGCCTTATTTAATTCACATTTTTACTTTTGGTAACCTAGCCCATATTCATAACGCACTAAACCTTTTTATCGCGTTAAACGCCTTTTCTCGACAAGAAAAGCACAATTTCATCAAAAACAAACAAAACAAGAAAAATGAATCTATTCAACAAGTCTGCAACACATCCTTAAGAGTTACATGATTTCACCCAATGTCAATGTGTAATTTCTCCAGTTCTGATCATTGTTTAGGTTGTTGGTAGCTTGGTCCAATTCCAAACACAGTGAATCCTTTTTATGGCTTTAAACGCATTTTCTCCTCGAGAGAAACATGATTTCACTAAAAACGTTATAGTTTAAACATGCCTGTTGTACAAGTCTGCAAACATTCAGAGCCTTAAAATAGGGTTTTCACCTATGTGTTTTTTGCTGAGAAACCTTCTATTTCAATGTTCTGTGCGTTTTCAGACACGTACAATATGTATTTTAGCGTTTCTGATGAAATCTCTCCTTTTAAATGCATTTTCTCACAGAAAATGCGTCTCTCGACATAGGAAAATGGCTTTTTAAAAAAACCATATTCTGGTCGAGAAATCGTGTTTTAAACAATAAAAACGACTCCCGGCCTTATTTAGTTCACATTTTTACTTTTGGTAACCTAGCCCGTATTCATAACGCACTAAACCTTTTTATCGCGTTAAACGCCTTTTCTCGACAAGAAAAGCACAATTTCATCAAAAACAAACAAAACAAGAAAAATGAATCTATTCAACAAGTCTGCAACACATCCTTAAGAGTTACATGATTTCACCCAATGTCAATGTGCAATTTCTCCAGTTCTGATCATTGTTTAGGTTGTTGGTAGCTTGGTCCAATGCCAAACACAGTGAATCCTTTTTATGGCTTTAAACGCATTTTCTCCTCGAGAGAAACATGATTTCACTAAAAACGTTATAGTTTAAACATGCCTGTTGTACAAGTCTGCAAACATTCAGAGCCTTAAAATAGGGTTTTCACCAATGTGTTTTTTGCTGAGAAACCTTCTATTTCAATGTTTTGTGCGTTTTCAGACACGTACAATATGTATTTTAGCGTTTCTGATGAAATCCCTCCTTTTAAATGCATTTTCTCACAGAAAATGCGTCTCTCGACATAGGAAAATGGCTTTTTAAAAAAAGCATATTCTGGTCGAGAAATCGTGTTTTAAACAATTAAAACGACTCCCGGCCTTATTTAATTCACATTTTTACTTTTGGTAACCTAGCCCGTATTCATAACGCACTAAACCTTTTTATCGCGTTAAACGCCTTTTCTCGACAAGAAAAGCACAATTTCATCAAAAACAAACAAAACAAGAAAAATGAATCTATTCAACAAGTCTGCAACACATCCTTAAGAGTTACATGATTTCACCCAATGTCAATGTGTAATTTCTCCAGTTCTGATCATTGTTTAGGTTGTTGGTAGCTTGGTCCAATTCCAAACACAGTGAATCCTTTTTATGGCTTTAAACGCATTTTCTCCTCGAGAGAAACATGATTTCACTAAAAACGTTATAGTTTAAACATGCCTGTTGTACAAGTCTGCAAACATTCAGAGCCTTAAAATAGGGTTTTCACCTATGTGTTTTTTGCTGAGAAACCTTCTATTTCAAGGTTCTGTGCGTTTTCAGACACGTACAATATGTATTTTAGCGTTTCTGATGAAATCTCTCCTTTTAAATGCATTTTCTCACAGAAAATGCGTCTCTCGACATAGGAAAATGGCTTTTTAAAAAAACCATATTCTGGTCGAGAAATCGTGTTTTAAACAATAAAAACGACTCCCGGCCTTATTTAGTTCACATTTTTACTTTTGGTAACCTAGCCCGTATTCATAACGCACTAAACCTTTTTATCGCGTTAAACGCCTTTTCTCGACAAGAAAAGCACAATTTCATCAAAAACAAACAAAACAAGAAAAATGAATCTATTCAACAAGTCTGCAACACATCCTTAAGAGTTACATGATTTCACACAATGTCAATGTGCAATTTCTCCAGTTCTGATCATTGTTTAGGTTGTTGGTAGCTTGGTCCAATGCCAAACACAGTGAATCCTTTTTATGGCTTTAAACGCATTTTCTCCTCGAGAGAAACATGATTTCACTAAAAACGTTATAGTTTAAACATGCCTGTTGTACAAGTCTGCAAACATTCAGAGCCTTAAAATAGGGTTTTCACCAATGTGTTTTTTGCTGAGAAACCTTCTATTTCAATGTTTTGTGCGTTTTCAGACACGTACAATATGTATTTTAGCGTTTCTGATGAAATCCCTCCTTTTAAATGCATTTTCTCACAGAAAATGCGTCTCTCGACATAGGAAAATGGCTTTTTAAAAAAAGCATATTCTGGTCGAGAAATCGTGTTTTAAACAATTAAAACGACTCCCGGCCTTATTTAATTCACATTTTTACTTTTGGTAACCTAGCCCATATTCATAACGCACTAAACCTTTTTATCGCGTTAAACGCCTTTTCTCGACAAGAAAAGCACAATTTCATCAAAAACAAACAAAACAAGAAAAATGAATCTATTCAACAAGTCTGCAACACATCCTTAAGAGTTACATGATTTCACCCAATGTCAATGTGTAATTTCTCCAGTTCTGATCATTGTTTAGGTTGTTGGTAGCTTGGTCCAATTCCAAACACAGTGAATCCTTTTTATGGCTTTAAACGCATTTTCTCCTCGAGAGAAACATGATTTCACTAAAAACGTTATAGTTTAAACATGCCTGTTGTACAAGTCTGCAAACATTCAGAGCCTTAAAATAGGGTTTTCACCAATGTGTTTTTTGCTGAGAAACCTTCTATTTCAATGTTTTGTGCGTTTTCAGACACGTACAATATGTATTTTAGCGTTTCTGATGAAATCCCTCCTTTTAAATGCATTTTCTCACAGAAAATGCGTCTCTCGACATAGGAAAATGGCTTTTTAAAAAAAGCATATTCTGGTCGAGAAATCGTGTTTTAAACAATAAAAACGACTCCCGGCCTCATTTAATTCACATTTTTACTTTTGGTAACCTAGCCCGTATTCATAACGCACTAAACCTTTTTATCGCGTTAAACGCCTTTTCTCGACAAGAAAAGCACAATTTCATCAAAAACAAACAAAACAAGAAAAATGAATCTATTCAACAAGTCTGCAACACATCCTTAAGAGTTACATGATTTCACACAATGTCAATGTGCAATTTCTCCAGTTCTGATCATTGTTTAGGTTGTTGGTAGCTTGGTCCAATGCCAAACACAGTGAATCCTTTTTATGGCTTTAAACGCATTTTCTCCTCGAGAGAAACATGATTTCACCAAAAACGTTATAGTTTAAACATGCCTGTTGTACAAGTCTGCAAACATTCAGAGCCTTAAAATAGGGTTTTCACCAATGTGTTTTTTGCTGAGAAACCTTCTATTTCAATGTTTTGTGCGTTTTCAGACACGTACAATATGTATTTTAGCGTTTCTGATGAAATCCCTCCTTTTAAATGCATTTTCTCACAGAAAATGCGTCTCTCGACATAGGAAAATGGCTTTTTAAAAAAAGCATATTCTGGTCGAGAAATCGTGTTTTAAACAATAAAAACGACTCCCGGCCTTATTTAATTCACATTTTTACTTTTGGTAACCTAGCCCATATTCATAACGCACTAAACCTTTTTATCGCGTTAAACGCCTTTTCTCGACAAGAAAAGCACAATTTCATCAAAAACAAACAAAACAAGAAAAATGAATCTATTCAACAAGTCTGCAACACATCCTTAAGAGTTACATGATTTCACCCAATGTCAATGTGTAATTTCTCCAGTTCTGATCATTGTTTAGGTTGTTGGTAGCTTGGTCCAATTCCAAACACAGTGAATCCTTTTTATGGCTTTAAACGCATTTTCTCCTCGAGAGAAACATGATTTCACTAAAAACGTTATAGTTTAAACATGCCTGTTGTACAAGTCTGCAAACATTCAGAGCCTTAAAATAGGGTTTTCACCTATGTGTTTTTTGCTGAGAAACCTTCTATTTCAATGTTCTGTGCGTTTTCAGACACGTACAATATGTATTTTAGCGTTTCTGATGAAATCTCTCCTTTTAAATGCATTTTCTCACAGAAAATGCGTCTCTCGACATAGGAAAATGGCTTTTTAAAAAAACCATATTCTGGTCGAGAAATCGTGTTTTAAACAATAAAAACGACTCCCGGCCTTATTTAATTCACATTTTTACTTTTGGTAACCTAGCCCGTATTCATAACGCACTAAACCTTTTTATCGCGTTAAACGCCTTTTCTCGACAAGAAAAGCACAATTTCATCAAAAACAAACAAAACAAGAAAAATGAATCTATTCAACAAGTCTGCAACACATCCTTAAGAGTTACATGATTTCACACAATGTCAATGTGCAATTTCTCCAGTTCTGATCATTGTTTAGGTTGTTGGTAGCTTGGTCCAATGCCAAACACAGTGAATCCTTTTTATGGCTTTAAACGCATTTTCTCCTCGAGAGAAACATGATTTCACTAAAAACGTTATAGTTTAAACATGCCTGTTGTACAAGTCTGCAAACATTCAGAGCCTTAAAATAGGGTTTTCACCAATGTGTTTTTTGCTGAGAAACCTTCTATTTCAATGTTTTGTGCGTTTTCAGACACGTACAATATGTATTTTAGCGTTTCTGATGAAATCCCTCCTTTTAAATGCATTTTCTCACAGAAAATGCGTCTCTCGACATAGGAAAATGGCTTTTTAAAAAAAGCATATTCTGGTCGAGAAATCGTGTTTTAAACAATAAAAACGACTCCCGGCCTTATTTAATTCACATTTTTACTTTTGGTAACCTAGCCCGTATTCATAACGCACTAAACCTTTTTATCGCGTTAAACGCCTTTTCTCGACAAGAAAAGCACAATTTCATCAAAAACAAACAAAACAAGAAAAATGAATCTATTCAACAAGTCTGCAACACATCCTTAAGAGTTACATGATTTCACACAATGTCAATGTGCAATTTCTCCAGTTCTGATCATTGTTTAGGTTGTTGGTAGCTTGGTCCAATGCCAAACACAGTGAATCCTTTTTATGGCTTTAAACGCATTTTCTCCTCGAGAGAAACATGATTTCACCAAAAACGTTATAGTTTAAACATGCCTGTTGTACAAGTCTGCAAACATTCAGAGCCTTAAAATAGGGTTTTCACCAATGTGTTTTTTGCTGAGAAACCTTCTATTTCAATGTTTTGTGCGTTTTCAGACACGTACAATATGTATTTTAGCGTTTCTGATGAAATCCCTCCTTTTAAATGCATTTTCTCACAGAAAATGCGTCTCTCGACATAGGAAAATGGCTTTTTAAAAAAAGCATATTCTGGTCGAGTAATCGTGTTTTAAACAATAAAAACGACTCCCGGCCTTATTTAATTCACATTTTTACTTTTGGTAACCTAGCCCATATTCATAACGCACTAAACCTTTTTATCGCGTTAAACGCCTTTTCTCGACAAGAAAAGCACAATTTCATCAAAAACAAACAAAACAAGAAAAATGAATCTATTCAACAAGTCTGCAACACATCCTTAAGAGTTACATGATTTCACCCAATGTCAATGTGTAATTTCTCCAGTTCTGATCATTGTTTAGGTTGTTGGTAGCTTGGTCCAATTCCAAACACAGTGAATCCTTTTTATGGCTTTAAACGCATTTTCTCCTCGAGAGAAACATGATTTCACTAAAAACGTTATAGTTTAAACATGCCTGTTGTACAAGTCTGCAAACATTCAGAGCCTTAAAATAGGGTTTTCACCTATGTGTTTTTTGCTGAGAAACCTTCTATTTCAATGTTCTGTGCGTTTTCAGACACGTACAATATGTATTTTAGCGTTTCTGATGAAATCTCTCCTTTTAAATGCATTTTCTCACAGAAAATGCGTCTCTCGACATAGGAAAATGGCTTTTTAAAAAAACCATATTCTGGTCGAGAAATCGTGTTTTAAACAATAAAAACGACTCCCGGCCTTATTTAGTTCACATTTTTACTTTTGGTAACCTAGCCCGTATTCATAACGCACTAAACCTTTTTATCGCGTTAAATGCCTTTTCTCGACAAGAAAAGCACAATTTCATCAAAAACAAACAAAACAAGAAAAATGAATTTATTCAACAAGTCTGCAACACATCCTTAAGAGTTATATGATTTCACACAATGTCAATGTGCAATTTCTCCAGTTCTGATCATTGTTTAGGTTGTTGGTAGCTTGGTCCAATGCCAAACACAGTGAATCCTTTTTATGGCTTTAAACGCATTTTCTCCTCGAGAGAAACATGATTTCACTAAAAACGTTATAGTTTAAACATGCCTGTTGTACAAGTCTGCAAACATTCAGAGCCTTAAAATAGGGTTTTCACCTATGTGTTTTTTGCTGAGAAACCTTCTATTTCAATGTTCTGTGCGTTTTCAGACACGTACAATATGTATTTTAGCGTTTCTGATGAAATCTCTCCTTTTAAATGCATTTTCTCACAGAAAATGCGTCTCTCGACATAGGAAAATGGTATTTAAAAAAAAGCATATTCTGGTCGAGAAATCGTGTTTTAAACAATAAAAACGACTCCCGGCCTTATTTAGTTCACATTTTTACTTTTGGTAACCTAGCCCGTATTCATAATGCACTAAACCTTTTTATCGCGTTTAACGCCTTTTCTCGACAAGAAAAGCACAATTTCATCAAAAACAAACAAAACAAGAAAAATGAACCTATTCAACAAGTCTGCAACACATCCTTAAGAGTTACATGATTTCACCCAATGTCAATGTGTAATTTCTCCAGTTCTGATCATTGTTTAATTTGTTGGTAGCTTGGTCCAATGCCAAACACAGTGAATCCTTTTTATGGCTTTAAACGCATTTTCTCCTCGAGAGAAACATGATTTCACTAAAAACGTTATAGTTTAAACATGCCTGTTGTACAAGTCTGCAAACATTCAGAGCCTTAAAATAGGGTTTTCACCTATGTGTTTTTTGCTGAGAAACCTTCTATTTCAATGTTCTGTGCGTTTTCAGACACGTACAATATGTATTTTAGCGTTTCTGATGAAATCTCTCCTTTTAAATGCATTTTCTCACAGAAAATGCGTCTCTCGACATAGGAAAATGGCGTTTTAAAAAAACCATATTCTGGTCGAGAAATCGTGTTTTAAACAATAAAAACGACTCCCGGCCTTATTTAGTTCACATTTTTACTTTTGGTAACCTAGCCCGTATTCATAATGCACTAAACCTTTTTATCGCGTTTAACGCCTTTTCTCGACAAGAAAAGCACAATTTCATCAAAAACAAACAAAACAAGAAAAATGAACCTATTCAACAAGTCTGCAACACATCCTTAAGAGTTACATGATTTCACCCAATGTCAATGTGTAATTTCTCCAGTTCTGATCATTGTTTAGGTTGTTGGTAGCTTGGTCCAATGCCAAACACAGTGAATCCTTTTTATGGCTTTAAACGCATTTTCTCCTCGAGAGAAACATGATTTCACTAAAAACGTTATAGTTTAAACATGCCTGTTGTACAAGTCTGCAAACATTCAGAGCCTTAAAATAGGGTTTTCACCAATGTGTTTTTTGCTGAGAAACCTTCTATTTCAATGTTCTGTGCGTTTTCAGACACGTACAATATGTATTTTAGCGTTTCTGATGAAATCTCTCCTTTTAAATGCATTTTCTCACAGAAAATGCGTCTCTCGACATAGGAAAATGGCTTTTTAAAAAAAGCATATTCTGGTCGAGAAATCGTGTTTTAAACAATAAAAACGACTCCCGGCCTTATTTAATTCACATTTTTACTTTTGGTAACCTAGCCCGTATTCATAACGCACTAAACCTTTTTATCGCGTTAAACGCCTTTTCTCGACAAGAAAAGCACAATTTCATCAAAAACAAACAAAACAAGAAAAATGAATCTATTCAACAAGTCTGCAACACATCCTTAAGAGTTACATGATTTCACCCAATGTCAATGTGTAATTTCTCCAGTTCTGATCATTGTTTAGGTTGTTGGTAGCTTGGTCCAATTCCAAACACAGTGAATCCTTTTTATGGCTTTAAACGCATTTTCTCCTCGAGAGAAACATGATTTCACTAAAAACGTTATAGTTTAAACATGCCTGTTGTACAAGTCTGCAAACATTCAGAGCCTTAAAATAGGGTTTTCACCAATGTGTTTTTTGCTGAGAAACCTTCTATTTCAAGGTTCTGTGCGTTTTCAGACAGGTACAATATGTATTTTAGCGTTTCTGATGAAATCCCTCCTTTTAAATGCATTTTCTCACAGAAAATGCGTCTCTCGACATAGGAAAATGGCTTTTAAAAAAAAAAGCATATTCTGGTCGAGAAATCGTGTTTTAAACAATAAAAACGACTCCCGGACTTATTTAGTTCACATTTTTACTTTTGGTAACCTAGCCCGTATTCATATGCAACTAAACCTTTTTATCGCGTTAAACGCCTTTTCTCGACAAGAAAAGCACAATTTCATCAAAAACAAACAAAACAAGAAAAATGAACCTATTCAACAAGTCTGCAAACTTCCTTAAGACTTACATGATTTCACCCAATGTCAATGTGTAATTTCTCCAGTTCTGATCATTGTTTAGGTTGTTGGTAGCTTGGTCCAATGCCAAACACAGTGAATCCTTTTTATGGCTTTAAACGCATTTTCTCCTCGAGAGAAACATGATTTCACTAAAAACGTTATAGTTTAAACATGCCTGTTGTACAAGTCTGCAAACATTCAGAGCCTTAAAATAGGGTTTTCACCTATGTGTTTTTTGCTGAGAAACCTTCTATTTCAATGTTCTGTGCGTTTTCAGACACGTACAATATGTATTTTAGCGTTTCTGATGAAATCTCCTTTTAAATGCATTTTCTCACAGAATATGCGTCTCTCGACATAGGAAAATGGCTTTTAAAAAAAAGCATATTCTGGTCGAGAAATCGTGTTTTAAACAATAAAAACGACTCCCGGCCTTATTTAATTCACATTTTTACTTTTGGTAACCTAGCCCGTATTCATAACGCACTAAACCTTTTTATCGCGTTAAACGCCTTTTCTCGACAAGAAAAGCACAATTTCATCAAAAACAAACAAAACAAGAAAAATGAACCTATTCAACAAGTCTGCAACACATCCTTAAGACTTGTATGATTTCACCCAATGTCAATGTGTAATTTCTCCAGTTCTGATCATTGTTTAGGTTGTTGGTAGCTTGGTCCAATGCCAAACACAGTGAATCCTTTTTATGGCTTTAAACGCATTATCTCCTCGAGAGAAACATGATTTCACTACAAACGTTATAGTTTAAACATGCCTGTTGTACAAGTCTGCAAACATTCAGAGCCTTAAAATAGGGTTTTCACCTATGTGTTTTTTGCTGAGAAACCTTCTATTTCAATGTTCTGTGCGTTTTCAGACACGTACAATATGTATTTTAGCGTTTCTGATGAAATCTCTCCTTTTAAATGCATTTTCTCACAGAAAATGCGTCTCTCGACATAGGAAAATGGCATTTAAAAAAAAGCATATTCTGGTCGAGAAATCGTGTTTTAAACAATAAAAACGACTCCCGGCCTTATTTAGTTCACATTTTTACTTTTGGTAACCTAGCCCGTATTCATAATGCACTAAACCTTTTTATCGCGTTTAATGCCTTTTCTCGACAAGAAAAGCACAATTTCATCAAAAACAAACAAAACAAGAAAAATGAACCTATTCAACAAGTCTGCAACACATCCTTAAGAGTTACATGATTTCACCCAATGTCAATGTGTAATTTCTCCAGTTCTGATCATTGTTTAGGTTGTTGGTAGCTTGGTCCAATTCCAAACACAGTGAATCCTTTTTATGGCTTTAAACGCATTTTCTCCTCGAGAGAAACATGATTTCACTAAAAACGTTATAGTTTAAACATGCCTGTTGTACAAGTCTGCAAACATTCAGAGCCTTAAAATAGGGTTTTCACCTATGTGTTTTTTGCTGAGAAACCTTCTATTTCAATGTTCTGTGCGTTTTCAGACACGTACAATATGTGTTTTAGCGTTTCTGATGAAATCTCTCTTTTTAAATGCATTTTCTCACAGAATATGCGTCTCTCGACATAGGAAAATGGCTTTTAAAAAAAAGCATATTCTGGTCGAGAAATCGTGTTTTAAACAATAAAAACGACTCCCGGCCTTATTTAATTCACATTTTTACTTTTGGTAACCTAGCCCGTATTCATAACGCACTAAACCTTTTTATCGCGTTAAACGCCTTTTCTCGACAAGAAAAGCACAATTTCATCAAAAACAAACAAAACAAGAAAAATGAATCTATTCAACAAGTCTGCAACACATCCTTAAGAGTTACATGATTTCACCCAATGTCAATGTGTAATTTCTCCAGTTCTGATCATTGTTTAGGTTGTTGGTAGCTTGGTCCAATGCCAAACACAGTGAATCCTTTTTATGGCTTTAAACGCATTTTCTCCTCGAGAGAAACATGATTTCACTACAAACGTTATAGTTTAAACATGCCTGTAGTACAAGTCTGCAAACATTCAGAGCCTTAAAATAGGGTTTTCACCTATGTGTTTTTTGCTGAGAAACCTTCTATTTCAAGGTTCTGTGCGTTTTCAGACACGTACAATATGTATTTTAGCGTTTCTGATGAAATCTCTCCTTTTAAATGCATTTTCTCACAGAAAATGCGTCTCTCGACATAGGAAAATGGTATTTAAAAAAAAGCATATTCTGGTCGATAAATCGTGTTTTAAACAATAAAAACGACTCCCGGACTTATTTAGTTCACATTTTTACTTTTGGTAACCTAGCCCGTATTCATAACGCACTAAACCTTTTTATCGCGTTAAATGCCTTTTCTCGACAAGAAAAGCACAATTTCATCAAAAACAAACAAAACAAGAAAAATGAACCTATTCAACAAGTCTGCAACACATCCTTAAGAGTTACATGATTTCACCCAATGTCAATGTGTAATTTCTCCAGTTCTGATCATTGTTTAGGTTGTTGGTAGCTTGGTTCAATTCCAAACACAGTGAATCCTTTTTATGGCTTTAAACGCATTTTCTCCTCGAGAGAAACATGATTTCACTAAAAACGTTATAGTTTAAACATGCCTGTTATACAAGTCTGCAAACATTCAGAGCCTTAAAATAGGGTTTTCACCAATGTGTTTTTTGCTGAGAAACCTTCTATTTCAAGGTTCTGTGCGTTTTCAGACAGGTACAATATGTATTTTAGCGTTTCTGATGAAATCCCTCCTTTTAAATGCATTTTCTCACAGAAAATGCGTCTCTCGACATAGGAAAATGGCTTTTAAAAAAAAAGCATATTCTGGTCGAGAAATCGTGTTTTAAACAATAAAAACGACTCCCGGACTTATTTAGTTCACATTTTTACTTTTGGTAACCTAGCCCGTATTCATAACGCACTAAACCTTTTTATCGCGTTAAACGCCATTTCTCGACAAGAAAAGCACAATTTCATCAAAAACAAACAAAACAAGAAAAATGAACCTATTCAACAAGTCTGCAAACTTCCTTAAGACTTACATGATTTCACCCAATGTCAATGTGTAATTTCTCCAGTTCTGATCATTGTTTAGGTTGCTGGTAGCTTGGTCCAATGCCAAACACAGTGAATCCTTTTTATGGCTTTAAACGCCTTTTCTCGACAAGAAAAGCACAATTTCATCAAAAACAAACAAAACAAGAAAAATGAATCTATTCAACAAGTCTGCAACACATCCTTAAGAGTTACATGATTACACACAATGTCAATGTGTAATTTCTCCAGTTCTGATCATTGTTTAGGTTGTTGGTAGCTTGGTCCAATGCCAAACACAGTGAATCCTTTTTATGGCTTTAAACGCATTTTCTCCTCGAGAGAAACATGATTTCACTAAAAACGTTATAGTTTAAACATGCCTGTTGTACAAGTCTGCAAACATTCAGAGCCTTAAAATAGGGTTTTCACCTATGTGTTTTTTGATGAGAAACCTTCTATTTCAATGTTCTGTGCGTTTTCAGACACGTACAATATGTATTTTAGCGTTTCTGATGAAATCTCTCCTTTTAAATGCATTTTCTCACAGAAAATGCGTCTCTCGACATAGGAAAATGGCTTTTTAAAAAAAGCATATTCTGGTCGAGAAATCGTGTTTTAAACAATAAAAACGACTCCCGGCCTTATTTAATTCACATTTTTACTTTTGGTAACCTAGCCCGTATTCATAACGCACTAAACCTTTTTATCGCGTTAAACGCCTTTTCTCGACAAGAAAAGCACAATTTCATCAAAAACAAACAAAACAAGAAAAATGAATCTATTCAACAAGTCTGCAACACATCCTTAAGAGTTACATGATTTCACCCAATGTCAATGTGTAATTTCTCCAGTTCTGATCATTGTTTAGGTTGTTGGTAGCTTGGTCCAATTCCAAACACAGTGAATCCTTTTTATGGCTTTAAACGCATTTTCTCCTCGAGAGAAACATGATTTCACTAAAAACGTTATAGTTTAAACATGCCTGTTGTACAAGTCTGCAAACATTCAGAGCCTTAAAATAGGGTTTTCACCAATGTGTTTTTTGCTGAGAAACCTTCTATTTCAAGGTTCTGTGCGTTTTCAGACAGGTACAATATGTATTTTAGCGTTTCTGATGAAATCCCTCCTTTTAAATGCATTTTCTCACAGAAAATGCGTCTCTCGACATAGGAAAATGGCTTTTAAAAAAAAAAGCATATTCTGGTCGAGAAATCGTGTTTTAAACAATAAAAACGACTCCCGGACTTATTTAGTTCACATTTTTACTTTTGGTAACCTAGCCCGTATTCATATGCAACTAAACCTTTTTATCGCGTTAAACGCCTTTTCTCGACAAGAAAAGCACAATTTCATCAAAAACAAACAAAACAAGAAAAATGAACCTATTCAACAAGTCTGCAAACTTCCTTAAGACTTACATGATTTCACCCAATGTCAATGTGTAATTTCTCCAGTTCTGATCATTGTTTAGGTTGTTGGTAGCTTGGTCCAATGCCAAACACAGTGAATCCTTTTTATGGCTTTAAACGCATTTTCTCCTCGAGAGAAACATGATTTCACTAAAAACGTTATAGTTTAAACATGCCTGTTGTACAAGTCTGCAAACATTCAGAGCCTTAAAATAGGGTTTTCACCTATGTGTTTTTTGCTGAGAAACCTTCTATTTCAATGTTCTGTGCGTTTTCAGACACGTACAATATGTATTTTAGCGTTTCTGATGAAATCTCCTTTTAAATGCATTTTCTCACAGAATATGCGTCTCTCGACATAGGAAAATGGCTTTTAAAAAAAAGCATATTCTGGTCGAGAAATCGTGTTTTAAACAATAAAAACGACTCCCGGCCTTATTTAGTTCACATTTTTACTTTTGGTAACCTAGCCCGTATTCATAACGCACTAAACCTTTTTATCGCGTTAAATGCCTTTTCTCGACAAGAAAAGCACAATTTCATCAAAAACAAACAAAACAAGAAAAATGAATTTATTCAACAAGTCTGCAACACATCCTTAAGAGTTATATGATTTCACACAATGTCAATGTGCAATTTCTCCAGTTCTGATCATTGTTTAGGTTGTTGGTAGCTTGGTCCAATGCCAAACACAGTGAATCCTTTTTATGGCTTTAAACGCATTTTCTCCTCGAGAGAAACATGATTTCACTAAAAACGTTATAGTTTAAACATGCCTGTTGTACAAGTCTGCAAACATTCAGAGCCTTAAAATAGGGTTTTCACCTATGTGTTTTTTGCTGAGAAACCTTCTATTTCAATGTTCTGTGCGTTTTCAGACACGTACAATATGTATTTTAGCGTTTCTGATGAAATCTCTCCTTTTAAATGCATTTTCTCACAGAAAATGCGTCTCTCGACATAGGAAAATGGTATTTAAAAAAAAGCATATTCTGGTCGAGAAATCGTGTTTTAAACAATAAAAACGACTCCCGGCCTTATTTAGTTCACATTTTTACTTTTGGTAACCTAGCCCGTATTCATAATGCACTAAACCTTTTTATCGCGTTTAACGCCTTTTCTCGACAAGAAAAGCACAATTTCATCAAAAACAAACAAAACAAGAAAAATGAACCTATTCAACAAGTCTGCAACACATCCTTAAGAGTTACATGATTTCACCCAATGTCAATGTGTAATTTCTCCAGTTCTGATCATTGTTTAATTTGTTGGTAGCTTGGTCCAATGCCAAACACAGTGAATCCTTTTTATGGCTTTAAACGCATTTTCTCCTCGAGAGAAACATGATTTCACTAAAAACGTTATAGTTTAAACATGCCTGTTGTACAAGTCTGCAAACATTCAGAGCCTTAAAATAGGGTTTTCACCTATGTGTTTTTTGCTGAGAAACCTTCTATTTCAATGTTCTGTGCGTTTTCAGACACGTACAATATGTATTTTAGCGTTTCTGATGAAATCTCTCCTTTTAAATGCATTTTCTCACAGAAAATGCGTCTCTCGACATAGGAAAATGGCGTTTTAAAAAAACCATATTCTGGTCGAGAAATCGTGTTTTAAACAATAAAAACGACTCCCGGCCTTATTTAGTTCACATTTTTACTTTTGGTAACCTAGCCCGTATTCATAATGCACTAAACCTTTTTATCGCGTTTAACGCCTTTTCTCGACAAGAAAAGCACAATTTCATCAAAAACAAACAAAACAAGAAAAATGAACCTATTCAACAAGTCTGCAACACATCCTTAAGAGTTACATGATTTCACCCAATGTCAATGTGTAATTTCTCCAGTTCTGATCATTGTTTAGGTTGTTGGTAGCTTGGTCCAATGCCAAACACAGTGAATCCTTTTTATGGCTTTAAACGCATTTTCTCCTCGAGAGAAACATGATTTCACTAAAAACGTTATAGTTTAAACATGCCTGTTGTACAAGTCTGCAAACATTCAGAGCCTTAAAATAGGGTTTTCACCAATGTGTTTTTTGCTGAGAAACCTTCTATTTCAATGTTCTGTGCGTTTTCAGACACGTACAATATGTATTTTAGCGTTTCTGATGAAATCTCTCCTTTTAAATGCATTTTCTCACAGAAAATGCGTCTCTCGACATAGGAAAATGGCTTTTTAAAAAAAGCATATTCTGGTCGAGAAATCGTGTTTTAAACAATAAAAACGACTCCCGGCCTTATTTAATTCACATTTTTACTTTTGGTAACCTAGCCCGTATTCATAACGCACTAAACCTTTTTATCGCGTTAAACGCCTTTTCTCGACAAGAAAAGCACAATTTCATCAAAAACAAACAAAACAAGAAAAATGAATCTATTCAACAAGTCTGCAACACATCCTTAAGAGTTACATGATTTCACCCAATGTCAATGTGTAATTTCTCCAGTTCTGATCATTGTTTAGGTTGTTGGTAGCTTGGTCCAATTCCAAACACAGTGAATCCTTTTTATGGCTTTAAACGCATTTTCTCCTCGAGAGAAACATGATTTCACTAAAAACGTTATAGTTTAAACATGCCTGTTGTACAAGTCTGCAAACATTCAGAGCCTTAAAATAGGGTTTTCACCAATGTGTTTTTTGCTGAGAAACCTTCTATTTCAAGGTTCTGTGCGTTTTCAGACAGGTACAATATGTATTTTAGCGTTTCTGATGAAATCCCTCCTTTTAAATGCATTTTCTCACAGAAAATGCGTCTCTCGACATAGGAAAATGGCTTTTAAAAAAAAAAGCATATTCTGGTCGAGAAATCGTGTTTTAAACAATAAAAACGACTCCCGGACTTATTTAGTTCACATTTTTACTTTTGGTAACCTAGCCCGTATTCATATGCAACTAAACCTTTTTATCGCGTTAAACGCCTTTTCTCGACAAGAAAAGCACAATTTCATCAAAAACAAACAAAACAAGAAAAATGAACCTATTCAACAAGTCTGCAAACTTCCTTAAGACTTACATGATTTCACCCAATGTCAATGTGTAATTTCTCCAGTTCTGATCATTGTTTAGGTTGTTGGTAGCTTGGTCCAATGCCAAACACAGTGAATCCTTTTTATGGCTTTAAACGCATTTTCTCCTCGAGAGAAACATGATTTCACTAAAAACGTTATAGTTTAAACATGCCTGTTGTACAAGTCTGCAAACATTCAGAGCCTTAAAATAGGGTTTTCACCTATGTGTTTTTTGCTGAGAAACCTTCTATTTCAATGTTCTGTGCGTTTTCAGACACGTACAATATGTATTTTAGCGTTTCTGATGAAATCTCCTTTTAAATGCATTTTCTCACAGAATATGCGTCTCTCGACATAGGAAAATGGCTTTTAAAAAAAAGCATATTCTGGTCGAGAAATCGTGTTTTAAACAATAAAAACGACTCCCGGCCTTATTTAATTCACATTTTTACTTTTGGTAACCTAGCCCGTATTCATAACGCACTAAACCTTTTTATCGCGTTAAACGCCTTTTCTCGACAAGAAAAGCACAATTTCATCAAAAACAAACAAAACAAGAAAAATGAACCTATTCAACAAGTCTGCAACACATCCTTAAGACTTGTATGATTTCACCCAATGTCAATGTGTAATTTCTCCAGTTCTGATCATTGTTTAGGTTGTTGGTAGCTTGGTCCAATGCCAAACACAGTGAATCCTTTTTATGGCTTTAAACGCATTATCTCCTCGAGAGAAACATGATTTCACTACAAACGTTATAGTTTAAACATGCCTGTTGTACAAGTCTGCAAACATTCAGAGCCTTAAAATAGGGTTTTCACCTATGTGTTTTTTGCTGAGAAACCTTCTATTTCAATGTTCTGTGCGTTTTCAGACACGTACAATATGTATTTTAGCGTTTCTGATGAAATCTCTCCTTTTAAATGCATTTTCTCACAGAAAATGCGTCTCTCGACATAGGAAAATGGCATTTAAAAAAAAGCATATTCTGGTCGAGAAATCGTGTTTTAAACAATAAAAACGACTCCCGGCCTTATTTAGTTCACATTTTTACTTTTGGTAACCTAGCCCGTATTCATAATGCACTAAACCTTTTTATCGCGTTTAATGCCTTTTCTCGACAAGAAAAGCACAATTTCATCAAAAACAAACAAAACAAGAAAAATGAACCTATTCAACAAGTCTGCAACACATCCTTAAGAGTTACATGATTTCACCCAATGTCAATGTGTAATTTCTCCAGTTCTGATCATTGTTTAGGTTGTTGGTAGCTTGGTCCAATTCCAAACACAGTGAATCCTTTTTATGGCTTTAAACGCATTTTCTCCTCGAGAGAAACATGATTTCACTAAAAACGTTATAGTTTAAACATGCCTGTTGTACAAGTCTGCAAACATTCAGAGCCTTAAAATAGGGTTTTCACCTATGTGTTTTTTGCTGAGAAACCTTCTATTTCAATGTTCTGTGCGTTTTCAGACACGTACAATATGTGTTTTAGCGTTTCTGATGAAATCTCTCTTTTTAAATGCATTTTCTCACAGAATATGCGTCTCTCGACATAGGAAAATGGCTTTTAAAAAAAAGCATATTCTGGTCGAGAAATCGTGTTTTAAACAATAAAAACGACTCCCGGCCTTATTTAATTCACATTTTTACTTTTGGTAACCTAGCCCGTATTCATAACGCACTAAACCTTTTTATCGCGTTAAACGCCTTTTCTCGACAAGAAAAGCACAATTTCATCAAAAACAAACAAAACAAGAAAAATGAATCTATTCAACAAGTCTGCAACACATCCTTAAGAGTTACATGATTTCACCCAATGTCAATGTGTAATTTCTCCAGTTCTGATCATTGTTTAGGTTGTTGGTAGCTTGGTCCAATGCCAAACACAGTGAATCCTTTTTATGGCTTTAAACGCATTTTCTCCTCGAGAGAAACATGATTTCACTACAAACGTTATAGTTTAAACATGCCTGTAGTACAAGTCTGCAAACATTCAGAGCCTTAAAATAGGGTTTTCACCTATGTGTTTTTTGCTGAGAAACCTTCTATTTCAAGGTTCTGTGCGTTTTCAGACACGTACAATATGTATTTTAGCGTTTCTGATGAAATCTCTCCTTTTAAATGCATTTTCTCACAGAAAATGCGTCTCTCGACATAGGAAAATGGTATTTAAAAAAAAGCATATTCTGGTCGATAAATCGTGTTTTAAACAATAAAAACGACTCCCGGACTTATTTAGTTCACATTTTTACTTTTGGTAACCTAGCCCGTATTCATAACGCACTAAACCTTTTTATCGCGTTAAATGCCTTTTCTCGACAAGAAAAGCACAATTTCATCAAAAACAAACAAAACAAGAAAAATGAACCTATTCAACAAGTCTGCAACACATCCTTAAGAGTTACATGATTTCACCCAATGTCAATGTGTAATTTCTCCAGTTCTGATCATTGTTTAGGTTGTTGGTAGCTTGGTTCAATTCCAAACACAGTGAATCCTTTTTATGGCTTTAAACGCATTTTCTCCTCGAGAGAAACATGATTTCACTAAAAACGTTATAGTTTAAACATGCCTGTTGTACAAGTCTGCAAACATTCAGAGCCTTAAAATAGGGTTTTCACCAATGTGTTTTTTGCTGAGAAACCTTCTATTTCAAGGTTCTGTGCGTTTTCAGACAGGTACAATATGTATTTTAGCGTTTCTGATGAAATCCCTCCTTTTAAATGCATTTTCTCACAGAAAATGCGTCTCTCGACATAGGAAAATGGCTTTTAAAAAAAAAGCATATTCTGGTCGAGAAATCGTGTTTTAAACAATAAAAACGACTCCCGGACTTATTTAGTTCACATTTTTACTTTTGGTAACCTAGCCCGTATTCATAACGCACTAAACCTTTTTATCGCGTTAAACGCCATTTCTCGACAAGAAAAGCACAATTTCATCAAAAACAAACAAAACAAGAAAAATGAACCTATTCAACAAGTCTGCAAACTTCCTTAAGACTTACATGATTTCACCCAATGTCAATGTGTAATTTCTCCAGTTCTTATCATTGTTTAGGTTGCTGGTAGCTTGGTCCAATGCCAAACACAGTGAATCCTTTTTATGGCTTTAAACGCCTTTTCTCGACAAGAAAAGCACAATTTCATCAAAAACAAACAAAACAAGAAAAATGAATCTATTCAACAAGTCTGCAACACATCCTTAAGAGTTACATGATTACACACAATGTCAATGTGTAATTTCTCCAGTTCTGATCATTGTTTAGGTTGTTGGTAGCTTGGTCCAATGCCAAACACAGTGAATCCTTTTTATGGCTTTAAACGCATTTTCTCCTCGAGAGAAACATGATTTCACTAAAAACGTTATAGTTTAAACATGCCTGTTGTACAAGTCTGCAAACATTCAGAACCTTAAAATAGGGTTTTCACCAATGTGTTTTTTGCTGAGAAACCTTCTATTTCAAGGTTCTGTGCGTTTTCAGACAGGTACAATATGTATTTTAGCGTTTCTGATGAAATCCCTCCTTTTAAATGCATTTTCTCACAGAAAATGCGTCTCTCGACATAGGAAAATGGCTTTTAAAAAAAAAGCATATTCTGGTCGAGAAATCGTGTTTTAAACAATAAAAACGACTCCCGGACTTATTTAGTTCACATTTTTACTTTTGGTAACCTAGCCCGTATTCATAACGCACTAAACCTTTTTATCGCGTTAAACGCCTTTTCTCGACAAGAAAAGCACAATTTCATCAAAAACAAACAAAACAAGAAAAATGAACCTATTCAACAAGTCTGCAAACTTCCTTAAGACTT
This sequence comes from Lampris incognitus, assembly GCF_029633865.1. NCBI lineage: Eukaryota > Metazoa > Chordata > Actinopteri > Lampriformes > Lampridae > Lampris > Lampris incognitus. The sequence goes on along the minus strand of NC_079220.1, from coordinate 39,839,489 downwards.
ACATGATTTCACCCAATGTCAATGTGTAATTTCTCCAGTTCTGATCATTGTTTAGGTTGCTGGTAGCTTGGTCCAATGCCAAACACAGTGAATCCTTTTTATGGCTTTAAACGCCTTTTCTCGACAAGAAAAGCACAATTTCATCAAAAACAAACAAAACAAGAAAAATGAATCTATTCAACAAGTCTGCAACACATCCTTAAGAGTTACATGATTACACACAATGTCAATGTGTAATTTCTCCAGTTCTGATCATTGTTTAGGTTGTTGGTAGCTTGGTCCAATGCCAAACACAGTGAATCCTTTTTATGGCTTTAAACGCATTTTCTCCTCGAGAGAAACATGATTTCACTAAAAACGTTATAGTTTAAACATGCCTGTTGTACAAGTCTGCAAACATTCAGAGCCTTAAAATAGGGTTTTCACCTATGTGTTTTTTGATGAGAAACCTTCTATTTCAATGTTCTGTGCGTTTTCAGACACGTACAATATGTATTTTAGCGTTTCTGATGAAATCTCTCCTTTTAAATGCATTTTCTCACAGAAAATGCGTCTCTCGACATAGGAAAATGGCTTTTTAAAAAAAGCATATTCTGGTCGAGAAATCGTGTTTTAAACAATAAAAACGACTCCCGGCCTTATTTAATTCACATTTTTACTTTTGGTAACCTAGCCCGTATTCATAACGCACTAAACCTTTTTATCGCGTTAAACGCCTTTTCTCGACAAGAAAAGCACAATTTCATCAAAAACAAACAAAACAAGAAAAATGAATCTATTCAACAAGTCTGCAACACATCCTTAAGAGTTACATGATTTCACACAATGTCAATGTGCAATTTCTCCAGTTCTGATCATTGTTTAGGTTGCTGGTAGCTTGGTCCAATGCCAAACACAGTGAATCCTTTTTATGGCTTTAAACGCATTTTCTCCTCGAGAGAAACATGATTTCACTAAAAACGTTATAGTTTAAACATGCCTGTTGTACAAGTCTGCAAACATTCAGAGCCTTAAAATAGGGTTTTCACCTATGTGTTTTTTTGGTGAAAAACCTTCTATTTCAATGTTCTGTGCGTTTTCAGACACGTACAATATGTATTTTAGCGTTTCTGATGAAATCTCTCCTTTTAAATGCATTTTCTCACAGAAAATGCGTCTCTCGACATAGGAAAATGGCTTTTAAAAAAAAAGCATATTCTGGTCGAGAAATCGTGTTTTAAACAATAAAAACGACTCCCGGCCTTATTTAGTTCACATTTTTACTTTTGGTAACCTAGCCCGTATTCATAATGCACTAAACCTTTTTATCGCGTTTAACGCCTTTTCTCGACAAGAAAAGCACAATTTCATCAAAAACAAACAAAACAAGAAAAATGAACCTATTCAACAAGTCTGCAACACATCCTTAAGAGTTACATGATTTCACCCAATGTCAATGTGTAATTTCTCCAGTTCTGATCATTGTTTAGGTTGTTGGTAGCTTGGTCCAATTCCAAACACAGTGAATCCTTTTTTATGGCTTTAAACGCCTTTTCTCGACAAGAAAAGCACAATTTCATCAAAAACAAACAAAACAAGAAAAATGAATCTATTCAACAAGTCTGCAACACATCCTTAAGAGTTGCATGATTTCACACAATGTCAATGTGCAATTTCTCCAGTTCTGATCATTGTTTAGGTTGTTGGTAGCTTGGTCCAATGCCAAACACAGTGAATCCTTTTTATGGCTTTAAACGCATTTTCTCCTCGAGAGAAACATGATTTCACTAAAAACGTTATAGTTTAAACATGCCTGTTGTACAAGTCTGCAAACATTCAGAGCCTTAAAATAGGGTTTTCACCTATGTGTTTTTTTTGGTGAAAAACCTTCTATTTCAATGTTCTGTGCGTTTTCAGACACGTACAATATGTATTTTAGCGTTTCTGATGAAATCTCTCCTTTTAAATGCATTTTCTCACAGAAAATGCGTCTCTCGACATAGGAAAATGGCTTTTTAAAAAAAGCATATTCTGGTCGAGAAATCGTGTTTTAAACAATAAAAACGACTCCCGGCCTTATTTAATTCACATTTTTACTTTTGGTAACCTAGCCCGTATTCATAACGCACTAAACCTTTTTATCGCGTTAAACGCCTTTTCTCGACAAGAAAAGCACAATTTCATCAAAAACAAACAAAACAAGAAAAATGAATCTATTCAACAAGTCTGCAACACATCCTTAAGAGTTACATGATTTCACCCAATGTCAATGTGTAATTTCTCCAGTTCTGATCATTGTTTAGGTTGTTGGTAGCTTGGTCCAATGCCAAACACAGTGAATCCTTTTTATGGCTTTAAACGCATTTTCTCCTCGAGAGAAACATGATTTCACTACAAACGTTATAGTTTAAACATGCCTGTTGTACAAGTCTGCAAACATTCAGAGCCTTAAAATAGGGTTTTCACCTATGTGTTTTTTGCTGAGAACCTTTTATTTCAATGTTCTTTGCGTTTTCAGACACGTACAATATGTATTTTAGCGTTTCTGATGAAATCTCTTCTTTTAAATGCATTTTCTCACAGAAAATGCGTCTCTCGACATAGGAAAATGGTATTTAAAAAAAAGGATATTCTGGTCGAGAAATCGTGTTTTAAACAATAAAAACGACTCCCGGACTTATTTAGTTCACATTTTTACTTTTGGTAACCTAGCCCGTATTCATAACGCACTAAACCTTTTTATCGCGTTAAACGCCTTTTTTCGACAAGAAAAGCACAATTTCATCAAAAACAAACAAAACAAGAAAAATGAACCTATTCAACAAGTCTGCAACACATCCTTAAGAGTTGCATGATTTCACCCAATGTCAATGTGTAATTTCTCCAGTTCTGATCATTGTTTAGGTTGTTGGTAGCTTGGTCCAATTCCAAACACAGTGAATCCTTTTTATGGCTTTAAACGCATTTTCTCCTCGAGAGAAACATGATTTCACTAAAAACGTTATAGTTTAAACATGCCTGTTGTACAAGTCTGCAAACATTCAGAGCCTTAAAATAGGGTTTTCACCATTGTGTTTTTTGCTGAGAAACCTTCTATTTCAAGGTTCTGTGCGTTTTCAGACAGGTACAATATGTATTTTAGCGTTTCTGATGAAATCCCTCCTTTTAAATGCATTTTCTCACAGAAAATGCGTCTCTCGCCATAGGAAAATGGCTTTTTAAAAAAAGCATATTCTGGTCGAGAAATCGTGTTTTAAACAATAAAAACGACTCCCGGCCTTATTTAATTCACATTTTTTCTTTTGGTAACCTAACCCGTATTCATAACGCACTAAACCTTTTTATCGCGTTAAACGCCTTTTCTCGACAAGAAAAGCACAATTTCATCAAAAACAAACAAAACAAGAAAAATGAATCTATTCAACAAGTCTGCAACACATCCTTAAGAGTTATATGATTTCACCCAATGTCAATGTGTAATTTCTCCAGTTCTGATCATTGTTTAGGTTGTTGGTAGCTTGGTCCAATGCCAAACACAGTGAATCCTTTTTATGGCTTTAAACGCATTTTCTCCTCGAGAGAAACATGATTTCACTAAAAACGTTATAGTTTAAACATGCCTGTTGTACAAGTCTGCAAACATTCAGAGCCTTAAAATAGGGTTTTCACCAATGTGTTTTTTGCTGAGAAACCTTCTATTTCAAGGTTCTGTGCGTTTTCAGACACGTACAATATGTATTTTAAGTGTTTCTGATGAAATCCCTCCTTTTAAATGCATTTTGTCACAGAAAATGATTTTCTCGCCTTGGTAAAATAGCTTTTTTGAAAAACCATATTCTGGTCGAGAAATCGTGTTTTAAACAATAAAAACGACTCCCGGCCTTATTTAATTCACATTTTTAATTTTGGTAACCTAGCCCGTATTCATAACGCACTAAACCTTTTTATCGCGTTAAACGCCTTTTCTCGACAAGAAAAGCACAATTTCATCAAAAACAAACAAAACAAGAAAAATGAATCTATTCAACAAGTCTGCAACACATCCTTAAGAGTTACATGATTTCACACAATGTCAATGTGCAATTTCTCCAGTTCTGATCATTGTTTAGGTTGTTGGTAGCTTGGTGCAATGCCAAACACAGTGAATCCTTTTTATGGCTTTAAACGCATTTTCTCCTAGAGAGAAACATGATTTCACTAAAAACTTTATAGTTTAAACATGCCTGTTGTACAAGTCTGCAAACATTCAGAGCCTTAAAATAGGGTTTTCACCTATGTGTTGTTTGCTGAGAAACCTTCTATTTCAATGTTCTGTGCGTTTTCAGACACGTACAATATGTATTTTAGCGTTTCTGATGAAATCCCTCCTTTTAAATGCATTTTCTCACAGAAAATGCGTCTCTCGACATCGGAAAATGGCTTTTTAAAAAAAGCATATTCTGGTCGAGAAATCGTGTTTTAAACAATAAAAACGACTCCCGGCCTTATTTAGTTCACATTTTTACTTTTGGTAACCTAACCCGTATTCATAACGCACTAAACCTTTTTATCGCGTTAAACGCCTTTTCTCGACAAGAAAAGCACAATTTCATCAAAAACAAACAAAACAAGAAAAATGAATCTATTCAACAAGTCTGCAACACATCCTTAAGAGTTACATGATTTCACCCAATGTCAATGTGTAATTTCTCCAGTTCTGATCATTGTTTAGGTTGTTGGTAGCTTGGTCCAATGCCAAACACAGTGAATCCTTTTTATGGCTTTAAACGCGTTTTCTCCTCGAGAGAAACATGATTTCACTACAAACGTTATAGTTTAAACATGCTTGTTGTACAAGTCTGCAAACATTCAGAGCCTTAAAATAGGGTTTTCACCTGTGTTTTTTGCTGAGAAACCTTCTATTGCAATGTTCTGTGCGTTTTCAGACACGTACAATATGTATTTTAGCGTTTCTGATGAAATCTCTCCTTTTAAATGCATTTTCTCACAGAAAATGCGTCTCTCGACATAGGAAAATGGCTTTTAAAAAAAAGCATATTCTGGTCGAGAAATCGTGTTTTAAACAATAAAAACGACTCCCGGACTTATTTAGTTCACATTTTTACTTTTGGTAACCTAGCCCGTATTCATAACGCACTAAACCTTTTTATCGCGTTAAACGCCTTTTCTCGACAAGAAAAGCACAATTTCATCAAAAACAAACAAAACAAGAAAAATGAACCTATTCAACAAGTCTGCAACACATCCTTAAGAGTTGCATGATTTCACCCATTGTCAATGTGTAATTTCTCCAGTTCTGATCATTGTTTAGGTTGTTGGTAGCTTGGTCCAATTCCAAACACAGTGAATCCTTTTTATGGCTTTAAACGCATTTTCTCCTCGAGAGAAACATGATTTCACTAAAAACGTTATAGTTTAAACATGCCTGTTGTACAAGTCTGCAAACATTCAGAGCCTTAAAATAGGGTTTTCACCATTGTGTTTTTTGCTGAGAAACCTTCTATTTCAAGGTTCTGTGCGTTTTCAGACACGTACAATATGTATTTTAGCGTTTCTGATGAAATCCCTCCTTTTAAATGCATTTTCTCACAGAAAATGCGTCTCTCGCCATAGGAAAATGGCTTTTTAAAAAAAGCATATTCTGGTCGAGAAATCGTGTTTTAAACAATAAAAACGACTCCCGGCCTTATTTAATTCACATTTTTTCTTTTGGTAACCTAACCCGTATTCATAACGCACTAAACCTTTTTATCGCGTTAAACGCCTTTTCTCGACAAGAAAAGCACAATTTCATCAAAAACAAACAAAACAAGAAAAATGAATCTATTCAACAAGTCTGCAACACATCCTTAAGAGTTATATGATTTCACCCAATGTCAATGTGTAATTTCTCCAGTTCTGATCATTGTTTAGGTTGTTGGTAGCTTGGTCCAATGCCAAACACAGTGAATCCTTTTTATGGCTTTAAACGCATTTTCTCCTCGAGAGAAACATGATTTCACTAAAAACGTTATAGTTTAAACATGCCTGTTGTACAAGTCTGCAAACATTCAGAGCCTTAAAATAGGGTTTTCACCAATGTGTTTTTTGCTGAGAAACCTTCTATTTCAAGGTTCTGTGCGTTTTCAGACACGTACAATATGTATTTTAAGTGTTTCTGATGAAATCCCTCCTTTTAAATGCATTTTGTCACAGAAAATGATTTTCTCGCCTTGGTAAAATAGCTTTTTTGAAAAACCATATTCTGGTCGAGAAATCGTGTTTTAAACAATAAAAACGACTCCCGGCCTTATTTAATTCACATTTTTAATTTTGGTAACCTAGCCCGTATTCATAACGCACTAAACCTTTTTATCGCGTTAAACGCCTTTTCTCGACAAGAAAAGCACAATTTCATCAAAAACAAACAAAACAAGAAAAATGAATCTATTCAACAAGTCTGCAACACATCCTTAAGAGTTACATGATTTCACACAATGTCAATGTGCAATTTCTCCAGTTCTGATCATTGTTTAGGTTGTTGGTAGCTTGGTGCAATGCCAAACACAGTGAATCCTTTTTATGGCTTTAAACGCATTTTCTCCTCGAGAGAAACATGATTTCACTAAAAACTTTATAGTTTAAACATGCCTGTTGTACAAGTCTGCAAACATTCAGAGCCTTAAAATAGGGTTTTCACCTATGTGTTTTTTGCTGAGAAACCTTCTATTTCAATGTTCTGTGCGTTTTCAGACACGTACAATATGTATTTTAGCGTTTCTGATGAAATCCCTCCTTTTAAATGCATTTTCTCACAGAAAATGCGTCTCTCAACATAGGAAAATGGCTTTTTAAAAAAAGCATATTCTGGTCGAGAAATCGTGTTTTAAACAATAAAAACGACTCCCGGCCTTATTTAGTTCACATTTTTACTTTTGGTAACCTAACCCGTATTCATAACGCACTAAACCTTTTTATCGCGTTAAACGCCTTTTCTCGACAAGAAAAGCACAATTTCATCAAAAACAAACAAAACAAGAAAAATGAATCTATTCAACAAGTCTGCAACACATCCTTAAGAGTTACATGATTTCACCCAATGTCAATGTGTAATTTCTCCAGTTCTGATCATTGTTTAGGTTGTTGGTAGCTTGGTCCAATGCCAAACACAGTGAATCCTTTTTATGGCTTTAAACGCGTTTTCTCCTCGAGAGAAACATGATTTCACTACAAACGTTATAGTTTAAACATGCTTGTTGTACAAGTCTGCAAACATTCAGAGCCTTAAAATAGGGTTTTCACCTATGTGTTTTTTGCTGAGAAACCTTCTATTGCAATGTTCTGTGCGTTTTCAGACACGTACAATATGTATTTTAGCGTTTCTGATGAAATCTCTCCTTTTAAATGCATTTTCTCACAGAAAATGCGTCTCTCGACATAGGAAAATGGCTTTTAAAAAAAAGCATATTCTGGTCGAGAAATCGTGTTTTAAACAATAAAAACGACTCCCGGCCTTATTTAGTTCACATTTTTACTTTTGGTAACCCAGCCCGTATTCATAATGCACTAAACCTTTTTATCGCGTTTAACGCCTTTTCTCGACAAGAAAAGCACAATTTCATCAAAAACAAACAAAACAAGAAAAATGAATCTATTCAACAAGTCTGCAACACATCCTTAAGAGTTACATGATTTCACCCAATGTCAATGTGTAATTTCTCCAGTTCTGATCATTGTTTAGGTTGTTGGTAGCTTGGTCCAATGCCAAACACAGTGAATCCTTTTTATGGCTTTAAACGCATTTTCTCCTCGAGAGAAACATGATTTCACTAAAAACGTTATAGTTTAAACATGCCTGTTGTACAAGTCTGCAAACATTCAGAGCCTTAAAATAGGGTTTTCACCAATGTGTTTTTTGCTGAGAAACCTTCTATTTCAAGGTTCTGTGCGTTTTCAGACACGTACAATATGTATTTTAAGTGTTTCTGATGAAATCCCTCCTTTTAAATGCATTTTGTCACAGAAAATGATTTTCTCGCCTTGGTAAAATAGCTTTTTTGAAAAACCATATTCTGGTCGAGAAATCGTGTTTTAAACAATAAAAACGACTCCCGGCCTTATTTAATTCACATTTTTAATTTTGGTAACCTAGCCCGTATTCATAACGCACTAAACCTTTTTATCGCGTTAAACGCCTTTTCTCGACAAGAAAAGCACAATTTCATCAAAAACAAACAAAACAAGAAAAATGAATCTATTCAACAAGTCTGCAACACATCCTTAAGAGTTACATGATTTCACACAATGTCAATGTGCAATTTCTCCAGTTCTGATCATTGTTTAGGTTGTTGGTAGCTTGGTGCAATGCCAAACACAGTGAATCCTTTTTATGGCTTTAAACGCATTTTCTCCTCGAGAGAAACATGATTTCACTAAAAACTTTATAGTTTAAACATGCCTGTTGTACAAGTCTGCAAACATTCAGAGCCTTAAAATAGGGTTTTCACCTATGTGTTTTTTGCTGAGAAACCTTCTATTTCAATGTTCTGTGCGTTTTCAGACACGTACAATATGTATTTTAGCGTTTCTGATGAAATCCCTCCTTTTAAATGCATTTTCTCACAGAAAATGCGTCTCTCAACATAGGAAAATGGCTTTTTAAAAAAAGCATATTCTGGTCGAGAAATCGTGTTTTAAACAATAAAAACGACTCCCGGCCTTATTTAGTTCACATTTTTACTTTTGGTAACCTAACCCGTATTCATAACGCACTAAACCTTTTTATCGCGTTAAACGCCTTTTCTCGACAAGAAAAGCACAATTTCATCAAAAACAAACAAAACAAGAAAAATGAATCTATTCAACAAGTCTGCAACACATCCTTAAGAGTTACATGATTTCACCCAATGTCAATGTGTAATTTCTCCAGTTCTGATCATTGTTTAGGTTGTTGGTAGCTTGGTCCAATGCCAAACACAGTGAATCCTTTTTATGGCTTTAAACGCGTTTTCTCCTCGAGAGAAACATGATTTCACTACAAACGTTATAGTTTAAACATGCTTGTTGTACAAGTCTGCAAACATTCAGAGCCTTAAAATAGGGTTTTCACCTGTGTTTTTTGCTGAGAAACCTTCTATTGCAATGTTCTGTGCGTTTTCAGACACGTACAATATGTATTTTAGCGTTTCTGATGAAATCTCTCCTTTTAAATGCATTTTCTCACAGAAAATGCGTCTCTCGACATAGGAAAATGGCTTTTAAAAAAAAGCATATTCTGGTCGAGAAATCGTGTTTTAAACAATAAAAACGACTCCCGGCCTTATTTAGTTCACATTTTTACTTTTGGTAACCCAGCCCGTATTCATAATGCACTAAACCTTTTTATCGCGTTTAACGCCTTTTCTCGACAAGAAAAGCACAATTTCATCAAAAACAAACAAAACAAGAAAAATGAATCTATTCAACAAGTCTGCAACACATCCTTAAGAGTTACATGATTTCACCCAATGTCAATGTGTAATTTCTCCAGTTCTGATCATTGTTTAGGTTGTTGGTAGCTTGGTCCAATGCCAAACACAGTGAATCCTTTTTATGGATTTAAACGCGTTTTCTCCTCGAGAGAAACATGATTTCACTACAAACGTTATAGTTTAAACATGCTTGTTGTACAAGTCTGCAAACATTCAGAGCCTTAAAATAGGGTTTTCACCTGTGTTTTTTGCTGAGAAACCTTCTATTTCAAGGTTCTGTGCGTTTTCAGACAGGTACAATATGTATTTTAGCGTTTCTGATGAAATCCCTCCTTTTAAATGCATTTTCTCACAGAAAATGCGTCTCTCGCCATAGGAAAATGGCTTTTTAAAAAAAGCATATTCTGGTCGAGAAATCGTGTTTTAAACAATAAAAACGACTCCCGGCCTTATTTAATTCACATTTTTTCTTTTGGTAACCTAACCCGTATTCATAACGCACTAAACCTTTTTATCGCGTTAAACGCCTTTTCTCGACAAGAAAAGCACAATTTCATCAAAAACAAACAAAACAAGAAAAATGAATCTATTCAACAAGTCTGCAACACATCCTTAAGAGTTACATGATTTCACACAATGTCAATGTGTAATTTCTCCAGTTCTGATCATTGTTTAGGTTGTTGGTAGCTTGGTCCAATGCCAAACACAGTGAATCCTTTTTATGGCTTTAAACGCATTTTCTCCTCGAGAGAAACATGATTTCACTAAAAACGTTATAGTTTAAACATGCCTGTTGTACAAGTCTGCAAACATTCAGAGCCTTAAAATAGGGTTTTCACCAATGTGTTTTTTGCTGAGAAACCTTCTATTTCAAGGTTCTGTGCGTTTTCAGACACGTACAATATGTATTTTAAGTGTTTCTGATGAAATCCCTCCTTTTAAATGCATTTTCTCACAGAAAATGATTTTCTCGCCTTGGTAAAATAGCTTTTTTGAAAAACCATATTCTGGTCGAGAAATCGTGTTTTAAACAATAAAAACGACTCCCGGCCTTATTTAATTCACATTTTTAATTTTGGTAACCTAGCCCGTATTCATAACGCACTAAACCTTTTTATCGCGTTAAACGCCTTTTCTCGACAAGAAAAGCACAATTTCATCAAAAACAAACAAAACAAGAAAAATGAATCTATTCAACAAGTCTGCAACACATCCTTAAGAGTTACATGATTTCACACAATGTCAATGTGCAATTTCTCCAGTTCTGATCATTGTTTAGGTTGTTGGTAGCTTGGTGCAATGCCAAACACAGTGAATCCTTTTCATGGCTTTAAACGCATTTTCTCCTCGAGAGAAACATGATTTCACTAAAAACGTTATAGTTTAAACATGCCTGTTGTACAAGTCTGCAAACATTCAGAGCCTTAAAATAGGGTTTTCACCTATGTGTTTTTTGCTGAGAAACCTTCTATTTCAATGTTCTGTGCGTTTTCAGACACGTACAATATGTATTTTAGCGTTTCTGATGAAATCCCTCCTTTTAAATGCATTTTCTCACAGAAAATGCGTCTCTCAACATAGGAAAATGGCTTTTTAAAAAAAGCATATTCTGGTCGAGAAATCGTGTTTTAAACAATAAAAACGACTCCCGGCCTTATTTAATTCACATTTTTAATTTTGGTAACCTAGCCCGTATTCATAACGCACTAAACCTTTTTATCGCGTTAAACGCCTTTTCTCGACAAGAAAAGCACAATTTCATCAAAAACAAACAAAACAAGAAAAATGAATCTATTCAACAAGTCTGCAACACATCCTTAAGAGTTACATGATTTCACCCAATGTCAATGTGTAATTTCTCCAGTTCTGATCATTGTTTAGGTTGTTGGTAGCTTGGTCCAATGCCAAACACAGTGAATCCTTTTTATGGATTTAAACGCGTTTTCTCCTCGAGAGAAACATGATTTCACTACAAACGTTATAGTTTAAACATGCTTGTTGTACAAGTCTGCAAACATTCAGAGCCTTAAAATAGGGTTTTCACCTGTGTTTTTTGCTGAGAAACCTTCTATTGCAATGTTCTGTGCGTTTTCAGACACGTACAATATGTATTTTAGCGTTTCTGATGAAATCTCTCCTTTTAAATGCATTTTCTCACAGAAAATGCGTCTCTCGACATAGGAAAATGGCTTTTAAAAAAAAGCATATTCTGGTCGAGAAATCGTGTTTTAAACAATAAAAACGACTCCCGGCCTTATTTAGTTCACATTTTTACTTTTGGTAACCCAGCCCGTATTCATAATGCACTAAACCTTTTTATCGCGTTTAACGCCTTTTCTCGACAAGAAAAGCACAATTTCATCAAAAACAAACAAAACAAGAAAAATGAATCTATTCAACAAGTCTGCAACACATCCTTAAGAGTTACATGATTTCACCCAATGTCAATGTGTAATTTCTCCAGTTCTGATCATTGTTTAGGTTGTTGGTAGCTTGGTCCAATGCCAAACACAGTGAATCCTTTTTATGGATTTAAACGCGTTTTCTCCTCGAGAGAAACATGATTTCACTACAAACGTTATAGTTTAAACATGCTTGTTGTACAAGTCTGCAAACATTCAGAGCCTTAAAATAGGGTTTTCACCTGTGTTTTTTGCTGAGAAACCTTCTATTTCAAGGTTCTGTGCGTTTTCAGACAGGTACAATATGTATTTTAGCGTTTCTGATGAAATCCCTCCTTTTAAATGCATTTTCTCACAGAAAATGCGTCTCTCGCCATAGGAAAATGGCTTTTTAAAAAAAGCATATTCTGGTCGAGAAATCGTGTTTTAAACAATAAAAACGACTCCCGGCCTTATTTAATTCACATTTTTTCTTTTGGTAACCTAACCCGTATTCATAACGCACTAAACCTTTTTATCGCGTTAAACGCCTTTTATCGACAAGAAAAGCACAATTTCATCAAAAACAAACAAAACAAGAAAAATGAATCTATTCAACAAGTCTGCAACACATCCTTAAGAGTTATATGATTTCACCCAATGTCAATGTGTAATTTATCCAGTTCTGATCATTGTTTAGGTTGTTGGTAGCTTGGTCCAATGCCAAACACAGTGAATCCTTTTTATGGCTTTAAACGCATTTTCTCCTCGAGAGAAACATGATTTCACTAAAAACGTTATAGTTTAAACATGCCTGTTGTACAAGTCTGCAAACATTCAGAGCCTTAAAATAGGGTTTTCACCAATGTGTTTTTTGCTGAGAAACCTTCTATTTCAAGGTTCTGTGCGTTTTCAGACACGTACAATATGTATTTTAGCGTTTCTGATGAAATCCCTCCTTTTAAATGCATTTTGTCACAGAAAATGATTTTCTCGCCTTGGTAAAATAGCTTTTTTGAAAAACCATATTCTGGTCGAGAAATCGTGTTTTAAACAATAAAAACGACTCCCGGCCTTATTTAATTCACATTTTTAATTTTGGTAACCTAGCCCGTATTCATAACGCACTAAACCTTTTTATCGCGTTAAACGCCTTTTCTCGACAAGAAAAGCACAATTTCATCAAAAACAAACAAAACAAGAAAAATGAATCTATTCAACAAGTCTGCAACACATCCTTAAGAGTTACATGATTTCACACAATGTCAATGTGCAATTTCTCCAGTTCTGATCATTGTTTAGGTTGTTGGTAGCTTGGTGCAATGCCAAACACAGTGAATCCTTTTCATGGCTTTAAACGCATTTTCTCCTCGAGAGAAACATGATTTCACTAAAAACGTTATAGTTTAAACATGCCTGTTGTACAAGTCTGCAAACATTCAGAGCCTTAAAATAGGGTTTTCACCTATGTGTTTTTTGCTGAGAAACCTTCTATTTCAATGTTCTGTGCGTTTTCAGACACGTACAATATGTATTTTAGCGTTTCTGATGAAATCCCTCCTTTTAAATGCATTTTCTCACAGAAAATGCGTCTCTCGACATAGGAAAATGGCTTTTAAAAAAAAGCATATTCTGGTCGAGAAATCGTGTTTTAAACAATAAAAACGACTCCCGGCCTTATTTAGTTCACATTTTTACTTTTGGTAACCCAGCCCGTATTCATAATGCACTAAACCTTTTTATCGCGTTTAACGCCTTTTCTCGACAAGAAAAGCACAATTTCATCAAAAACAAACAAAACAAGAAAAATGAATCTATTCAACAAGTCTGCAACACATCCTTAAGAGTTACATGATTTCACCCAATGTCAATGTGTAATTTCTCCAGTTCTGATCATTGTTTAGGTTGTTGGTAGCTTGGTCCAATGCCAAACACAGTGAATCCTTTTTATGGCTTTAAACGCGTTTTCTCCTCGAGAGAAACATGATTTCACTACAAACGTTATAGTTTAAACATGCTTGTTGTACAAGTCTGCAAACATTCAGAGCCTTAAAATAGGGTTTTCACCTGTGTTTTTTGCTGAGAAACCTTCTATTGCAATGTTCTGTGCGTTTTCAGACACGTACAATATGTATTTTAGCGTTTCTGATGAAATCTCTCCTTTTAAATGCATTTTCTCACAGAAAATGCGTCTCTCGACATAGGAAAATGGCTTTTAAAAAAAAGCATATTCTGGTCGAGAAATCGTGTTTTAAACAATAAAAACGACTCCCGGACTTATTTAGTTCACATTTTTACTTTTGGTAACCTAGCCCGTATTCATAACGCACTAAACCTTTTTATCGCGTTAAACGCCTTTTCTCGACAAGAAAAGCACAATTTCATCAAAAACAAACAAAACAAGAAAAATGAACCTATTCAACAAGTCTGCAACACATCCTTAAGAGTTGCATGATTTCACCCAATGTCAATGTGTAATTTCTCCAGTTCTGATCATTGTTTAGGTTGTTGGTAGCTTGGTCCAATTCCAAACACAGTGAATCCTTTTTATGGCTTTAAACGCATTTTCTCCTCGAGAGAAACATGATTTCACTAAAAACGTTATAGTTTAAACATGCCTGTTGTACAAGTCTGCAAACATTCAGAGCCTTAAAATAGGGTTTTCACCATTGTGTTTTTTGCTGAGAAACCTTCTATTTCAAGGTTCTGTGCGTTTTCAGACAGGTACAATATGTATTTTAGCGTTTCTGATGAAATCCCTCCTTTTAAATGCATTTTCTCACAGAAAATGCGTCTCTCGCCATAGGAAAATGGCTTTTTAAAAAAAGCATATTCTGGTCGAGAAATCGTGTTTTAAACAATAAAAACGACTCCCGGCCTTATTTAATTCACATTTTTTCTTTTGGTAACCTAACCCGTATTCATAACGCACTAAACCTTTTTATCGCGTTAAACGCCTTTTCTCGACAAGAAAAGCACAATTTCATCAAAAACAAACAAAACAAGAAAAATGAATCTATTCAACAAGTCTGCAACACATCCTTAAGAGTTATATGATTTCACCCAATGTCAATGTGTAATTTCTCCAGTTCTGATCATTGTTTAGGTTGTTGGTAGCTTGGTCCAATGCCAAACACAGTGAATCCTTTTTATGGCTTTAAACGCATTTTCTCCTCGAGAGAAACATGATTTCACTAAAAACGTTATAGTTTAAACATGCCTGTTGTACAAGTCTGCAAACATTCAGAGCCTTAAAATAGGGTTTTCACCAATGTGTTTTTGCTGAGAAACCTTCTATTTCAAGGTTCTGTGCGTTTTCAGACACGTACAATATGTATTTTAAGTGTTTCTGATGAAATCCCTCCTTTTAAATGCATTTTGTCACAGAAAATGATTTTCTCGCCTTGGTAAAATAGCTTTTTTGAAAAACCATATTCTGGTCGAGAAATCGTGTTTTAAACAATAAAAACGACTCCCGGCCTTATTTAATTCACATTTTTAATTTTGGTAACCTAGCCCGTATTCATAACGCACTAAACCTTTTTATCGCGTTAAACGCCTTTTCTCGACAAGAAAAGCACAATTTCATCAAAAACAAACAAAACAAGAAAAATGAATCTATTCAACAAGTCTGCAACACATCCTTAAGAGTTACATGATTTCACACAATGTCAATGTGCAATTTCTCCAGTTCTGATCATTGTTTAGGTTGTTGGTAGCTTGGTGCAATGCCAAACACAGTGAATCCTTTTTATGGCTTTAAACACATTTTCTCCTCGAGAGAAACATGATTTCACTAAAAACTTTATAGTTTAAACATGCCTGTTGTACAAGTCTGCAAACATTCAGAGCCTTAAAATAGGGTTTTCACCTGTGTTTTTTGCTGAGAAACCTTCTATTTCAATGTTCTGTGCGTTTTCAGACACGTACAATATGTATTTTAGCGTTTCTGATGAAATCTCTCCTTTTGAATGCATTTTCTCACAGAAAATGCGTCTCTCGACATAGGAAAATGCCATTTAAAAAAAAGCATATTCTGGTCGAGAAATCGTGTTTTAAACAAAAAAACGACTCCCGGCCTTATTTAGCTCACATTTTTACTTTTGGTAACCTAGTCCGTATTCATAATGCACTAAACCTTTTTATCGCGTTAAACGCCTTTTCTAGACATGAAAAGCATAATTTCATCAAAAACAAACAAAACAAGAAAAATGAACCTATTCAACAAGTCTGCAACACATCCTTAAGAGTTACATGATTTCACCCAATGTCAATGTGTAATTTCTCCAGTTCTGATCATTGTTTAGGTTGTTGGTAGCTTGGTCCAATGCCAAACACAGTGAATCCTTTTTATGGCTTTAAACGCATTTTCTCCTCGAGAGAAACATGATTTCACTAAAAACGTTATAGTTTAAACGTGCCTGTTGTACAAGTCTGCAAACATTCAGAGCCTTAAAATAGGGTTTTCACCAATGTGTTTTTTGCTGAGAAACCTTCTATTTCAAGGTTCTGTGCGTTTTCAGACACGTACAATATGTATTTTAAGTGTTTCTGATGAAATCCCTCCTTTTAAATGCATTTTCTCACAGAAAATGCGTCTCTCGACATAGGAAAATGGCTTTTAAAAAAAAGCATATTCTGGTCGAGAAATCGTGTTTTAAACAATAAAAACGACTCCCGGCCTTATTTAGTTCACATTTTTACTTTTGGTAACCCAGCCCGTATTCATAATGCACTAAACCTTTTTATCGCGTTTAACGCCTTTTCTCGACAAGAAAAGCACAATTTCATCAAAAACAAACAAAACAAGAAAAATGAATCTATTCAACAAGTCTGCAACACATCCTTAAGAGTTACATGATTTCACACAATGTCAATATGCAATTTCTCCAGTTCTGATCATTGTTTAGGTTGTTGGTAGCTTGGTCCAATGCCAAACACAGTGAATCCTTTTTATGGCTTTAAACGCATTTTCTCCTCGAGAGAAACATGATTTCACTAAAAACTTTATAGTTTAAACATGCCTGTTGTACAAGTCTGCAAACATTCAGAGCCTTAAAATAGGGTTTTCACCTATGTGTTTTTTGCTGAGAAACCTTCTATTTCAATGTTCTGTGCGTTTTCAGACACGTACAATATGTATTTTAGCGTTTCTGATGAAATCCCTCCTTTTAAATGCATTTTCTCACAGAAAATGCGTCTCTCAACATAGGAAAATGGCTTTTTAAAAAAAGCATATTCTGGTCGAGAAAATGTGTTTTAAACAATAAAAACGACTCCCGGCCTTATTTAATTCACATTTTTACTTTTGGTAACCTAGCACGTATTCATAACGCAATAAACCTTTTTATCGCGTTAAACGCCTTTTCTCGACAAGAAAAGCACAATTTCATCAAAAACAAACAAAACAAGAAAAATGAATCTATTCAACAAGTCTGCAACACATCCTTAAGAGTTACATGATTCCACACAATGTCAATGTGCAATTTCTCCAGTTTTGATCATTGTTTAGGTTGTTGGTAGCTTGGTCCAATGCCAAACACAGTGAATCCTTTTTATGGCTTTAAACGCATTTTCTCCTCGAGAGAAACATGATTTCACTAAAAACGTTATAGTTTAAACATGCCTGTTGTACAAGTCTGCAAACATTCAGAGCCTTAAAATAGGGTTTTCACCTATGTGTTTTTTGCTGAGAAACCTTCTATTTCAATGTTCTGTGCGTTTTCAGACACGTACAATATGTATTTTAGCGTTTCTGATGAAATCTCTCCTTTTAAATGCATTTTCTCACAGAAAATGCGTCTCTCGACATAGGAAAATGGCTTTTAAAAAAAAGCATATTCTGGTCGAGAAATCGTGTTTTAAACAATAAAAACGACTCCCGGCCTTATTTAGTTCACATTTTTACTTTTGGTAACCCAGCCCGTATTCATAATGCACTAAACCTTTTTATCGCGTTTAACGCCTTTTCTCGACAAGAAAAGCACAATTTCATCAAAAACAAACAAAACAAGAAAAATGAACCTATTCAACAAGTCTGCAACACATCCTTAAGAGTTACATGATTTCACCCAATGTCAATGTGTAATTTCTCCAGTTCTGATCATTGTTTAGGTTGTTGGTAGCTTGGTCCAATGCCAAACACAGTGAATCCTTTTTATGGCTTTAAACGCATTTTCTCCTCGAGAGAAACATGATTTCACTAAAAACGTTATAGTTTAAACATGCCTGTTGTACAAGTCTGCAAACATTCAGAGCCTTAAAATAGGGTTTTCACCAATGTGTTTTTTGCTGAGAAACCTTCTATTTCAAGGTTCTGTGCGTTTTCAGACACGTACAATATGTATTTTAAGTGTTTCTGATGAAATCCCTCCTTTTAAATGCATTTTGTCACAGAAAATGATTTTCTCGCCTTGGGAAAATGGCTTTTTTGAAAAACCATATTCTGGTCGAGAAATCGTGTTTTAAACAATAAAAACGACTCCCGGCCTTATTTAATTCACATTTTTAATTTTGGTAACCTAGCCCGTATTCATAACGCACTAAACCTTTTTATCGCGTTAAACGCCCTTTCTCGACAAGAAAAGCACAATTTCATCAAAAACAAACAAAACAAGACAAATGAATCTATTCAACAAGTCTGCAACACATCCTTAAGAGTTACATGATTTCACACAATGTCAATGTGCAATTTCTCCAGTTCTGATCATTGTTTAGGTTGTTGGTAGCTTGGTCCAATGCCAAACACAGTGAATCCTTTTTATGGCTTTAAACGCATTTTCTCCTCGAGAGAAACATGATTTCACTAAAAACGTTATAGTTTAAACATGCCTGTTGTACAAGTCTGCAAACATTCAGAGCCTTAAAATAGGGTTTTCACCTATGTGTTTTTTGCTGAGAAACCTTCTATTTCAATGTTCTGTGCGTTTTCAGACACGTACAATATGTATTTTAGCGTTTTTGATGAAATCTCTCCTTTTAAATGCATTTTCTCACAGAAAATGCGTCTCTCGACATAGGAAAATGGCTTTTAAAAAAAAGCATATTCTGGTCGAGAAATCGTGTTTTAAACAATAAAAACGACTCCCGGCCTTATTTAGTTCACATTTTTACTTTTGGTAACCTAGCCCGTATTCATAACGCACTAAACCTTTTTATCGCGTTAAACGCCTTTTCTCGACAAGAAAAGCACAATTTCATCAAAAACAAACAAAACAAGAAAAATGAATCTATTCAACAAATCTGCAACACATCCTTAAGAGTTACATGATTTCACACAATGTCAATGTGCAATTTCTCCAGTTCTGATCATTGTTTAGGTTGTTGGTAGCTTGGTCCAATGCCAAACACAGTGAATCCTTTTTATGGCTTTAAACGCATTTTCTCCTCGAGAGAAACATGATTTCAAAAAAAACGTTATAGTTTAAACATGCCTCTTGTACAAGTCTGCAAACATTCAGAGCCTTAAAATAGGGTTTTCACCTATGTGTTTTTTGCTGAGAAACCTTCTATTTCAATGTTCTGTGCGTTTTCAGACACGTACAATATGTATTTTAGCGTTTCTGATGAAATCTCTCCTTTTAAATGCATTTTCTCACAGAAAATGCGTCTCTCGACATAGGAAAATGGCTTTTAAAAAAAAGCATATTCTGGTCGAGAAATCGTGTTTTAAACAATAAAAACGACTCCCGGCCTTATTTAGTTCACATTTTTACTTTTGGTAACCTAGCCCGTATTCATAACGCACTAAACCTTTTTATCGCGTTAAACGCCTTTTCTCGACAAGAAAAGCACAATTTCATCAAAAACAAACAAAACAAGAAAAATGAACCTATTCAACAAGTCTGCAACACATCCTTAAGAGTTACATGATTTCACCCAATGTCAATGTGTAATTTCTCCAGTTCTGATCATTGTTTAGGTTGTTGGTAGCTTGGTCCAATTCCAAACACAGTGAATCCTTTTTATGGCTTTAAACGCATTTTCTCCTCGAGAGAAACATGATTTCACTAAAAACGTTATAGTTTAAACATGCCTGTTGTACAAGTCTGCAAACATTCAGAGCCTTAAAATAGGGTTTTCACCTATGTGTTTTTTGCTGAGAAACCTTCTATTTCAAGGTTCTGTGCGTTTTCAGACACGTACAATATGTATTTTAGCGTTTCTGATGAAATCTCTCCTTTTAAATGCATTTGGTCACAGAAAATGATTTTCTCGCCTTGGGAAAATGGCTTTTTTGAAAAACCATATTCTGGTCGAGAAATCGTGTTTTAAACAATAAAAACGACTCCCGGCCTTATTTAGTTCACATTTTTACTTTTGGTAACCTAGCACGTACTCATAACGCACTAAACCTTTGTATCACGTTAAACGCCTTTTCTCGACAAGAAAAGCACAATTTCATCAAAAACAAACAAAACAAGAAAAATGAATCTATTCAACAAGTCTGCAACACATCCTTAAGAGTTACATGATTTCACCCAATGTCAATGTGCAATTTCTCCAGTTCTGATCATTGTTTAGGTTGTTGGTAGCTTGGTCCAATGCCAAACACAGTGAATCCTTTTTATGGCTTTAAACGCATTTTCTCCTCGAGAGAAACATGATTTCACTAAAAACGTTATAGTTTAAACATGCCTGTTGTACAAGTCTGCAAACATTCAGAGCCTTAAAATAGGGTTTTCACCTATGTGTTTTTTTGGTGAAAAACCTTCTATTTCAATGTTCTGTGCGTTTTCAGACACGTACAATATGTATTTTAGCGTTTCTGATGAAATCTCTCCTTTTAAATGCATTTTGTCACAGAAAATGCGTCTCTCGACATAGGAAAATGCCTTTGAAAAAAAAGCATATTCTGGTCGAGAAATCGTGTTTTAAACAATAAAAACGACTCCCGGCCTTATTTAGTTCACATTTTTACTTTTGGTAACCTAGCCCGTATTCATAACGTACTAAACCTTTTTATCGCGTTAAACGCCTTTTCTCGACAAGAAAAGCACAATTTCATCAAAAACAAACAAAACAAGAAAAATGAATCTATTCAACAAGTCTGCAACACATCCTTAAGAGTTACATGATTTCACCCAATGTCAATGTGCAATTTCTCCAGTTCTGATCATTGTTTAGGTTGTTGGTAGCTTGGTCCAATGCCAAACACAGTGAATCCTTTTTATGGCTTTAAACGCATTTTCTCCTCGAGAGAAACATGATTTCACTAAAAACGTTATAGTTTAAACATGCCTGCTATACAAGTCTGCAAACATTCAGAGCCTTAAAATAGGGTTTTCACCAATGTGTTTTTTGCTGAGAAACCTTCTATTTCAAGGTTCTGTGCGTTTTCAGACACGTACAATATGTATTTTAAGTGTTTCTGATGAAATCCCTCCTTTTAAATGCATTTTGTCACAGAAAATGATTTTCTCGCCTTGGGAAAATGGCTTTTTTGAAAAACCATATTCTGGTCGAGAAATCGTGTTTTAAACAATAAAAACGAGTCCCGGCCTTATTTAGTTCACATTTTTACTTTTGGTAACCTAGCACGTACTCATAACGCACTAAACCTTTGTATCACGTTAAACGCCTTTTCTCGACAAGAAAAGCACAATTTCATCAAAAACAAACAAAACAAGAAAAATGAATCTATTCAACAAGTCTGCAACACATCCTTAAGAGTTACATGATTTCACACAATGTCAATGTGCAATTTCTCCAGTTCTGATCATTGTTTAGGTTGTTGGTAGCTTGGTCCAATGCCAAACACAGTGAATCCTTTTTATGGCTTTAAACGCATTTTCTCCTCGAGAGAAACATGATTTCACTAAAAACGTTATAGTTTAAACATGCCTGTTGTACAAGTCTGCAAACATTCAGAGCCTTAAAATAGGGTTTTCACCTATGTGTTTTTTTGCTGAGAAACCTTCTATTTCAATGTTCTGTGCGTTTTCAGACACGTACAATATGTATTTTAGCGTTTCTGATGAAATCTCTCCTTTTAAATGCATTTTCTCACAGAAAATGCGTCTCTCGACATAGGAAAATGGCTTTTAAAAAAACCATATTCTGGTCGAGAAATCGTGTTTTAAACAATAAAAACGACTCCCGGCCTTATTTAGTTCACATTTTTACTTTTGGTAACCTAGCCCGTATTCATAACGCACTAAACCTTTTTATCGCGTTAAACGCCTTTTCTCGACAAGAAAAGCACAATTTCATCAAAAACAAACAAAACAAGAAAAATGAACCTATTCAACAAGTCTGCAACACATCCTTAAGATTTACATGATTTCACCCAATGTCAATGTGTAATTTCTCCAGTTCTGATCATTGTTTAGGTTGTTGGTAGCTTGGTCCAATTCAAAACACAGTGAATCCTTTTTATGGCTTAAACGCATTTTCTCCTCGAGAGAAACATGATTTCACTAAAAACGTTATAGTTTAAACATGCCTGCTATACAAGTCTGCAAACATTCAGAGCCTTAAAATAGGGTTTTCACCAATGTGTTTTTTGCTGAGAAACCTTCTATTTCAAGGTTCTGTGCGTTTTCAGACACGTACAATATGTATTTTAAGTGTTTCTGATGAAATCCCTCCTTTTAAATGCATTTTGTCACAGAAAATGATTTTCTCGCCTTGGGAAAATGGCTTTTTTGAAAAACCATATTCTGGTCGAGAAATCGTGTTTTAAACAATAAAAACGACTCCCGGCCTTATTTAGTTCACATTTTTACTTTTGGTAACCTAGCACGTACTCATAACGCACTAAACCTTTGTATCACGTTAAACGCCTTTTCTCGACAAGAAAAGCACAATTTCATCAAAAACAAACAAAACAAGAAAAATGAATCTATTCAACAAGTCTACAACACATCCTTAAGAGTTACATGATTTCACACAATGTCAATGTGCAATTTCTCCAGTTCTGATCATTGTTTAGGTTGTTGGTAGCTTGGTCCAATGCCAAACACAGTGAATCCTTTTTATGGCTTTAAACGCATTTTCTCCTCGAGAGAAACATGATTTCACTAAAAACGTTATAGTTTAAACATGCCTGCTGTACAAGTCTGCAAACATTCAGAGCCTTAAAATAGGGTTTTCACCAATGTGTTTTTTGCTGAGAAACCTTCTATTTCAAGGTTCTGTGCGTTTTCAGACACGTACAATATGTATTTTAAGTGTTTCTGATGAAATCCCTCCTTTTAAATGCATTTTGTCACAGAAAATGATTTTCTCGCCTTGGGAAAATGGCTTTTATAAAAAGCATATTCTGGTCGAGAAATCGTGTTTTAAACAATAAAAACGACTCCCGGCCTTATTTAGTTCACATTTTTACTTTTGGTAACCTAGCACGTTTTCATAACGCACTAAACCTTTTTATCGCGTTAAACGCCTTTTCTCGACAAGAAAAGCACAATTTCATCAAAAACAAACAAAATAAGAAATTAATCCATTCAACAAGTCTGCAACACATCCTTAAGAGTTACATGATTTCACCCAATGTCAATGTGTAATTTCTCCAGTTCTAATCATTGTTTAGGTTGTTGGTAGCTTGGTCCAATTCAAAACACAGTGAATCCTTTTTATGGCTTTAAACGCATTTTCTCCTCGAGAGAAACATGATTTGACTAAAAACGTTATAGTTAAAACATGCCTGTTGTACAAGTCTGCAAACATTCAGAGCCTTAAAATAGGGTTTTCACCAATGTGTTTTTTGCTGAGAAACCTTCTATTTCAAGGTTCTGTGCGTTTTCAGACACGTACAATATGTATTTTAAGTGTTTCTGATGAAATCCCTCCATTTAAATGCATTTTGTCACAGAAAATGATTTTCTCGCCTTGGGAAAATGGCTTTTTTGAAAAACCATATTCTGGTCGAGAAATCCTGTTTTAAACAATAAAAACGACTCCCGGCCTTATTTAGTTCACATTTTTACTTTTGGTAACCTAGCACGTACTCATAACGCACTAAACCTTTGTATCACGTTAAACGCCTTTTCTCGACAAGAAAAGCACAATTTCATCAAAAACAAACAAAACAAGAAAAATGAATCTATTCAACAAGTCTGCAACACATCCTTAAGAGTTACATGATTTCACACAATGTCAATGTGCAATTTCTCCAGTTCTGATCATTGTTTAGGTTGTTGGTAGCTTGGTCCAATGCCAAACACAGTGAATCCTTTTTATGGCTTTAAAATCATTTTCTCCTCGAGAGAAACATGATTTCACTAAAAACGTTAAAGTTTAAACATGCCTGTTGTACAAGTCTGCAAACATTCAGAGCCTTAAAATAGGGTTTTCACCTATGTGTTTTTTGCTGAGAAACCTTCTATTTCAATGTTCTGTGCGTTTTCAGACACGTACAATATGTATTTTAGCGTTTCTGATGAAATCTCTCCTTTTAAATGCATTTTGTCACAGAAAATGATTTTCTCGCCTTGGGAAAATGGCTTTTTTGAAAAACCATATTCTGGTCGAGAAATCGTGTTTTAAACAATAAAAACGACTCCCGGCCTTATTTAGTTCACATTTTTACTTTTGGTAACCTAGCACGTACTCATAACGCACTAAAACTTTTTATCGCGTTAAACGCCTTTTCTCGACAAGAAAAGCACAATTTCATCAAAAACAAACAAAACAAGAAAAATGAATATATTCAACAAGTCTGCAACACATCCTTAAGAGTTACATGATTTCACCCAATGTCAATGTGTAATTTCTCCAGTTCTGATCATTGTTTAGGTTGTTGGTAGCTTGGTCCAATTCAAAACACAGTGAATCCTTTTTATGGCTTTAAACGCATTTTCTCCTCGAGAGAAACATGATTTCACTAAAAACGTTATAGTTTAAACATGCCTGTTGTACAAGTCTGCAAACATTCAGAGCCTTAAAATAGGGTTTTCACCAATGTGTTTTTTGCTGAGAAACCTTCAATTTCAAGGTTCTGTGCGTTTTCAGACACGTACAATATGTATTTTAAGTGTTTCTGATGAAATCTCTCCTTTTAAATGCATTTTCTCACAGAAAATGCGTCTCTCGACATAGGAAAATGCCTTTTAAAAAAAAGCATATTCTGGTCGAGAAATCGTGTTTTAAACAATAAAAACGACTCCCGGCCTTATTTAGTTCACATTTTTACTTTTGGTAACCTAGCACGTACTCATAACGCACTAAACCTTTTTATCGCGTTAAACGCCTTTTCTCGAAAAGAAAAGCACAATTTTATCAAAAACAAACAAAACAAGAAAAATGAACCTATTCAACAAGTCTGCAACACATCCTTAAGAGTTACATGATTTCACCCAATGTCAATGTGTAATTTCTCCAGTTCTGATCATTGTTTAGGTTGTTGGTAGCTTGGTCCAATTCAAAACACAGTGAATCCTTTTTATGGCTTTAAACGCATTTTCTCCTCGAGAGAAACATGATTTCACTAAAAACGTTATAGTTTAAACATGCCTGTTGTACAAGTCTGCAAACATTCAGAGCCTTAAAATAGGGTTTTCACCAATGTGTTTTTTGCTGAGAAACCTTCTATTTCAAGGTTCTGTGCGTTTTCAGACACGTACAATATGTATTTTAAGTGTTTCTGATGAAATCCCTCCTTTTAAATGCATTTTGTCACAGAAAATGATTTTCTCGCCTTGGTAAAATGGCTTTTTTGAAAAACCATATTCTGGTCGAGAAATCGTGTTTTAAACAATAAAAACGACTCCCGGCCTTATTTAGTTCACATTTTTACTTTTGGTAACCTAGCACGTACTGATAACGCACTAAACCTTTTTATCGCGTTAAACGCCTTTTCTCGACAAGAAAAGCACAATTTCATCAAAAACAAACAAAACAAGAAAAATGAACCTATTCAACAAGTCTGCAACACATCCTTAAGAGTTACATGATTTCACCCAATGTCAATGTGTAATTTCTCCAGTTCTGATCATTGTTTAGGTTGTTGGTAGCTTGGTCCAATTCAAAACACAGTGAATCCTTTTTATGGCTTTAAACGCATTTTCTCCTCGAGAGAAACATGATTTCACTAAAAACGTTATAGTTTAAACATGCCTGTTGTACAAGTCTGCAAACATTCAGAGCCTTAAAATAGTTTTTTCACCTATGTGTTTTTTGCTGAGAAACCTTCTATTTCAATGTTCTGTATGTTTTCAGACACGTACAATATGTATTTTAGCGTTTCTGATGAAATCTCTCCTTTTAAATGCATTTTCTCACAGAAAATGCGTCTCTCGACATAGGAAAATGGCTTTTAAAAAAAAGCATATTCTGGTCGAGAAATCGTGTTTTAAACAATAAAAACGACTCCCGGCCTTATTTAGTTCACATTTTTACTTTTGGTAACCTAGCCCGTATTCATAACGCACTAAACCTTTTTATCGCGTTAAACGACTTTTCTCGACAAGAAAAGCACAATTTCATCAAAAACAAACAAAACAAGAAATTAATCCATTCAACAAGTCTGCAACACATCCTTAAGAGTTACATGATTTCACCCAATGTCAATGTGTAATTTCTCCAGTTCTAATCATTGTTTAGGTTGTTGGTAGCTTGGTCCAATTCAAAACACAGTGAATCCTTTTTATGGCTTTAAACGCATTTTCTCCTCGAGAGAAACATGATTTGACTAAAAACGTTATAGTTAAAACATGCCTGTTGTACAAGTCTGCAAACATTCAGAGCCTTAAAATAGGGTTTTCACCAATGTGTTTTTTGCTGAGAAACCTTCTATTTCAAGGTTCTGTGCGTTTTCAGACACGTACAATATGTATTTTAAGTGTTTCTGATGAAATCCCTCCTTTTAAATGCATTTTGTCACAGAAAATGATTTTCTCGCCTTGGGAAAATGGCTTTTTTGAAAAACCATATTCTGGTCGAGAAATCGTGTTTTAAACAATAAAAACGACTCCCGGCCTTATTTAGTTCACATTTTTACTTTTGGTAACCTAGCACGTACTCATAACGCACTAAACCTTTGTATCACGTTAAACGCCTTTTCTCGACAAGAAAAGCACAATTTCATCAAAAACAAACAAAACAAGAAAAATGAATCTATTCAACAAGTCTGCAACACATCCTTAAGAGTTACATGATTTCACACAATGTCAATGTGCAATTTCTCCAGTTCTGATCATTGTTTAGGTTGTTGGTAGCTTGGTCCAATGCCAAACACAGTGAATCCTTTTTATGGCTTTAAAATCATTTTCTCCTCGAGAGAAACATGATTTCACTAAAAACGTTAAAGTTTAAACATGCCTGTTGTACAAGTCTGCAAACATTCAGAGCCTTAAAATAGGGTTTTCACCTATGTGTTTTTTGCTGAGAAACCTTCTATTTCAATGTTCTGTGCGTTTTCAGACACGTACAATATGTATTTTAGCGTTTCTGATGAAATCTCTCCTTTTAAATGCATTTTCTCACAGAAAATGCGTCTCTCGACATAGGAAAATGGCTTTTAAAAAAAAGCATATTCTGGTCGAGAAATCGTGTTTTAAACAATAAAAACGACTCCCGGCCTTATTTAGTTCACATTTTTACTTTTGGTAACCTAGCCCGTATTCATAACGCACTAAACCTTTTTATCGCGTTAAACGCCTTTTCTCGACAAGAAAAGCACAATTTCATCAAAAACAAACAAAACAAGAAAAATGAATATATTCAACAAGTCTGCAACACATCCTTAAGAGTTACATGATTTCACCCAATGTCAATGTGTAATTTCTCCAGTTCTGATCATTGTTTAGGTTGTTGGTAGCTTGGTCCAATTCAAAACACAGTGAATCCTTTTTATGGCTTTAAACGCATTTTCTCCTCGAGAGAAACATGATTTCACTAAAAACGTTATAGTTTAAACATGCCTGTTGTACAAGTCTGCAAACATTCAGAGCCTTAAAATAGGGTTTTCACCAATGTGTTTTTTGCTGAGAAACCTTCTATTTCAAGGTTCTGTGCGTTTTCAGACACGTACAATATGTATTTTAAGTGTTTCTGATGAAATCTCTCCTTTTAAATGCATTTTCTCACAGAAAATGCGTCTCTCGTCATAGGAAAACGCCTTTTAAAAAAAAGCATAGTCTGGTCGAGAAATCGTGTTTTAAACAATAAAAACGACTCCCTGCCTTTTTTAGTTCACATTTTTACTTTTGGTAACCTAGCACGTACTCATAACGCACTAAACCTTTGTATCGCGTTAAACGCCTTTTCTCGACAAGAAAAGCACAATTTCATCAAAAACAAACAAAACAAGAAAAATGAATCTATTCAACAAGTCTGCAACACATCCTTAAGAGTTACATGATTTCACACAATGTCAATGTGTAATTTCTCCAGTTCTGATCATTGTTTAGGTTGTTGGTAGCTTGGTCCAATTCAAAACACAGTGAATCCTTTTTATGGCTTTAAACGCATTTTCTCCTCGAGAGAAACATGATTTGACTAAAAACGTTATAGTTTAAACATGCCTGTTGTACAAGTCTGCAAACATTCAGAGCCTTAAAATAGGGTTTTCACCAATGTGTTTTTTGCTGAAAAACCTTCTATTTCAATGTTCTGTGCGTTTTCAGACACGAGCAATATGTATTTTAGCGTTTCTGATGAAATATCTCCTTTTAAATGCATTTTCTCACAGAAAATGCGTCTCTCGACATAGGAAAATGGCTTTTAAAAAAAAGCATATTCTGGTCGAGAAATCGTGTTTTAAACAATAAAAACGACTCCGGGCCTTATTTAGTTCACATTTTTACTTTTGGTAACCTAGCCCGTACTCATAACGCACTAAACCTTTTTATCGCGTTAAACGCCTTTTCTCGACAAAAAAAGCACAATTTCATCAAAAACAAACATAACAAGAAAAATGAACCTATTCAACAAGTCTGCAACACATCCTTAAGAGTTACATGATTTCACCCAATGTCAATGTGTAATTTCTCCAGTTCTGATCATTGTTTAGGTTGTTGGTAGCTTGGTCCAATTCAAAACACAGTGAATCCTTTTTATGGCTTTAAACGCATTTTCTCCTCGAGAGAAACATGATTTCACTAAAAACGTTATAGTTTAAACATGCCTGTTGTACAAGTCTGCAAACATTCAGAGCCTTAAAATAGGGTTTTCACCAATGTGTTTTTTGCTGAGAAACCTTCTATTTCAAGGTTCTGTGCGTTTTCAGACACGTACAATATGTATTTTAAGTGTTTCTGATGAAATCCCTCCTTTTAAATGCATTTTGTCACAGAAAATGATTTTCTCGCCTTGGTAAAATGGCTTTTTTGAAAAACCATATTCTGGTCGAGAAATCGTGTTTTAAACAATAAAAACGACTCCCGGCCTTATTTAGTTCACATTTTTACTTTTGGTAACCTAGCACTTACTCATAACGCACTAAACCTTTTTATCGCGTTAAACGCCTTTTCTCGACAAGAAAAGCACAATTTCATCAAAAACAAACAAAACAAGAAAAATGAACCTATTCAACAAGTCTGCAACACATCCTTAAGAGTTACATGATTTCACCCAATGTCAATGTGTAATTTCTCCAGTTCTGATCATTGTTTAGGTTGTTGGTAGCTTGGTCCAATTCAAAACACAGTGAATCCTTTTTATGGCTTTAAACGCATTTTCTCCTCGAGAGAAACATGATTTCACTAAAAACGTTATAGTTTAAACATGCCTGTTGTACAAGTCTGCAAACATTCAGAGCCTTAAAATAGGGTTTTCACCTATGTGTTTTTTGCTGAGAAACCTTCTATTTCAATGTTCTGTGCGTTTTCAGACACGTACAATATGTATTTTAGCGTTTCTGATGAAATCTCTCCTTTTAAATGCATTTTCTCACAGAAAATGCGTCTCTCGACATAGGAAAATGGCTTTTAAAAAAAGCATATTCTGGTCGAGAAATCGTGTTTTAAACAATAAAAACGACTCCCGGCCTTATTTAGTTCACATTTTACTTTTGGTAACCTAGCCCGTATTCATAACGCACTAAACCTTTTTATCGCGTTAAACGACTTTTCTCGACAAGAAAAGCACAATTTCATCAAAAACAAACAAAACAAGAAAAATGAACCTATTCAACAAGTCTGCAACACATCCTTAAGAGTTACATGATTTCACCCAATGTCAATGTGTAATTTCTCCAGTTCTGATCATTGTTTAGGTTGTTGGTAGCTTGGTCCAATGCCAAACACAGTGAATCCTTTTTATGGCTTTAAAATCATTTTCTCCTCGAGAGAAACATGATTTCACTAAAAACGTTATAGTTTAAACATGCCTGTTGTACAAGTCTGCAAACATTCAGAGCCTTAAAATAGGGTTTTCACCTATGTGTTTTTTGCTGAGAAACCTTCTATTTCAATGTTCTGTGCGTTTTCAGACACGTACAATATGTATTTTAGCGTTTCTGATGAAATCTCTCCTTTTAAATGCATTTTCTGACAGAAAATGCGTCTCTCGACATAGGAAAATGGCTTTTAAAAAAAAGCATATTCTGGTCGAGAAATCGTGTTTTAAACAATAAAAACGACTCCCGGCCTTATTTAGTTCACATTTTTACTTTTGGTAACATAGCCCGTATTCATAACGCACTAAACCTTTTTATCGCGTTAAACGCCTTTTCTCGACAAGAAAAGCACAATTTCATCAAAAACAAACAAAACAAGAAAAATGAACCTATTCAACAAGTCTGCAACACATCCTTAAGAGTTACATGATTTCACCCAATGTCAATGTGTAATTTCTCCAGTTCTGATCATTGTTTAGGTTGTTGGTAGCTTGGTCCAATTCAAAACACAGTGAATCCTTTTTATGGCTTTAAACGCATTTTCTCCTCGAGAGAAACATGATTTCACTAAAAACGTTATAGTTTAAACAAGCCTGTTGTACAAGTCTGCAAACATTCAGAGCCTTAAAATAGGGTTTTCACCTATGTGTTTTTTGCTGAGAAACCTTCTATTTCAAGGTTCTGTGCGTTTTCAGACACGTACAATATGTATTTTAAGTGTTTCTGATGAAATCCCTCCTTTTAAATGCATTTTGTCACAGAAAATGATTTTCTCGCCTTGGGAAAATGGCTTTTTTGAAAAACCATATTCTGGTCGAGAAATCGTGTTTTAAACAATAAAAACGACTCCCGGCCTTATTTAGTTCACATTTTTACTTTTGGTAACCTAGCACGTACTCATAACGCACTAAACCTTTGTATCACGTTAAACGCCTTTTCTCGACAAGAAAAGCACAATTTCATCAAAAACAAACAAAACAAGAAAAATGAACCTATTCAACAAGTCTGCAACACCATCCTTAAGAGTTACATGATTTCACCCAATGTCAATGTGTAATTTCTCCAGTTCTGATCATTGTTTAGGTTGTTGGTAGCTTGGTCCAATGCCAAACACAGTGAATCCTTTTTATGGCTTTAAACGCATTTTCTCCTCGAGAGAAACATGATTTCACTAAAAACGTTATAGTTTAAACATGCCTGTTGTACAAGTCTGCAAACATTCAGAGCCTTAAAATAGGGTTTTCACCTATGTGTTTTTTGCTGAGAAACCTTCTATTTCAATGTTCTGTGCGTTTTCAGACACGTACAATATGTATTTTAGCGTTTCTGATGAAATCTCTCCTAATAAATGCATTTTCTCACAGAAAATGCGTCTCTCGACATAGGAAAATGGCTTTTAAAAAAAAGCATATTCTGGTCGATAAATCGTGTTTTAAACAATAAAAACGACTCCCGGCCTTATTTAGTTCACATTTTTACTTTTGGTAACATAGCCCGTATTCATAACGCACTAAACCTTTTTATCGCGTTAAACGCCTTTTCTCGACAAGAAAAGCACAATTTCATCAAAAACAAACAAAACAAGAAAAATGAACCTATTCAACAAGTCTGCAACACATCCTTAAGAGTTACATGATTTCACCCAATGTCAATGTGTAATTTATCCAGTTCTGATCATTGTTTAGGTTGTTGGTAGCTTGGTCCAATTCAAAACACAGTGAATCCTTTTTATGGCTTTAAACGCATTTTCTCCTCGAGAGAAACATGATTTCACTAAAAACGTTATAGTTTAAACAAGCCTGTTGTACAAGTCTGCAAACATTCAGAGCCTTAAAATAGGGTTTTCACCTATGTGTTTTTTGCTGAGAAACCTTCTATTTCAAGGTTCTGTGCGTTTTCAGACACGTACAATATGTATTTTAAGTGTTTCTGATGAAATCCCTCCTTTTAAATGCATTTTGTCACAGAAAATGATTTTCTCGCCTTGGGAAAATGGCTTTTTTGAAAAACCGTATTCTGGTCGAGAAATCGTGTTTTAAACAATAAAAACGACTCCCGGCCTTATTTAGTTCACATTTTTACTTTTGGTAACCTAGCCCGTATTCATAACGCACTAAACCTTTTTATCGCGTTAAACGACTTTTCTCGACAAGAAAAGCACAATTTCATCAAAAACAAACAAAAAAAGAAAAATGAACCTATTCAACAAGTCTGCAACACATCCTTAAGAGTTACATGATTTCACCCAATGTCAATGTGTAATTTCTCCAGTTCTGATCATTGTTTAGGTTGTTGGTAGCTTGGTCCAATGCCAAACACAGTGAATCCTTTTTATGGCTTTAAAATCATTTTCTCCTCGAGAGAAACATGATTTCACTAAAAACGTTATAGTTTAAACATGCCTGTTGTACAAGTCTGCAAACATTCAGAGCCTTAAAATAGGGTTTTCACCTATGTGTTTTTTGCTGAGAAACCTTCTATTTCAATGTTCTGTGCGTTTTCAGACACGCACAATATGTATTTTAGCGTTTCTGATGAAATCTCTCCTTTTAAATGCATTTTCTCACAGAAAATGCGTCTCTCGACATAGGAAAATGGCTTTTAAAAAAAGCATATTCTGGTCGAGAAATCGTGTTTTAAACAATAAAAACGACTCCCGGCCTTATTTAGTTCACATTTTTACTTTTGGTAACCTAGCCCGTATTCATAACGCACTAAACCTTTTTATCGCGTTAAACGACTTTTCTCGACAAGAAAAGCACAATTTCATCAAAAACAAACAAAACAAGAAAAATGAACCTATTCAACAAGTCTGCAACACATCCTTAAGAGTTACATGATTTCACCCAATGTCAATGTGTAATTTCTCCAGTTCTGATCATTGTTTAGGTTGTTGGTAGCTTGGTCCAATGCCAAACACAGTGAATCCTTTTTATGGCTTTAAAATCATTTTCTCCTCGAGAGAAACATGATTTCACTAAAAACGTTATAGTTTAAACATGCCTGTTGTACAAGTCTGCAAACATTCAGAGCCTTAAAATAGGGTTTTCACCTATGTGTTTTTTGCTGAGAAACCTTCTATTTCAATGTTCTGTGCGTTTTCAGACACGTACAATATGTATTTTAGCGTTTCTGATGAAATCTCTCCTTTTAAATGCATTTTCTCACAGAAAATGCGTCTCTCGACATAGGAAAATGGCTTTTAAAAAAAAGCATATTCTGGTCGAGAAATCGTGTTTTAAACAATAAAAACGACTCCCGGCCTTATTTAGTTCACATTTTTTCTTTTGGTAACCTAGCCCGTATTCATAACGCACTAAACCTTTTTATCGCGTTAAACGCCTTTTCTCGACAAGAAAAGCACAATTTCATCAAAAACAAACAAAACAAGAAAAATGAACCTATTCAACAAGTCTGCAACACATCCTTAAGAGTTACATGATTTCACCCAATGTCAATGTGCAATTTCTCCAGTTCTGATCATTGTTTAGGTTGTTGGTAGCTTGGTCCAATTCAAAACACAGTGAATCCTTTTTATGGCTTTAAACGCATTTTCTCCTCGAGAGAAACATGATTTGACTAAAAACGTTATAGTTTAAACATGCCTGTTGTACAAGTCTGCAAACATTCAGAGCCTTAAAATAGGGTTTTCACCAATGTGTTTTTTGCTGAGAAACCTTCTATTTCAAGGTTCTGTGCGTTTTCAGACACGTACAATATGTATTTTAAGTGTTTCTGATGAAATCCCTCCTTTTAAATGCATTTAGTCACAGAAAATGGTTTTCTCGCCTTGGGAAAATGGCTTTTTTGAAAAACCATATTCTGGTCGAGAAATCGTGTTTTAAACAATAAAAACGACTCCCGGCCTTATTTAGTTCACATTTTTACTTTTGGTAACCTAGCACGTACTCATAACGCACTAAACCTTTGTATCACGTTAAACGCCTTTTCTCGACAAGAAAAGCACAATTTCATCAAAAACAAACAAAACAAGAAAAATGAATCTATTCAACAAGTCTGCAACACATCCTTAAGAGTTACATGATTTCACACAATGTCAATGTGCAATTTCTCCAGTTCTGATCATTTTTTAGGTTGTTGGTAGCTTGGTCCAATGCCAAACACAGTGAATCCTTTTTATGGCTTTAAACGCATTTTCTCCTCGAGAGAAACATGATTTCACTAAAAACGTTATAGTTTAAACATGCCTGTTGTACAAGTCTGCAAACATTCAGAGCCTTAAAATAGGGTTTTCACCAATGTGTTTTTTGCTGAGAAACCTTCTATTTCAAGGTTCTGTGCGTTTTCAGACACGTACAATATGTATTTTAAGTGTTTCTGATGAAATCCCTCCATTTAAATGCATTTTGTCACAGAAAATGATTTTCTCGCCTTGGGAAAATGGCTTTTTTGAAAAACCATATTCTGGTCGAGAAATCGTGTTTTAAACAATAAAAACGACTCCCGGCCTTATTTAGTTCACATTTTTACTTTTGGTAACCTAGCACGTACTCATAACGCACTAAACCTTTGTATCACGTTAAACGCCTTTTCTCGACAAGAAAAGCACAATTTCATCAAAAACAAACAAAACAAGAAAAATGAATCTATTCAACAAGTCTGCAACACATCCTTAAGAGTTACATGATTTCACACAATGTCAATGTGCAATTTCTCCAGTTCTGATCATTGTTTAGGTTGTTGGTAGCTTGGTCCAATGCCAAACACAGTGAATCCTTTTTATGGCTTTAAACGCATTTTCTCCTCGAGAGAAACATGATTTCACTAAAAACGTTATAGTTTAAACATGCCTGTTGTACAAGTCTGCAAACATTCAGAGCCTTAAAATAGGGTTTTCACCTATGTGTTTTTTGCTGAGAAACCTTCTATTTCAATGTTCTGTGCGTTTTCAGACACGTACAATATGTATTTTAGCGTTTCTGATGAAATCTCTCCTTTTAAATGCATTTTCTCACAGAAAATGCGTCTCTCGACATAGGAAAATGGCTTTTAAAAAAAAGCATATTCTGGTCGAGAAATCGTGTTTTAAACAATAAAAACGACTCCCGGCCTTATTTAGTTCACATTTTTACTTTTGGTAACCTAGCACGTTTTCATAACGCACTAAACCTTTTTATCGCGTTAAACGCCTTTTCTCGACAAGAAAAGCACAATTTCATCAAAAACAAACAAAACAAGAAAAATGAACCTATTCAACAAGTCTGCAACACATCCTTAAGAGTTACATGATTTCACCCAATGTCAATGTGTAATTTCTCCAGTTCTGATCATTTGTTTAGGTTGTTGGTAGCTTGGTCCAATTCCAAACACAGTGAATCCTTTTTATGGCTTTAAACGCATTTTCTCCTCGAGAGAAACATGATTTCACTAAAAACGTTACAGTTTAAACATGCCTGTTGTACAAGTCTGCAAACATTCAGAGCCTTAAAATAGGGTTTTCACCAATGTGTTTTTTGCTGAGAAACCTTCTATTTCAAGGTTCTGTGCGTTTTCAGACACGTACAATATGTATTTTAAGTGTCTCTGATGAAATCCCTCCTTTTAAATGCATTTAGTCACAGAAAATGATTTTCTGGCCTTGGGAAAATGGCTTTTTTGAAAAACCATATTCTGGTCGAGAAATCGTGTTTTAAACAATAAAAACGACTCCCGGCCTTATTTAGTTCACATTTTTACTTTTGGTAACCTAGCACGTACTCATAACGCACTAAACCTTTGTATCACGTTAAACGCCTTTTCTCGACAAGAAAAGCACAATTTCATCAAAAACAAACAAAACAAGACAAATGAATCTATTCAACAAGTCTGCAACACATCCTTAAGAGTTACATGATTTCACACAATGTCAATGTGCAATTTCTCCAGTTCTGATCATTGTTTAGGTTGTTGGTAGCTTGGTCCAATGCCAAACACAGTGAATCCTTTTTATGGCTTTAAACGCATTTTCTCCTCGAGAGAAACATGATTTCACTAAAAACGTTATAGTTTAAACATGCCTGTTGTACAAGTCTGCAAACATTCAGAGCCTTAAAATAGGGTTTTCACCTATGTGTTTTTTGCTGAGAAACCTTCTATTTCAATGTTCTGTGCGTTTTCAGACACGTACAATATGTATTTTAGCGTTTCTGATGAAATCTCTCCTTTTAAATGCATTTTCTCACAGAAAATGCGTCTCTCGACATAGGAAAATGGCTTTTAAAAAAAAGCATATTCTGGTCGAGAAATCGTGTTTTAAACAATAAAAACGACTCCCGGCCTTATTTAGTTCACATTTTTACTTTTGGTAACCTAGCCCGTATTCATAACGCACTAAACCTTTTTATCGCGTTAAACGCCCTTTCTCGACAAGAAAAGCACAATTTCATCAAAAACAAACAAAACAAGAAAAATGAACCTATTCAACAAGTCTGCAACACATCCTTAAGAGTTACATGATTTCACCCAATGTCAATGTGTAATTTCTCCAGTTCTGATCATTGTTTAGGTTGGTAGCTTGGTCCAATTCAAAACACAGTGAATCCTTTTTATGGCTTTAAACGCATTTTCTCCTCGAGAGAAACATGATTTCACTAAAAACGTTATAGTTTAAACATGCCTGTTGTACAAGTCTGCAAACACTCAGAGCCTTAAAATAGGGTTTTCACCTATGTGTTTTTTGCTGAGAAACCTTCTATTTCGCGGTTCTGTGCGTTTTCAGACAGATACAATATGTATTTTAAGTGCTTCTGATGAAATCCCTCCTTTTAAATGCATTTTGTCACAGAAAATGATTTTCTCGCCTTGGGAAAATGGCTTTTTTGAAAAACCATATTCTGGTCGAGAAATCGTGTTTTAAACAATAAAAACGACTCCCGGCCTTATTTAGTTCACATTTTTACTTTTGGTAACCTAGCACGTTTTCATAACGCACTAAACCTTTTTATCGCGTTAAACGCCTTTTCTCGACAAGAAAAGCACAATTTCATCAAAAACAAACAAAATAAGAAAAATGAATCTATTCAACAAGTCTGCAACACATCCTTAAGAGTTACATGATTTCACACAATGTCAATGTGCAAATTCTCCAGTTCTGATCATTGTTTAGGTTGTTGGTAGCTTGGTCCAATGCCAAACACAGTGAATCCTTTTTATGGCTTTAAACGCATTTTCTCCTCGAGAGAAACATGATTTCACTAAAAACGTTATA
The DNA here is from genome assembly GCF_029633865.1 of Lampris incognitus. Classification (NCBI taxonomy): domain Eukaryota; kingdom Metazoa; phylum Chordata; class Actinopteri; order Lampriformes; family Lampridae; genus Lampris; species Lampris incognitus. The sequence continues at coordinate 39,802,193 of NC_079220.1, read as the reverse complement.
GTTTAAACATGCCTGTTGTACAAGTCTGCAAACATTCAGAGCCTTAAAATAGGGTTTTCACCTATGTGTTTTTTGCTGAGAAACCGTCTATTTCAATGTTCTGTGCGTTTTCAGACACGTACAATATGTATTTTAGCGTTTCTGATGAAATCTCTCCTTTTAAATGCATTTTCTCACAGAAAATGCGTCTCTCGACATAGGAAAATGGCTTTTAAAAAAAAGCATATTCTGGTCGAGAAATCGTGTTTTAAACAATAAAAACGACTCCCGGCCTTATTTAGTTCACATTTTTACTTTTGGTAACCTAGCCCGTATTCATAACGCACTAAACCTTTTTATCGCGTTAAACGCCTTTTCTCGACAAGAAAAGCACAATTTCATCAAAAACAAACAAAACAAGAAAAATGAACCTATTCAACAAGTCTGCAACACATCCTTAAGAGTTACATGATTTCACCCAATGTCAATGTGTAATTTCTCCAGTTCTGATCATTGTTTAGGTTGTTGGTAGCTTGGTCCAATTCAAAACACAGTGAATCCTTTTTATGGCTTTAAACGCATTTTCTCCTCGAGAGAAACATGATTTCACTAAAAACGTTACAGTTTAAACATGCCTGTTGTACAAGTCTGCAAACATTCAGAGCCTTAAAATAGGGTTTTCACCAATGTGGTTTTGGTGAGAAACCTTCTATTTCAATGTTCTGTGCGTTTTCAGACACGTACAATATGTATTTTAGCGTTTCTGATGAAATCCCTCCTTTTAAATGCATTTTGTCACAGAAAATGATTTTCTCGCCTTGGGAAAATGGCTTTTTTGAAAAACCATATTCTGGTCGAGAAATCGTGTTTTAAACAATAAAAACGACTCCCGGCCTTATTTAGTTCACATTTTTACTTTTGGTAACCTAGCACGTACTCATAACGCACTAAACCTTTTTATCGCGTTAAATGCCTTTTCTCGACAAGAAAAGCACAATTTCATCAAAAACAAACAAAACAAGAAAAATGAATCTATTCAACAAGTCTGCAACACATCCTTAAGAGTTACATGATTTCACCCAATGTCAATGTGTAATTTCTCCAGTTCTGATCATTGTTTAGGTTGTTGGTAGCTTGGTCCAATTCAAAACACAGTGAATCCTTTTTATGGCTTTAAACGCATTTTCTCCTCGAGAGAAACATGATTTCACTAAAAACGTTATAGTTTAAACATGCCTGTTGTACAAGTCTGCAAACATTCAGAGCCTTAAAATAGGGTTTTCACCAATGTGTTTTTTGCTGAGAAACCTTCTATTTCAAGGTTCTGTGCGTTTTCAGACACGTACAATATGTATTTTAAGTGTTTCTGATGAAATCCCTCCTTTTAAATGCATTTTGTCACAGAAAATGATTTTCTCGCCTTGGGAAAATGGCTTTTTTGAAAAACCATATTCTGGTCGAGAAATCGTGTTTTAAACAATAAAAACGACTCCCGGCCTTATTTAGTTCACATTTTTACTTTTGGTAACCTAGCACGTACTCATAACGCACTAAACCTTTGTATCACGTTAAACGCCTTTTCTCGACAAGAAAAGCACAATTTCATCAAAAACAAACAAAACAAGAAAAATGAATCTATTCAACAAGTCTGCAACACATCCTTAAGAGTTACATGATTTCACCCAATGTCAATGTGCAATTTCTCCAGTTCTGATCATTGTTTAGGTTGTTGGTAGCTTGGTCCAATGCCAAACACAGTGAATCCTTTTTATGGCTTTAAACGCATTTTCTCCTCGAGAGAAACATGATTTCACTAAAAACGTTATAGTTTAAACATGCCTGTTGTACAAGTCTGCAAACATTCAGAGCCTTAAAATAGCGTTTTCACCTATGTGTTTTTTGCTGAGAAACCTTCTATTTCAATGTTCTGTGCGTTTTCAGACACGTACAATATGTATTTTAGCGTTTCTGATGAAATCTCTCCTTTTAAATGCATTTTCTCACAGAAAATGCGTCTCTCGACATAGGAAAATGGCTTTTAAAAAAAAAGCATATTCTGGTCGATAAATCGTGTTTTAAACAATAAAAACGACTCCCGGCCTTATTTAGTTCACATTTTTACTTTTGGTAACATAGCCCGTATTCATAACGCACTAAACCTTTTTATCGCGTTAAACGCCTTTTCTCGACAAGAAAAAAACAATTTCATCAAAAACAAACAAAACAAGAAAAATGAACCTATTCAACAAGTCTGCAACACATCCTTAAGAGTTACATGATTTCACCCAATGTCAATGTGTAATTTCTCCAGTTCTGATCATTGTTTAGGTTGTTGGTAGCTTGGTCCAATTCAAAACACAGTGAATCCTTTTTATGGCTTTAAACGCATTTTCTCCTCGAGAGAAACATGATTTCACTAAAAACGTTATAGTTTAAACATGCCTGTTGTACAAGTCTGCAAACATTCAGAGCCTTAAAATAGGGTTTTCACCTATGTGTTTTTTGCTGAGAAACCTTCTATTTCAAGGTTCTGTGCGTTTTCAGACACGTACAATATGTATTTTAAGTGTTTCTGATGAAATCCCTCCTTTTAAATGCATTTTGTCACAGAAAATGATTTTCTCGCCTTGGGAAAATGGCTTTTTTGAAAAACCGTATTCTGGTCGAGAAATCGTGTTTTAAACAATAAAAACGACTCCCGGCCTTATTTAGTTCACATTTTTACTTTTGGTAACCTAGCACGTACTCATAACGCACTAAACCTTTGTATCACGTTAAACGCCTTTTCTCGACAAGAAAAGCACAATTTCATCAAAAACAAACAAAACAAGAAAAATGAATCTATTCAAAAAGTCTGCAACACATCCTTAAGAGTTACATGATTTCACCCAATGTCAATGTGTAATTTCTCCAGTTCTGATCATTGTTTAGGTTGTTGGTAGCTTGGTCCAATGCCAAACACAGTGAATCCTTTTTATGGCTTTAAACGCATTTTCTCCTCGAGAGAAACATGATTTCACTAAAAACGTTATAGTTTAAACATGCCTGTTGTACAAGTCTGCAAACATTCAGAGCCTTAAAATAGGGTTTTCACCAATGTGTTTTTTGCTGAGAAACCTTCTATTTCAAGGTTCTGTGCGTTTTCAGACACGTACAATATGTATTTTAAGTGTTTCTGATGAAATCCCTCCTTTTAAATGCATTTTGTCACAGAAAATGATTTTCTCGCCTTGGGAAAATGGCTTTTTTGAAAAACCATATTCTGGTCGAGAAATCGTGTTTTAAACAATAAAAACGACTCCCGGCCTTATTTAGTTCACATTTTTACTTTTGGTAACCTAGCACGTACTCATAACGCACTAAACCTTTGTATCACGTTAAACACCTTTTCTCGACAAGAAAAGCAGAATTTCATCAAAAACAAACAAAACAAGAAAAATGAATCTATTCATCAAGTCTGCAACACATCCTTAAGAGTTACATGATTTCACCCAATGTCAATGTGCAATTTCTCCAGTTCTGATCATTGTTTAGGTTGTTGGTAGCTTGGTCCAATGCCAAACACAGTGAATCCTTTTTATGGCTTTAAACGCATTTTCTCCTCGAGAGAAACATGATTTCACTAAAAACGTTATAGTTTAAACATGCCTGTTGTACAAGTCTGCGAACATTCAGAGCCTTAAAATAGGGTTTTCACCTATGTGTTTTTTGCTGAGAAACCTTCTATTTCAAGGTTCTGTGCGTTTTCAGACACGTACAATATGTATTTTAGCGTTTCTGACAAAATCTCTCCTTTTAAATGCATTTTCTCACAGAAAATGCGTCTCTCGACATAGGAAAATGGCTTTTAAAAAAAAGCATATTCTGGTCGAGAAATCGTGTTTTAAACAATAAAAACGACTCCCGGCCTTATTTAGTTCACATTTTTACTTTTGGTAACCTAGCCCGTATTCATAACGCACTAAACCTTTTTATCGCGTTAAACGCCTTTTCTTGACAAGAAAAGCACAATTTCATCAAAAACAAACAAAACAAGAAAAATGAACCTATTCAACAAGTCTGCAACACATCCTTATGAGTTACATGATTTCACCCAATGTCAATGTGTAATTTCTCCAGTTCTGATCATTGTTTAGGTTGGTAGCTTGGTCCAATTCAAAACACAGTGAATCCTTTTTATGGCTTTAAACGCATTTTCTCCTCGAGAGAAACATGATTTCACTAAAAACGTTATAGTTTAAACATGCCTGTTGTACAAGTCTGCAAACATTCAGAGCCTTAAAATAGGGTTTTCACCAATGTGTTTTTTGCTGAGAAACCTTCTATTTCAAGGTTCTGTGCGTTTTCAGACACGTACAATATGTATTTTAAGTGTTTCTGATGAAATCCCTCCTTTTAAATTCATTTTGTCACAGAAAATGATTTTCTCGCCTTGGGAAAATGGCTTTTTTGAAAAACCATATTCTGGTCGAGAAATCGTGTTTTAAACAATAAAAACGACTCCCGGCCTTATTTAGTTCACATTTTTACTTTTGGTAACCTAGCACGTACTCATAACGCACTAAACCTTTGTATCGCGTTAAACGCCTTTTCTCGACAAGAAAAGCACAATTTCATCAAAAACAAACAAAACAAGAAAAATGAATCTATTCAACAAGTCTGCAACACATCCTTAAGAGTTACATGATTTCACCCAATGTCAATGTGTAATTTCTCCAGTTCTGATCATTGTTTAGGTTGTTGGTAGCTTGGTCCAATTCAAAACACAGTGAATCCTTTTTATGGCTTTAAACGCATTTTCTCTTCGAGAGAAACATGATTTCACTAAAAACGTTATAGTTTAAACATGCCTGTTGTACAAGTCTGCAAACATTCAGAGCCTTAAAATAGGGTTTTCACCTATGTGTTTTTTGCTGAGAAACCTTCTATTTCAAGGTTCTGTGCGTTTTCAGACACGTACAATATGTATTTTAGCGTTTCTGATGAAATCTCTCCTTTTAAATGCATTTTCTCACAGAAAATGCGTCTCTCGACATAGGAAAATGGCTTTTAAAAAAAAGCATATTCTGGTCGAGAAATCGTGTTTTAAACAATAAAAACGACTCCCGGCCTTATTTAGTTCACATTTTTACTTTTGGTAACCTAGCCCGTATTCATAACGCACTAAACCTTTTTATCGCGTTAAACGCCTTTTCTCGACAAGAAAAGCACAATTTCATCAAAAACAAACAAAACAAGAAAAATGAACCTATTCAACAAGTCTGCAACACATCCTTAAGAGTTACATGATTTCACCCAATGTCAATGTGTAATTTCTCCAGTTCTGATCATTGTTTAGGTTGTTGGTAGCTTGGTCCAATTCAAAACACAGTGAATCCTTTTTATGGCTTTAAACGCATTTTCTCCTCGAGAGAAACATGATTTCACTAAAAACGTTATAGTTTAAACATGCCTGTTGTACAAGTCTGCAAACATTCAGAGCCTTAAAATAGGGTTTTCACCTATGTGTTTTTTGCTGAGAAACCTTCTATTTCAAGGTTCTGTGCGTTTTCAGACACGTACAATATGTATTTTAAGTGTTTCTGATGAAATCCCTCCTTTTAAATGCATTTTGTCACAGAAAATGATTTTCTCGCCTTGGGAAAATGGCTTTTTTGAAAAACCGTATTCTGGTCGAGAAATCGTGTTTTAAACAATAAAAACGACTCCCGGCCTTATTTAGTTCACATTTTTACTTTTGGTAACCTAGCACGTACTCATAACGCACTAAACCTTTGTATCACGTTAAACGCCTTTTCTCGACAAGAAAAGCACAATTTCATCAAAAACAAACAAAACAAGAAAAATGAATCTATTCAAAAAGTCTGCAACACATCCTTAAGAGTTACATGATTTCACCCAATGTCAATGTGTAATTTCTCCAGTTCTGATCATTGTTTAGGTTGTTGGTAGCTTGGTCCAATGCCAAACACAGTGAATCCTTTTTATGGCTTTAAACGCATTTTCACCTCGAGAGAAACATGATTTCACTAAAAACGTTATAGTTTAAACATGCCTGTTGTACAAGTCTGCAAACATTCAGAGCCTTAAAATAGGGTTTTCACCAATGTGTTTTTTGCTGAGAAACCTTCTATTTCAAGGTTCTGTGCGTTTTCAGACACGTACAATATGTATTTTAAGTGTTTCTGATGAAATCCCTCCTTTTAAATGCATTTTGTCACAGAAAATGATTTTCTCGCCTTGGGAAAATGGCTTTTTTGAAAAACCATATTCTGGTCGAGAAATCGTGTTTTAAACAATAAAAACGACTCCCGGCCTTATTTAGTTCACATTTTTACTTTTGGTAACCTAGCACGTACTCATAACGCACTAAACCTTTGTATCACGTTAAACACCTTTTCTCGACAAGAAAAGCAGAATTTCATCAAAAACAAACAAAACAAGAAAAATGAATCTATTCATCAAGTCTGCAACACATCCTTAAGAGTTACATGATTTCACCCAATGTCAATGTGCAATTTCTCCAGTTCTGATCATTGTTTAGGTTGTTGGTAGCTTGGTCCAATGCCAAACACAGTGAATCCTTTTTATGGCTTTAAACGCATTTTCTCCTCGAGAGAAACATGATTTCACTAAAAACGTTATAGTTTAAACATGCCTGTTGTACAAGTCTGCGAACATTCAGAGCCTTAAAATAGGGTTTTCACCTATGTGTTTTTTGCTGAGAAACCTTCTATTTCAATGTTCTGTGCGTTTTCAGACACGTACAATATGTATTTTAGCGTTTCTGATAAAATCTCTCCTTTTAAATGCATTTTCTCACAGAAAATGCGTCTCTCGACATAGGAAAATGGCTTTTAAAAAAAAGCATATTCTGGTCGAGAAATCGTGTTTTAAACAATAAAAACGACTCCCGGCCTTATTTAGTTCACATTTTTACTTTTGGTAACCTAGCCCGTATTCATAACGCACTAAACCTTTTTATCGCGTTAAACGCCTTTTCTTGACAAGAAAAGCACAATTTCATCAAAAACAAACAAAACAAGAAAAATGAACCTATTCAACAAGTCTGCAACACATCCTTATGAGTTACATGATTTCACCCAATGTCAATGTGTAATTTCTCCAGTTCTGATCATTGTTTAGGTTGGTAGCTTGGTCCAATTCAAAACACAGTGAATCCTTTTTATGGCTTTAAACGCATTTTCTCCTCGAGAGAAACATGATTTCACTAAAAACGTTATAGTTTAAACATGCCTGTTGTACAAGTCTGCAAACATTCAGAGCCTTAAAATAGGGTTTTCACCAATGTGTTTTTTGCTGAGAAACCTTCTATTTCAAGGTTCTGTGCGTTTTCAGACACGTACAATATGTATTTTAAGTGTTTCTGATGAAATCCCTCCTTTTAAATTCATTTTGTCACAGAAAATGATTTTCTCGCCTTGGGAAAATGGCTTTTTTGAAAAACCATATTCTGGTCGAGAAATCGTGTTTTAAACAATAAAAACGACTCCCGGCCTTATTTAGTTCACATTTTTACTTTTGGTAACCTAGCACGTACTCATAACGCACTAAACCTTTGTATCGCGTTAAACGCCTTTTCTCGACAAGAAAAGCATAATTTCATCAAAAACAAACAAAACAAGAAAAATGAATCTATTCAACAAGTCTGCAACACATCCTTAAGAGTTACATGATTTCACCCAATGTCAATGTGTAATTTCTCCAGTTCTGATCATTGTTTAGGTTGTTGGTAGCTTGGTCCAATTCAAAACACAGTGAATCCTTTTTATGGCTTTAAACGCATTTTCTCTTCGAGAGAAACATGATTTCACTAAAAACGTTATAGTTTAAACATGCCTGTTGTACAAGTCTGCAAACATTCAGAGCCTTAAAATAGGGTTTTCACCTATGTGTTTTTTGCTGAGAAACCTTCTATTTCAAGGTTCTGTGCGTTTTCAGACACGTACAATATGTATTTTAGCGTTTCTGATGAAATCTCTCCTTTTAAATGCATTTTCTCACAGAAAATGCGTCTCTCGACATAGGAAAATGGCTTTTAAAAAAAAGCATATTCTGGTCGAGAAATCGTGTTTTAAACAATAAAAACGACTCCCGGCCTTATTTAGTTCACATTTTTACTTTTGGTAACCTAGCCCGTATTCATAACGCACTAAACCTTTTTATCGCGTTAAACGCCTTTTCTCGACAAGAAAAGCACAATTTCATCAAAAACAAACAAAACAAGAAAAATGAACCTATTCAACAAGTCTGCAACACATCCTTAAGAGTTACATGATTTCACCCAATTTCAATGTGTAATTTCTCCAGTTCTGATCATTGTTTAGGTTGTTGGTAGCTTGGTCCAATTCAAAACACAGTGAATCCTTTTTATGGCTTTAAACGCATTTTCTCCTCGAGAGAAACATGATTTCACTAAAAACGTTATAGTTTAAACATGCCTGTTGTACAAGTCTGCAAACATTCAGAGCCTTAAAATAGGGTTTTCAACTATGTGTTTTTTGCTGAGAAACCTTCTATTTCAAGGTTCTGTGCGTTTTCAGACACGTACAATATGTATTTTAAGTGTTTCTGATGAAATCCCTCCTTTTAAATGCATTTTGTCACAGAAAATGATTTTCTCGCCTTGGGAAAATGGTTTTTTTGAAAAACCATATTCTGGTCGAGAAATCGTGTTTTAAACAATAAAAACGACTCCCGGCCTTATTTAGTTCACATTTTTACTTTTGGTAACCTAGCACGTACTCATAACGCACTAAACCTTTGTATCGCGTTAAACGCCTTTTCTCGACAAGAAAAGCACAATTTCATCAAAAACAAACAAAACAAGAAAAATGAATCTATTCAACAAGTCTGCAACACATCCTTAAGAGTTACATGATTTCACCCAATGTCAATGTGTAATTTCTCCAGTTCTGATCATTGTTTAGGTTGTTGGTAGCTTGGTCCAATTCAAAACACAAGTGAATCCTTTTTATGGCTTTAAACGCATTTTCTCCTCGAGAGAAACATGATTTCACTAAAAACGTTATAGTTTAAACATGCCTGTTGTACAAGTCTGCAAACATTCAGAGCCTTAAAATAGGGTTTTCACCAATGTGGTTTTGGTTAGAAACCTTCTATTTCAATGTTCTGTGCGTTTTCAGACACGTACAATATGTATTTTAGCGTTTCTGATGAAATCCCTCCTTTTAAATGCATTTTCTCGCAGAAAATGCGTCTCTCGACATAGGAAAATGGCTTTTTAACAAAGCATATTCTGGTCGAGAAATCGTGTTTTAAACAATAAAAACGACTCCCGGCCTTATTTAGTTCACATTTTTACTTTTGGTAACCTAGCACGTATTCATAACGCACTAAACCTTTTTATCGCGTTAAACGCCTTTTCTCGACAAGAAAAGCACAATTTCATCAAAAACAAACAAAATAAGAAATTAATCCATTCAACAAGTCTGCAACACATCCTTAAGAGTTACATGATTTCACCCAATGTCAATGTGTAATTTCTCCAGTTCTGATCATTGTTTAGGTTGTTGGTAGCTTGGTCCAATTCAAAACACAGTGAATCCTTTTTATGGCTTTAAACGCATTTTCTCCTCGAGAGAAACATGATTTGACTAAAAACGTTATATTTTAAACATGCCTGTTGTACAAGTCTGCAAACATTCAGAGCCTTAAAATAGGGTTTTCACCAATGTGTTTTTTGCTGAGAAACCTTCTATTTCAATCTTCTGTGCGTTTTCAGACAGGTACAATATGTATTTTAAGTGCTTCTGATAAAATCCCTCCTTTTAAATGCATTTTGTCACAGAAAATGATTTTCTCGCCTTGGGAAAATGGCTTTTTTGAAAAACCATATTCTGGTCGAGAAATCGTGTTTTAAACAATAAAAACGACTCCCGGCCTTATTTAGTTCACATTTTTACTTTTGGTAACCTAGCACGTACTCATAACGCACTAAACCTTTGTATCGCGTTAAACGCTCTTTCTCGACAAGAAAAGCACAATTTCATCAAAAACAAACAAAACAAGAAAAATGAATCTATTCAACAAGTCTGCAACACATCCTTAAGAGTTACATGATTTCACCCAATGTCAATGTGTAATTTCTCCAGTTCTGATCATTGTTTAGGTTGTTGGTAGCTTGGTCCAATTCAAAACACAGTGAATCCTTTTTATGGCTTTAAACGCGTTTTCTCCTCGAGAGAAACATGATTTCACTAAAAACGTTATAGTTTAAACATGCCTGTTGTACAAGTCTGCAAACATTCAGAGCCTTAAAATAGGGTTTTCACCAATGTGGTTTTGGTGAGAAACCTTCTATTTCAATGTTCTGTGCGTTTTCAGACACGTACAATATGTATTTTAGCGTTTCTGATGAAATCCCTCCTTTTAAATGCATTTTCTCGCAGAAAATGCGTCTCTCGACATAGGAAAATGGCTTTTTAAAAAAAGCATATTCTGGTCGAGAAATCGTGTTTTAAACAATAAAAACGACTCCCGGCCTTATTTAGTTCACATTTTTACTTTTGGTAACCCAGCACGTTTTCATAACGCACTAAACCTTTGTATCGCGTTAAACGCCTTTTCTCGACAAGAAAAGCACAATTTCATCAAAAACAAACAAAATAAGAAATTAATCCATTCAACAAGTCTTCAACACATCCTTAAGAGTTACATGATTTCACCCAATGTCAATGTGTAATTTCTCCAGTTCTAATCATTGTTTAGGTTGTTGGTAGCTTGGTCCAATTCAAAACACAGTGAATCCTTTTTATGGCTTTAAACGCATTTTCTCCTCGAGAGAAACATGATTTCACTAAAAACGTTATATTTTAAACATGCCTGTTGTATAAGTCTGCAAACATTCAGAGCCTTGAAATAGGGTTTTCACCAATGTGTTTTTTGCTGAGAAACCTTCTATTTCAAGGTTCTGTGCGTTTTCAGACAGGTACAATATGTATTTTAAGTGCTTCTGATAAAATCCCTCCTTTTAAATGCATTTTGTCACAGAAAATGATTTTCTCGAAAATGGCTTTTTTGAAAAACCATATTCTTGTCGAGAAATCGTGTTTTAAACAATAAAAACGACTCCCGGCCTTATTTAGTTCACATTTTTACTTTTGGTAACCTAGCACGTACTCATAACGCACTAAACCTTTGTATCGCGTTAAACGCCTTTTCTCGACAAGAAAAGCACAATTTCATCAAAAACAAACAAAACAAGAAAAATGAATCTATTCAACAAGTCTGCAACACATCCTTAAGAGTTACATGATTTCACACAATGTCAATGTGCAATTTCTCCAGTTCTGATCATTGTTTAGGTTGTTGGTAGCTTGGTCCAATGCCAAACACAGTGAATCCTTTTTATGGCATTAAACGCATTTTCTCCTCGAGAGAAACATGATTTCACTAAAAACGTTATAGTTTAAACATGCCTGTTGTACAAGTCTGCAAACATTCAGAGCCTTAAAATAGGGTTTTCACCAATGTGTTTTTTGCTGAGAAACCTTCTATTTCAAGGTTCTGTGCGTTTTCAGACACGTACAATATGTATTTTAAGTGTTTCTGATGAAATCCCTCCTTTTAAATGCATTTTGTCACAGAAAATGATTTTCTCGCCTTGGGAAAATGGCTTTTTTGAAAAACCATATTCTGGTCGAGAAATCGTGTTTTAAACAATAAAAACGACTCCCGGCCTTATTTAGTTCACATTTTTACTTTTGGTAACCTAGCACGTACTCATAACGCACTAAACATTTGTATCACGTTAAACGCCTTTTCTCGACAAGAAAAGCACAATTTCATCAAAAACAAACAAAACAAGAAAAATGAATCTATTCATCAAGTCTGCAACACATCCTTAAGAGTTACATGATTTCACCCAATGTCAATGTGCAATTTCTCCAGTTCTGATCATTGTTTAGGTTGTTGGTAGCTTGGTCCAATGCCAAACACAGTGAATCCTTTTTATGGCTTTAAACGCATTTTCTCCTCGAGAGAAACATGATTTCACTAAAAACGTTATAGTTTAAACATGCCTGTTGTACAAGTCTGCAAACATTCAGAGCCTTAAAATAGGGTTTTCACCTATGTGTTTTTTGCTGAGAAACCTTCTATTTCAATGTTCTGTGCGTTTTCAGACACGTACAATATGTATTTTAGCGTTTCTGATGAAATCTCTCCTTTTAAATGCATTTTCTCACAGAAAATGCGTCTCTCGACATAGGAAAATGGCTTTTAAAAAAAAGCATATTCTGGTCGAGAAATCGTGTTTTAAACAATAAAAACGACTCCCGGCCTTATTTAGTTCACATTTTTACTTTTGGTAACCTAGCCCGTATTCATAACGCACTAAACCTTTTTATCGCGTTAAACGCCTTTTCTTGACAAGAAAAGCTCAATTTCATCAAAAACAAACAAAACAAGAAAAATGAACCTATTCAACAAGTCTGCAACACATCCTTAAGAGTTACATGATTTCACCCAATGTCAATGTGCAATTTCCCCAGTTCTGATCATTGTTTAGGTTGGTAGCTTGGTCCAATTCAAAACACAGTGAATCATTTTTATGGCTTTAAACGCATTTTCTCCTCGAGAGAAACATGATTTCACTAAAAACGTTATAGTTTAAACATGCCTGTTGTACAAGTCTGCAAACATTCAGAGCCTTAAAATAGGGTTTTCACCAATGTGTTTTTTGCTGAGAAACCTTCTATTTCAAGGTTCTGTGCGTTTTCAGACACGTACAATATGTATTTTAAGTGTTTCTGATGAAATCCCTCCTTTTAAATGCATTTTGTCACAGAAAATGATTTTCTCGCCTTGGGAAAATGGCTTTTTTGAAAAACCATATTCTGGTCGAGAAATCGTGTTTTAAACAATAAAAACGACTCCCGGCCTTATTTAGTTCACATTTTTACTTTTGGTAACCTAGCACGTACTCATAACGCACTAAACCTTTGTATCGCGTTAAACGCCTTTTCTCGACAAGAAAAGCATCAATTTCATCAAAAACAAACAAAACAAGAAAAATGAATCTATTCAACAAGTCTGCAACACATCCTTAAGAGTTACATGATTTCACCCAATGTCAATGTGTAATTTCTCCAGTTCTGATCATTGTTTAGGTTGTTGGTAGCTTGGTCCAATTCCAAACACAGTGAATCCTTTTTATGGCTTTAAACGCATTTTCTCCTCGAGAGAAACATGATTTCACTAAAAACGTTATAGTTTAAACATGCCTGTTGTACAAGTCTGCAAACATTCAGAGCCTTAAAATAGGGTTTTCACCTATGTGTTTTTTGCTGAGAAACCTTCTATTTCAAGGTTCTGTGCGTTTTCAGACACGTACAATATGTATTTTAAGTGTTTCTGATGAAATCCCTCCTTTTAAATGCATTTTGTCACAAAAAATGATTTTCTCGCCTTGGGAAAATGGCTTTTTTGAAAAACCATATTCTGGTCGAGAAATCGTGTTTTAAACAATAAAAACGACTCCCGGCCTTATTTAGTTCACATTTTTACTTTTGGTAACCTAGCACGTACTCATAACGCACTAAACCTTTGTATCACGTTAAACGCCTTTTCTCGACAAGAAAAGCACAATTTCATCAAAAACAAACAAAACAAGAAAAATGGATCTATTCAACAAGTCTGCAACACATCCTTAAGAGTTACATGATTTCACCCAACGTCAATGTGCAATTTCTCCAGTTCTGATCATTGTTTAGGTTGTTGGTAGCTTGGTCCAATGCCAAACACAGTGAATCCTTTTTATGGCTTTAAACGCATTTTCTCCTCGAGAGAAACATGATTTCACTAAAAACGTTATAGTTTAAACATGCCTGTTGTACAAGTCTGCAAACATTCAGAGCCTTAAAATAGGATTTTCCTCTATGTGTTTTTCGCTGAGAAACCTTCTATTTCAATGTTCTGTGCGTTTTCAGACACGTACAATATGTATTTTAGCGTTTCTGATGAAATCTCTCCTTTTAAATGCATTTTCTCACAGAAAATGCGTCTCTCGACATAGGAAAATGGCTTTTAAAAAAAAGCATATTCTGGTCGAGAAATCGTGTTTTAAACAATAAAAACGACTCCCGGCCTTATTTAGTTCACATTTTTACTTTTGGTAACCTAGCCCGTATTCATAACGCACTAAACCTTTTTATCGCGTTAAACGCCTTTTCTCGACAAGAAAAGCACAATTTCATCAAAAACAAACAAAATAAGAAATTAATCCATTCAACAAGTCTGCAACACATCCTTAAGAGTTACATGATTTCACCCAATGTCAATGTGTAATTTCTCCAGTTCTGATCATTGTTTAGGTTGTTGGTAGCTTGGTCCAATTCAAAACACAGTGAATCCTTTTTATGGCTTTAAACGCATTTTCTCCTCGAGAGAAACATGATTTCACTAAAAACGTTATATTTTAAACATGCCTGTTGTATAAGTCTGCAAACATTCAGAGCCTTGAAATAGGGTTTTCACCAATGTGTTTTTTGCTGAGAAACCTTCTATTTCAAGGTTCTGTGCGTTTTCAGACAGGTACAATATGTATTTTAAGTGCTTCTGATAAAATCCCTCCTTTTAAATGCATTTTGTCACAGAAAATGATTTTCTCGAAAATGGCTTTTTTGAAAAACCATATTCTTGTCGAGAAATCGTGTTTTAAACAATAAAAACGACTCCCGGCCTTATTTAGTTCACATTTTTACTTTTGGTAACCTAGCACGTACTCATAACGCACTAAACCTTTGTATCGCGTTAAACGCCTTTTCTCGACAAGAAAAGCACAATTTCATCAAAAACAAACAAAACAAGAAAAATGAATCTATTCAACAAGTCTGCAACACATCCTTAAGAGTTACATGATTTCACCCAATGTCAATGTGTAATTTCTCCAGTTCTGATCATTGTTTAGGTTGTTGGTAGCTTGGTCCAATGCCAAACACAGTGAATCCTTTTTATGGCTTTAAACGCATTTTCTCCTCGAGAGAAACATGATTTCACTAAAAACGTTATAGTTTAAACATGCCTGTTGTACAAGTCTGCAAACATTCAGAGCCTTAAAATAGGGTTTTCACCAATGTGTTTTTTGCTGAGAAACCTTCTATTTCAAGGTTCTGTGCGTTTTCAGACACGTACAATATGTATTTTAAGTGTTTCTGATGAAATCCCTCCTTTTAAATGCATTTTCTCACAGAAAATGCGTCTCTCGACATAGGAAAATGGCTTTTAAAAAAAAGCATATTCTGGTCGATAAATCGTGTTTTAAACAATAAAAACGACTCCCGGCCTTATTTAGTTAACATTTTTACTTTTGGTAACCTAGCCCGTATTCATAACGCACTAAACCTTTTTATCGCGTTAAACGCCTTTTCTCGACAAGAAAAGCACAATTTCATCAAAAACAAACAAAACAAGAAAAATGAACCTATTCAACAAGTCTGCAACACATCCTTAAGAGTTACATGATTTCACCCAACGTCAATGTGTAATTTCTCCAGTTCTGATCATTGTTTAGGTTGGTAGCTTGGTCCAATTCAAAACACAGTGAATCCTTTTTATGGCTTTAAACGCATTTTCTCCTCGAGAGAAACATGATTTCACTAAAAACGTTATAGTTTAAACATGCCTGTTGTACAAGTCTGCAAACATTCAGAGCCTTAAAATAGGGTTTTCACCAATGTGTTTTTTGCTGAGAAACCTTCTATTTCAAGGTTCTGTGCGTTTTCAGACACGTACAATATGTATTTTAAGTGTTTCTGATGAAATCCCTCCTTTTAAATGCATTTTGTCACAGAAAATGATTTTCTCGCCTTGGGAAAATGGCTTTTTTGAAAAACCATATTCTGGTCGAGAAATCGTGTTTTAAACAATAAAAACGACTCCCGGCCTTATTTAGTTCACATTTTTACTTTTGGTAACCTACCACGTACTCATAACGCACTAAACCTTTGTATCGCGTTAAACGCCTTTTCTCGACAAGAAAAGCATCAATTTCATCAAAAACAAACAAAACAAGAAAAATGAATCTATTCAACAAGTCTGCAACACATCCTTAAGAGTTACATGATTTCACCCAATGTCAATGTGTAATTTCTCCAGTTCTGATCATTGTTTAGGTTGTTGGTAGCTTGGTCCAATTCAAAACACAGTGAATCCTTTTTATGGCTTTAAACGCATTTTCTCCTCGAGAGAAACATGATTTCACTAAAAACGTTATAGTTTAAACATGCCTGTTGTACAAGTCTGCAAACATTCAGAGCCTTAAAATAGGGTTTTCACCTATGTGTTTTTTGCTGAGAAACCTTCTATTTCAAGGTTCTGTGCGTTTTCAGACACGTACAATATGTATTTTAAGTGTTTCTGATGAAATCCCTCCTTTTAAATGCATTTTGTCACAAAAAATGATTTTCTCGCCTTGGGAAAATGGCTTTTTTGAAAAACCATATTCTGGTCGAGAAATCGTGTTTTAAACAATAAAAACGACTCCCGGCCTTATTTAGTTCACATTTTTACTTTTGGTAACCTAGCACGTACTCATAACGCACTAAACCTTTGTATCACGTTAAACGCCTTTTCTCGACAAGAAAAGCACAATTTCATCAAAAACAAACAAAACAAGAAAAATGGATCTATTCAACAAGTCTGCAACACATCCTTAAGAGTTACATGATTTCACACAATGTCAATGTGCAATTTCTCCAGTTCTGATCATTGTTTAGGTTGTTGGTAGCTTGGTCCAATGCCAAACACAGTGAATCCTTTTTATGGCTTTAAACGCATTTTCTCCTCGAGAGAAACATGATTTCACTAAAAACGTTATAGTTTAAACATGCCTGTTGTACAAGTCTGCAAACATTCAGAGCCTTAAAATAGGGTTTTCCCCTATGTGTTTTTCGCTGAGAAACCTTCTATTTCAATGTTCTGTGCGTTTTCAGACACGTACAATATGTATTTTAGCGTTTCTGATGAAATCTCTCCTTTTAAATGCATTTTCTCACAGAAAATGCGTCTCTCGACATAGGAAAATGGCTTTTAAAAAAAAGCATATTCTGGTCGAGAAATCGTGTTTTAAACAATAAAAACGACTCCCGGCCTTATTTAGTTCACATTTTTACTTTTGGTAACCTAGCCCGTATTCATAACGCACTAAACCTTTTTATCGCGTTAAACGCCTTTTCTCGACAAGAAAAGCACAATTTCATCAAAAACAAACAAAATAAGAAATTAATCCATTCAACAAGTCTGCAACACATCCTTAAGAGTTACATGATTTCACCCAATGTCAATGTGTAATTTCTCCAGTTCTGATCATTGTTTAGGTTGTTGGTAGCTTGGTCCAATTCAAAACACAGTGAATCCTTTTTATGGCTTTAAACGCATTTTCTCCTCGAGAGAAACATGATTTGACTAAAAACGTTATATTTTAAACATGCCTGTTGTACAAGTCTGCAAACATTCAGAGCCTTAAAATAGGGTTTTCACCAATGTGTTTTTTGCTGAGAAACCTTCTATTTCAAGGTTCTATGCGTTTTCAGACACGTACAATATGTATTTTAAGTGTTTCTGATGAAATCCCTCCTTTTAAATGCATTTTGTCACAGAAAATGATTTTCTCGCCTTGGGAAAATGGCTTTTTTGAAAAACCATATTCTGGTCGAGAAATCGTGTTTTAAACAATAAAAACGACTCCCGGCCTTATTTAGTTCACATTTTTACTTTTGGTAACCTAGCACGTACTCATAACGCACTAAACCTTTTTATCGCGTTAAACGCCTTTTCTCGACAAGAAAAGCACAATTTCATCAAAAACAAACAAAACAAGAAAAATGAACCTATTCAACAAGTCTGCAACACATCCTTAAGAGTTACATGATTTCACCCAACGTCAATGTGTAATTTCTCCAGTTCTGATCATTGTTTAGGTTGGTAGCTTGGTCCAATTCAAAACACAGTGAATCCTTTTTATGGCTTTAAACGCATTTTCTCCTCGAGAGAAACATGATTTCACTAAAAACGTTATAGTTTAAACATGCCTGCTGTACAAGTCTGCAAACATTCAGAGCCTTAAAATAGGGTTTTCACCAATGTGTTTTTTGCTGAGAAACCTTCTATTTCAATGTTCTGTGCGTTTTCAGACGAGTGCAATATGGATGTTAAGTGTTTCTGATGAAATCCCTCCTTTTAATGCATTTTCTCACAGAAAATGAGTCTCTCGCCATGGGAAAATGACTTTTTTGAAAAAGCATATTCTGTAAAGAGAAATCGTGTTTTAAACAATAAAAACGACTTCCGGCCTTATTTAGTTCACAGTTTTACTTTTGGTAACCTAGCCCGTATTCATAACGCACGAAACCTTTTTATCGCGTTAAACGCCTTTTCTCGAAGAGAAAAGCACAATTTCATCAAAAACAAACAAAACAAGAAAAATGAATCTATTCAACAAGTCTGCAACACATCCTTAAGAGTTACATGATTTCACCCAATGTCAATGTGTAATTTCTCCAGTTCTGATCATTGTTTAGGTTGTTGGTAGCTTGGTCCAATTCAAAACACAGTAAATCCTTTTTATGGCTTTAAACGCATTTTCTCCTCGAGAGAAACATGATTTCACTAAAAACGTTATAGTGTAAACATGCCTGTTGTACAAGTCTGCAAACATTCAGAGCCTTAAAATAGGGTTTTCACCAATGTGTTTTTTGCTGAGAAACCTTCTATTTCAAGGTTCTGTGCGTTTTCAGACAGGTACAATATGTATTTTAGCGTTTCTGATGAAATCCCTCCTTTTAAATGCATTTTGTCACAGAAAATGTATTTCTCGCCTTGGGAAAATGGCTTTTTTGAAAAACCATATTCTGGTCGAGAAATCGTGTTTTAAACAATAAAAACGACTCCCGGCCTTATTTAGTTCACATTTTTACTTTTGGTAACCTAGCACGTACTCATAACGCACTAAACCTTTGTATCGCGTTAAACGCCTTTTCTCGACAAGAAAAGCACAATTTCATCAAAAACAAACAAACAAGAAAAATGAATCTATTCAACAAGTCTGCAACACATCCTTAAGAGTTACATGATTTCACACAATGTCAATGTGCAATTTCTCCAGTTCTGATCATTGTTTAGGTTGTTGGTAGCTTGGTCCAATGCCAAACACAGTGAATCCTTTTTATGGCTTTAAACGCATTTTCTCCTCGAGAGAAACATGATTTCACTAAAAACGTTATAGTTTAAACATGCCTGTTGTACAAGTCTGCAAACATTCAGAGCCTTAAAATAGGGTTTTCACAAATGTGGTTTTGGTGAGAAACCTTCTATTTCAAGGTTCTGTGCGTTTTCAGACAGGTACAATATGTATTTTAGCGTTTCTGATGAAATCCCTCCTTTTAAATGCATTTTCTCGCAGAAAATGCGTCTCTCGACATAGGAAAATGGCTTTTTAAAAAAAGCATATTCTGGTCGAGAAATCGTGTTTTAAACAATAAAAACGACTCCCGGCCTTATTTAGTTCACATTTTTACTTTTGGTAACCTAGCCCGTATTCATAACGCACTAAACCTTTTTATCGCGTTAAACGCCTTTTCTCGACAAGAAAAGCACAATTCATCAAAAACAAACAAAACAAGAAAAATGAACCTATTCAACAAGTCTGCAACACCATCCTTAAGAGTTACATGATTTCACCCAATGTCAATGTGTAATTTCTCCAGTTCTGATCATTGTTTAGGTTGTTGGTAGCTTGGTCCAATTCAAAACACAGTGAATCCTTTTTATGGCTTTAAACGCATTTTCTCCTCGAGAGAAACATGATTTGACTAAAAACGTTATAGTGTAAACATGCCTGTTGTACAAGTCTGCAAACATTCAGAGCCTTAAAATAGGGTTTTCACCAATGTGTTTTTTGCTGAGAAACCTTCTATTTCAAGGTTCTGTGCGTTTTCAGACAGGTACAATATGTATTTTAGCGTTTCTGATGAAATCCCTCCTTTTAAATGCATTTTGTCACAGAAAATGATTTTCTCGCCTTGGGAAAATGGCTTTTTTGAAAAACCATATTCTGGTCGAGAAATCGTGTTTTAAACAATAAAAACGACTCCCGGCCTTATTTAGTTCACATTTTTACTTTTGGTAACCTAGCACGTACTCATAACGCACTAAACCTTTGTATCACGTTAAACGCCTTTTCTCGACAAGAAAAGCACAATTTCATCAAAAACAAACAAAACAAGAAAAATGAATCTATTCAACAAGTCTGCAACACATCCTTAAGAGTTACATGATTTCACCCAATGTCAATGTGTAATTTCTCCAGTTCTAATCATTGTTTAGGTTGTTGGTAGCTTGGTCCAATGCCAAACACAGTGAATCCTTTTTATGGCTTTAAACGCATTTTCTCCTCGAGAGAAACATGATTTCACTAAAAACGTTATAGTTTAAACATGCCTGTTGTACAAGTCTGCAAACACTCAGAGCCTTAAAATAGGGTTTTCACCTATGTGTTTTTTGCTGAGAAACCTTCTATTTCAATGTTCTGTGCGTTTTCAGACACGTACAATATGTATTTTAGCGTTTCTGATGAAATCCCTCCTTTTAAATGCATTTTCTCGCAGAAAATGCGTCTCTCGACATAGGAAAATGGCTTTTTAAAAAAAGCATATTCTGGTCGAGAAATCGTGTTTTAAACAATAAAAACGACTCCCGGCCTTATTTAGTTCACATTTTTACTTTTGGTAACCTAGCCCGTATTCATAACGCACTAAACCTTTTTATCGCGTTAAACGCCTTTTCTCGACAAGAAAAGCACAATTCATCAAAAACAAACAAAACAAGAAAAATGAACCTATTCAACAAGTCTGCAACACATCCTTAAGAGTTACATGATTTCCCCCATGTCAATGTGTAATTTCTCCAGTTCTGATCATTGTTTAGGTTGTTGGTAGCTTGGTCCAATTCAAAACACAGTGAATCCTTTTTATGGCTTTAAACGCATTTTCTCCTCGAGAGAAACATGATTTCACTAAAAACGTTATAGTGTAAACATGCCTGTTGTACAAGTCTGCAAACATTCAGAGCCTTAAAATAGGGTTTTCACCAATGTGTTTTTTGCTGAGAAACCTTCTATTTCAAGGTTCTGTGCGTTTTCAGACAGGTACAATATGTATTTTAGCGTTTCTGATGAAATCCCTCCTTTTAAATGCATTTTGTCACAGAAAATGATTTTCTCGCCTTGGGAAAATGGCTTTTTTGAAAAACCATATTCTGGTCGAGAAATCGTGTTTTAAACAATAAAAACGACTCCCGGCCTTATTTAGTTCACATTTTTACTTTTGGTAACCTAGCACGTACTCATAACGCACTAAACCTTTGTATCGCGTTAAACGCCTTTTCTCGACAAGAAAAGCACAATTTCATCAAAAACAAACAAAACAAGAAAAATGAATCTATTCAACAAGTCTGCAACACATCCTTAAGAGTTACATGATTTCACACAATGTCAATGTGTAATTTCTCCAGTTCTGATCATTGTTTAGGTTGTTGGTAGCTTGGTCCAATGCCAAACACAGTGAATCCTTTTTATGGCTTTAAACGCATTTTCTCCTCGAGAGAAACATGATTTCACTAAAAACGTTATAGTTTAAACATGCCTGTTGTACAAGTCTGCAAACATTCAGAGCCTTAAAATAGGGTTTTCACCAATATGGTTTTGGTGAGAAACCTTCTCTTTCAATGTTCTGTGCGTTTTCAGACACGTACAATATGTATTTTAGCGTTTCTGATGAAATCCCTCCTTTTAAATGCATTTTCTCGCAGAAAATGCGTCTCTCGACATAGTAAAATGTCTTTTTAAAAAAGCATATTCTGGTCGAGAAATCGTGTTTTAAACAATAAAAACGACTCCCGGCCTTATTTAGTTCACATTTTTACTTTTGGTAAGCTAGCCCGTATTCATAACGCACTAAACCTTTTTATCGCGTTAAACGCCCTTTCTCGACAAGAAAAGCACAATTTCATCAAAAACAAACAAAACAAGAAAAATGAATCTATTCAACAAGTCTGCAACCAATCCTTAAGAGTTACATGATTTCACCCAATGTCAATGTGTAATTTCTCCAGTTATGATCATTGTTTAGGTTGTTGGTAGCTTGGTCCAATGCCAAACACAGTGAATCCTTTTTATGGCTTTAAACGCATTTTCTCCTCGAGAGAAACATGATTTGACTAAAAACGTTATATTTTAAACATGCCTGTTGTACAAGTCTGCAAACATTCAGAGCCTTGAGATAGGGTTTTCACCAATGTGGTTTTGGTGAGAAACCTTCTATTTCAAGGTTCTGTGCGTTTTCAGACAGGTACAATATGTATTTTAAGTGCTTCTGATGAAATCCCTCCTTTTAAATGCATTTTGTCACAGAAAATGATTTTCTCGCCTTGGGAAAATGGCTTTTTTGAAAAACCATATTCTGGTCGAGAAATCGTGTTTTAAACAATAAAAACGACTCCCGGCCTTATTTAGTTCACATTTTTACTTTTGGTAACCTAGCACGTATTCATAACGCACTAAACCTTTGTATCGCGTTAAACGCCTTTTCTCGACAAGAAAAGCACAATTTCATCAAAAACAAACAAAACAAGAAAAATGAATCTATTCAACAAGTCTGCAACACATCCTTAAGAGTTACATGATTCCACACAATGTCAATGTGCAATTTCTCCAGTTCTGATCATTGTTTAGGTTGTTGGTAGCTTGGTCCAATGCCAAACACAGTGAATCCTTTTTATGGCTTTAAACGCATTTTCTCCTCGAGAGAAACATGATTTCACTAAAAACGTTATAGTTTAAACATGCCTGCTGTACAAGTCTGCAAACATTCAGAGCCTTAAATTAGGGTTTTCACCAATGTGTTTTTTGCTGAGAAACCTTCTATTTCAATGTTCTGTGCGTTTTCAGACACGTACAATATGTATTTTAAGTGTTTCTGATGAAATCCCTCCTTTTAAATGCATTTTGTCACAGAAAATGATTTTCTCGCCTTGGGCAAATGGCTTTTTTGAAAAACCATATTCTGGTCGAGAAATCGTGTTTTAAACAATAAAAACGACTCCCGGCCTTATTTAGTTCACATTTTTACTTTTGGTAACCTAGCACGTACTCATAACGCACTAAACCTTTGTATCACGTTAAACGCCTTTTCTCGACAAGAAAAGCACAATTTCATCAAAAACAAACAAAACAAGAAAAATGAATCTATTCAACAAGTCTGCAACACATCCTTAAGAGTTACATGATTTCACACAATGTCAATGTGCAATTTCTCCAGTTCTGATCATTGTTTAGGTTGTTGGTAGCTTGGTCCAATGCCAAACACAGTGAATCCTTTTTATGGCTTTAAACGCATTTTCTCCTCGAGAGAAACATGATTTCACTAAAAACGTTATAGTTTAAACATGCCTGTTGTACAAGTCTGCAAACATTCAGAGCCTTAAAATAGGGTTTTCACCAATGTGGTTTTGGTGAGAAACCTTCTCTTTCAATGTTCTGTGCGTTTTCAGACACGTACAATATGTATTTTAGCGTTTCTGATGAAATCCCTCCTTTTAAATGCATTTTCTCGCAGAAAATGCGTCTCTCGACATAGGAAAATGACTTTTTAAAAAAAGCATATTCTGGTCGAGAAATCGTGTTTTAAACAATAAAAACGACTCCCGGCCTTATTTAGTTCACATTTTTACTTTTGGTAACCTAGCCCGTATTCATAACGCACTAAACCTTTTTATGGCGTTAAACGCCTTTTCTCGACAAGAAAAGCACAATTTCATCAAAAACAAACAAAACAAGAAAAATGAATCTATTCAACAAGTCTGCAACACGTCCTTAAGAGTTACATGATTTCACCCAATGTCAATGTGTAATTTCTCCAGTTCTGATCATTGTTTAGGTTGTTGGTAGCTTGGTCCAATGCCAAACACAGTGAATCCTTTTTATGGCTTTAAACGCATTTTCTCCTCGAGAGAAACATGATTTGACTAAAAACGTTATATTTTAAACATGCCTGTTGTACAAGTCTGCAAACATTCAGAGCCTTGAGATAGGGTTTTCACCAATGTGGTTTTGGTGAGAAACCTTCTATTTCAAGGTTCTGTGCGTTTTCAGACAGGTACAATATGCATTTTAAGTGCTTCTGATGAAATCCCTCCTTTTAAATGCATTTTGTCACAGAAAATGATTTTCTCGCCTTGGGAAAATGGCTTTTTTGAAAAACCATATTCTGGTCGAGAAATCGTGTTTTAAACAATAAAAACGACTCCCGGCCTTATTTAGTTCACATTTTTACTTTTGGTAACCTAGCACGTATTCATAACGCACTAAACCTTTGTATCGCGTTAAACGCCTTTTCTCGACAAGAAAAGCACAATTTCATCAAAAACAAACAAAACAAGAAAAATGAATCTATTCAACAAGTCTGCAACACATCCTTAAGAGTTACATGATTCCACACAATGTCAATGTGCAATTTCTCCAGTTCTGATCATTGTTTAGGTTGTTGGTAGCTTGGTCCAATGCCAAACACAGTGAATCCTTTTTATGGCTTTAAACGCATTTTCTCCTCGAGAGAAACATGATTTCACTAAAAACGTTATAGTTTAAACATGCCTGCTGTACAAGTCTGCAAACATTCAGAGCCTTAAATTAGGGTTTTCACCAATGTGTTTTTTGCTGAGAAACCTTCTATTTCAATGTTCTGTGCGTTTTCAGACACGTACAATATGTATTTTAAGTGTTTCTGATGAAATCCCTCCTTTTAAATGCATTTTGTCACAGAAAATGATTTTCTCGCCTTGGGAAAATGGCTTTTTTGAAAAACCATATTCTGGTCGAGAAATCGTGTTTTAAACAATAAAAACGACTCCCGGCCTTATTTAGTTCACATTTTTACTTTTGGTAACCTAGCACGTACTCATAACGCACTAAACCTTTGTATCGCGTTAAACGCCTTTTCTCGACAAGAAAAGCACAATTTCATCAAAAACAAACAAACAAGAAAAATGAATCTATTCAACAAGTCTGCAACCAATCCTTAAGAGTTACATGATTTCACCCAATGTCAATGTGTAATTTCTCCAGTTCTGATCATTGTTTAGGTTGTTGGTAGCTTGGTCCAATGCCAAACACAGTGAATCCATTTTATGGCTTTTAACGCATTTTCTCCTCGAGAGAAACATGATTTGATTAAAAAACGTTATATTTTAAACATGCCTGTTGTACAAGTCTGCAAACATTCAGAGCCTTAAATTAGGGTTTTCACCAATGTGTTTTTTGCTGAGAAACCTTCTATTTCAATGTTCTGTGCGTTTTCAGACACGTACAATATGTATTTTAGCGTTTCTGATGAAATCCCTCCTTTTAAATGCATTTTGTCACAGAAAATGCGTCTCTCGACATAGGAAAACGGCTTTTTAAAAAAAGCATATTCTGGTCGAGAAATCGTGTTTTAAAAAATAAAAACGACTCCCGGCCTTATTTAATTCACATTTTTACTTTTGGTAACCTAGCACGTATTCATAACGCACTAAACCTTTTTATCGCGTTAAACGCCTTTTCTCCACAAGAAAAGCACAATTTCATCAAAAACAAAAAAAAAAAGAAAAATGAATCTATTCAACAAGTCTGCAACACATCCTTAAGAGTTACATGATTTCACACAATGTCAATGTGCAATTTCTCCAGTTCTGAACATTGTTTAGGTTGTTGGTAGCTTGGTCCAATGCCAAACACAGTGAATCCTTTTTATGGCTTTAAACGCATTTTCTCCTCGAGAGAAACATGATTTCACTAAAAACGTTATAGTTTAAACATGCCTGCTGTACAAGTCTGCAAACATTCAGAGCCTTAAATTAGGGTTTTCACCAATGTGTTTTTTGCTGAGAAACCTTCTATTTCAATGTTCTGTGCGTTTTCAGACACGTACAATATGTATTTTAAGTGTTTCTGATGAAATCCCTCCTTTTAAATGCATTTTGTCACAGAAAATGATTTTCTCGCCTTGGGAAAATGGCTTTTTTGAAAAACCATATTCTGGTCGAGAAATTGTGTTTTAAACAATAAAAACGACTCCCGGCCTTATTTAGTTCACATTTTTACTTTTGGTAACCTAGCACGTGCTCATAACGCACTAAACCTTTGTATCGCGTTAAACGCCTTTTCTCGACAAGAAAAGCACAATTTCATCAAAAACAAACAAAACAAGAAAAATGAATCTATTCAACAAATCTGCAACACATCCTTAAGAGTTACATGATTTCACCCAATGTCAATGTGTAATTTCTCCAGTTCTGATCATTGTTTAGGTTGTTGGTAGCTTGGTCCAATGCCAAACACAGTGAATCCTTTTTATGGCTTTAAACGCATTTTCTCCTCGAGAGAAACATGATTTCACTAAAAACGTTACAGTTTAAACATACCTGTTGTACAAGTCTGCAAACATTCAGAGCCTTAAAATAGGGTTTTCACCAATGTGTTTTTTGCTGAGAAACCTTCTATTTCAATGTTCTGTGCGTTTTCAGACACGTACAATACGTATTTTAGCGTTTCTGATGAAATCCCTCCTTTTAAATGCATTTTGTCACAGAAAATGCGTCTCTCGACATAGGAAAACGGCTTTTTAAAAAAAGCATATTCTGGTCGAGAAATCGTGTTTTAAACAATAAAAACGACTCCCGGCCTTATTTAATTCACATTTTTACTTTTGGTAACCTAGCCCGTATTCATAACGCACTAAACCTTTTTATCGCGTTAAACGCCTTTTCTCGACAAGAAAAGCACAATTTCATCAAAAACAGACAAAACAAGAAAAATGAATCTATTCAACAAGTCTGCAACCAATCCTTAAGAGTTACATGATTTCACCCAATGTCAATGTGTAATTTCTCCAGTTCTGATCATTGTTAAGGTTGTTGGTAGCTTGGTCCAATGCCAAACACAGTGAATCCTTTTTATGGCTTTAAACGCCTTTTCTCCTCGAGAGAAACATGATTTGACTAAAAACGTTATAGTTTAAACATGCCTGTTGTACAAGTCTGCAAACATTCAGAGCCTTAAAATAGGGTTTTCACCAATGTGTTTTTTGCTGAGAAACCTTCTATTTCAATGTTCTGTGCGTTTTCAGACACGTACAATATGTATTTTAGCGTTTCTGATGAAATCCCTCCTTTTAAATGCATTTTGTCACAGAAAATGCGTCTCTCGACATAGGAAAACGGCTTTTTAAAAAAAGCATATTCTGGTCGAGAAATCGTGTTTTAAACAATAAAAACGACTCCCGGCCTTATTTAATTCACATTTTTACTTTTGGTAACCTAGCCCGTATTCATAACGCACTAAACCTTTTTATCGCGTTAAACGCCTTTTCTCGACAAGAAAAGCACAATTTCATCAAAAACAGACAAAACAAGAAAAATGAATCTATTCAACAAGTCTGCAACCAATCCTTAAGAGTTACATGATTTCACCCAATGTCAATGTGTAATTTCTCCAGTTCTGATCATTGTTAAGGTTGTTGGTAGCTTGGTCCAATGCCAAACACAGTGAATCCTTTTTATGGCTTTAAACGCCTTTTCTCCTCGAGAGAAACATGATTTGACTAAAAACGTTATAGTTTAAACATGCCTGTTGTACAAGTCTGCAAACATTCAGAGCCTTAAAATAGGGTTTTCACCAAAGTGTTTTTTGCTGAGAAACCTTCTATTTCAAGGTTCTGTGCGTTTTCAGACACGTACAATATGTATTTTAAGTGTTTCTGATGAAATCCCTCCTTTTAAATGCATTTTGTCACAGAAAATGATTTTCTCGGCTTTGGAAAATGGCTTTTTAAAAAAAGCATATTCTGGTCGAGAAATCGTGTTTTAAACAATAAAAACGACTCCCGGCCTTATTTAGTTCACATTTTTACTTTTGGTAACCTAGCACGTATTCATAACGCACTAAACCTTTTTATCGCGTTAAACGCCTTTTCTCGACAAGAAAAGCACAATTTCATCAAAAACAAACAAAACAAGGAAAATGAATCTATTCAACAAGTCTGCAACACATCCTTAAGAGTTACATGATTTCCCTCCCATGTCAATGTGTAATTTCTCCAGTTCTGATCATTGTTTAGGTTGTTGGTAGCTTGGTCCAATGCCAAACACAGTGAATCCTTTTTTATGGCTTTAAACGCATTTTCTCCTCGAGAGAAACATGATTTCACTAAAAACGTTACAGTTTAAACATACCTGTTGTACAAGTCTGCAAACATTCAGAGCCTTAAAATAGGGTTTTCACCAATGTGTTTTTTGCTGAGAAACCTTCTATTTCAATGTTCTGTGCGTTTTCAGACACGTACAATATGTATTTTAAGTGTTTCTGATGAAATCCCTCCTTTTAAATGCATTTTGTCACAGAAAATGATTTTCTCGCCTAGGGAAAATGGCTTTTTTGAAAATCCATATTCTGGTCGAGAAATCGTGTTTTAAACAATAAAAACGGCTCCCGGCCTTATTTAATTCAAATTTTTACTTTTGGTAACCTAGCACGTATTCATAACGCACTAAACCTTTTTATCGCGTTAAACGCCTTTTCTCGACAAGAAATGCACAATTTCATCAAAAACAAACAAAACAAGAAAAATGAATCTATTCAACAAGTCTGCAACACATCCTTAAGAGTTACATGATTTCCCCCCCATGTCAATGTGTAATTTCTCCAGTTCTGATCATTGTTTAGGTTGTTGGCAGCTTGGTCCAATGCCAAACACAGTGAATCCTTTTTATGGCTTTAAACGCATTTTCTCCTCGAGAGAAACATGATTTCACTAAAAAACGTTATAGTTTAAACATGCCTGTTGTACAAGTCTGCAAACATTCAGAGCCTTAAAATAGGGTTTTCACCAATGTGTTTTTTGCTGAGAAACCTTCTATTTCAAGGTTCTGTGCGTTTTCAGACACGTACAATATGTATTTTAAGTGTTTCTGATGAAATCCCTCCTTTTAATGCATTTTGTCACAGAAAATGATTTTCTCGCCATGGGAAAATGGGTTTTTTGAAAAAGCATATTCTGGTCGAGAAATCGTGTTTTAAACAATAAAAACGACTCCCGGCCTTATTTAGTTCACATTTTTACTTTTGGTAACCTAGCACGTATTCATAACGCACTAAACCTTTTTATCACGTTAAATGCCTTTTCTCGTCAAGAAAAGCACAATTTCATCAAAAACAAACAAAACAAGAAAAATGAATCTATTCAACAAGTCTGCAACACATCCTTAAGAGTTACATGATTTCACCCAATGTCAATGTGTAATTTCTCCAGTTCTGATCATTGTTTAGGTTGTTGGTAGCTTGGTCCAATGCCAAACACAGTGAATCCTTTTTATGGCTTTAAACGCATTTTCTCCTCGAGAGAAACATGATTTCACTAAAAACGTTATAGTTTAAACATGCCTGTTGTACAAGTGTGCAAACATTCAGAGCCTTAAAATAGGGTTTTCACCAATGTGTTTTTTGCTGAGAAACCTTCTATTTCATGGTTCTGTGCGTTTTCAGACACGTACAATATGTATTTTAAGTGTTTCTGATGAAATCCCTCCTTTTAAATGCATTTTGTCACAGAAAATGATTTTCTCGCCTTGGGAAAATGGCTTTTTTGAAAAACCATATTCTGGTCGAGAAATCGTGTTTTAAACAATAAAAACGACTCCCGGCCTTATTTAGTTCACATTTTTACTTTTGGTAACCTAGCACGTATTCATAACGCACTAAACCTTTTTATCGCGTTAAACGCCTTTTCTCGACAAGAAAAGCACAATTTCATCAAAAACAAACAAAACAAGAAAAATGAATCTATTCAACAAGTCTGCAACACATCCTTAAGAGGGGGTCCTCCCTATAGTCCTCGGGTCCTATAGTCCCCGGGTCCTATGTTCCCCGCTTTGTATGAGACCGGGGAATATCGGACCTTTTTGTATACAGAGGGCCCTATATTCCCCACTTTTCCCCAAAAGGGTCCTATGTTCCCCGTTTTGTATGTGCAGGGGAACATAGGACCTTTCTTTATAAAAAGGGTCCTATGTTCCCCTAGGGCACCCGGGGAACATAGGACCCTTTTTATAAAGAAAGGTCCTATGTTCCCCGGTCAGCAGGTTTGACGCTGTTTGGCGCAAAAAGTGCATTTTCAATAATGCATTATTTAGGGCAGATTATTAAGAAGACAATGAATCATACGATTTCTATTTTTATATCACAAAAACGAAATCACAAAGTCCAGGTTGGCTAAAGTATGTGGAAACTTTCGACACTAAACCAATTTCAACTTATTAGGCTATAGCCTATATTTGGGCGCATAACCCACCCCGGTAGTTCTCTGATATTTATGCGTGAAATGTGTCACTTATCGAGGAAAATGCGCCTCGCCGAGTAGGTGAGCTGGCTCGTCTGTGTCTGAATGTAATATAGTAAGCCTATGCTCCTTGGGCAATTGCACCCGGGCGTAGCTCAGTCGGTAGAGCTCTCGCCTATGGATCGCAAGGTTGTGAGTTCGATCCCGGGTGCCGCCAACTCAGCGTATGAGTAGCACATTGCGCGAGAAGTGCTGGGAGCTGAGGATAGGTGTTGTGTTCCGTCCTCAGCAGTCCATCTCCCAGAGGTCTAGTGCATTGTACCAGGGATAGACTCCTGCGAAAGCTAGCTGATATCGACAATAGGCAAATTCCGACCCACTTCTTCTATGTTCGCTAGAAAGCCGTCGTTCCCATCATATCCACACCAGCTTATTGGGAAACGCATCTGACAGATATTAGATAGAAACCATCTGCTCAGTAAGGCCCTTTAAGCATCATAATTGTAATGATGATAATACAAATAATAATAATGACAATAATAATAATAATAATAATAGCCTAATAATAATAATAATAATGATGATGATGATGATGATGATGATAATAATAATAATAACAATATAGCCTTATATTAGAAATGCTAAAAATTGGATAATTGAAATATTTATAATTATAAAGTAGGCTAATATAGCATGGTAATAACAAAATAATAACAATATCTGCCTGGTCTCTTAAGATTCTAAGATGCTGTATGCTACAGAAATAACGGGACATAGGCCTAGGCTAATGAATACGCCTTTTTGACAAAATATGAATGAAAGGCTAATCAACAACGCTAAAGCTGAATCACAAAACACATATTGCTCGAAAAATAATTTATAAATAGCCAAATGCACACATGATTTCGAGTTTGGAAATATTTAAAACTTGTCGTGGATGTGTGGTCATCTGCACGCAAGTTTCCTGGCGTTCTAAACCACATGATCAAAATTCACCAATGTCTAAACCGCCTGCCAACTTGCAACAATTTGCAACAATCGGTTGTTATCGGTGATAACTCGTGGACTCACTGTCATGTGCTTACTAGCCTACAAGAAGACAACAATGGCGATAGTTATGGATGGTGATCGAGGGGGCAAAGTGTTGGTACATGAGAACTTCAGATATCAGAAGCACCGCACCAATCAAGACACCATTAGATGGAGGTGCTGGAGGTGGAACTGTAGAGTGCCACTGATCACAAATAGATTTGAAGTGGAGGACGTGGATGCTAACATTATTGTGCACGATGTTGGGGAACACGTGCATCCCCATGACGGAGAAATGGTGCACCGTGCAGAATTCCGACAGGGGGTGATTGCAGAAGTTGCGAGGGAGCCAACAGTCCCAATCAGAAGGATCTATAATGCGCAAAGGGTCCTGCAGCATCGGCAACGTCAAATCCAAGGTGGCGGCGACAGACCACCACCACAAGGATTCCAGTCTGTAAGGACTGTTATGGCCAGAGCACGCGCAGCAGTCACGCCCCCGATTCCATCTACACTTGAGGATGTCGTCATCGAAGGTGCATGGGCTGAAACATGGGACAGGGAACAGTTCCTCGTCCACCAAGACAACGAGTGGGCTATCGCTGTGTTTGCCACAGAGGGAAACATCAGGAAGCTGCGAGGCTGTGGAACCATATATATGGATGCAACGTTCAGAACGTGCCCCCGCCCCTTCAGCCAAGTTTTTACAGTACTTGGAAACATGCACGGCTTCGTTATCCCTCTTGTGCATGCGCTGATGGGCCAGCGCACAATTGGGCACTACCGGCAGGTGCTCGATTGCATCAAACGGGAAACCAGGAGGATTACGCAGCACCACTGGGCACCTCAAAAGGTCATATGCGACTTTGAACAGGCGCTTATCAATGCGCTGGAAACAGAACTTCCAAGGGCACAAGTGAGTGGATGCTACTTCCATTTCAGTCAGGCCCTGTGGAAGAGGGTGCAAAGACTTGGACTGACTACTGCATTCCGGGATGACCTTCAGTTGGCAGCAGTCATCCGCAAGGTGATGGCACTCGGCCACCTACCACTGGACACAGTTCAAGGCAACGTCGCCCTGCTCGTTCATCACCCAGACACGAGGCGCGTCCAGCGGGACCATCCAGAGCTGCATGACTTCCTGCAGTATGTCGGGAACACATACGTCCACGATGGAGCCCTCTTCCCACATCCAATGTGGAACGTCTATGCACGCAACATGGAGCAAAGGACCAACAACCACGTTGAGTGTAAGTGACTAAGACTTATTTTCTGATTTATTGAATAATCAGCGAACAGACTTTATTTTTGATGTGTGGCCCATAACACGCTTAACATTTTCATGCGACACCACAGAAGCGTGCATGCTATGATAACGGAGGCCAATTGTATGATTATGGTTGTGTAAATTAGGCTATACTGTTTTTAGTCGATTATTTGTATCATTATTTAAAAAAATAATATAGCATCGGTGTAGGACTCACAGTCAACCATTGCTTTGGATACTCTTAAAGCTTGATGAATCTACGTTGTTTCCATCAATTAGCTGTGGAATTCACCATAGGCTATGTGTTTAACTTTCATTTTAAAAATCAGTTTAACACAATCCAGCATAATTTTTGGAGGTCTACATCACACAAAGGCCTACACTCCTAAAGCTGTATTATGCATTCATGTTTATCAAGCCACTGTCAACATGTTCAGCATATTCACATTTCTTTAACAGTTTACATGATTAACCTCTTGTTTTTGTTTTTGTAGCTTATCATCGCACTCTAAATGATGCGGTCCAAGTGCGCCACCCATCCCTTTGGATGTTTCTGCGCCACATTAAGGACCAGCAAACCCTGGCAGAGGAAAGGCTGGAGATGGCGGAGCGAGGAGATGCTCCCCCAAGGCGGGAGCTCAAGTGGAGGAGGTTGGAGGCCCGTCTCCTGCGGCTCAAGGGTCAACTGGATGCTGGTCACAGAGATCTGGAATCATATTGGAGGGCTGTAAGCCATCACATTTTCAGATAGGCTGAGTAGAGGTTTTAGCCCCTCTTTGTTGAGTAGCCTAATGGGCTAGGACTACTCATTTTGCTTTTTTGAAGATGAAAAAAGCCTTAACGTTAGGCTAGTTAGGCCTTGGAGATTTTTGTTTTAGACCATGCCTTTTCTGGGGGGCTTCTGCCATAGACCAACCCTTTTTCAGCCAAGCTTTTACTAGAAGCATTTTGTTATTAATAGCCTATTATCAGTGTTACTATTGATATTATTATGCCTGTAATTGTTATTTGTTATTAGGCCTATTTTATAATTAGGCTATTATTATTATTATTATTATTATTATTATTATTAATAATAATAAAGAAGAACATCAAAGGATGTAAGGTAGCACTCATCAAATGAAAAAAAAAAGACACAATTCTCTATTTTACCATTTCATTGTTTGGCATCAGTCAATAACTTGGCCGGGTGGTCTTCTTCAGAAACCTTAATGACTGATGCCAAACAATAAAATGGTGAAATAGAGGACTGCCTCTGTTATTTTTTTACCATTTGGTGAGTGTTACCTTACATCCTTTGATGTTCGTCTTTGATTCATGTTTTTGGTTTAGCACCTCCACAAGCCTTTAGTTTTTTGAGAAGCACATATTATTATTATTAGGCAATTAGCCTATTGTGTAAGGTAGGCGGCCCCCGTTGATGGATACTTTGTGCTGGTCCTAAATTCCCAAGTCCTGGTCTAAGTTCTCTGCCTAAAAAGTTCATCATTAAAGTCTTTTTGAAAGAAAGTCTGCCAAGTGATTTAATATGGAAAACGAACTGCAAAGTAACAAGAAAGTGGCTGAAGTGTCCAGTGCTGTGCAAACTGAACTTTGAGCGAAGGTGGAAATGGCTAGGTTATACTGGTAGGCGGGCCTACTGCAAGACAAACTTGCGTTGATTGCTGACTGTCCATGCTGAGCCGGAGAGCCAACTAACTAGGCCTGCTGCAATAAATGTTGGTAAGAAATAACAATAAAGCAAATTACAGCCTCCTCTAGGCCGAATTTGGATACGCACTCAAGGTGGCCTGCGATATACAACAGCCAACAATGGTAATACGGCCTAATTTAATCAGCGGAGGAATATATTGTCGTAGCCTACATCTCAGCCATGACCCCAGTTTTTATTATTTTGGACCCGTTAAGGAAATAATTTGCAAAAAGGGTTCTAAGTTCCCCGGTTTGTTCCTCGATTGGCAATAGCGGGGAATATAGGACCCTTCTTCCAAAAGAGGGTTCTATGTTCCCCGGTGTCTATTGCAACGGGGATTATAGGACCTTTTTAGGGGAAAACGGGGAATATGGGACCCTTTGTTTTTCGAAAGGGTCCTATGTTCCCCGATCGGGGAACATAGGACCAGGGGAATATAGGACCCGGGGAATATAGGCACGGCCCCGATTTCAGACATTTGTACCTTTCATCATACAATGGTCCCGCGTTAAATATTCTCTTTGCCTCAGCTAGAGAGAGGTTGTCCACTGCCACAAGAGCATGGACAATGGCCTGGTAGAGATAGATAACCTCCAGTTAAAAGGGGTCCCATATTTACAACACAATACAAATTAGTGGTGGGGCGAGCATAACCCATTCACTAAATCGCGGAATTCCCTTTTAACAGTTATAATACAGGCTTTGATGACTGGATAAACAGACAGTTATTGAAATCAATGTAACTAAGATTAGATGGTTGAGTTAAACCTCACCTCAGGCATCAGCACATCCAACATGAAGCTGACTCTCTGGAACTCTGTCGTTGGGACATAAGGTGCACATTTTGTGGCTCCTTTGAGGACCAAGTTGACGTGCTTAAAAGCTTCATCAATTTGGTCGTCTTCTTCCAAGTAGGTGAAGACCGTGTCTGGTTTTCGCAGACCTGAAATTCACCAGCCACTTGGAGCTGCCTTCATCTGTGATTATTTCCTATCAATGACCTGGCAAGGCCATAGGGGAGACCCTAACATGATCCTAACAACGCCCGAACATGATCCTAACAACATTCAAACATAATCCAATCAATTAAAAAAAGTTCCAATAAGAAAGTTTTCAAAATTTGCCAGGCCATGATGGAGTCCGGTGAAAACGCCAATTTGACGCCTCTGTATCTCCGGAAGTACACGACAGATTGACACCAGACTTGGTATGGTAGTTCTCCTTAAGACTACGACAAACAAATCCAAAGATGAAGTCTCTATCTTTTGTCGTTCAGATTTTACGGGGGTCGGAAAAATGGCCAAAATGGCAATTTGTAACCAGAAAAGATCTCTCTCTACTCTACTAAATTTATAATAGCTAATTCTCGGGAACCGTAAGGAGTTAAGAGGTCAGTGATGTCTCAAATTGAAGACGGTGATAGGTATTTTGCAATAGGCTATTTTAAAAATTCAAAATATGCATAATTATGAATAAATATGCAAAATATGCAATTTTTCAAAGACACCTAAAAATCACTTTTCTCGGCGTTTCAGATGGTTCTGAGCAACTTTGCATTTTTCACCTAAAGTTTTTTTCGGCCGGAAGGATCTCGATACTCATCATCCACAGGGGAACATGCAGCTTGCACGTTAGACTGAGCTTTGGTCTTTGTGAGCCCTAGATGCTGCTTCATACGAGTGGACTTGGCGGCTTGCTTGTCCTCCTCAGTACGCAATAAGAGCAACAGCTCTGCGAAGGTGGGTGGTATCAGTTTTTTCTGCTCTAGCTGGAGTGTTGAGATCAGGTGGTTGTTCCAGCACCCTCTGCAGAATTGTTTGAGAAGCTACGCATCTGCGTCACTTGCGGCAATTGCCTTCTTCACGACAGTGTTCAAGGATGTCTGGAGCCCATGGAAGGTTGGAAGGTTTCTCTCCGGCGTTTTGTTGAGTGGTGAGAAACTTCGCAAACAGCTCATCTCTCCATCTTCGACGGTCGCATAAGCAGAGTCAAGTAAATCCAGGTAAGCTCTTGGGGAGTCTCGTGGACCTAATGGTTTGACCACATTTGGAGGCTGGCGGTAGCAGACTGTCAGCAATCTTTCTTGCTAGCTTGAACGTCAGATACATTTAGGATCTGACAAGTGGAATTCTACACTGCTACGCCAGGTTTCATAGTCAACCTCGTGGTTAGGGAGAGGTGCCTTCCCGGAGAATGATCTCAGTTTGAACGTGGAATGAAATTGGGAACCGCTTTCCCCGCTCTTTACGATGTGCTCCACTACTACGCGCTGAACTTCAGGCGTGCTCAACTGATCAGAAGGTAAGTGAAATGGGTTTGTTCTCCCCTTATTACTAGGAGAAGCTGTGGTTGCAAAATCCACATGAAACGGTGTTTCACCGGAGGTCAGGTTTACTTCTACAGAAGCTGGGGTGAAGCTGTGCTGAATATCACTCATCTGTTTGCTAGGCGAAATCGAAGCTGGTTCATCAGCTGGCGCAGTGTTACCACTAACACCGTCAATACCAATGGATTCGGATATCTTAGCCAACTCCTTTCGAAAAACCTCAGCAAACGGTTTCCCACTCAGTTTGGCTACACCCTTAAGCTGTGTCAGAAACGTATCAGGAATAACCTGCAAGGATGATTAATAACCATCTAAGGTAAGTAGTAATAACCATAGGGTAAGTACACCTCTTTACTAGGTTCGTAGGAGTCGTGATTAACTGGACTGAGAAATGATAGGAGCCGGACAACCAGGATAAAATGGTAAGTAGAAGTATTTAGTGTTATTAGTTGCAACACTCAAATGTACTCATACAATTATACAATGCAATATACAATAATCCCTCAATGACCCGGATCCTAAATACAGTAAGCGCTTTTAGTTCAATAAAGAAAATAAAAATAAATGTGTGTGTGTGTGTGTTTCAGCGTCCTACCACAACAGGCGTGTGGGAGATTTGTGGGGTTAGATTCAGTGTCCTACCACACCAGATGTGTGGAAGATAGTAGGTGGAGAATCTTCTTTTTTCTTGGTTCCGAGCGGTGGCTCGCCAGTTCCTCGTCAGGAACAATCAATCATTCAAAAGACACGAGAAGACAGGACGATTGTCTCCCCGCTGACGGACAATGGCGAATTCTTTCGTTTGCTTTTTTTCCCTCTCACTTTTAGCTCGAGAGATCGTATGTGTGTTTTCTGTGGTGCGTTCTAACAATCTCGCGCACACAGCAGCTACTGCAATAGGCAGACGCTTTCTCATTGGCTAGAAAACATAACTCTACACAAATCAATGTGTGACTGGGTTACAGGTCCCTGAGCTAAGCTGTAATTAGTTAACCCCATCTCTATACTGTAGAATGGAACGGATTCTAAATGTATTGCTGTGTTGGGACAGCGGCTTAGTTGCACGGGTTTACAATGGCTTTGCTTCTAGAAATGAATAATAATAAGGTCAGCTCACTTCTATTTTTCTATTTCATTTGATATAAAATAAAAATCGAATGATGTAATTTGAAAACCCACTTTCTGAAATTTATTTGTTCAAAATTGGGAAGCAAAACCATTGCCACTAAAATAAAATAACAATCAAAGGTGAGAGGGATCAAAAACACAGAAACTTGGTGAAATACTACAGTCGAACCTCCGAATATCGCCACTCATTATTGGTCTGGAGAAAAATCAATGGTATTTTGGAGGGCGGCGGTATTCCTAGTAAAAAACTTTCTGGGACCGAGAAAGCGGCCGGCGGTATTGGGACTGAGGCCGTATCCGGAAGGGCGCTATTGAGGGGTTCGACTGTACACAAAATATAGTTTATTAAATTTAAAAACGAAATTAATAAAATGTTGAATTACAAATCAATGTACAAATCAATTAAAAAGATTGCTCTTAAAAACAAATAACTGTGAGAATAATTGGGTAACGGCAATAGGTGAAACAAGATAACTAAAATTGGCATAATCTTCAATAGAAAGTCCCTCACACTGGTCTTTGAACAAGTTTGTCTGAAGAAGTATGTCTTTACCTGGGCCTTGGAAAAGAGTGGTCTTTGGAAAAATGACAGGTTACCAAGCTTGTTGTTTCAGTCAATTCTGACAGTCTGACCAGGTTGCCATTGAAGGATGAACATGTATAGTAGTAGTAGGTCTATGCAGGAACAAAAGATTTTGGCTCAAAATGAGAATGGCGGTTGTCCAAGTAAATACCTCTCATTGTCTCTGTCAACGGGATGTTGTGTTCTGAGAAGTTAACTGCTCTAAAGGCATTAGGGTCAGTCCGCCTCCAGTGAAAAATACGTTGGACAGTAACATTTAGTGGGCTAAAGGAGTAAATTGGTGTCTGGAGCAAATTGCTTATAACTGCCACACATTCAAAGTCAGCCCAATGGTCGTCACCTCTTCTTGTTCTTGATGATGTTCTGGATTTGTTTTCGATCCAGGTGCCAATCTCATTCTCAGTTTTATTTGAAATTGCTTGGAATGCCTGCAAATTGCGCTGAATATGAGTTATCATCATTGCCCGTGCATGCGCATTGTTCCTCCTGAGAACCTGTAAGATACAATGAGATGGACCGAAAGAAGCAGTTTGCCATCTCCTTGAGTTCTGATGTTGCGTAGTGGTACTGTATCATCAGGCAAATTTGGAATCATTGGCTCACCACGCAGTTCTCAACGAATTTCACAGCCCATATACAACGCCCTTTCTTCTTTTCATCGCCTGTCAATGGGTAGAAACGCAATGTTCTCTGCTCGTCTTCTCGTTCTCGTAATCTCAATTTCTGGAGGCTGACGTGATGTATTAGGTCTGCCCCCTTTTAGGCCTAGGTGCGGGCTTAGGTTTTGGAGGGGCTTTCTTGTGCCTAGGAGGTTGTTTGCGTTTATCATTTATTGAGGATTGGATTTCATCTTCTAGGGTTTCTCTGAGTTTTTCTATAGTGTAATTGGTATACCAAACCCTCTCTTTGATAGATGAATTTAATGTTTTCTTGGGCTGTAACTTGTACGCAGGGTTTGCAGATAATCTCAGATATTCGTCTAGTGCACCTTTCAGGGGGTAAATACTTTTAGGATCAACATTTATGAGATGCAGCCCGTCCAAAAAGATGTACAACGTGATAAGGTCACATAACTTTGTCCACCATCAAAGATTGAGGTTCCTATGTCTGCCATGACACATTTTAGAGAAAGGCCCTGAGCTTTGTGAATTGTCATGGCAAAAGCAGGTGTTAGCGGAAACTGTTTTCTATGGACATGGGCTTGATGAAACAGAAAAATTGTTCCAGATGCACGTTCTATAGCAGTAGGTTTCTTGTTATTGTTGAATGAAACATTAACACGATTGATATTGCCGGTACCATCGTAGTCAAAACTCTCTACCATTCCAATACAGCCATTAACAAGATTGTCCTTTATTGATATGTTTCTCCGTAGCATTACTTTTGAGCCAATCCCAATTTCTAGGGTGGTGGCCAGGCCTGCTGTGTTGCGGCTGTCTTTTTCAATTTCTTTCAGTTTTTTTTATAGGCGCTTGCCTGCGCTTTTTTGTACTGGCACACAAGGTTGTCATTAGCGTTTATTTGAACTAACGCAATGCCTAGATCTTCCATGCATTTACGATTAAATTCATCAACCATGTTTCTTTTGGGCAGTAAACAAATTGGGTCTTGGCCAGCTTTGTAGAGGGTCAGAAAATGATTGACAACTTGTTCAAGATAAGGCTTGGCTTGCGTCCCATTGTCAACTGGAATGAGGCGCTTTGACAATACTTGAAGATCCTCGTTTGTTAAAGCACCAATTCTGGCACGAGTTAATAATTCCCGCCAAGCGCAATTACTTGCTCCCTTTCTGTCTGTGATTTACCGTTAATTCAAAAAAATTGAACCAAGCTGCTCCAGAGTTTGCGTGTGTGATTTAAGGTTGCCAGTGATTTTGTTCGCAAGTTCCACTGAAATGTCAACATACGGTACATTAACACCGACAGGCGGAAGTTGACAGAGATCTCCAAAGAGTATCATGACCCTACCACCAAACCAGTCTTCGTAATTATCGAAGATCTCACTAAGCCGTAAATGTGTATGAAGTAATAACCCATTGCTACACATTGAGCATTCATCCAGAATGACCGCGCCCATGTTTTTCATCACCGCTCTGATCTCTGTAAGATTATTGTCTGATAGCTTTTGTGTACTTAGCAACATTGCCGTGTTTCTACGGGAATGTTCAAGAGGCCGTGGATTGTCAGGCCGCCAACAGTCATTGCTGCTAGTCCCGTAGGTGCCATAAGCCCTGCCATACAATTACCAGTTACGTGGCCCATGCCATGATAGCCCGAATCACAAATGATTTCCCAACCCCACCATGGCCTGAGACAAATAATACTTTTTTCCGGTCAGCAGTACATTCACACTCTGCTCCTATGTAAATTCTCGTGAACGATGGCCTCTGTTACCTTATTAAAGACCTCCCTTTGCTCAGGATTCAACATAGCAATTAGTTGATCAAGCTGTTCTTGTGTCTTGATTGGGATGTTTTTACCTATTGCCTCAATCATTTAACGTTTGAGCCAACTTGTCTGGCTCTAACTCTATTACACCTTCACTGTCGTCGTCGTGATCCGTTCTATCGCCCAGGGCATCATCTACTTTCTTTTTCTGAGCTTCCCTCGCTAAGTTTAAACTTCTTTATGCGCTCCACCTTTTCAGACAGTTCAGGATGATCTTTGGTCGCCTCCACAAAAGCATCATAGTAGCTTTTCTGTCCCCGTAGAATAATATTTTTCCTCTCTCCAGGGGCTGAATAAACAAAGCATGCTGTAGTAGAACATTTCAGGCTTAGTATTCACGTTATAGTTAAAATAGTAGACAATCGAATCTTTCTCTCTTTCATACATAAATCCACAGTTGTTTTTTAAGGTTATGATTTTAGGTTTTTTTACCTCCTACTTTCTTTCTGCTGTATCTGGCAGCGTATGTATACAAGTCCATGTCTTCTAGGTCATCAGGTCTGAATAGATAAAATGTGTGAAGTAAATCTTTCTAAACAAAGACTCTGAATCTGGATTCGCCTGTAGTTCTTTATAAGTTTTTAGAGGCCGTGTTCGAAACTGAGGTGGCGTCGCTCCTACAAATTGGAAGTCTCTAGAATAACTGTAAAGCTCAGGAATGAATAACCGATCTGCTGCTTCATAAGCTCCCATTTCCCTTGTTTGGAGTGCTCTCAAGGCAAACTGGTACAAATTTGAGACAGGTCCGTATCAGATTCAAACTTCCATTCAAACTCTGTATTGGATTTTTCAGCTTTACTAATATACTTACAGACGTACTCTGCAATACAAAATGTGTCTTCTGATATTAATTGAATGTCACAGTTGCCACGCCACAGATACAAAAGTATAGGGTTGTACGCATTGATGTTTACCTCCTTGTCCGTTCTAGGTAGATCATATAATGTCTGTTTAGAGTTGAGTGTTTTGCGTCAAATTATAGAACTGAGTACAGTTGTGCTTGTTTTACTGCAATCTTAGGGAAGCCAAAACGACACTTTATAGACCTCCATTTACCATTCTTTGGTTTGACATGTCTTTGACAATATGCACAGCACCTGTGTGTCTGGTTACTATCTACAAGTTCTGCGAGATCTGAGTCAATCATGAGGTCATACCGCTTGCAGGAAATGTGCCAGGGGCAGGGGCAGGAAC
Organism: Lampris incognitus; assembly: GCF_029633865.1. NCBI lineage: Eukaryota > Metazoa > Chordata > Actinopteri > Lampriformes > Lampridae > Lampris > Lampris incognitus. The sequence goes on along the minus strand of NC_079220.1, from coordinate 39,760,137 downwards.
AGTGCCAATACTTTCTACAGTACTATAGTCAGAATCATCACTAGAAGAATGTAAAACTTTTCTTTTTTGGCATTCTTTTATTATTAGGAACTTCTGTATCCGAAGAAGATGACGAAGAAGAGCTAGGTGGTGGTCGGCGGGCATTTCTAGGCCTCAGATTTCTTACTGGCTTTGAATTAGGAATTGATTCAGTGATATCATGATCATCAGAACTATCATCAATAACAATGTTTTTCTTTTTTCTTTGTGGTGGTGAATCAAGTTCGTTTCTTCTTTTAGCACCCCCAGTTAAATAGTCATTACATTTGTGCGTGTTGTGCTGAGTGTAAAAGGTACGGTCGTTGCCAGAAAACTTAGGTGACGTAGGTTTTTTTTTTTGTTTCTTTTATCTGACACTGCCGGAGGGCAAAAAAGGAGGCCTGCCAAATGTTTTAAGTCTGATGTAGTAGCACGCTTGAACACTTGAAACACGCTGCATCTTTTTTTCAATTACGGCTCATCCTTATTGATCTCTGTAGGGCAATTACTCATAAACCGCTCTGCAACGCAAGTTGCAAACCAAATGGCAAGTCTTTTGTCTTGTGATTTGGATGACAATTGACCAAAGTCAACCTCTCTCAATTGTCGTGCTAAACGTTGCACCTCAGAATGACAGTAAGTACAATCTTTTCCAACTGCTGAAATCAACAGGTTTAATTGCTGTAAGGCAGCCAGCTGTTTTTCGGCTATTTGGCAAACTGATATTTCATCATCCTCATCTCTAAATTGATTCACGATTTCACCGATGTTCAGTTGCCGGGTGTAGTTGCTGCACTTTCTGCAAATCCAGTCTTTTAATCAGAAATGAAGATGACAAATACTCAGAAAAAATCATAAGTTTGCACGACTTTACTCTCTGGAATGCCAGCAAGGCATCAAGAATAAACTTGGTAGACTTTCTGGCCACCACTTTTGTAATCTTCTTGTCTCGTTTAGAAAAGTATTTTGATCGATACGGGCAGGTCAGAACTTTATAGAGACTTTTTATAGGCTTTTTACATTTAGAACACACAGACAGATAACAGAGTATTTCCGCTGATAGATTTAACAAAAGTTTGTCATCAGAAGTCTTGGGCTTAACAACTCCTCCTCCTTCAAGTAAGATCTCTTCTTCAGTACCAGCGATATCAAATTCTGGCAATGTTGATGAGACATGATTGCCTGCAGCTGTCTCACTACTGGGGGGGATTTAGATTAGCTTGAGGCAATGACGAGCCCACTGAATTAGGCAGATGGTCGTCATTCTGAATACCCTCTCCATTTACTCCCTCGCTCGATTCTTGTTCTGGCAGCATACTCTCTGGGGTTTCTGAAACTTGAACATCTTTGAATTCAATATTGTTCTTCATGAGCCAAACAAGTGCTTGGTGTACTTTGTTGATATCAATCAGGGATCTCCATATGTCTCTGTTCTTTTTTGGTATGCCATGAACAAAAATAAAGGGATCATTTGAAGCACAGTCTATTTTATCGTTTTCCAACTGCTTCAGTGTTTCTACCATTGGGAGCTTCAAGTAGCAGATGTTACCCTTGACTTTGGATATTTTATTCCTACGTGGTATCTGTCTCGTCATCGGCGAGCATGTGAGAAGGGTTTGTATAACTTTTACTCTTTTGATAAAGTGTTCCTCGAAAACGTGGAGTCCTTTCAGCTCCGGTGGACATTCCCCAGTATCCATCCCGTTCATTAATGCTACTGTGGGCATCTTGTTAGCATTAAGATCATTCCTACAAGTTGGGCAAACCTCAGTTGGCTCTTTGTCCCAGTCTGTAACGCGCAAATACTGTTTTTAAGCCTTGTGTACATATTGTTTTGGGCGTGTATGTGACTGTGTTTCATTTGGGTTGTAGCCTTGACCCACTTATTGCAGCACGCACACCCTCTCTGAGTGAGGTCAGCAACATCTTTGCGAAATTGCGCAATTGCTGTAGCAAAGAGCTCTTCAATTTTTTCAACAGTCCAAAGTCGTGCTTCTCCTTCTTTTTCCTCAACACTGACAGTAGGGGCCTTTGCAACTTTGAGGTGTATTAATTTGGGAAGATAGTCGACATCTTTGAGGTAGGCCGCAGTGTCCAGATCACTTAGATAGTAGTGCGCTTTTGACAGGAGTGAATAATTTCAAAAACAGTCTTGATCGGTCAGAATGCACTGCCAGCTTACAGACGAAAACCTATGCACTCAAGCAGCCTTCAGCTTCTGTGCAACATGTTTCAGGATGATTTCTTTTTGCGACATTTTGAAGGTATGGCCCAGCTTCAAAAGCAACAGAACATTTGACCATTTTCATTATCTCTGTTCTGATTTTAGCAGACGAAACTTGGGACAAAGATTTAATTACCTCTATCATTTTGACAACATCTTCGTCTAAAATCATGACACAATTATCGTTGCATGGGTACGGTAATACGTCAGAATTAGGATCTTCCGTAGTAATAGAGTTCCCCTCATTGACCGCTTGTTCTGCCTTTTCAGCTGCAACTATATCTTGCATGTCATCCCATTCTTCAAAGTTATAAGGCTTACCAGATTTATAAGAATACTTTGGGAAATAAGCATTTGATGAAGCGACATGATATAGCGAACCCAATACCACTGATCTTTGGAGAACCGTTCAAGAGTTTGCATCCGCTTCCTGAGTAAGTTTTCCCATGGTTTCTTTACAATGAGCTACCAATTTAGATGCTTTCCACCCTAGAAAAGATCCCCACTCCCTACGCTTTTCAGAAATGCGTCTGGACAGTTTTATGTGCTACTGCAACGGCCTTCTGCGGCTCTGTCATCTTCTCAAAGCTGGGGATAGGTATTCGGAGTTCATTCGCACTTCTATTTAGTAATTCTGGTGGACTGTTGGCAAGTATATCAGTGAGCACTTCTTTTAACTGGGCTTTGTAAGCCCGTTCTGCCTCCGCTGTGCAGTATTTTGGTCTTTTCGAGGCCAGATCTTTTATTAGATTCACAGGTGGTGTTTTGTAATACTTTCCTTCAATAATTATTTGCTTAACATCAGGCTCAGCGTATGTTGCAGTTATTTCATCAGATGCCACATGTTCTTTTATCCTTTTAAAAGCTGCCGCTCTGTTTTCTATGTTTAAAAGGTATTCATCCCTCTCTGAGTTTTTTCTAAGGGGGTTGTTACCTTCTTGCTCAGGTTGGTTAATTACTTCAGTTTCAGATTCACTACTAGTATCAGGATAAACGGTAGAGTCACAATCTTCGGAACTGCTCATGATCACGCTTCCATTCGAATTCATTATCAGGCAAAACGCTTTCATCAGCTTCAGATCCTTGAACTGCTTGAGAATTTTGATGTACATGGCTAGGGGCGCGCTTGGGGTCATTGCTTGCACTTGTATTGCCATTTGCATGAAGTGAACTCTGTACTCGTTCTTCGTGTCCATCAGTGGGGACCGGTTATGTTGGAGTAAAACTGCCTTCAGACTGCTGAGATGCACCAGCACTGAGCTGTGTTTTTATGCAATGGCGCATCTTTTGCATCTTTATCTGTTCTTTGTTGTCTTCTTTGTACTGCTGCCTGGACTGTGTTCCATGTTGGGATTGTTCATAATTGCTGCCTGGTCTCTGTTCCATGTTGGGATTGTTCATATTGCTGCCTGGTCCCTGTTCCATGTTGGGATTGTTCATATTGCTGCCTGGTCCCTGTTTCCATGTTGGGATTGTTCATATTGCTGCCTGGTCCCTGTTCCATGTTGGGATTGTTCATATTGCTGCTGCCTGTCTTTGCCCGGTTGTGAACGTTCATACGTCTGTCTGGTCTCTGTTCCATGTTGGGAATGTTCATATTGCTGCTGCCTGTCTTTGCCCTTGTCTGTTCTTTCATATTTTTGCCTCGTATCTTTACCGTGCTGGGAGCTATTGTATTTATCAACACACTCTTTTCTAGGTTTTCTTTCAAGAGATAGATTCTGTGTCCTAACTTTCATTTTTCTCCAGATGCTGGCACTTCTTTTTTTCCTCTCTTCTTAGTATCTTTCTGACATGATAATGTATCATCAACATGATCCTGACTCTGATTATTGTCATCATCAACCTGATCCTGGGGAAAGATAAAATAGTTATGTAACGAAAAAATATGGGCGTTGAATAATAAAGGCAGTAAAATTGGACAAATTGCATGGTAATTGTATACTGTTTGTCAACAAGCTGGCTCAATTTGCTGTATGCGTTAATAATTGAAATGCACATTAATGACTATGCATACTTTTACAGTAGATAATATTATTGCTGCAAGGAACCTGCTCTGCTTTTTAATTTCAAATACTAGGAGACTAGGGTATGACTGTCAGCACTCCTCAGCCCATGGACCAATTAGAATAATTCCCTACTCTAGGATTTCAATCAATCATCTAAGGAACATAACTGTGAAGTTCCAGGCGGTTCTATTAATGTATAGCCGGACCCTCCTCCCCCCATACCGGCCAGCGCTCCTCTGGACACCGCCCCTCAGCTCCGTCCCAATACCACAGGTCATTTTTGAGTCCCAGAAGGCAGAAAGGGTTTTCTGGGATTGGAGTGACTCCCAATACGGCCGATTTTCGTCCAGACACATGAGCAAAATGCTGACATAAAACGTATATAAACTAAAACTTGCATCATTAAATACCTCACAGCCAGCATCGTTCTGCGTTGCTCCTCCGAAAATTCTGTTATCAGAAAGGCCACCCTGTTCATCATTGTGAGAATCAAAATGGTGCACATTCTGTGGACAAGCCAGAAATCAAACTGTTGTTAAATTAGGACAGTTTACGCTGAGACCATTACCGTATGTTCATAGAATAACTTTTATTTAAAAGTTGAAAAGTGTAGCTTTTATTTAAAGTAGAAAAGTAGCACCAAGTGTTTTTTTAATAACAAGACGGCAATGCAATTGCACAATGTTATTGTTTTACCTCTGTGTCTTATTTTATTGTAGCTCCTCCCAAAAGCTCATACAGCTGTTTGTTACCACTGTTAAAAGCACTGGGCACGTTGACATCATCTGCACGCTTGTCATTATTCTGTGATTTCTGTGGAGATTGCAGTTCAATGATTTGAAGGGGGGGGGGTTAGTACAGCAGTTATAAAACACATTATGTGTACAATTTACAAAATAAAATAATGTGAAGTGTCACCTTATCATCTTTCAGGATATCACCACCGAAACTTGGTGCTCTATAAAGGTTAGGTTCATAGTCACTGTAGCAGCATTTGTAGAACTTCAATGTATCATGTGCCAACATAAGTGACTGCGAGAAAATGTGCTAGTGTGGAGGAGCTCAAGCAGGAGTCGTGACAACTTTCGCTTTCGGCTACACAACGTACACCATTTATTCCTTCCACCATTACAACAACAACAAAAAACCCGCCCAGCGGAAGTGTGTCACTGTAAACCCGAACCAAGAAAACAGCAGCTGTAAACTAACGTTCCTACTAGCTCAATAAGGAGAATTATGTATCCCCATAACCACTACACACGTCCCCCCAGAATTCGCCTTAATATGAAAAGTCAGTGTGGCGAGGGGGGCGGATCTCTCTGCCCCAACGGCTCCGCTGAACAGGAGCTGGGGGCTGGTTAACCGCAGGCAAAGCAGCAGAGTCCTCACAGCTGGACCGGGGAAAGGGAGGGGCTGGGGAAGCAGGGGGCGGCTCGCCGGGGGAGGGGGGCAGAGCTGGGGGGCGCCCCCGCCGTGGGGGCAGGGCAAGACCAACAGGGCGGTCTAAGTCCAGGTGAGCAGGCTTGAGGCGGTCCACAGAAACCCGCTCCAGCCTGCTGCCAACCTCCACCACAAAGTGCTTATCTCCAGTGTCCCGTACCCAAAATGGGCCGTCGTAGGGTGGCTGCAGGGGACCGCGGTGTGCGTCGTGACGGATGAAACATACTCCGCCGACCGCAGCTCCGTGGGGACATAGGACTGAGAGCCGCCATGCTGAGAAGTGGGGACCGGTGCAAAAAGCCCTGGCTTCCTCCTGCAGCGCAGTCCGTTGGCAGCTGGCGGACCAGGGAGCTGTGGCGGTGGGAAGGAAATCCCCCGGGACCCGAAGTGGCTGTCCGTAGAGATTCCATGACTACTCGTATCAAAATACAATACGAGAGGAAGCACTTACATCAAAATAAAATACGAGAGGAAGCACTCGCAATTTTAACAAATACGACGGGCGCGCCTCGCATTAGAATAAAATACGATGGGTTTCACTCGCATTCGCGCGAAAACGACGAGGTCCACTCGTAACCCATAGTATTTGCTGTCAAAAATGTTCGATTTTGGCGATTTTGTAAGGGGGTGTGGTACAAATCTGGTGTGGCCCGCGCGCCGCAACGCAATAACCATTTACAAACCAAACAATTTCAGAAGGGAGAAGTTTAGCACATATGGCAAAATTTTAAAAATTAATTAATATTAATTATAAACGTACAGATTCAACAATCGGCTGGATTCTGTTTGTATTGTAATAAGTTTACAGACGTATTGATCTATCAAGATTCAACCAAAATCAAAATTCGACGAGAGTCAATAAGTATAACAGCACGTAGAACGACAGATTTGAAATGATCAAGGTCTAATTTTGCTAGATAAGAAATTGCCACCTGTCAAGGCACGTCTAGACGGATGGAGACTGATAGTGTGAGACAATTAGTGCCACGTAAGAGAAGGAGGAAGGAAAGGTTGTGCTAGCCAATTATTGATGACAGTATCACCTTTAGAGCTGTAAAACAGACACGTCACAGAAAAAAATGTTAGGTTAAAAAGTGAAAGTTGCTCAGAATCATCTGAAACGCCGAGAAAAGTGATTTTTAAGTGTTTTTGAAAATTACATATTTTATGCATAATTGTTCCCCCGGGATACTTTTATTTTCTTTGTTACTTCCCCTCATCCCCTGGACCTTTAACGGGGAACGTAACAATTGGGGGCTCGTCCGGGATGTTACGGCCCTAGTGCCGTGTGTCTGTAGTTTTCCCTCTCCAGGTGATGCCCCGCCTCCTGTGGAGCTGCTGATTGAGCCCAGGTGACCCCAATTCCTCCATCAGCTGGGTATATAACTTGGACAGAGACACCCAACAGTGCCAGTGGGCCATTGTTGGTAGCAGTGTGTGGAGAGAGACGGCCAGTGGGCCATTGTTGCCAACCAGAGAGCAAGCTCTTGTGTCTATACTCCTTGAGAAGGAGGGTGAAGCTTATTAGTGCTCTTATTTCGGTTTGGTTTGATCTGAGTTTTTGTTAAAGCCTGGTTAGTTAAGAGCCAGCCTCCTTTAGTTGCCTGTTTATTTTATAGTTTGACTAAAGGGTCTTTTTGTTAATAAATCTGTTTTTACACCTGGTTCCGCCTCCCACCTTTCTTATTCCCCCGGGATACTTTTATTTTCTTTGTTACTTCCCCTCATCCCCTGGACCTTTAACGGGGAACGTAACAATCAAGGTAAGATGACCATGGGCAAACACCCCATCACGTAGCTTACCTCTGTTAGACACACTAGGTTTAGCAGCGGTTGCCTCCTGTATCTAACTCTGACTCTACATTCAGGTATCCGCCAGGTGCTCCTCATCACCTAATCAACCGGTCAACGAATCATCCCATCTTCATCAGCTGTGCAGTCTCCCATTTAAACCCCCACATGTCTTCAGTTCAGCGGCAAGCTAGTTTAGTTTGTATGATGTAGCTACTTTGTGTTTGTAATGTCTGGCCCGTTTTTGGTTAAGTTTGCATTTTGACTATTTTTGAGTTATGTTCAGTTGTTTAGCTCTTTTGGGCAAGGGGATCAAGGTAAGATGCTGTAGAACCTGATAATGTAATAAATTCCCAATAATGTAATAACCCCGATAATGTAATAAAAATCTGCTCTTGAGTCCATTGAAAATGCAATAAAACCTGATAATGTAATAAACTTTTTACCAATAATGAAATAATGTGTTACTTTAACGGGACGTTATTAGGGTTAGGGCTTAGGGTTAGGGTTTAGGGTTAGGGTTAGGGTTAGCTTATGATATATAGTTTATTACATTTTCGGGAAATGCACTTTATTACATTATCAGGAAGTTATTACATTATCAGGTTTTATTGCATTTTCAATGGCCTCAAGTGCATTTTAATTACATTATCAGGGTTTTTACATTATCGGGGATTTATTACATTATCAGGTTCTACAAACCTCACCACATCTCTCTCTGGGTACTGTCAGGTCCTCAAAACACTTCAGATGAGACAGAAGCAGACCACTACTGGTCGACTTGGTTCAGTAAAGCTTAAGGGCCTTACACCAGAAGTACTCCCAGCTGGTCAGAAGGTTATTTTAGAGGGTTTTGTCTGCTGTAAAGCAACGAGTAACGAGAGCTGGGCTTTACTAGAGCAGCCATCTATTTCATCTCTGCCAGGTGGAGCATTTGCAGACAGCTGTCTAGTCACTCTGCCGACTAAGTATCCTTACAAACTCCCTGTACTGCTAAGGAACGAAACTGACCATGACATTAGTCTGCCAACAAACTGTGTTATTGCAGAGTTAAATGTACCAGAGCAGCTTATGAAAAATACTGATGGTCAAGCTGCCACAGCCAAGTGTTCTAGTCAGCAGTCTAGTACAAACTTGTCATTTGATTTTGGTGCTTCTCCACTTCCAGAAGAATGGAAGACTAGGGTGACTCAGAAACTGAACACTTTCTCTGATGTCTTTGCCCATCATGACCTAGACTTTGGTCATGCAACGAAAGTAAAGCATCACATCAAACTTCAAGATGAAACACCATTTAAACAATGGGCACGCCCGATACACCCACAAGACTACGAAGCCGTTCGAAAGCATCTCCAAACCCTCGTCGATGCAGGTGTCATCAGAGAATCCGAGTCTCCATTTTCATCGCCCATCGTTGTAGTCAAAAAGAAAAATGGTGATGTAAGATTGTGTGTGGACTACAGAAAACAATACCCAAACGATCAAGGACAACTACGCACTTCCCAATCTAGAGGAGTCATTTTCTGCACTCCATGGATCCCAGTGGTTTTCAGTTATGGATCTCAGTCTGGTTATTATCAGATAGAAATGTGGAGAGTGACAAAGCGAAAACGGCCTTCGTCTTGCCCATTAGGTTTTCGGGAATGGAATCGCATGCCGCAAGGTATCACGAACTTTCCAGCGCCTAATGGAAAAGTGCATAGGAGACATCAACTTAAAAGAAGTGCTGGTTTTCCTGGATGACCTTATCGTGTTTTCCAACACTTTGGAAGAGCATGAGGAAAGGCTTTCACATGTTCTCACACGTCTCCGAGAGCGTGGTCTCAAGTTGTCTCCAGAGAAGTGTAGTTTCTACCAAACTTCAGTTAAGTATCTGGGACACATCGTGTCAAGAGAAGGAGTCGAGACAGACCCCAAAGACCCCAAACCTTGAAAGACCTCAAGTCTTTCGTTGGTTTCTCTGGTTATTATCGCAGGTTTGTGCAGAACTACTCAAGAATCGTGAAGCCTCTCACCAATCTCACCGCTGGATATCCACCATCTCGAAAAGGATTCAGGGCAACACCGAGTGATGGCTACTACAATCCCAAGGAGCCGTTTGCTGAGCGCTGGACGACCGCCTGTCAGCAAGCCTTCGAACTTATCATCGATAAGCTAACTTCACCTCCTGCTCTGGGATTTGCCAACCCAAAGTTACCTTACATTCTTCATACGGATGCCAGTACTACGGGTTTGGGAGCGGCGTTTTACCAAGAACAAGATGGACAAAGTCGCGTCATCGCCTACGCAAGTCGAGGATTGTCCCGTAGCGAAGCGCGATACCCCGCTCACAAGTTGGAGTTTTTAGCTTTAAAATTCCAATTCTAAATTTGGTAAATCAGCCATTATTTTCTAGTCCTACCAGATAACAAAGATCAAGAGCCTGGCCATGGGCATGGCCATCTTTTCTATTCACAGCTCGGCAGATGCAAACGGGTGTTTTTTATGGTGACTGTATTTCCTCCCCAGGCGATATTTAATTTTGACACCCTAACCATGACCCTTACAAATCATGGAGGGGCCACCCTGACCAGATCATGACTAAAAGTGATTCCCCTTCGGGTCGTAGCCGGGCGGAGACACGTGTCGAAACACGTATCGAGAAAATACAGTCCCCAAAAAATTTTCACGATGCAGACAGCAGACAGTTCTAATTCTAAAACTAAAAGACGACACTCTCATAGGATCGAGCTTCTGAGACCCGGTACCCACCAACCCAGCTCTCAGTCTCAGCAGGATGTCCAGTTAAGTTGTGCTCCGAGGACTACACTGGACCCAGCCTCTCCCCTGCCCCTCACAGCTCCCCACCCTTTCCTCCCCGCTCTTTTTGGCCGCGTGCCTTTCCCATTTTCTTTCCCTCTTTCTACCCTGTGCCCCGCCCTTCCCTAAGTTCCCTCCTCCCCCTTCCTCCCTTCTCCGGCCCTCCTTCCTTTCTTCCTCCCTCTCTTCTTTACCTTTCCCCTTTTATTCCCCGTGTTTTCCCTCGCCTTCCCCCTCTCCGGCCTCCCCACCCCTGCTTTCCCCAGCCCTCCCCACCTTTCCCCTGCCCCGTCCCCTTTTCAGTCCTCCTGAGCCTCAGGCTGCAAGTGGTGCACATCCTACACACTCCCGGTCATGCACATGTTATGTGTGTTTCACTTTCAACTTACGTAATTAAGAGATTATGTGAACGTTTTATCCTGGCCCTTGCATAAATACCCTTGCATAAATTAAAATACAAGTTAGGTAACAATTTTTTCTGCAGTATGTCACGTCTAGCTACTCTACATGGTCATGACGTCATCAACACAAACATACGTACGCGGCTCTTGTCACATCCTGAGCCCATGATGAGATGATGCCGCCAATTAGTCTACTCAAGTCTACTAAGCATGTCTGTGACGTCACGGAGTCTGGAAAATGCTCTAGTACCACTGAGCTATAAATAGAGTGCCTGCGTGTCAGTTAAGAAACTTTTTTGTAAAGTGTGACTGTTAGTGTCATTAGCTATTATGTTATTCTATATTGTGTTTGTAGGTTTAGTCATTAACGACAACCTCTAAGTCTACATCATGAACTGCTTTTGTGTGTCTGTTGTCATTGCTACAGATTGGGACAGCAATGTCCTCGATGTCTTTGAACCAGATAACAGTAGTACGTTTTGAATCCATGTTCACTTCAAGTTCACATGAAATTGAATACTTGGTGCTTTGAGTTTCCCTTCGTTTATGTATATGGAATTTGATATTAACACTATAATATAACACTTGTTTTTTTACAGCTGGCTGTACTGGAGTGAAAGATTGTCCTGGAGATTGTGTTACGCTGAAAATTGAGTGAGTGCATGCACATTTACAAACATCTGATAACATAAACCACTGCTCAGTTTTCTTAACATTTTACTCTACTTCTAGGCAACACTAACTCTCTTTTTTTCTTTTTTTTCCTTCTCTGATCTCACCATTGAGTTAGAATTTAGACGGCCATTCAGCTCCATTCACCAACTTATTAATTAAAGTACTATACTTTCAGTTTGATAGCTCCGAGGCAGACCATTCTCACCAGAGAGTTTAACACGACTATTATCCTTCGAGGCTGTTCCTCGGGGCCATACATTACATGCAAAAGAGCCAGCCTCCTGTTAGACGAGATCACCGTACTCTCAAGGGTCAGTGACCCAGCTCAGGCCCGGTATAGATGTACGTATTCAACTTAAAACTGGACACAATGCATGTATTGTGTACTCCCACACGCCATGCCATACTGCACAATTACCAAATTCTTCAAAATATAAACAGCATTAACCAAAATTATAGTTTTCATTTATTAAATTGAAAAAAAGTATATTCTTCTTCCAATTAATTTATACTTATTTTTACAGGTGAAGCTGAAGCGTGCGCCAGTCACCTCTGCAATCACCCCAACCCTGCTGAAAGTGAAGCCGGATCTTCTACTGTCCCTGTGGACTCTGTGCCTGTTTCATCTACAAGACGCACCATGATGTCATTTGTTTTGATTGAACTTGTTTTTTTTCACAGTATTATTTATTTTTAGTCTGTCAATGTAATGTTTTTTAAATAAAATTTTCCTGTCAATTTTCAAAGGTCTTTTTGGCGCTAGTGCAGATTTTAAAAACATTGTTTTAAATTATTATAGGTTTTTATTAATTATTGTCACTAATTACATTGTATATAGCATGTATCAGTATTTACCTAAATTTATTCCAATATTTGTAGTGTTACTTGAGTGTTATAATCAGCAATACAGAATTGATTCTTTGAATTATCACTATACTTACATCATTACCGCTACAGGCAATTTGTGGTCACAGCTGCATCTCATTGCTTATCCATACACATCCATAACAAATTCTCGCTGTAAATGTATAGTCGAGCCCCCTTCCAGTTCCCCAATCCCGTCCCTCAGGACATTGCCTCCATCCCAATACCGCCGGTCATTTTCAAGTCTCAAGAAGTTTTTTCTGGGACTTGAGTGACTCCGAATACCGCCGATATTTCTCCAGTCTTATGAGCGGCGGTTTTGGGACTGTATTACCAAATTTCCTCATTAGTGATGATACTGCTTATGACCGTGATTGTGATGGGTGCAGCCGGTGCAGCAACTGACAGTAGAGCTCCTAGGGTCTTTCAACGTCACGGCATGATGGTTGAACAAATGGTAAGGCATTGATTGTCATCCTAGTTAAAATAGAATTTCAAGCACCAATTTTTCAAAAAGCACATTAAGTCACCCCTCCCCCCCACACAACCGCCCACTTTGGGACTGGTCTAAAGTTGGTATGGCGGTTGTCATTAATAGGCGGTTCTCGGAGGTGGGGATTTTTTAAAAATGGAACTGGCGAGGGGTGGGCGGCTCTCGGAGGGGCGGTTGTAGGGGGGGGGGTTGACTGTACCTTGATGTTTTTCCTTTAGCTAAATATATTTGTGTTGAACACCAATTTTGCAGGTACCTATGATTCTGTCAACATGGTTTACGCGATGCTCGAGATATTCCCCCCTTCATCAAACGATGGCGTTAGATCTGAGATAGCAAAGTTTAACAAAAATGCGCTCAGAAAAAAGCAACTACAAGGTAACAAAGTACTAAGCACATACCACTGCCCATTGCCCTGCGTGCAACATGCTATTAACGTTGAAATGTAATTAAATTTATTAAATTCTAAAACAGCATTTTTCTAAAATACCATTTCTTAGTGAACCTGATCTCAATGAAGCTGCTAACCTAAATGTAGAGGAAACTGTCGATGGCCCACTTCTGGATTTTCTTAATGATCTGGAGGCTGATATTAGGTACATATAACAATTACCATATCACTTTTATTCACAACAGACCAAAACTTCATTATTAACCGAAAATCACGCAAGGAATCCTTTGGTGACGTCCCTATTGCTCTAGCTCATTTCGTTCTTGACGTACGCCCAAATATGGGTATCGTCTGGAATCGGCACCTGTGAGCCACGGAAAACTTTTGGAATTGCTTAGAACGTTTCTTAGTTTGCACCTACACCATCCCTGGGTCAAACTACAGGGGTCCTGAAAAAATTGAGGTGACCCCCCACCCACATCTTAAGCGATAGCATTTTCAGGAAAGAAAAGGTGGATGTTGTCGGGACTACTTTACATATGTACAAGGACAGTATTGTAAAGGATCTCAACCTCAAAAGACGACCTGATCAAGGCAGTGAATGGAACAGATGAAACAGACAGTAGTACTAGTAGTAACGATACAGACACAAGCAAAAGGCACTCAAGGCAAAAGAGGTTTTTTGGGGGGTTATTGGGCGCTGCTAATCTTTTATTTGGGGGGTATACATTGTGGGAACAGCAAAAAATTAAGTTGCATCTTGCGACTATTGATGACCAGATAGCAGGACTTCAAAAGGTGACAAAATTAACTACAACTGTCTTAGAGCAACAGATAAAGTTCAATGAAAAGTTCATAGGCATTTGTAGAGGACGTTCAACGTGAAATGGGTGAGCTCAAGGAAGGGTTACGGTGTGTCGAGTGTACAAATGAACTGACTATGCAGCTGAAAATCCAGGCTGACAAGTGGGAGCGAAGGCTCAGTGGTCTTCTTAAATTCATTTCCGCAGGTCTCTTACAAGATATTCTGACTCCGGAAATAATAGACACAAAGACACTCTATGAGGTTGTTAAGCACCCCAGTCTTAAAAACACTATATTTTCTGAAAACCACCATTTCTTGTATCGTCATAGCAAGCTGCTTTTTATTGAAATGAAAGAGGCTAAGACCTTTCACTTCACGCTAATATTCCCAGATGTCAAGATAGACCGAGTAAATTATCTTTACAGAATGCAGCAAGTGGGGTTTTTGGTAGAAAACGGCACTGGGTATGTTGAATACGACATCAAACAGGAGTATGCTATGCTCAATAGTGGAGATTCACAATCAAAGTTCACGTTTGTTGACACTTCTCTGTGTGACACAAGCACAGAGATTATGATCTGCAGCATGAATAATCAAATTGCTGTTCACCCGATGAGGAGGTAATAGCAAGGCCCATTGACATTCCTTATACGATCAACGTATATTTCAACCGATCAGTGTTTCAGGTGAACAATCATTATGATACTAAAGGTCTGTCAGATATTGTTACCGTCCAGAATTCAGAAATCTCAGAGATGAAACCCATGGTAGCAAATTTTGCTAAACTTCCCACATTTGTGCAAGATAATTTTGACGTGGTTGTGGGTATGCTTTGGTTTGATCGTTTTTGTGCTTCATTTCTAGCGTTGGGGTAATTATTTTCTGTTTTTGCAAACAGCAATTTCTGAATAATCCTTTCTTGAATGAGCTGGCTGGTCCTAATGGCAGGAACATTTTAATAAGACATATGGCTAAGATGAAGGTTCCAGCAGAACGGCAGCCATTGAACTCAGTTAAACGACTCTATGCTGGGGAGGCTGAGATGAATCAGATAGCCAATGAGATGAATCTGATAGCTTAAAACTAAAAGCTATACATTGAACAATTACCAGGCTTCTAGTCGTCTAAATCAGTGGTTCTCAACCTTTTTGGGGTCCTGGACCCCCTGCGTATTTTTGATCTACCCTGAGGACCCCTCCACCTGATCTTGGGGGAGGGGGGTTGCAATTTGATAGAAAAAGTAGAAACTGCATTTTAAATTGCATTATAGCATTTATTCACTCTTTGGGGCAAAAAATAAGCTTTCATTTGTAACTTAGACATAGTTAACAAAACAGAATTCTTATGAAGTAACTTTCAGATATATGTAACAAAACAGAATATGGATTCAGTCACTTTCAGATATATGTAAAAATTTTTATGCAGTAACTTTCAGCTTTATATGTAACATAATTTTTATGCAGTAACTTCCAGAAATATGTAACAAAACAGAATTTGTATGCACTCTGCAAGAACAAAAACAAACATAGGTATGAAATCTCAATGGATATTGTTATAGTTAAGTCTTAGTTTTGTCTGTAGAGGCAGATGGTGTGTGTGTTTTCAAAGCAAAGCATCCTCACTGTCTGTGTGCCACTTGGGTGTGGTTTGGTGAAAAGTTCATGTGTGGTGAGGTGTGCTGTGTAACCGTTAGTGAGACACTTGTACTTGTCTGCCGCTCATGAGTTTCTGTAACCTGGGTTGAATAGTGGCAACAGCTGTAATGATACCTCTCTCTTGAAGTCTGTTTCTCTGTTTGGTCTTTATGTGTGTCAGAGCTGAGAAAGTGACCTCACGCAAGTATGTAGACCCGAATGGCTCCAACTGGTAGAGAGCCTCTTTTGCAAGCTCTAGGTACTCCTTATCCACACAGCACCAAAACTGTGTTAGTGATGTCTCTGAAAACTTCAGTCTGAAGCCACTGTCTGAAGACAGGTCAATGAGGCTCTCATGGAGTTGCTCTGGTGCTGTATCCATGCTGCTGGGCATGAATGGCCTGCGTATCCAGTCATGTCTAGTACACATGTCCTCAATGTCTGGGAAGTAGGATGGAAACTCAGCTGACAGTTTGGCCAGGTGCATTTTTACAGTTTTCAAAATGTTCTGCTTCATGTTCTGTTTCATGTCAGCTATCCAACAGTTAAGCTGAGGGAAATTACTGACATCTCCCTTTTCACATCGTCTCAACCAGAGGTCAGTTTTCCTCATGAATGCTGAAATTTTATCAAACGTCTGAAGAACAGTTTTATCATCACCTTGCAAGCTCGTGTTCAACTCATTCAGACGGCCAAAAACATCAGCAAAGTAAGCCAGGTGAGCCAACCAGGTCTGGTCTTCAAGTTTAGCAGCCAGAGGATGTCCATGCTCGGAGAGGAAATCGCGCACCTGCTCTCTCAGTTCCCATAGTCTCTGTAGTGTTTTCCCCCTTGATAGCCAACGTACGTCTGTATGTAGCGGCAGTTGATGATGGTCACCGCCTGTTTCGTCGCACAGCTTGTGGAACAGTCTTGCGTTGAGAGGTCGTGATTTAATGAAGTTAATCACTTTCACAGCGTCAGTCAAAACACTGTCCAGTTCTGGGCTCATGCGTTTTGAAACCAACACTTCTCTGTGAATTATGCAGTGCATGCTTTTTGGATGTTGGGGTTTACCTGCCTGATGCGAGAGACAACTCCGCGGTGCCGACCTGTCATAGATGTAGTGATATAATGCCATGTATATCCACTGGAACTACACTAGGTGTTATGTACTACCCGGACTGTTATTATGGTTACATCACTACCATGTATGGTTATTACGTCTGCCTACTGAGCCACGATTAAACCTCTTCAATAGACGCTGCCCGGTCTGTGCATACATGCGAGCAGCGTTTCCAGTCCAACGCGTGCTCCGTGAAAAAACAGTCAATCAAATTAAAAATGTCCTCACCCGTAGTTTTTTCAGGTAGTGGCTTGTAGAAGACGATGTGTTCAACTATATCGTTGACTGTGTCATCTTTGAAACAAGCAAACATGACCAACTGGGCTTCTCCATTCACATCAGTAGACTCGTCTAGCTGTACTGAAAAAGGGCCCACTCTTGTCAGTTTATCGGTCACCTGCTGAACATTGTCACCAGCCATCTCATCCACTCTGCAGCATATTGTGACGTTAGACAGCGGTACTGACCGGATTGCATCTGAAGTAATACTTGGGGTAGTATTGGTCGAGGATCAATGACCACACCGGGTTATAGAACTCAGGTTTAATCGCGGCTCAGTAGGCAGACGTAATAGCCATACATGGTAGTGGTGTAACCATAATAACAGTCCGGGTAGTACATAACACCTAGTGTAGTTCCAGTATATATACATGGCGTAATATCACTACATCCCCCCTGTTTAGTTTTCAATTTTTACAGTATCAAAATATAAACATATTCAGAGCCCTCCTTTTGTGTGTGATTGTCTCTACTCATAGTCCTTGTAGTGAGCTGGTTTGGAAACAGCTCTTCCATATTTTGTGCGTACTGTCTTGTGTGTTTCACAGGTTTGGCTGGAAGAAGTTCCAGCTGCATGAGTGTCCCGTTAAGGTTCTGTGAAGCGGGTTCTTGCGCTCCTCAGTTGCATGGGGGTGGTGAATTTCCCGCAGGTGGCTCCTGCCACGTCTGAGTTTGTCCCATTTGATGTTTGCACAATGTAGCTCCTTGGCTCATCGCACTTTTGTACGACGGTGGCTGGATACCAAGTCCCTTTTTCCTTGTTTAGGACAGATACGTGCTGTCCGGGACCGAGTGGAGGTAGTTCTCTGCCGCTGCTGCGGTCATGATGTTCCTTCATGTTTGCTGTTCTCTGCTCCAGGTGGAGTCGGTTTTCCTCCTTGCCTGGGTCCCCTCGACTCGGCAGCAGGGTGGTGACTGGCCTTCCGAAGATCAGTCCTGCTGGTGATGGTAGTTTACTGTCGATGGGTGTTGCTCTGACCTGTAGTAAGGCCACTTGTATGTTACCTCCTTGTCTCATGGTTTTCTTCACAATGGATTTGATGTGTCGCACATGCCTCTCAATTAATCCATTGCTTTTTGGACAGTGGGGTGAGCTGGTCACGTGCCTGATTCCCCAGTCAGCCGTGAATTTCTGGAACAAGTGCCCTGTGTACTGGGGTCCATTATCTGTAAGTATCTCGTCAGGCCTTCCAAAAAGAGACATGTACATTTCCATTTTTTGTGCAACTGCCCGGCTGGACACAGGCATGGGTATTTCATCCACTAGAGGGAACTTAGAATATCTGTCCACAATCAGTAAATACTGATGTCCATCGATCTCGAATAGATCAGAAGCTAGGGATTGCCATGGTTTTGACGGTGTGTTGTGTGGGTTGAGAGGTTGCTTTGGATTTGCATCCTGATGTTCCACGCATACGCTACATGACCTGCAGACTCTTTCGATGTCATCGTTCCTTCTGATCCAGTAGACACTTTCTCTCGCCAGTCGCCGTGTCTTTTCGATGCCCTGGTGTCCTACATGCAGCTGTTCGAGTATAGAATCAGTCATGGAGTCTGGGATGAGCGCCTGTCTGCCTTTGAATATGACTCCTGCTTCAACTGCGAGCTCATCTCTGAATGACCAGTACTCACGTAGTTGTCTTGGTAGAGCTTTGATGTTGTCTGGCCATCCCTGGTGGATCAGCTCTTTCAGTGCATTGAGTCTGGTGTCGCTGGTGGTTTCCGTGCGGAGTGCGTCCTGTTTCTCGGGAGATAAGTGTATCATTGCAACAGTGAGCATCTCTGGATCCTCGACTTCTGCCTCTATTCCGTCAATGCGCTCGTCCAGCTCGATGTTGCTGTTGTTCTCAGGGTTGGGTAGTCGGCTGAGTGTGTCTGCCAGGACCATCTGGTTTCCTGGTCGATACGTGACCTCGTATTTATATCCTTGTGTTTTTATCAGCATTCGCTGAAGCCGTGGCGGGGCGGCATGCAGTGGCTTTTTGCATATGGTAACGAGGGGTTTGTGGTCTGTAACTACAATGAATGACTTCCCATACAGGTAGGAATGGTATCGCTGCATTCCATAGACTATGGCCAGCATTTCTCGCTCTATGTTGCTGTACCTGGATTGGCAGTCGTCCAGTGTCTTTGAGCCAAAATCTATGGGTCTTTTGTTCTGCACTAATGCCACACTCAGTCCTTTCTGTGATGCATCGACCTCAAGTGTCAGAGGTGTGCTTGGATCATAGTACTTCAGGCAGTCATGTTCGTCGATAACTGATTTCAGGTCCTCAAAGCTCTTTTGGTGGTCAGTGTCCCATGTCCAAGGCACGTCACTTTTCAGCAGAACCCTCAAGTGTGTGTGCTTTGTCTGCGAACTTTGGGATGTAGGGTGACAGGTAGGTCAGCATCCCCAAGAATCTGATCAGTTCATCTTTGTTCTGGGGTGTCGGCATTTTCTGGATGTCCCTGATTGTGGCTGGGTCAGGTTTGATACCTTTGTCTGTGTACAGGTTGCCAAAGAATGAGATGCTTGTCTGTTTGATTGTGCACTTGTCATTGTTGAACAAAATACCTGTCTTGGCTGCTCTCTCCATCAGGTTGGTCAGGTTCCTGTCATGCTCCTCTTCGCTTGCTCCGTAGACTGCGATATCATCGGCTATGCTGACGACACCGTCGAGCCCCTCCAGGATTTGGTCCATCTTTGCCTGGAAGAGATCTTGAGAGACACTGAGACCAAATGGCAAACGTTTCCAGCAGTATCTACCAAATGGAGTTCGGAATGTGGTTAGCAGTTGTGACTCTTCCTCTGGGTGTTATTGACCAATATTCAGCTTTTGCGTCAAGTTTGCTGAATATTTTTGCATTTGCAAACTTCGGATTCAGTTCCTCCACAGTAGGAATCTTGTGTGGGCATCTCCTAAGGCTGGCATTAAGCTTTTGGGGGTCTAAGCATATGCGAAGGGAACCGTCTTTCTTTGTGCTGTATGCCAGACTCGAGCACCAGTCTGTGTGCTGTTCTACTTTTCTTAACACATCTTGTTCGACTAGGTTATTCAGTTCATCTTTCAGTTTGTCTTTGATGTGAATGCTGCACTTACGTGGCGGGTCTATGAATGGTTCAGCATCCTTTTTCAGGAAGAGCTTGGCCTTTCCACTGAAGTTGCCAATTTTGTCAAACTGGTCTGGGTATGCTCTCTTCAGGTCTGCACTGTTAGATATGGTCATTTTGGGTTTTGTCTGTCTTGTGTTGACTTTTTTCTGGTTTGCATGTCCTTTCTCGGTCACTGCATCTACATTGACAGTCACTAGGTTTAACAGTTCACATGCTGGCAGCCCAACTATGGCTGGCCCTGGTACTTCTACAACATAGAACTTTGCATTGATCCATTTGGATTCTTTGTACTGGCATGGAATGTCAATGGTGCCTAGGCAGGGGATGGCGTGACCACTGTATGCAGATAGCCTTACTGTTGTTTTTTTTCAGTCGTTTCTGGGTGCATGCATTTTCACCGTACATCTGCTTGAAGGTACGCAATGGGAGTGTGTTGCCTGGCGCACCTGTGTCTATCTTCAGACGTAGTGTGTATCCACGACCACGTAGGTCAGGTGGTGTCACCTTCAGGACTGTGTACGCCTCCTCTCTGGCTGGCTTGCTGTCTATGCTATGCATGCACTTTTCACTGATAGTTATGGAGTGGAACTGTTTCTGGTAAGTACTTTGGTTCTCATTGTCTGTTTCACTGCTACTCTACAGCATGTGTGCGAGTCCTGCTCTGTTGCTTTTTGTCTATATAGGTTTTTTGCTTGTGCTGTTTGTCTTGTGGGGTGTGGGACTTACTTCCCCCGCTCCTGCTCTGGCTGGAGTGTTCCTGCTCTCGTTTGGCCTTCCTGCAGCACTGCTCCCAGTGACCTTTTGCACTTCACGCATTGCATTCATCATCATATGCAGGACATCGACGTGGTTTGTGGCTTCTCCCACATTTACGACATATGCGGTTCCTGTCCACAGCGTGGATTCTCTCATTGTGTGACAGGCTAGGTTTGTCTAACTGTTCATTGCCTGCTGTCAGGGCTTCATATTTTCGTCCCTCGGCCAGAACCTCTGCTAAGGAATATTCTTTTGGTTTGCTGTATAGATCATTCCTCCGGGCATCATGGGGAGTGCTCGCAATAATAAGCTCAATCATATGCTCGTTAAGCTCTTCGTCTGAAAACTGACATTTCTGTGCTAGTGTTCTGGCTCTGGTCACAAAATCATCAATATTCTCACCTGGTTTCTGTTTCTGTGTTGCATCAGTTGCAGTCTATGGATTCTGAAATTTACGTTCAACTTTAGCTGTTTTTCAAAGAAGTCCCATAGTTTGGCAGGCTTTTTCTTTTCATCATCGGTGAGACCACTGGCGTTCAGTCTTTTTTCATCTCCGATTCCACGACATATTTTCCTAGCTTGTTTAGCTGCGCCATTTATTTCTTCATCTTCTAAATACAGAGTCATTTTCTGTTTATACAGTGAAATTGCCTCACCCAGGTCCGGGTCTGACCAATTCATCGTCGGTAGATGCGATGCGATGACGTCTCCTGTTGCTAGTGTAACCAGGTTAAAATTAATGTTTTTATTTTATTTTGTTTTGAGTATGAAATATCACCAAATCCTGTCTGTGTGCTGTTATTTGTGTTTACTACATTTTATTTTATGTCATTATTTACTTTTATGTATGTTTTACAACGACCGTCATATACATGTACTGTCGCTTTAAGAGAGAGGTCTTGTGGGTACACGGAAGAGGGAACGCGGGAGAGGCCATTTTTGTTTTGTGGAGGGAGGTTCAAGCAGCGATCGAGCCGGGCCACGCGTGTTTCTTACCGTAGCACAGTTTGCTGGTTGAGGAGAACGTAACCGTGAGTATCCCTGTAAGAAGATACTGCAAGCTGTGGGATAAAATACTTGTTTATCCTTTCTTACATCGGAGTCCCGTGGACGGTTTCTCCTTCTAACGCACACGAGTGAAGTCCGGGCAGTGGTTGAGCTTCGACCCCCACGTCCGTAAGAAACACCGCTCCAACTGGAGGACCGGACGTTTGTCAAAGGGTTTGAAACCAAAATAAATGGCAAGGTGGGCCAAATAGAGTCCTGTGTGCCCCCCCCCTCCTTCTTTGATCATGATGATGATGATGAGAGACTGAGGGCCCCCCACAACACCTGGGGCCCCACCCAAAATAGAACACAACGCAGAGCTAATAATGAGAGTGACAGGCGTGCAGCAGCATAGAACAGCATAGGACTGCCCCCGTTACACTAGCTAGCTAGTTAGCTTTGCGGCTAGCTCAGCTCCGGCGCCCTCTTGCTTGAATGATGACGGAAATTATCCACGGACAATTTTATCAGTCTATCTTCATTCTTCATAGAGAGTACTTTACCGCTGCCACCATGAAGTAATACTTGGGGTAGTATTGGTCGAGGATCAATGACCACACCGGGTTATAGAACTCAGGTTTAATCGCGGCTCAGTAGGCAGACGTAATAACCATACATGGTAGTGGTGTAACCATAATAACAGTCCGGGTAGTACATAACACCTAGTGTAGTTCCAGTATATATACATGGCGTTATATCACGACAGTATCTGCTGCTTTTTTATCCACCATAGTTTCAGCTAGGATAGCTGCTGCTGGTGCAATTAGCCCCTCTGCTATTGTATACGGCTTTTTAGCTTTAGCGATTAGCAAAGCTACCTGGTAAGATGCTTGAAGGGAAGTTGCTGAAGTCTGACTTGCAGCACGCATGTGATTTTGCGCTCCCATGAACTCCGACAATTTTCGTTTGAAGAAGTCAGCAGTCTTGCCCTCTGATGAGTGGTGCCTGGTGGTTAGGTGCCGCTGCAGGTGTGCCGGTTTCATGGCGTGGTTTGACAGTACCTCTCCACATAAAAAAAACACAGAGGCTGCTGAGGTTCCGAATCCGTTGCCGTAAATCCAAATGATATGTAATCTTCTTTGTAAAGTCTCTTTTCGCTGTCTGTTTTGGTTTTCTTTTCGGGTGGCCCCGAGTCTCCTTCGTCCGTTTTTTTTAATTTGAGCCATCTCTCCATGTTGTCACGACTTCTTCTTCTTCTTCTACTTCTTCTTCTTCTTCTTCTTCGTGTAACTGTACTTATCTTCCTCTTTGTTTATAACATTAGCTTAATTTCAAGTGCTAACCTGAATCTTGCAAGTTACTGAGTTTTCCCACAACACCTTCCTGCAGATGTTTCACAATAAAATCATTATTAAGAAATGAATGGTGTACGCCCACTGAAACACTAGGGGGTTCATAATTTGGAAACGGATGCAGATCGTGTTAAGTTTGTATTAACAGCGTCATGCAGTAACTTTTAACAATGCAAACGGGAGCGAGATCTCTTATTAAAATACAATAAATTACTCTTGTGAAACAGATGTAATTAGAGAAAAAAGTCCTGTTACCTTTTATAGTTTAGGTAGATAAAGGTCTCAGTCACATTTGAGTAAAATAATCCTATTTCTATAAATGTCATAGGATCTTTTTTTTTTAAGATATTTTATTTTCACGGACCCCTTGCAATTACACCACGGACCACTAGGGGTCCGCGGACTCCCGGTTGAGAAACACTGGTCTAAACCCTAATTCTTGACAATGCTTTAGGTGGGTGTACTTTTTCCTGCTCCGGGACCATGGCTGGTGGCCCACCTACAGTGTTTTTCGATCATAATTTCAAATAATTACACAAAAATCACAGTTTTCCTTAGCTATGTATACTGCACTGTGCGGCACATGCCCAATTGAAAATCGTTCGCAAAATTATTGAAAAATAATATCGGATTGAATATGGACTGAACATTACTTATTGAAATTATGCACGTGCGCCCCTATGTACAAACCTGTACTGAAATTTATAGTTGAAATTGAAAAAATAAATTATACCTGCACCCAACGTGCGGGTATTCTTGATTACTGATCGGGGCCGGGCGGGAAGGTTGCAGCTGGGTGGGTTATGGGTAGGTACACATTACAGGCTATTCTTACTACTTTGGTACAATTACTATAAAATGTAACCGCTCTGTTTCGAGTACTAAGGTCTACATGCCATTGTTAATTTTATTTTTCGTTAGTGACGGGTTTTAGTAATGTGACATGTTTCAAGAAGAAATAGAAAGATTATTTTTTTATGATAATTAGCTGGGACTTGGTCGTGCCAATTGGTATGTTTTAACTTGACGTGTTGTTATTAAAGTACTTTGAGACTCTACATTCTCTAAGTGTAAGGCCGTGCACGTTTGCTCAGTGCCGATTTTTGCTTCTTTTTCTATATTGGTTGTTATTGTATAGTATTTTAATAACACCTCACTTTTCAGGACTACTAACGTTCCTCATTTCAGACACCTTTATTTGATGGATTTTTCTCTTCCTTCGCTGGGCTGTGCAGTGGGTGACCGGGAAGGTTTACAATAACAAATCACAGCTGATTTCTGCCCTCCTGCGCAGAAGTGCCCCACGCACGTCCTCCAGTCAAACCCAGATGCCTCGTTTCCTTTGTCTAGCTGTGCTTTGTATACCAAGTACCGGGGTGTTAGGTGTTTTGTTTTATGTGGCCAGTTTTAAGGTTATTACTGGAGTGTTTCAAAATATTGATAAAATAAAAAAAAAATGTAAAAATATTAATTGAAAAGCTAAAAAAATAAAATAAGAAAATACTGATTAAAAAGTTAAAAAAATACTTTAGATTATGTAACTTTAAGATTTCAGATCATCAACTCCTTCCATTTCTTTTTTATAAACTTTATTTTCCAATTTTCAAGTTTTTTTGGAACAGGTATACAAAGCACACGAACAACAACAACAAAAATAAACATGCAGGAATCCCCCCTCCCCCCAAGGCTAAAAAAAAATAAAATAAAAAAGGACTATGCAGGGATTTCTTATTCCAATTCCACATAATAACCATATTTTTGAAGACAATATAAAGTTGTACACATATCTATAAGTATTTTCGTTACAACCAGGTAAATAAAAAGTACATTCAATAAAAGGGAAACCCTTCAATAAGGTCTATGAAAGGACTCCAGGTCAAAGTAAAGTTTTTGCGGGTTTTACATATTTCATATCGGAGCTTTTCTAAAGGTAGAAAGGACAGCACCTCCCTCAACCACTGAAAAAATTATGGCGCTTTATTTGACTTCCAGTTAAATAGGATAAGTCTGCACGCTAGTAATGAGGCAAATGCTAGAGCATTTGCCTGCAAAGTTGTGACCTTACAGTTAGGGGGTGGTATGCCAAAGACGGCTGTGTGAAAATCGGGGTTTATGGTCTGTTTACAGATATGTGAGAATACATTTAATATCTGTCCCCATAACTGTTGAGGGAGGGGCATGCCCAGAACATGTGTCCCACCGAGGCTGGACTATGACTGCACCTCGGACAGCTAGGGTCTGTGGTGGGAAGGATTCTGGCAAGCTTGTCCCCCGAGTAGTGAAGACGGTGAAGCACCTTAAACTGAATTAACCCATGTATACACAATGAAGACGTATGAATACGAGTTAAGCTGTCCCGCCATGCCTCTTCAGAAAGCTCTACACCCAAATCTCTCTCCCATGCAGTTTTTGTTTTGTCCCAGGATATCTGTTTCAATCCCTGTATCAGTGTGTAAATTATAGAGACCCGTTTTTTCCCAAAGGGATCCTTCTCTAGAATAACATCTAATTGGCTCCTGGCTGGCAGATACGGAAATGAGGGAAACACTTTCTTGGCAAAACTACGGATTTGAAGGTATCTAAAAAATGGGATCTGGGTATGTTATGGTCTTTGGTAAGTGTTTCAAATGAGGCGAATGTTCCATCTTTAAATAGATCACAGAAAAACACCAGTCCATTTCTATGCCAAAGTTGAAATGTGTTATCTAACACAGATGGCAAGAAGAATTGATTATTTGCTACTGGAAAAAGCCCGCTAGCATGCTTTAATCCAAAGTGCCTCCTAAACTGGAGCCATATCCTAAGTGAAGCTTTAACCACTGGGTTTGTTATTTGTATGTTACGATTATGTGGTAGTGGAGAGGTGAGTATCGGTAAAGGATTGGATAAGAGTTCCATGTGAACCCAATCTGTACCCTGTTGATTCTCATATGTAAATGCCCAATGTAAAAGTTTTACAATGTTCGCAGCCCAGTAGTAACAAATAAAGTTAGGCAAACCTAATCCCCCTGTCTCCTTAGGGACCTCCAAGTATATTTTCTTCATCCTGGGGTTTGAATTGTTCCAGATGAATGATGAAATTAATCTATCTAATTGTTGAAAAGTTGTCTTAGGTATGAATATGGGAATCATTTGAAAAAGATAGAGAAATCTGGGTAAGACTGTCATTTTAACTATATTAATGCGGCCCGCTAATGAAATTGGTAGCGTTGACCACTTTTTAAAATCTTGTTTTGTTCGTTCTATTAGTGTTTTAAAGTTATGGTTATATAACCTCCCCATTGTATGAGTGACTTTGATTCCTAAATATGTAAATATATTATGTTCAAGTTTGAATGGAAAGCTAGAGTAGTCTCTATCAGTGTGGTTAACCGGAAAAAGCAAGCTCTTTGAATAATTTATCTTATAACCTGACAGGCGACCAAAGTTATCCAGGGTAAGTAATAGTCTTGGTATAGATTCTATTGGGTTGGATATATATAACAATAGGTCATCTGCATAAAGTGATACCTTATGCAATTTACCACCTCGTGAGATACCTTTAATGCCATCCCCTGCCCTAAGAGCTATAGCGAGTGGCTCAATTGCCAAATCGAACAAGTAAGGAGAGAGGCTGCAGCCCTGTCTGCAGCCCCTATGGAGTGAAAAATAATCAGAAATAATATTATTCATCCGCACTGCGGCTGTCGGTGAGCAATACAATATTTTAACCCATGCTAGGAATGTGAAACTAAAGCCAAACCTTTCTAGAACAGCAAATAGATATTGCCATTCGATGCGGTCAAATGCCTTCTCAGCATCTAAAGAAATCACTACTTCTGTCTGTTCTACGGAATGTGGTGTGTATAGTACATTAAATAGGCGGCGCATGTTATAGAATGACTGCCTGCCTGGTATAAAACCAGTTTGATCAGGGTTAACAACCGTTGGGACAACAGTTTCAATACGGGTGGCCAAGATTTTTGTAAGGATTTTGTAGTCGCAATTTAACAAGCTTACAGGACGGTAGGAGCCACACATTAGGGGATCTTTTTCTTTTTTAAGTAACACTGATATGATTGCCTGCATCATAGTTTGGGGCAATTTCTGTTGGTTAAAAATTTCCTGATACATCAGGTTAAGTATTGGTGCCAGCTTGGTAGCAAATTCTTTATACATTTCAATTGTGAAACCATCCGGTCCTGGTGCTTTGTTGCTCTGCACGGATTTAATTGCTTGTATCACTTCCTCTGTTGATATCTCTCTGTCTATCTGTGCTCTGTCTTCAAGGGCAATTTTTGGTGTGGTCAGACCGTCTAAAAAAGTTGAAATATGCAACAAGTCGCTGGGCGGTTTTGAACTATAAAGGGTAATATAAAATTGTTTAAGCTGGTTATTGATGGTCTCAGGGTCGGCAGTCTTTACCCCAGCTGCTGTGCAAATTTCAGAAATAGTGTTAGCGGCTATGGACTGTCTAACCTGATGGGCTAATAGTTTTCCAGCTTTCTCTCCATGCTCATAAAATGTCTGTTTTGATTTAAAGAATAATTGTTCTGTTTGTTTAATGGAGAGATTGTCGAATTCTGTTTTTAATAATATTTTTTTCTTATAAAGTTCAGGTGTTGGGGAATCGGCATATGAACGGTCCACTTCCGTTATACTATGGGACAGTTCTGTTAGACGTTGTTTATGTTTCTTTCTCTCATGTGCTGTGTATGAGATTATTTGGCCTCTAAGGTAGGCCTTGAGAGCCTCCAAAACAATAGTTAGTGGCATATCTGGAGTATGGTTGAATTCCATAAAGATATCTGCTGGGAGAGAAAATTTTTAAAGGAGTCCCTGGACAGTAATAGAGGATCAAATCGCCAGGTGCGTTGGGGTTTAGGGCAGTCTATGAAACCTATATCTAGATGTACAGGACTATGATCCGAAATAACAAAACTATTATATTGGCTCCCCCTAACCATAGGAAGGACCCTACTATCCAGGAAAAAAAAATCAATCCTTGAGTAAGAATGGTGCACTGGGGAAAAAAAAGGAGTATTGTTTAGTAGTTGGGTTGTTTCTTCTCCAGGGATCAAAAAGAGAGTAGGATTCCATAAATGAATGGATAACAGCACCTGCCTTCGAAACTTCACTATTAGGTCTTGGGTTTGATCTGTCCAAATATGGATGTAATACACAATTAAAATCTCCCCCCAATATTAATCGGTAATTATTTAAGTCTGGGAGGGCTGCTATGAAACTAGAGAAAAAAAGTGGGTCATCCCAGTTTGGTCCATATACATTTGCCAGTGCCACAAGTGTACCATACAGGTTACCCGTCACTATCACATACCTTCCCCTGGGGTCAGAAATAGTCAGTAGTGGAACGAATGGGATACCCCTCCTGATCAAGATGGCCGTGCCCCGCGTTCTGTTCTCATTCCTGGAACAGAAAATTTGTCCTATCCAAGCTTTTTTTAGTTTTGTGTGTTCACTTGACCGAAGGTGGGTTTCCTGTAAGAACATGACATCAGCTCTCAAAGATTTTAAATGTACAAAAACCCTACTACGCTTTACTGGATTGTTAATTCCCTTTATATTCCAGCTCAAAAAACGAAGATAACCTGTATTCTGAGTGTCAAACATTTTTTCTAAAAATTAAAAGAGACAAGAAAAGAAAAAGTCCCTGCCTACTAGCTACAAAACAAAAACAGAGCCTTGAGAACCCATGCTGATCTACTAATTCCCTAGAGATCGCATCCCCCATTTCTAGTATAACCTGGCAAATAACTATATAAAAACCCTCTAACAAGCCCCAACCAGGGCGAACAGTGGTCTTGTTAAGATTATATTAAATCCAAAAAGTATTTATATACCTAAGAACTATATATCAACACTCATATTAAAAAAAAATTTTGAAAAATTAAAAAAAAAAGAAAAGGAAGGAAAATATATCTACACCCATATAACAGCAGTTATAATACAGTTCCTTTGTAAGTAAGTGACACTGACCTGGGTGTCGCCCTAGCAGTCGTCACCAAAGCACTGTTACGGGTCTCATAATAATTAGCATCCATACACACATATACATGCACACACACGATAATAATAAAACAGAAAAATAGCTTTTTTAAATGGGCAGCAGGTATGAGACATTCTTATTAAATGAAAAATGTAACTATCTGTGAGTCTCAAATTACAAAAGTTAAAGTAAATAGATAAAGTTAAACCATAACGTTACCCTGTTGTCTTGGTGTCTTAGCTCAGTGTTTCTCAAACTTTTTTCAGCCAAGGCACCCTTTTTAAGTGCCTAAAATCTCAAGGCACCCCAGTGTAAAAATATAGCTAAAAACGACACTGCATCCCTCTATTAGTGCAAATATCCTTTTTTATTTTTAGGGGACGGCGTGTATCAATGAACAGATAGGCAGACAGATAATAAGGTGGGTAAAGAGATAACATCCCTCCAGAATAAAAAATAAAGTGTCAAATAAGTCCTTCAAACTGCCATCCCCCTTCTCAGCATAATGAAGTGACAGGAACTTCACACAAAGAAATGGCAGGAACACTCCCATCTGTACTCTTCCATCCAGCCTCTGTACACAAACACACACACACACACACACACACACAGACACACCCACACACAACCCGCATTTAAAAAGTGAGATAGGCCTACATGTGCACATGAACACACACTCACGCACAAATATGCCACAACTGAGAGCCAGGAGTGCATAGGGGAGAGAGAGAGGCCGAGAGTTGGCGTGACTCACCATCAATGAGAGACATGGGCCCGGGAAGACGCACAAAGCTGCCCTATCCTGGCAGGGATGGATGAGAGGCAGACACGTAGATCCTGGTCCACAGTCCTTAGTCGCTCCCTGTACCTGTTCTTGATGTACGTCAGGCTTGAAAAACTCAGTTCACATAGATAGGTTGTGGAGAAGGGTAGTAGAATAGCAACAGCGCATCTTGAAGCCAATGGGTACTCGTTTCCCACTGATATCCAAAAGCTGTCCAGTTCCACATCACAAAATCTCATTTTCAAAGTGCGATCTTCCCTGATCTCCATCAGTTGTTCCTGTATTGGAAGTGAGCAGTCCTTTGCACTTTCCATTGCACGCGCACTCCAAGGATCACGGACCCAGTCAAACTCAGCATATGACTCAGAGGGAAAATAGTGATTGAATCGCTCGTCAAGAGTGGTCAGATGCTGGGCTATTACGCCTGACAATGTGGTGTTGTTTGTATGCATATTGCACAGGGGAAACATATCCAGCCTGTAACTAGCTAAGACTTAGCTAGTTACTTCCGCTAGCTGTTGGCACTTAGCAGCTAATATCAATTAGCCGCCAATACCAGTTAGCCACAAATATATTGGAATTTATCAACATCTTACTGTACATTGTCCTGAGGCTTTAGATTCTCCCTGATATAACCCATCGCCTTAGATGGGTCTTCGAACCACTTTTCTTGGCCGGACGATGAAGTGATACGAAGCACCGCCGGGAACTGGATCCCGAACTTGACGCCCTGGCAGCTCCGGAGGAGCCGTTTAGCTTCGGAGAAGGCCGCTCTCTTCTTCGCCACTGCCGCGGTGTAATCCGGGAAGATGCTCACTCTCTTGCCGTGCAGGCTCAACGGAGCTGAACGGGCAGCTTTGCGGAAAACCTCCTCCCTCTCTGAGAAATAGTGAAACTTCACCACGATGATCCTGGGGGGTTCTCCTTTGTTGGTCGAGTGCCGCAGGCCGCGGTGAGCCCAGTCTAGGGTCGGGGTGAAGCTGAGGCCCAGTAACTCCTGCAGTAGTTTAGCGATGCTAATAGTAGGCTGCTGGCCTCCGCTGGTCTCGAATCCCTCCTTTATCCCGACAATGCGTGCATTACACCGGCGTTGTCGCCCCTCCATACCGTCTACCTTCTGGTGTAGCATAGCGACTTCAGATTTTAGCTGGCCGATGTCGTCCTCCATATTCGTGGTCTTGTCTGAGTATGTGTTCAGGCCGTCCTCCACGTCTTTCAGACGGGTCTCTTGTTTCGCCATGCCGGCCTTTATAGCGTCTATTTTTGCATTCAGATCCTCTGTGAATGAATCTATCCGTGCCAAGATCTTGCTCTCACTGCTCGCGATGGCAGCCATCACCCCAGATAGGTCTGTAGCCTCCTCGTCCGGGGATTTCACAGAGCCTGAGGCTTTAGCGGCGTGGTCACTGCTGGATTTGTTTTTGCCCATCGCGTCTTCTAGATGATCAATATGCAAGTACAGGGTTGTGAGTCCGGTGTGCTAGCGGTTAAGTATCGTGTGTGTTAAACCTAATTTATCTGTGTTTGATCTGAAAAGTTAAAATATTAATGAAAAGTTCGCCCTGATCAGGAGCTCAATCTAAAGACGTCCTCACATGTTACTGCTCACCAGCGCCCCCAATTCCTTCTATTTCTTTCCTTTTTCTATAGAATAGAAACATCTGTATTCCATACTGAATTGCATCTTTCGACTGTGGATCAATCTTCTGAAATCTGGAAATCCTCAGCTAGGTGAGAGCACTAGCTGTAGTTAAGTGTTAACCGAGTAAAAAATTCAAACCTTTTTCTTTTACCTCACAATTAATTAATTACATTTTCATTTAAAAAAGTCTACAAAATTTCCATTGCGGTGCATGAAAAATGACAGCTAGTGTAAACTCAGGCTAACTAAATTGTGCTTGTTAGTCGCAGTCCCAATGCTGCAGAAACGATGTACAGTCGGATCCCCGAATACCGCTGCTCAATGGGTCTGGAGAAAATCTGCGGTATTCAAAGGGTGGCAGTATTCGGAGTCACTCAAATCTATGAATAAACCTTTCTGGGACTTGAAAACGGCCGGCGGTATTTTTGAGGGAGACTGTGTCTGCAGGGACGGCGCGGTGTTGGGGGGTTCGACTGTATTAGCGAGCTTAGTGATTATTTAAAAATCATTTTTAAATAATCATTTTTGGTAGGTATTGACTCGACTCGGACTATACTAGAGTCACAAAGTAAAATGATATTATAGCAAAACCTTAGAAAGGTTCTTAGCGGGAGAGGAGACCTTGGACTCCTATGTTTAACACAAACCATCAAAAAATAACGGGATATAATTTAAGTCCAGGGGCTCCCCTCTTGCCAACCCTTACCCTACCCTACTAATTATTATTTACCTGATACAGTGCTTTTCCGACCGTGGCACCGTGGCCCTCCAGCTAACTCTTAGCTATTATATGCTGTATGGGTGAAAAAGCACCCTGTACGAACCTGGGGAAGTGTGTGTATACATCTGCATGCTGTCATCATGTCATGTCACTGTCAGTAAGTAACTGTTGCACCTCGTTTTAGTAATACTAGTAGATCTCCCACAATGCCTAGAATATGACTTTTCTCACTACTCAAATGGTGTATTCATGGCATTACTGTTAGCTATAATATTACTTTAATTTACCTACCTACCTAGTACCTACTAGTACTACTAGTAACTCTTTTTATCGCAGTTTCAACTCTCAAGTTCAATACAATGGAAGTGCCTATTACGGAAGGAGCTTGTGACGCTGCGAGCTAGGATTGCTGTGATTGAGAACACAAGGGTAGTCTATATTAATTACGATATAAAAGATTAAAGCGACACATGTTGCCGCCACATTTACCAATAACATTAAGAATCATTTCGAAATTTTCAAATTGGACAATGTGATTATGAATTAATTAATTGTGATTAATGTTCGTTGCATTTGCAATACGTTTATAATACATTGATATTATGTTGTACTGTCTTTTTCTTCTTGATCCAAGTGTATATTTTCAAATCATGTCAAATCTGTTGAGTCTCTCCATTTTGTACTTGAAGAATGAAGTCTTACTTAATTGCAATATTTGATACGTGATTACTTTTAGCACAAAGGCCAAGGGGCTCATCCGTCCCCTGTGGCTGCTCTAACAAATTGTCGCCAACCTTTTCTGTCAGCTTGGTCAGCTGCCATGCACAGTCTCAACGTCTTGGATGAGTATAGATACCCCCACGAGTGCAATCAAGTTTAAGGCTTAAGCGCCGCGTTTCTTGAAATCTGTTAGAAGGTTTTCCAATAGGCCCTGGTTTTGTTTGTATCTATAAGTATAGTGTAAGGAGAATATACGGTTTTACTACGAGGGCAAACATAAAATTAAATTGGTTCCCAAAACTGCGTGGCAGGCCCCGGGCCTACCGCGCGCGTCTGGACAAATTGATCAAGTTTAGCAACTGAAAGTTAATATTCGTCCAGAAGCAGACGCCGCGCGCGACCACTTATCAGTATCTAGTTCTACTATCTTTGAACAAGAACTGTCACGTGGGTGCCGGGACCAAAAAGTAAAACTAGACTTAAAGTTAAACACAACAGCTGAGTGCAACTCTGCAACAGTATATTTGTAAGTAGGTTGACTTTAACTTTATGTATAAGTACCAATCAGTTTGTAGTTATATTCTGTAGCGCGCGGTAGTTTTAGTACCATTGCATTGTGAGAAGTCGCAGTACCAGTGCAACACGCGTGCTACTAAGCTACTAATACTACGTGGCGTAGATTAGACCGCCAAGATTACTCGCGCGCAAGCTTAAACTCACCCATACAGCATATAATAGCTTGGAGTTAGCTGGAGGGCCACGGTGGCACAGTCGGGAAAGCACTGTATCAGGTAAATGATAATTAGTAGGGTAGGGTTAGGGTTGGCAAGAGGGGATCCCCTGGACTCAAATTATATCACATTATTTTTTGATGGTTTGTGTTAAACATAGGAGTCCAAGGTCTCCCCTCCCGCTAAGAACCTTTCTAAGGCTTTGCTATAATAGAAACAACGACCATGTCAAATAAATGCACTGCAGAAGATCAGGCTGTGATCATCTTTTTTGCTATTAGAAATGTTTTTATGTATAAGCATTATTATTATTGGTATCATACCCCTACAGCTTCGTTATGAAGTCCAACAATCTTTCATTGGCAGACCTACGGGCTTCTCTTGCACGTTTTGCCATCTTTGCTGTAGTGGGTGCAGTGGTCATCAAGTAATGTAAAGGAACCTCCAGGGATGTGTGGCAAAGGACAACTTCTGAATTCTAAACCAACCCAGAGTAATTCATCAAATATCGTAAAAACACAACACGCAGTGACAATGTATGGTAATTTTTTGTTGTGGCTGTCCTGTAAAGTTTGTCAAATGTCACTTAACCCCCCTCTGGTTCTAAGCCCTCGTTATGTTCCTGTAATGTAAGAGCAACAAGACAGATGATGACTGAAAAATATATTTATTTAACAATGCACTTTTCAACATTAGTTAATAAAGTGTTTGAAGCACCTGAATGTATTAGTTATTAATGGTTCTGATTATACCGGTAGTTAAATTGAATTTCAATCTGACCTGGACGACTTCCGAAAACGTCCGTTTCCGGAGTCTTGCGAGCCTGAAGACAGGAGGCAGGTCACCTCTCAGTAGAGCTTTGGACTGCTCTGTCCAGGGGGCAAAAACCTTGCCATGCCTTGAAAAGATGAAAACATGAAATCTGAAAAGCCAATTAGACCCTATTCTAGTTCGATGTCTAGTTCGATGTCTGCAATGGGACCTTTTCATATTCCGTGTTGAGTACTTTGCTGCTTTTCCTCATCTCCCTCCCAATCCATGGTGCCCAATTGTCATATGCCGGTTGGACAACAAATGGATTCTGTGAAGAGTATGCATCAAAAACATAATTTAAAAAATATTGAAATATCTAATACAGTTCATTCCGGGAAGACGCAGTCACATTCGATGGGACCTGGTGTATTTTACTCTTTTGACAAACTATATACACTGTGGCGCCCCGATCTCCCATCGGCGCTCCACTGGACTGCTCACTCACCTTCGGCACCATGGAGAGCGACCTGACCTGGCCTCACAACACTCACCATCAAAAAATCCTCTGCTTATCATGTGTAGATGGACGGATTCCCAAAATGCCTCTATGTTGTGTTCATTTTGGAAGTCACCACTCAGTTGTTTCAGCTCACTAACTGCAATTACCAAATACAACATAAGACACAAAATATCCTTTGAGGATGAGTAGTAAGTACATTGAGGTTTACGTGGCACGTACAAAACGGTAGTTAAAAAGCGATTTACCTAAATAGCACGTTTAGGAAAAACTTACCCTCAAAGTTGAACACTGCTTTTCTGTGGAGGTCCATAACCACCACAGGGGGTAGAACCCACAGTTTACACATGAGTATGTGTATTCTCTGTTGCAAAGTGCCTCAAAGTGGCAGTATGCTTGAAAAATTAAGTTGGTGGCTGGAAACCGTTCACACAAAGCCTCTAGACAGCTGATGACTCTAGACACTGACACATGATTCTATGGTAAAAAATAAGACAGGAAAATGTTTGAAATGGAAGCTATGAATATGCTGAAAACAGAGTACTACTGTAACTAGTAACATCAATCCCTGCAATCACTGTACCTGGTAATGTATTTATTTTAAAAATGGGCAAATACATTGCAGATGTGGAATAGGCTGCCAATTTAACTTTGATTAGTGCCGCAGAAACCACAGTACTAGCAGAAAAGGGGCTACAGAGAATTTGGAAAATCTTGCGACAATAGTTAGCTGAACAATTTTCAATTGATGAAATCTTTCTGGGTCAATATGGAATAAACGAAGGTCATAACACCTTGTGTTGTCTGTCATGAACACCGTTTTACACACCTGAAGATTGTGCCTTAGGTAAAGGCAACGCTGCAGTGTCAGAATGACATGGTCATTGAAATTAAGCAGACCATCTGTCCATTCCTGATAACGGTAATCATGTTGCATTCAGTACACCTTCTATTGTAAGTAGAGATGTCTGTAATGGACATACGGATATAAATTAGGACATTAAATCAGCTGTATATGGTTAATCAAACGATTAATGTACATGCAAACTGCCCTTTTATAAACTAAAGGATGCATTTAACTTACTTTGGATTACACCATTCATGCAAACTATTATGGCTTTCATCCAATTTGGGATTGCCTGAACAAAGCTTACATGCCGTTTCAGTTGGAATAAAATCCGTCGAACCTTAAACAGTATCCATTTTAAACTCAATTAAACTAATTCATTTACACAGATATTTTAATAAGTGCTTAGCTAGCTACATGACCCGCAACAACTGCGCAACAACTACGCAATGAAACATCGCTAGCTAACGTTAGCTAAATGCTTAGAGCCACTTGACATTTCGAATGCATTTTCTCCATATCGGCAACAGTTATACCCACGCTCGCTGGATTCTTCGATACATTAAGTTTGATAGACAACATTGAATAAAACCTTAGAAAAGACAACTAACCTTTTAAAGTATCTTCTTACCGCTGTCGCAGTATCTTCTACTTCTTCTTTCCGTTTTATGGCGGATTGCAATCTTAAAAACAACACGAAGAAGACCAACGTCCGGTTTCATGTCAACCGCGGAGGTCACGTGAGTTCCTGTCAACTGCGGAGGTGTCTCTTGCGGAGGTACGGGCTGGCGCTAAACACAAACAAAGAGAAGCAGCAAGATGGCGGAGGGAGCGGACGCGGCATAAACAGCTCACGTAACAAACCCTGAAACCGACAAACTTGGACAAAAAACTCACAGGAAACTTTCTCTGTTTGCGTTGGAATCTATCGGAGTCGCTCTTAGAACTGAGTAGGTCATTTCGGTCACTTTCTAAAGCACACGCTAAACTACAAATGGCTAAAGCTAACGCGAAGCTAAAGGCTCTCCAAATGCACGACTACTGCGGTCCAGAGCACATGGAGACAAACGCCAAAGGCACAAAAAACACCCTTACATCTCCGGCTAAGCCGCCAGGTCCTCAGAAAAAAACAAAAAGGAGACGAGGCCACAACTGCTGGAGCCCATGCCGAGGATACCTCGAATGCTGCTATCTTAGCTGCCATCGGTACTCTCCGCAACATGGAGGATTTCAAGACGGAGTTGAAACAAAACACACTGACCATTGCTAACATCGCAAAAGCGGCGAAATCAAAGAGTGCAAGGTTAAAAACCAAGAGTTGGATGAAGAAATAAAACAACTCCGTGTGAAGAACGCAGAGCTGGAAAAGAGAACTACAGAGGTGGAAAAGAGAGCCGCAGAACTGGAGCGCTACAAGAGAAGATGGAACTTAAGACTAAACGGCCTGAAAGAAGAAAAGGAGGAGAATACACGACAGCTCGTCGCTGAAATCATTGGGAAGATTGTTCCACACTGGAAGGAGAAGATGGATCTCATCCTGGACTCTGTGCACCGTCTGGGGCCGAACAACAACAGCCGCCCTCGTCAGATCATCATGCAGTTCACTGGACGGCTCCACAGGGATGAACTCTGGCGAACCACCAAACTTCACCCAGTCTGCAAGAATCTCAACGTCCGCTTCGCAGAAGATCTCACCAAAGAAGACAGGGAGGCACGGCAAGCTGTTTGGCCGAAAGTTGAGCAAGCAAGGAGGGCAGGTCTGAAGACTTTTTCCCGTGGCCCATATGCGTTCATTAACGGACAGAGAGTCACACACCATAGACCTAAATAACCTGGAATGTTGATTCCTAAAACAAGTGAGTTATAAATAGAAAAAATGCTTAGGGTTTTGTTACACAAAGTTCAGTAACTACTAGCAGACAAACCATTTT
The DNA here is from genome assembly GCF_029633865.1 of Lampris incognitus. Taxonomy (NCBI): domain Eukaryota; kingdom Metazoa; phylum Chordata; class Actinopteri; order Lampriformes; family Lampridae; genus Lampris; species Lampris incognitus. The sequence goes on along the minus strand of NC_079220.1, from coordinate 39,722,385 downwards.
TCTTGTTCTTTAACAGTTCAGTTAATTATCTCTGTGTTTTTGTGTTCTATGTTTAGTCTAAAAAATGATATATCTCTCATTTCTGTTAATGCAAGGGGTCTAAGAGACATGACAAAAAGGAAAAGCTTCTACTTATTCTGTAAAGGGAAAAATGCAAATGTTTTTCTACAAGAAACTCACTCCAAGATTGAGGATACTTTATTTTGGTCTAAACAATGGGGCGATGATGCTTTCTTCAGCCATGGCACTTCAAGATCAGCAGGAGTTGCCATCCTCCTAAAAAACTTCAGAGGTCAGGTTATATCCCACAAGGCAGATGAACATGGCCACTGGTTGATTCTTACCCTAAACATAGATGCATTTAAATTCATCCTGATTAATGTTTATGGCCATAAAAATAGCACAGAAAACTATTTGATCAAATAAGCTTACAATTAGACAACTTAAAATTATCATACAACTGATAATATTATAGTTGGAGGGGATCTGAATTTAGTCCAGGATGATTTCTTTGATAAATATCCTCTTTGACATTCTGCAAGTCATCCTAATTCCATATTTACTAACTTTTGCAATGAACAAAATCTGATTGATGCATGGCGATATTTAAATCCAGGAATATTTAGATACTCATGGTTCAGCCCAAATTCAAAATCTAGAATTGACTATTGGTTAATTGCAAGCCACTTGCTGTGCTATGATATCAACTCTGATATCTCGGCTGCTCCACTTACTGATCACAGCATTATTTCTCTACATGTTAAACCTAAAAACAGGAGTACTTATTCTCACAAATATTGGAAATTAACTCCAGTCTAAATAAAAATTCTGATTACTGTAGAAAAATTAAACTATTGATTCAAGAGATCATAAACCCTGAAGAACTAACGCCTGTCAAGAAATGGGAGTTCCTAAAATATAAAATACGCCAACTCACCATCTCATTCAGTAAAAAAAATTAAAAAGATCTTGAAAGAAAAGAACTAGATATAATTAAACATCTTAATGTTTACTGCAATAAACCTAATCCCACTGGAGACGAGAAACAGAAAATATTAAAACTTCAACCCAATTTGGATGAAATCTACACTCAGAAAGCAAAATGAGCCTTTATTAGGTCTAGAGCTAAATGGATAGAGGGTGAAAAAAACTCAGCATATTTCTGTAACCTTGAAAAAAGAAGGCAGGGAAAAAATAACATTAAATTCTTGATAATTGATGATATAGAAACCACAGATGAAAAATTAATCTCCTCGGAAATCCTTAAATTCTATAGCCAGCTTTACAGCTCTAAATTTTCTAATCAGGATTGTCATGCATTCTTAAAGGGTATAGCAAGTTCTATTCCCGAAATTGAAGATGGTTTCAAACAAACTTACGATCATGAAATAACAATTGCAGAAATTGATGCAGTTATTAGTCACTTGTCTTTAAATAAAGCCCCTGGGTCAGACGGCCTCACAGGTGACTTCTACAGACATTTCTGGGACGATATTAGAGAACTACTACATCAAGTTTTCATGGAAATATTTGAAACTTGCACACTTCCACCTACAATGAAACAAGGGATTATCATTTCAATTCCAAAACCTGGAAAAGACCCCAGAATTATAGATAATAGAACGCCCATTGTTATGCTCGCGCACCAGAACCTAACCCGTGTGGCGAAACCCAAGACAGACAGACACGAGATGACTTCAAAATCTACAAAGGGAGGTTTTATTGTGGGAGGGAAATGTATTGTGAAAAAAGGCGTTCTGTTAGTGGGATGTGTGAATAAACTATGTGTGGTGTCCCGTGGTTTGCGTGTATAAATATGTGTGAGTGTTTTTAGCCAATGTGTGGTGCGGTATGTAAATGACCAGGAGGTGTTGAAAAAATGTGCGTGCACCTGGCGAGAAAGTCCAGTCCGTGATCCAAGAGGGGTTGCCCGAGAAAGTCCAGGTCCGAGATCCGGGAAGTCGAGTCCGAAAGGAGGGGTCCAGATAGAGGGACAAGGGGGGAGATCGCAGGAGAGGTCCGGGGAGAAACGTGAAGGTCGCTGGGGACGAGGGGAGCCGTGGAAATCGCGGAGGGAGAGTCTTGGGAGGAAACAGAGACACGAAGATAAGACACTGGGGAATAAACAGAATGCAAGGACCGCTGGAGGGCTTGTCAGAACTTTACCGCAGGGTTCAGTACGTCGAAGCACTGAGAGACGTTCTGGGAGGCTTCTTGTAGAAGGCTGCCTGATTGCCACAGGTGTGCCTGATGGCAAACACCTGGTGCAGTGCAGCGCTCGTCTCCTCAGAGCGCGAGCCGAGCGCTCGGATGTTTCCGGCACGTCCGAGCTGGGGGAGTGGCTTGAACGTGCCGGGGAGGCAGCTCGGGGCGGTGTAACCACAACACCCATCACTCTTAGAAACTCAAGACTACAAACTCCTAACCTACATTTTCACTACTCGTTTTCAAACAGGGATTTCGAATCTTATTGCAGAAACACAATCAGGTTTTCTAAAAGGAAGATCAATCCACAACAATATAAGGCTGGTAATGGACATTATTGAATACAGAAACCAAATTGAAGATGATGGGTTTCTCCTGTTTTTGGATTTTTATAACGCGTTTGACTCTGTGGAGCATCCATTTATCATCTTGGTACTTGAACATTTTGGATTTGGAGTTAATTTTAGGAATTTTGTCAGTGGACTGTATCAGAATATTACTAGCTGTGTCATACTACCTGCTGGCACTACCCCCAGTTTTAAGGTTAATGTAGGGATTCCTCAGGGTTGTCCGGTTTCTCCATATTTATTCATACTAGTTACAGAAATGTTAGCAATTTACCTCAAAAATTGTGATGACATTAAAAAACTAAATGTATTAGGTATAGATATTATCATCAGCCAACTAGCAGATGACATGACAATTTTCTTAAAAGATAGACACCAAAGTCCAACAACTATTGAAAAAGTTGAAAAATTGAAAATATGAACTATTGGCTGTACATGACACCCCACTAAAAGAAATCTGCAATATTCCTATTAAATCAGAAATCAAATACCTGGGAATTTTCCTTTCAAAAGACCAAAAACGAAGTCAGTCTTTGAATGTAGAAAATAAGTTAAAGGAATTTAAATCAAAGCTAAACATCTGGCTCCAAAGAGACCTATCAATTCTTGGCAGAATTTATTTAACTAAGATGGAATCTTTATCAAGGTGTATTTACCCAGCCTATTCTCATACCATTCCAAAAAAAATAATCAAATCAATCAATCAGATTAATCTAAATTTTATTTGGCGAAACAGACCACACTATATATAAAGAAAAGCCATATGGTTAAAGAAGTAAAGGATGGAGGACTAAAAGTTATTGATTTTGATTGCCTTAATGGAACTTTAAAAATAATTGGCTAAAATCTTGGATCAAACATAGTAACTCCTTCTGGTACTGTATTCCAAATCACTTATTCAATAAAATTGGAGGATTGAAATGTATACTCAGATCTGACTATAGTATTGATAAACTTCCTGTTTCATTATCAGAGTTCCATAAACAGATACTGTTGTATTGGAGAATGTTATATGTATACATAACTTTTCACCCCACACCACTGTACTTTGGAATAATAAATATATATTGTATTGGAACAAGTCTTTATTCTTTAAAGATTAGTATGAGGAAAATATATGGTCAACAGTTGATCTAATGGATCCTAGTGGTAATTTATTAAATTATGAACAATTCCAGACAAAACATACTTTCAAGCCTTCCATATCAGACTTTACTAAATTACATAAAGCAGTCCCCAAAGAATTTGTATCTCTGATAACAAATATGACTCACCAACCTATACAGCCACGATTGGCCCCACTGTCAATTCAAGGGTTTTTAATCTTGGACAAAACACGTGATAATCATTTTATTAGAAACTGTCTCACTGAAAACTTATTCCCTGAAAGACAAACCAAAATGACATTTTACACAAATGTGATAAAAATTCGATTATTAATTGAGAACAATGTATCTAACATTTCCTATCCCCCCCAAAGCGAAGGAAACACACTTCAAAATTATGAATAACATATATCCCTCCAAAGAACTACTTAGATCACGGTTTGGTTTTGACGATAATATATGTTCATTTTGTGAAAATGACATAGAAACTACGGACCATGTATTTTTCTCATGTGGTGTGGTACTCGTGTTCTGGCTTGACGTTCACAAATTGATAAAGCAAAGGATTTTGTCCTTTCCAACTTCGATTTCTAAAGACAATATAACATTTGGTATGATTTTGCAAAACAAAAACGATGAACTCTGTTGTAATGTAATCCTCTGCTTAGCCAAATACTTTATTCATAAAAATAGATACTTTAAGTCATCCCCCAAATTTGTTGTTTTTTTAAATGAATTTAGATTATACTTGAAATCTTTAAAACTAATGACCGATACAAAAGCTTTAAAGATTTATGAGGTGTTAAGACATTTTCCCACTGAATTAGAAGACTGATATCCTTATTAATTCCCCCTTGTATGATGGACTATGTTTTATTATTTTCAATTAGTGTATGTCATGCATTTAATTTATTATCGTTTGTACCCTGATTTTCACAATACATTACCGTATATTTGTCATGTGACATTCAATCTCTATGTACTTCCTGATATATGGTGTAGAAATGTTTACATACTGTTCCCTTTGGCACTTTGGATATATCTATGTGTTTTTGGATGGATACATTTGCCATGTTTGTTTTATAATGAACTTTCTTCAAGAATCTGCACACGAATATGAACAAATGTTCAATAAAAATATTAAAAAACAAATCTTGAGGAGGTACGCCATTTTGTCTGCAGCCAGGTGCATCTTGCTGGCTGGCTCCCGTCTTCCTTGGCTCTTAGCCTGGGCAGCCAACACAACTATCGCTTCCTCTCTCGCCCCCTGGCGGCTGTCTCTGGCTCCCTTTTATCCTTGGGCTCATCAGCCTCTGATTGGGGCCAGGTGTGCCATGGAGGCGGACGACATGGGAGACGAGAGGGTCCACCATCTCAGCTGCAGAGGGTAGTTTGGTGAAGGCGACAAAGTGGACGGCCTTGGAAAACTGGTCGACAATGGTCAGAAGGGTTTCATTGCCTTGGGACATGGGGAGGTCAGTTAAAAAGTCCAAGGCAATGTGGGACCAAGGTCGGCCGGGGACAGGAGGGGGGCGCAGGAGACCTGCTGGAGGGCGATGGAGAGCCTTGCTGCGGGCGCAGGTGGTGCAGGCAGCCACAAACTCCCTGGTGTCTGCCTCCATGGTGGGCCACTAGAAGCACCTGCGGATGAAGGCCACCGTCCGGTGGACACCGGGGTGGCAGGCAAAATGGCTGGGGTGGCCACACTCCAGCACCTGAGGTCGGACAGAGGGAGGCACAAATAGCCGGTTATTGGGTCCATTGCCTGGGTCGGGCTGGGCGCACTGGGCCCTTCTCACCACCGATTCGATGGCCCAGGTGACGACACCCACCACCCGGGCCGGGGGAAGGATGATGTCTGGGGCATCAGGGGATCCCTTGGGGAAACAGACGGGAGAGGGCGTCTGCCCTGAAGTTGTTGGTGCCCGGGCGGTAGGTGAGGGTGAAGTCGAACCGGCTGAAGAAGAGAGCCCAGCGCGCCTGCCTGGGGTTGAGCCTTTTAGCCGTCCGCATGTAGGTCAGGTTCTTGTGATCGGACCATACGATGAACGGCTGCCCTGCTCCCTCCAGCCAGTGTCTCCACTCCTCTAGGGGGGCGTGGACAACCAGCAACTCGCTGTTGCCGATGTCGTAGTTCCTCTCCGCAGGACTGAAACGCCGGGAGTAGAGGGCGCACGGGTGGATCTTCTGGTCCTCCTCCGACCGCCGGGACAGGACGGCTCTGATGCCCGTGTCCGACGCGTCCACCTCCACGATGAACTGCCTGGACGGGTCCAGGTGGGCGAGCACCGGAGCCGTTGTAAACAGTCTCTTCAGGGCCGAGAAGGGGCGGAGGGTGGAGTTGAGTGCATTGAGGGGGGCGGCCACACGTCTGAACCCCCTGAATTAGCGAACCTTAGGAAGCGCTGGAGTTGCGTCCTGTTGGTGGGCCGTGCCCACTCCTCCATCGCTAGGGACTTCCTGGGGTCAGTGCGGACGAGCCCCTTCTCCACGATGTGGCCAAGGAACTCCACGGAAGCGGAGTGGAACACACACTTCTCGGCCTTCACGAACAGTCTGTTCTCCAGCAGCCGTTGGCGGGCCAGGCAGACATGCTGGTGGTGTTCCTCCTCAGTCCTGGAAAAAGGATGTTATCAAGGTACACCACCGCAAACGTGTTCAACATGTCCCGGAGCACGTCATTAACTAACGCCTGGAAGACGGCTGGGGCATTGGTGAGGCCGAAGGGCATAACGAGGTACTCGAAATGCCCTAGGTGGGTGTTGAAGGCCGTCTTCCATGCATCCCCTTCCAGGATGCGCACCAGGTGGTACGTGCTGCGCAGGTCAAGCTTGGTGAACACCATGGTGTGAGTGAGTGGCTCGAAGGTGGAACTCATAAGGGGGAGTGGATATTTATCTTTAACCGTGATCTCATTTAACTGTCGATAATCTATGCAAGGCCTCAGGCTGCCCTCCTTCTTTGCCACAAAAAAGAAGCCCGCCGCCACCGGAGAAGACGAGGGCCTTATGATTCCTGAGGCCAGGGACTCTAATATACTTGCGCATAGACTCCTTCTCCGGGACGGAGAGGTTATACAACTGACCGGTGGGAAGGGCGGCCCCAGGAAGGAGCTCTATGGCGCAATCATATGGACGGTGAGGGGGGAGAGAAAGTGCACTGTCCTTACTAAATACAGGGGCTAAAACGTGTTAAATGGGAGGTACACCAGTGAGATCCATGGGAGGAGACACGGGTCTGAGGCCGCTGGACGGAGAGTGGGCGGAGCGAAGGCAGTTGGCATGACACGCAACCCTCCAACCCAAAATCCGCCCAGTAGACCAAGAGATGTGGGGTCGTGCCGTTCCAACCACGGTCTTCCTAACACCAGGGGCGCTGTGGGAGCGTGCAAAGTAAAAAAACGCATAGTTTCTGCGTGATTTCCCGAAAGAGTGAGAGAGAGAGAAGCAGTGCTGTGCGTGATCCTACCGAGTGAACGACCATCTAGGGCTTGGGCTGTGAGGGGTGTGTCTAGGGGGACGAGTGGAACACCGGCCTGCCAGGCCAGCAAGATGTCCATCAAACACTCGTCCGCCCCCGAATCCAGGAGTGCATCCAACAGAGAGTGAGTCATTACCCCAGGTGAGAGTGACAGGAAACAGCTAGTTGTGCTCCTTCTTGGGCTGGGGCAGGGTCGTCAGGCTCACTAGGACACCCGTCGCTAGTGAGCCGGGACTTTTGGGCGAGTTGGGCAGGCCTTAATGTAGTGGCCCGATCTCCCGCAGTAGAGGCAGAGGTGGTCACGCATCATCTGCTCCCTAAGCTCTAGCGGGAGCCGTGACCGACCCAACTGCATGGGCTCCTCCTCTGGTCGGGATCCAGAAGACACCTAGGGTTGCGAGGGGGATTGTGAGGGTGGAGAGAGCCAGGGAAGGCACAGGTAGAACGGATAGGGGTTGGTCTATGGGAGGCCTCAGTGCGTGGGGCACGTTCCTGGCGCTGCTCCCACAGCCATTCGTCCATCAGGAGGGCAAGGGTGACAAGCTCGTTGAAGGAAGCAGGGCGGTCCCGAATGATGAAGTCTTTGATGGGCTCGCTAAGCCCCCTGCTGTACGCACTCTTGAGCGCAGTGTCATCCCACCCACTGTCTGCCGCGAGTATCCTCACCTCCAAGGTATAGTCTGCCACCGACCTGGCTCCCTGCTGGATGGAATGGAGGCGGCTGGCAGCGTCATGCCCGTCAGCTGGGTGGTCGAACACCAGAGGGAACTCACGGCGGAAAGCACCATAGTCAGCGGCGAGAAGTTCAGTATGGCCAACCGCCGCTATGGCCCAGCTGAGGGCTTTGCCGGTGAGGAGGGACATAACAAGGGCTACCTTGATCTCTCCTGTCCTATACCTGGCTGGCTGATGTTTGAACAGGAGCTCACACTGACCAAGGAAACACCTGCACAGCTCGAACTCCCCACCGAAGGCCTTGGGGCAGGGGAGGATAGGCTCGAACCGGGGGTCCAGTTTGGGTTGACTCGGAGGAGGGGGAACGTCGGGACCAGGAACGGGGAATCCGGAGGCCGAGCTGGGGGCAGGGACCGGGGCCAGAGCAGGGTGGTCGCTGATCTTGGACACTGCCACAGTCAGAGCAGCGATCTGCGCGGAGAGTGAAGCAAGGGTGCTCGCCGAGGTATGCGAGTTAGCCTGGAGCCCGTTGATTTCTCCAGTGATCCGGGAGAAGGCAGTGCTAAGCTCAGAATAGAGTTGGGTGAGTTGAGTGCTGTGGTCCTTTACCACTACCTCGAGAGCTATAGGGTTCTGGGGCTTAGGGGCTATAGCTCCCTGAGCGATTGCCTGCCCCTGGGGTTTGCTTTGGCTCATTCTGGCTTCGACGTTCTGTTACGTATCACGAATGAAGACCAGAGGCCAGTGTAGCGAAACCCAAAAGGACAGACAGACAACAGAGCACCGTGATAACCCGAAGGGCGATTTAATACAGGGAAGAAAAACAAACAACACTGCCACAGGGGATAATGACAGGTGAGTCTCAGGTGGGCGTTGTTGAGACGATGTGCACCTGCCTACCAAAGTCCGAATCCGTAGAGCGAGGGGTTGTCCGAGGAAGTCCGGGTCCGAGATCCAGGAAGTCAAGTCCGAATAAGAGGGGTCCAGGTAGAGAGACTCGGAGGGAGATCGCTGGAGAGGTCCGGGGGAAAACGTGAAGGTCGCTGGGGGCGAGGAGCGAGAGAGGCGCGGGGAGCCGTGGAAGTCGCGGAGGGAGAGTCCTGGGAGGAAAAAAAAGAGAGACACTGGGAATAAACGAAATAGCAAGAGGGCACGGACCGCTGGAGGGCTTGTCAAGAGCTATACCGCAGAGCTCAGTACATCGAAGCACAGACAGGCGTTCTGGCAGGCTTCTTGTAGAAGGCTGCCTGATTGCCGCAGTTGTGCCTGATGGATGATGGCAAACACCTGGTGCAGCGCAGCGCTCGTCCCCTCAGAGCGCGAGCCGAGCGCTCGGATGTTTCCGGCACGTCCGAGCTGGGGGAGTGGCTTGAACGTGCCGGGGAGGCAGCTCGGGGCGGTGTAACCACAACACACAGTATGCCTACCTTTCTTCTTTCCATCTGTAGCGCTTTCTTGGCATCACCTTACCTGAGATACAGCGCCCTGGGTCCTTTAACATAAACCTTGTCTTGTTTTTATGTAGGTTACTCCTTAAAGGTAAGTAAAGTATTAATTGTCTGCCAACTTAAGATATTATGATGTAAATGTATTTTAAATTTTACCTTTGTCCCTATAAAATCCTATACTTTTAACTCTTTAACCCCCTCTATTTATTACATATTTATTAACAGGACAATGAGAAAAGTGAAATGACCTTTCATGAAGATGTATTATTTATTCACAATAGAAAATAATAAATGAAATGAAAATAGACCCCTTAACGTTGTTGCTTGCGGAGTGGGAGACACGGGTTCGCGTCCCGGCTGTGGCGACGGTCTCCCAGAATTCGCTACATTGCTGTCAGAAGTGGGATGGTGAGACCGTAAGGCCACCGGAAGCATGTGTGCCCAGAGGCGTGAAGGAGCTGATATGCTTAAGCGCGGGGACGCGCTTCCCGAAGGGAGGGGGGGGGTAGTAGTGTAACGTGGATGGATAAGTAGACACGCTGGCTGACGGGTCTGACCCTTTAGTCGAGCGGTCAGTGATGTCTCCCGTGGTGCGGGCGATACGGGTTCACGCCCCGCCTGCGGCAGTTCCTGTGGTTGCCCCCGGAATTCACTACAATACATTAGCAGGGGCGCTAAGTAGCATGTGGCAGTATACACTTGACGAGACTAGCTCCAAAAACACATGCTGGCAGCTAAACATATTATCAGTATTTACATCAGGGTTACACATAATATCAGCCAGCTCTCTCCCTTTACCAGTCATAGTGCCAACATTCAAAGTTCCGACTCTCACCGCCACACTCCTACCCTTCCTCTTCTCTCGCTGCCTCTGGACATGCCTTCCATCTCTCCTTCTCCTTCGCCCAACAGTAGCATAGCTTCCACCAGCACCCTGCTGGTTAACAGTACCAGTGGTGTTACTTGATAACAGGTCAAGCCCAAGTACCTCGGCAAGGTCTTTGCCAAGAGAGCACGGAGCTAACGTTAACGTTGTTGATGTTTGTCCGGAAAGGGACGAAGCTAGCGCTAGCACCCAAGTGCAGAAGAGAGGGGAGAGCTAATGCTAATACCTCAAAACCAAGTGCAGCTTGTAGAAGAACCAACGTTAACGCATCCGTGCCAGCCTCGTAATCACGTTTTCCCTGGTAGGTATTTTGGAGAGGAAAACTTTTCCCGTTCTTTTCAACCTGGCTGGTTTGATAAGTTGGGATGGCTACACTACAGTGCAGAGACTGACAGCGTTTTTTGTTTTGCATGCCTCCAGGCTGTGCAGAAAAAGCTAGTATATTCAGAGCATGGTGAAAGGCTTTGTGTGGAGAGGGGCTTTTCCAACTGGCGTAAAGCAACTGCTAAATTCAGTTTGCACGAGAAATCGCCAACACACACATGCTACCCGAACACTGTCTGGCTGTCTAGGTTACAGCAAACGACAATAAGTGTCCTTCTTTCAGGCAGTGTAGCTAAAAGACAAAAGACGGCAAGAAGTGTCCTGGAGATTTTGCTTCGTTCCATTTCTTTTCTAGGAGGACACTGAAGTAATACTTGGGGTAGTATTGGTCGAGGATCAATGACCACACCGGGTTATAGAACTCAGGTTTAATCGTGGCTCAGTAGGCAGACGTAATAGCCATACATGGTAGTGGTGTAACCATAATAACAGTGCGGGTAGTACATAACACCTAGTGTAGTTCCAGTGGATATACATGGCGTTATATCACTACATCCCCCCTGTTTAGTTTTCAATTGTTTCATTACACAGAGGTTGCCTTCTCTTTTTTTTTTTAGACAACACACTCAGAATTGTCCATCTCAAAAACAATAAACATATTCAGAGCCCTCCTTTTGTGTCTGATTGTCTCTACTCATAGTCCTTGTAGTGAGCTGGTTTGGAAACAGCTCTTCCATATCTTGTGCGTACTGTCTTGTGTGTTTCACAGGTTTGGCTGGAAGAAGTTCCAGCTGCATGAGTGTCCCGTTGAGGTTCTGTGAAGCGGGTTCTTGCGCTCCTCAGTGCATGGGGGTGGTGAATTTCCCGCAGGTGGCTCCTGCCACGTCTGAGTTTGTTCCCATTTGATGTTTGCACAATGTAGCTCCTTGGCTCATCGCACTTTTTTACGACGGTGGCTGGATACCAAGTCCCTTTTTCCTTGTTTAGGACAGATACGTGCTGTCCGGGACCGAGTGGAGGTAGTTCTCTGCCGCTGCTGCGGTCATGATGTTCCTTCATGTTTGCTGTTCTCTGCTCCAGGTGGAGTCGGTTTTCCTCCTTGCCTGGGTCCCCTCGACTAGGCAGCAGGGTGGTGACCGGCCTTCCGAAGATCAGTTCTGCTGGTGATGGTAGTTTACTGTCGATGGGTGTTGCTCTGACCTGTAGTAAGGCCACTTGTATGTTACCTCCTTGTCTCATGGTTTTCTTTACAATGGATTTGATGTGTCGCACATGCCTCTCAATGAATCCATTGCTTTTTGGATAGTGGGGTGAGCTTGTCACGTGCCTGATTCCCCAGTCATCCGTGAATTTCTGGAACGCGTGCCCTGTGTACTGGGGTCCATTATCTGTAAGTATCTCGTCAGGCCTTCCAAAAAGAGACATGTACATTTCCATTTTTTGTGCAACTGCCCGACTGGACACAGGCATGGGCATTTCATCCACTAGAGGGAACTTAGAATATCTGTCCACAATCAGTAAATACTGATGTCCATCGATCTCGAATAGATCAGAAGCTAGGGATTGCCATGGTTTGACGGTGTGTTGTGTGGGTTGAGAGGTTGCTTTGGATTTGCATACTGATGTTCCACGCATACGCTACATGACCTGCAGACTCTTTCGATGTCATCGTTCATTCTGATCCAGTAGACACTTTCTCTCGCCAGTCACCGTGTATTTTCGATGCCCTGGTGTCCTACATGTAGCTGTTCGAGTATAGAATCAGTCATGGAGTCTGGGATGAGCACCTGTCTGCCTTTGAATATGACTCCTGCTTCAACTGCGAGCTCATCTCTGAATGACCAGTACTCACGTAGTTGTCTTGGTAGAGCTTTGATGTTGTCTGGCCATCCCTGGTGTATCAGCTCTTTCAGTGCATTGAGTCTGGTGTCGCTGGTGGTTTCCGTGCGGAGTGCGTCCTGTTTCTCGGGAGAGAAGTGTATCATTGCAACAGTGAGCATCTCTGGATCCTCGACTTCTGCCTCTATTCCATCAATGCGCTCGTCCAGCTCGATGTTGCTGTTGTTCTCAGGGTTGGGTAGTCGGCTGAGTGTGTCTGCCAGGACCATCTGGTTTCCTGGTCGATACGTGACCTTGTAGTTGTATCCTTGTGTTTTTATCAGCATTCGCTGAAGCCGTGGCGGGGCGGCATGCAGTGGCTTTGTGCATATGGTAACAAGGGGTTTGTGGTCTGTAACTACAATGAATGACTTCCCATACAGGTAGGTATGGTATCGCTGCATTCCATAGACTATGGCCAGCATTTCTCGCTCTATGTTGCTGTACCTGGATTGGCAGTCGTCCAGTGTCTTTGAGCCAAAAGCTATGGGTCTTTTGTTCTGCACTAATGCCACGCCCAGTCCTTTCTGTGATGCATCGACCTCAAGTATCAACGGTGTGCTTGGATCATAGTACTTCAGGCAGTCATGTTCGTTGATAACTGATTTCATGTCCTCAAAGCTCTTTTGGTGGTCAGTGTCCCATGTCCAAGGCACGTCACTTTTCAGCAGCACCCTCAGTGTGTGTGCTTTGTCTGCGAACTTTGGGATGTAGGGTGACAGGTAGGTCAGCATCCCCAAGAATCTGATCAGTTCATCTTTGTTCTGGGGTGTCGGCATTTTCTGGATGTCCCTGGGTCAGATTTGATTGATACCTTTGTCTGTGTACAGGTTGCCAAAGAATGAGATGCTTGTCTGTTTGATTGTGCACTTGTCACTGTTGAACACAATACATGTATTGGCTGCTTTTTGTCTATATAGGTTTTGCGCTTGTGCTGTTTGTCTTGTGGTGTGTGGGACTTACTTCCCCCGCTCCTGCTCTGGCTGGAGTGTTCCTGGCGCTCTCGTTTGGCTTTCCTGCAGCACCGCTCCCAGTGACCTTTTGCACCACACGCATTGCATTCATCATCATATGCACGACATCGATGTGGTTTGTGGCTTCTCCCACAGTTACGACATATGCGGTCCCTGTCCACAGCGTGGATTCTCTCATTGTGTGACAGGCTAAGTTTGTCTAACTGTTCATTGCCTGCTGTCAGGGCTTCATATTTTTGTCCCTCGGCCAGAACCTCTGCTAAGGAATATCCTTTTGGTTTGCTGTATAGATCATTCCTCAGGGCATCATGGGGAGTGCTCGCAATAATAAGCTCAATCATACGCTCGTTAAGCTCTTCATCTGAAAACTGACATTTCTGTGCTAGTGTTCTGGCTCTGGTCACAAAATCATCAATATTCTCATCTGGTTTCTGTCTGTGTTGCATCAGTTGCAGTCTATGGATTCTGAAATTTACGTTCAACTTCAGCTGTTTTTCAAAGAAGTCCCATAGTTTGGCAGGCTTTTTCTTTTCATCATCAGTGAGACCACTGGCGTTCAGTCTTTTTAATCCTTCATCTCCGATTCTACAACATATTTTCCTAGCTTGTTTAGCTGCGCCATTTATTTCTTCATCTTCTAAATACAGAGTCATTTTCTGTTTATACAGTGAAATTGCCTCACCCAGGTCCGAGTCGGACCAATTCATCGTCAGTAGATGCGATGCCATGACGTCTCCTGTTACTAGCTAGCTAGTTAGCTTTGCGGCTAGCTCAGCTCCGGCGCACTCTTGCTTGAATGATGACAGAAATTATCCACGGACAATTTTATCAGTCTATCTTCATTCTTCATAGAGAGTACTTTACCGCTGCCACCATGAAGTAATACTTGGGGTAATATTGGTCGAGGATCAATGACCACACCGGGTTATAGAACTCAGGTTTAATCGTGGCTCAGTAAGCAGACGTAATAACCATACATGGTAGTGGTGTAACCATAATAACAGTCCGGGTAGTACATAACACCTAGTGTAGTTCCAGTGGATATACATGGCGTTATATCACTACAGAGACAATGCGCTACGGCATTTTGTACGAATTAACGTTGGAGCGGACATATAATTTACCCAAAGAAAGAGAATGGCCCATGAGGCGCGACAACTGGGTTAGCAACACAATACAAAATGAGATTATTGCCCAATTTGCGCATTTGGTTCAAAGGACAGTGGTATCTCGTGCATCAGGCTGTGATTTTTATGGACTAACAGTTGATGGCACAACAGCTATAAGCGCTGCGGAGCAGTTTTCCTGCTGCCTTCAGTATGCTGACAAGGATCAAGAGACACACTGTGACTTTTTTTATGGGGCCCTAAGCCCAATTTGATTTGGGGCCTGACCCCCCCCCCCGCCCACCCACCACTCTAAACCCACCTCCCACCACTGACAATATTGTAACGTGCACGGATAAGAAGACACGCTTTCCGCTGGCTCGCGGGATCTGACCCTTTAGTCGAGCGGTTAGCGATGTCTCCTGCGGTGCGGGTAGTACGGGTTCGCTTCCCGGCCGCGGCAGTCCCTGTGGTTTCGTTGTCCCCCGAATTCGCTACAATATTATGTCCATGCTTGATCGTTACCATACCATTGTAATGACTTACTACTGTGCTGGGAAGTCTTAAAATAAACCAGCAGACAATGCATTTACTGAACAAGTTAACTATTTTAATTGCTTTTGAACTGTGCAAAAGTGCAGAACAGTAACAAAAAAATAAATGATTTTCTTAGATAAAATGCAAATGCATCAGGCTGTGATTTTTACAGACTAACAGCTGATGGCACAACAGATATCAGCGCGGCGGAGTAGTTTTCCTGCTGCCTTCAGTATGTTGACAAGGATCAAGAGACACACTGTGACTTTTTAGGATTTTATAACTGCCCAGACACTACAGCAGAGGCACTGTTTACCTGTTTGAAAGACGTTCTACTGAGACTGAACATTCCCATTGGTCATCTTCAGGGGTATACGAGAGATCAGCGTGACGTCACAACAACAAACAACCTCTCATCCGGGTGGCTAGCTTCGCGGAGTGCAATGTTTACACAACACAGAAGGCAGAGTCGAAACGCGTCTGTAGCAAGGGTCTGTAAAGTTTGTACCATGTGTGTATGAAATAAAGAACATAATAAAGTAATTTTGAGTGCAGATTAAATTAAACTATTGTGTTGTGTTCATTTTTATCTTCAACCTGCTGTAAATAACGTGTGTAAACATCAATACAAAAGTTTGTTGGATTATGCTCTCTAGCCTAGCTAACGTTATTTGTGTTGGAGCCTAGTCCAACAGTGGGACGTTCAGCTCAAACCGGTCTCGAGGCATAATATGCCTATGTCCCGTCTCGAGACATATCTCTCGAGACATTTGTCCCCCTCTGGACGTTTTGCTCCTAACGGACATTTGATACATTTTTGGATCGCCTAGCTAAATGAGAAGGTAAGGCAATGTTCGCGACTAATTGATTAATAATTATGTTGAAACAAAAATAAAGTAGTAGGCCTAGCTATAGAAAGCTGGGTGTTTCATGAACAATATTATATGTTGTTTTCATTAGTAATGACGCGATCGGGGATTTAAGTTACTTTGACTGATGTAAAATGTAGTTAACGTTAGCTAGTGGGTGAAACGGATACACAATCTCCCACTACACAACGGCGACAATGTTAATTTTTACCTGTAATAAAATGTCTCCCACAAATCCAGTCATGAATGGATGGTTTCCATCCTCCTCCCAGTTCAGCACAAGGAAGTCCTCCTGGCAATTTCACTAACTTTGTAACGTTAACAGTGCTCTTCGTCCGTTTTACCCTCTGTACCCACAGACTTCGCTAGGTAGATTTAGATTTATCTGATGGAAAACGGAAAAAGCCTAAAAACTTGTTTGCCGAGGTACATTTACATTTACAGCCCCACAAACAGCACGATTTCGGCATTTTGACAATTAATTTGTCTGTTCAACTAGTGCTATCTAACCGTTATGTACGTTAGCTACTAGGCATTTGTTGCACACTTGGACAAAGAGGGACTTCCAGGCGTGCATGGCTTTTCACTCTTTTTTAATCTGATAATTCAGAGACACAGACACATCAGTCACTCGGTCATTTCACTGCAGGCGATCTGTTTACTGACGCGCCCCGCCTTTTCCCGAGGACCCCTAGCTGCCCTAAAGTGCCTGTATTAACTCCTCACATGTAACCCACATTCATAGAGCCAAATATTAAAGTTGTGATAAATAGTCCGAAAATAAACAAACCAATTAATGTGACCAACAATGCAAACTAATGAAAACGGGGTGCCCCGTGTCCATAACAGTTCCAATATTACCCCCACACTCTCCCCTGCAAAATGAATGTCGTCTCGACATTATACATCTCCCAAAGTCTCATGTTCTCAACAGGTGAGTTATAGTGGTAGCTTGTAGGAGTCAGCCTTTAGGGATACGCTCTGTACAACAACAGTCTTTGACCTGACATGCATCTCCCTCTTTATGTCATGGGTCAGCAACAGACACCACTGGCCAGGTGATATTTGAAGTGCTACTCCGCTCTTTAGGCAGGCTATGTATCTCTGACTGAAAGATTTTAATCCTTTTTCTACCCCATAACCCATTACACAGACCCACATGCACTGTTATACGCCTCACACATGTTTGAGTATCTTCTATGTGTTAGTGGTCTGAACTCTGGTAGTTTACTTTTTAAACAAACAAAAATCACTTACTATACTACATGAATTTTCTTTTTTTTCCAATCTTAGATACTATCATGAACTCTCTTTTAAATAGTCACAACAATGAACTCAACCTGTAACTATGAACTTGTGTCTTCTACTATAAACATCATTTGTGTCTGTGTGTAACTGATGGTTGACCTAATGTGTTGTATGTGAGTGTCTTGGGTGGGTTTCTGAGTCTCAAAGGATACTTTCTTGTGGGAGGAGATTGTGGCCCAGGGTCCCTCTCATCTGCTTCATCAGATGACAACTCCTGCTCAGAGTGTGGCTCCTCTGCTTCATCAGATGACGCCTCCCGCTCTGCCCCTGCTGCTTCTCCACTCTCCACCACTGGCTCCATCCTGCCGTCCTCATCCTCCTCTGGGTGTTCCTCTCTCTCGCCACCTTGCTCCACTTCTCTGTCAGCTGCTCGTGGCTGGAATTCCTCTGCTTCCACTCTCAGCTGGGTTCTGACCCGGTTGAATGGTTCTGATGGCCGAGTGGTGATGAATCTCCAGTCATTTTCATCCTCTGAGCTACTGTCAGAGCCTCTTTCCTTCTGTTTCACCTGCCTTTTCTTCCTCTTGTCTGTATTTGACTTCCTCTTCCTCATTTCCTGCTTGCCTTCTTCAACTGGCAAGAAATCACAGGGCAGTGACAGGTTCCTGTGCAGGACTCGAGTCTTTCCTGTTGCTCTTTCGGGTCGTACTACGTAGACAGGACTATCCTTGTGCTTCCTCTCAATCACCATGTTGACTTCATCCTCCCAGTAAGACCTGAGCTTCCCGGGTCCTCCTTTATCCTTGAAGTTCCGCACCAGTACTCTACTCCCTGGCTGTAGTTCCACTCCATATGTCTTCCGGTCATACTGCTTCTTTGCTCTCTTTTGCTCCTTCTGAGCTGTCTCTGATGCCAGCCTATATGCCTCTTGCATCCGCCTTCCCCATTTACTGGCACACTCACTGTGAGATGTGCTCTGATCACTTGGTATCAAGCCAAACATTATATCCACTGGGAGCTGAGGCTTTCTACCAAAGAGGAGGTAATATGGGGCATATCCGGTTTCTTCACTGCGCGTACAATTATACGTATGTACCACTTTGGCCAAGGAGTTTTTCCAATCTGATTTGACGTCCGCCGTGAGGTTTCTGAGCATGGAGAGGAGTGTTCGATTACATCTCTCTGCTTAACCATTTCCTGCTGCGTGGTAAGGTGTCGTGCGTGAGCCTTGAATACTGCAGTATTCTTCCATCTTGGAAAAGAGCTTATTCTCGAACTCTTTGCCTTGATCATGGTGCAACTTGGCAGGAAATCCAAACTTGAGCACAAAGTCTCCAAAGATCTTTTCAGCAGCAGTCTTCGCTGACTTATTGGTGCATGCGTATGCCTGGGCGAAGTGCGTGAAGTGATCTATTACAACTAGGATGTACTCATATCCTCCTCTACAGCTCTCCAGGTGCAGGAAATCTATTGACACCATCTCAAAGGGGTATGTGGTCACCACATTAACCAGCAGTGCTCTAGTCAGCCTGTTTGGGCGCTTCCGTTTCAGGCAGCCACACATCTTGGTCACATAATGGTCCACATCCCTCTGCATATGTGGCCAATAGAATCGGTCACGGATCAAACTGAGCATGCACTCCACTCCGAGGTGCCCCATTTCCTCATGCAGCTCCCTGTAGATTAGCTGGTGGAATGTTTTCGGCAGCACCAATTGGTCTCGCTCTGCTGACTTTCTGTACACCATCTTCATTGACACACAGCTTGTTTCTGTCCCTTATTAACACAGAGATGTCATCACACTGGTCTCTTCCCCCCAGACGAGGCCACTGCCCTGTCATGACATACTCTCGCACCTTGCCAATAACTGGATCCTCTTCTTGCGCTCTCTTTATGCCCTCTGTGGAGATTTCTGCCACCGGGGATGTTATTCGCTCTTGTTCTGCATCAGTACATGCTGTAGTGATGGTGATTGGACACAACCAAGGCTCATGCTCGTGGGACTCAAGTAGGAGGGCCTGTGTGACAGTTGTTATTACCTCTGGCTTCATTTCCTGTGAACATGTGCGCATGTACTGCTCCATGTTGAGTGGCATACGTGACAAACCATCTGCGTCTCCATTCACTTTCCCGGGCCGATACTTGATTGAGAAATTGAAGTCCGCTAGTTCAGCAATCCACCGGTGTGTTGTGGCATTCAGTGTCGCTGTGGTCAGGACATAAGTTAAAGGATTATTGTCGGTATAGACAGTGAAGGAGGGTTCATAATACAGGTACTCACGAAACCTTTCACAAATTGCCCACTTCATTGCTAAAAACTCCAACTTGCCCGAATGGAGGTGGTAATTCTTTTCAGGAGCAGTTAGTGTTCTCGACCCATAACCAACGACAACCAGCTTGCCTTGTTGTCTCTGGTACAATACTGCACCAAGCCCCTCTTGACAGGCATCGCAATGCAGCACAAATGGCTTCTCAAAGTCGGGATAACCTAGGAGTGGTGGATGCAGCAGGTACTCTAGAAGCTGGCAGAGCACTTTCTAGTGTTGTTCTGTCCAGGTGATCGGCTGGCTAGAGGAGAGCTGGTCTGATTTCTTGTTTCCCTCTGCTCTTACTTGTACTTGACCTTTGGGCTCCACACTCTGATGCCTTTTCCACAGATAACAGCCTGTACAGTGGCTGAGCGGTGCGTGAGAAATTTGGGATATATTGCCGATAATATGAGAGGAAACCCAGCATCTTTCTCAGGTCTCCCACAGTCCCAGGTTTGCGGTCTTTGAGCGCTTGTACTGGTGCTATCTCAGTAGGATCCATGCAGTAGCCATCTTTGGATACAATTTTTCCCAGGAACTTCACTTGATCTTTAAACACATCACACTTCTTTGCTGTTAATTTTACTCCATGTGCTTGATAGCGGCGTAGCACCTCTCTCATATCACACAAATGATCATCAAAAGTCTTACTGTGGATAAGATTGTCATCCAGATACGGCTGTGATGTCTAATCTCGCAAACCTGTGAGGCACTCCTCCATACTGCGCTGAAACTCTGCTGGAGCTGAGGACAGGCCAAATGGGATCCTTACCCACTCGTACAAGCCCCAGGGTGTTATGAAGGCTGTCAGTGGTCTGCTGCTCTCCTCCATTAACCCCTGATGATAGGCCTTACCCTGGTCCACTACTGAGAACCATGCACTGCCACTCAAGCTGTTCAACAGATCTTGGACTCGAGGGATGAGGTGGCGGTCAGGAATGGATTTCTGATTCAGCTCACGATAATCCACGCAGAGACGCAAACTCCCATCCTTCTTGCGCACACAGACTATAGGTGAAGAGTATGGGGACCGGGATTTTTGAATCCATGCTCTGTTCCGTAGGTCTTCCAAATACTGCTTCACCTCTTTGTGGAGTGGCTTGGGCACAGAGGTGTAGGTGCGCCTTACTGGAGTTGTGTCACTCAGTCTGATCTTTAACTGCAGAGATGGAATGCAGCCCACATCGTTCTCATTTTCAGAAAATGCTGCACACTCCTCTCTGAGCATCTGTCTCACCTTTACCTGCTGATCTTGTGTCAGGTGATCAATGGGCACTGGAGGGTCCCATGAATCAAATGAGCCTGTGTCCAGCTGTCCGTTTTCCTCTTTGTGCTTTCCAGCAGCGCTGGATGTGTCTGCTGTGTTTTTACTCACACTGGATGTTTTGGCTGTGTTCTCACTCATAGTAGCTGGTCTTACATCCACTGGATAAATAGCCTTGACTTGCTGTAGTTGTCCCAGTACTGTGCGAGGGGTGAGAATAATGTCATGGTGGCTCTCATTGGTGACAGGGATAGCTACCTTAGACCAGTTTCCCTTCTGCAGGCCGATGATGGCTTCCAGGATATTCAACCCCTCCGGCCACTTTGGCACCTCCTGCTTTGTGGACAGGGGACCCGTCCTCACACTGCATTTCACCTCCTTAGTCTGCCCTGCAGGGATCACTGTCTTTAATCTGCCCACCCTAACTACACCCTCTTCGTCACTCTGGTCGCTGCTCTGCACTATGTTTATCAACACATTTGCTTTTTTACAATCGATGGAAAAAGCGTCTCTTACTACAGCAGGTGTGACTTCTGGATGCTGCTCCATTCCATTCATCACCAGATGCTCAATAACATTGTAGCCGATGATTGGTGGCTTTGCTACTTCCGGTTCATTAGAGACCAGCACTGGCACGATTAGCTGTGGCTGTGGACTCCGATTTGATCCAAGCTTGAACTTTATCTCAGCCCAACCAGCAAAGGGTATAACTGTCTGATTTGCTGCTTTGCTAACAAGGGTCTCATTCTCACTCAAGGAGTTCATCCAGGCTCCGTAGCTGTATGTGTGGGAAGCTGGATTTCCTCCATGTGTCATTAATAATTGTGACCTGCGAGCCTGTGTCCGGCAATGCTTGTGTTGCTACATCCTAGAATGAACAATCCACTACACACTTTTTCCCAATAAGGGCTTTCAGCTTGGCCTGGCGGTGTAATGAGAGATGACTGGCATAGGTGGCACCCACAATCTGTTCAGCCTTCCCATTTTCCTCTAACTCCACCTCCAGCTGCCTGATTCTCTCACACAGAAGCTCATTCACCTTGTCATCTGGTGCAGCCTGGCTTGTAGTGAATGGGTTTGTTGCTGCAACAGTCTGAATTGTGGCGTGCATGCTGTCTGGTTTCCCTGTCAGCCTCTTTCATCCTCTACAGCCCCCTTTCTCAAACTATGGGCCGGGGACCGGCACCGGGCCGCGAAGGAATCCCTGCTGGGCCGCCACAAAATAACTGTCTTTAAAAAAATATAGGCTATATATATTTTTTTCCTTTAATTTAAATAAATAACTGTATTCAATTCAATGCCGTTGGTCCGTTTTAGCTGTGCAAAAGACTCCAATGCCCAGAAGACTACAAGTTGCAGTAGGCTAAACAAATCCCGTTGTCATGACAATGATCAACCGTCAACTGTCACTGACTGAAAACTAACAAACTACCTCGCTGTCTAAAATCTCACTAACTCCAGCAGCCATGGCCTGCTCGAAGCAAAAACGCTTGGATGCCTATTTTAATACCACGCCAGAAGATAAAACACAAGAAGAACCCGAGGCTAAAAAATATCGTCCATTCAATCGTAAGTATGACCCAGTCCCAGCCTACATCAAGTTTGGTTTCATATCCAACGATAGCTGCCCGCCAAAGCCTGTCTGTGTAATCTGCCAAACTGTTCTCAGCAATGAAGCAATGAAGCCATCAAAAATGCGCAGACATTTGGAGACTAAGCATGCAAATCTCAATGATAAATCTGAGGATTTTTTTTCAAAGAAAGAAAGAGGAAATGTCTAACCAGACCAAATTGCTGCAAAGCAATCTGACAGACAACCAGAGTCTACTGAAAGCATCGTACCTTCTCTCCCATCACATTTCCAAGTCTCATGCTCCCTTCACTATGGGTGAGAAGGTAATTATGCCCTCGGTTGTGGATGCATGTCGTGAGGTTTTAGGCCCAACTGCCGTTACGAAAGTCAGTGAAATCCTTCTGTCTAATGACACTGTCTCGCGCAGGTTCCAGGATATGGCAGCTGATATCGAGTCCCAAGTGTTAGTCAGAGCCTAAGCATCGGACTGGTTTGCCATCCAATTGGATGAGACAGCTGACATTTCAAATGCAGCTATGCTTCTTGTGTATATTCGCTACATGCATGATGGACGTTTTCATGAGGATTTTCTTTGTTGTAAATCGCTGCCCCAGAAGACAACTGCTGGAGAAATATTTAGAGTTCTGGATGAATACATAACAGGACATGGGATGCTGTGGGACCGTTGTATTGGAGTCTGCACTGACGGAGCCGCAGCAATGAGGGGGAAGCACTCGGGTGTCGTAGCCAGAATCAAAGAGGTGGCTCCCTTTGTTCAGGCAACACACTGTTTCATTCATCGCGAGGTGCTAGCATCAAAACACATGTCCCCTGAACTGAACGAGGTACTCAATACAGTGGTGAAGATAGTCAACTTCATTAAAGCGAACGCTACCAACTCTCGCATTTTTGCAGCCCTGTGTGAAGAGATAGGGGCTGAACACTGTCACTTGCTTTTACATGCACATGTCCGCTGGTTATCTAGAGGGAGAGTGGTCAGTAGAGTTTATGAACTCAGGCGAGAGATCGAGGCATTCTTGAATGAAAAACAATCAAATGTAGCTCTACACCTCCAAGACGATGCATGGATTGCCAAAGTGGCCTACCTCTCAGATATACTGGACTATTTCAATCAGCTTAATCTGTCGATGCGGGGAAGGGCATGTTATATTTTTCAGACGAATGACAAAATCGCTGCATTCAAGAAAAAGCTCTCCGTCTGGAAAACTCGAGTTGGCAAGGGAGTTTATGATGTGTTGGCATTATTTTCTTCTCTGGCTGATGAGAGTGAGGCGGATTTGAGTCCCATGCGCAAATTTATGGGGGAACACCTGAGCCAGACTTTGCTCAAATTTGAGGAATACTTCCCATCGCAATCTGACGCACGCACTGGAAATCAATGGATGCGTGATCCGTTCACCACTGCCGAGACCAGCACATTATCTGCCACTCTCGAGGAGGACACACTTGTGGAGCTGTCATGTGACGGAGGGCTGCGCGCTCGTTTCAATACTATGCTGCTTTCAGAATTCTGGCTGGTCTGCCGAGGAGAATACCCGCAACTCAGTGAGATGGCAGTGAAAATGTTGCTCCCCTTTCATTCCACCTATCTGTGCGAGTCCGGCTTCTCAACTCTTGCTGCGACAAAAACGACATACAGGAATAGACTGGCTTCTGAAAACACCATGCGTGTTTCCCTCTCCTCCTTTCCCCCTCGGTTTGACCTACTGGTTTCAAGAAGACAGGTGCACCCATCTCATTAGGTGAGCACACGAATCAGACATTGATTATATTATATTTTTTAAGACTAATTTGATTTATATTGTTCCTCTTATTCTGTCTCTCCCTATACCCTCTCTCTCACACACACATGCACACACCTTTTTATTAAATAGCCTATTGATTTGGTCACCTGACAGCAAAATGATTTGAGGGCATGTCAGTCATGTGTGAAGGTGTTTGTCTAATTTATTTCGTTTTTAAAGCTAATTAGTACCTGTCATTTACTGCAGGGAAAGATGAGGTCCAACAGAGAGACAGACAACTCAGCCAACAGAGAGACAGACAACAGAGAGACAGACAACTCAGCCAACAGAGAGACAGCCAACTCAGCCAACAGAGAGACAGACAACTCAGCCAACAGAGAGACAGACAACTCAGCCAACAGAGAGACAGACAACAGACAGACAGACAACTCACCCAACAACAGACGACAGACAGACAGACAACAGAGACTTTCAAATAGACATGATGTGGCGCGGACAAGAGAGACAGACACAATTCTATAAATATAGCCTACATTTAAATGATTAAAATGTTTTATATAATAAAATACATTGAATACAAAAATTAGTCCTTTTTTCCCCCAAAAAATTACGTAAGCGGTCCCCAGAGGTTGAGGGCCATGGATTACTGGTCCCCGGGACTAAAAAGTTTGAGAAAGGCTGCTCTACAGCCCCTTGAGAAGTGCTCTGCTTGTCCACACTTAAAGCAGTGTTCACACTGGTCACCTGTTCCCTCCTCCTGACATGCTCTACATCCTCTCTTGACAGTCATTCTCACTTGGTGGGTGGGCCCTTGGGGGTTTAAAATGCTTTTCCTTATTTCAGCCATTTCTTCTCTTAGCAGCCTGGCCAATTTCATAAAGTTCTGAGTCTCTTGAAATAGCGACAGCCGGTGCCTTACGACTCTTTGGCTTCACAACTTCAGCTGACTGTTCTTGAACCCCCACTCTGGTCTCATCTGCACCCTGGTCCTGCCGACTGGTCCGCATCTCTGTCTGTATTTCGTTTACTTTTGTGACTTTGCTGCTTGTGTTTTTCCTTTGCTTGGATTGTCGCTCTGATACAACACTAACTGCTTCATTCATTCTGTCTATGAGTATGTCATCTGTTGCTTTATGATCATCGAGATAGGGCTTCATCTGAAACTTGCTATGGTCACTTAACAGCTCAGTACCCACTGACCTCAAGAATTTCTTCTGGATGAGCTCGGGACTGTACTGTTCATCTGACCCAACATCTCTTGACGCAAGCAGCAGTCGCTCTTTTATCGCGATGGCTCTAAAGAGGAAGTTTTGAGGTGACTCACGGCTGTCTTGTGTTATATTTATTAGCCTGTGATACAGATCTGTTGAACTGTCCTCTTTGAAATGTCCCTTTAATATGGCCTTCAACTGGGGGAGGGTCAGATCACTTTTTATCTCAAGCATGTCACGAAGACTCAAACCTGGAATGATTGACTTGATCACAGCTTCCATGACGTCAGCCTCACTGTGTCCTCTAGTCACTTCCAGGCGTGCATGGGTTTTCACTCTTTTTTAATCTGATAATTCAGAGACACAGACACATCAGTCACTCGGTCATTTCACTGTAGGCGATCTGTTTACTGACGCGCCCCGCCTTTTCCTGAGGACCCCTAGCTGCCCTAAAGTGCCTGTATTAACTCCTCACATGTAACCCAGATTCATAGAGCCAAATATTAAAGTTGTGATAAATAGTGCGAAAATAAACAAACCAATTAATGTGACCAACAATGCAAACTAATGAAAATGGGGTGCCCCGTGTCCATAACAGTTCACACACTACCCAGCTACTAGAATCCACCCGGAAGTAGCTTGGCGCTCTTTGTTTACAAACATTCTGATCTCCGCTATTGCTTTGACGGTGCCTCGAATATGTCAGGCTGTTTGTCCGGTATTCAGGCCCTGCTGAAAGAAGTGAGCCCGCACTCACTGTATATACACTGTTGCAATCACTCCCTGGATCATGTACTCCAGGATGTCGCACGTGAGGTGAACCTGATTGCAGAAGGACTAAATTTTGTGCAGGGTGTTGCTGTGATTATCAAAGAGTCGGCGAAATGCAAGCAATTGTTTGAATCATTGTTTGGCTGTGAAGACGTCATCGTTAACATTCTGGGTTTGTGCCCAAAACGATGGTGTGTGCGAACCAAAGCAATTGAGCGTTGTTGCGCATCATACTCTGTCTTACTGGCAACACTGGCGCGTTTGAAGGAGGACAGAAGTGTTAGAGGGGATACCAGGGCCAAAGTAGCTGGACTTCATAAACAGGCACTCAAAGGCAAAACTCGTTTCCGTCTTCGCTCATGTGAAGCGCTATTTGGCCCTTGTGAAGCTGTTGCGAAAACCCTGCAGAGCAAAAAGGCTAGTGCCCTCAGTGCCACTGAGTGTGTTAACCTTTTGTTGGCGTGAGTAAGGGCCCTGCAAGTTGATAACGCTGTGACCAGTATGATCAACGAGGTGAAAACGAGTGCTACTCAGAATGGTCTAAAAATGCCCGACGAAAGTGAATCCAGGGTAAGCCCGGTATCGTCAAACCAGAGAGGCTGAATCTTTGCTACAGGCAACGTATGAGGTCAGGTGGAGAACTGAATTTTACGAGGCAGTAGATTTGGTTCACTATGAACTCAGCAGGAGATTCGACCAGGATGGAATGACAGCAGGCGGCATTCAGGGAGAAGATTGTCCTCGACGCAGCAAATGGAAATCCGGCTGCAGTACTGGACACAGTTTTTCTTTTTACCCATGGTGTTTGACTTAGGCCGACTGCAGCTCCAGATGCTGGGAGATGTATTTAAAGAGACTGCGCACAAGACAGTATAAGAGTTTGCATCAGGTCTGTCAGAACTTAATCCTCAAATCAGAACTCTTTTTGGAGAAACAGAGAAACTAATAAAACTCTGCAAGTGCCTACCAATATCATTTGCGTCTTAGAAGTTTCTCCACACTCAGACGCCTTAAAACCTGGTTGAGGAGCAGCATGTCCCAGAAGAGACTTACACACTTTACACTCATGCATGTGCATGGAGACATCGTTGAACAATTGGATATTCAGGACATGATGAAAAGTTTCATCAGTATGAATCCCGAGTGCAAGAACACATTCGGAGTATCAGCATAAGGTAAGACCATCTTTTTCATGCACCACCATGTACCATAGACCTGCACATTAGCCTACTATTGCTATTGTTAGTATTAAGATCCGATGCCGTTGTTTTTCCTGTGTCAGTGGTTGTTTTGCATTATGTTAGTGGTGTTATTTTGTGGATTTGGCTTTCATAACAGCCAGTGCATAGCTGCTGTTGTATAGTGTTTGCATATCTATCCGATCATCGTCTACTTTGCGAGTAACAGTGTCGGTAGTCACTATTTTATCATCAATGTTTGGCTTTCGAGCCAGTGCCCAGCCGCTGTTGTTGGCTCATGTTCATCAAATTATTATTTTTAAAAAACGTAATCATGTAAGAAAACATACAACATTTGCCGCTGATATAATTGAGATCTTTTTTCATATGTGTTCAGAGTAAGACCCCCCCCCCATTTTATATTACGTCATACCCACAGCACCCCCCTCCCCACTTAAAACATGTTCCCACGGCTATGCGCAATACTAGTCCTAACCTGGAGTGTGTAGAAAATATAGAAACAAGAAAAAGGACTGATTTCCAAGACGAGAGGAATAGTGGAGGTGGGCTAGCTTACCGAGGTAGCAGGCTAGCCGTTAGCAGGTCCCTCCGACAAGACTTCGGTCGCGTGGGTCTCAGCTTCCGTAAGCGGCGGACACCGTCTTGGTATTTTAGTTCAGTTTAGGTTGATGGATCCTCAAAGAAAAAAAGAAAAAAAGAAAAAGAAAATTGGTTTTCTTCAAAGTTCTTCAAAGCTGGAATGGTGTGAACCTGTACCGCGTTTTCAAAGTGGCGTATCCTGTGGCGTTTATGCAACCTCCCGCTATTAACTAACTCCAGGAGACGCACGCGCACCTCACAGTGACGTCCTCATAAACCCTGCTTAACCACACCTCCAATCATTTCTCAGTGAAAACCAGTCCAAGTAAGAAAAGAAGTGGGAAAAAGGCAGCTACCACTTCTGTAAACGGATATTTTTTTGCCCGGTGCGGGATTCGATACGGGATGTATTGCACCACAAGGCGACATCACTAACCACTTGGCTAAAGGGTCAGACCCGTTAGCTAGGGGCTAACGTGTCTTATTAGTAGTTAACAGTCGTCACCCTCACCTGGAAGCGCGCCCTCGCGCTTTGTTATTCCCGCGCTCCGAAGAGACTTCTGAGGATCCGCACACTTCCGGATCCCACCGCTGCCACCAATGTAACCGGTTATTTTCTTGCCCGGTGCGGGATTCGATACGGGGTGTACTGCACCACAAGCGACATCACTAACCGCTCGGCTAAAGGGTCAGACCCGTTAGCTAGGGGCTAACGTGTCTTATTAGTAGTTTACACTTCTAACAACAGTTAAACATGGTGGTGGGAAGATAATGCTGTGGGGCTGTTTTGCTGCTTCAAGCACAGGGAACCTTGTTCGGGTGCGTGAGATCATGAAGAAAGAAGATTATGTTGACATTTTGAAGGATAATGTAAAGAAATCTGCTGCCACTCTAGCTTTAGGTCGCTGCTGGGTCTTCCAGCAAGACAATGACACGAAGCATGCATCCAAGTTGGTCCAAAACTTTTTGAAGGACACCAAAATTAAGGTCCTGGAGTGGCCCTCTCAGAGCCCAGATCTCAATCCTATTGAGAATCTGTGGCGGGAGCTAAAGGTTAATGTCCATGCTCGAAAACCACACAATTTGGATGAGCTTGAACAATTTGCCATGGAAGAATGGGCTAAGATCCCTCAAGAGACATATGCCAACCTAGTTAGGAACTACCATACGCCCCTTTCACGCCGCGGCCATCTTGGATTAAAAAAAAAAACAAGTGGTGGGAATTTAGCCACGCCCCCTTCTTACTCAATCGGAAATCAATGCAGCCGGGGCCAGCAGCAAACATGGTTTGGACTACGAACCTCGAGCACCTACCGTCATTTACCACAATATGAAAACTCAGCTGGATCTTTTCTTTTTCGAGTACTTTCTGCTTCTCCTGTGCCAGTGAGGAGAGAGACAAACACAGCGCTGTATTCAAAGAATCTGTTTAATCACAATAAAATAAAAAATAAGATACATTTCATTTTTATACCGTACTTTCAAGATTTATACATTAGATTGTCCCATCTACAATATTTTCATTCTTTGTCCTTTAACTTTAACAAAACTGTTGGTTCATTTTAAACTAAAATATGTTCGGTCAACTGTCATTCTGTTGTAGCAATAAACTGGAACTCGCTACCAACTCAAATCATCAATTGTTTACTAAACTAAGATAGCGATTGCTCATATCAAGGTGTGGGCTAAAAAATGGGACTGTACTGAAATGAAGTTAAATATGTTTCAATCTATCTAAGGTTTGTGTGCACTATTTTCTTTTCAGCTGAATTTAACAAAGGTTTAAAACAGTGGTCCCTGAAAATTTGTTAGGAGAGCACACACAGTCCACAGTTGGTTGACTGTTCCGCTTAGTGAAAGGGGTATGACTCCATCAAAAATGTGGTACTCCTTTATGCATCTTATTGACCGTTCGACGTGTATTCTCAAGCCAGCAATACTCTGTGTGTCTGTGAGCTCATCACAGCTAAACTGTCCGCTTGGGCCTAAAAATGCAGGGATGACAAGTTTTACATCTATTTCATCGAGCAGGTCTTTGATAAGGAAGCCCTTATCGGCCATGACCTCATCACCTGACTCTAAGAGGTCCAGAACACCTGACCTCTTAGTTATCTCCTTATCAGAAATACATCCTGTGTATAGATTACTTACCAGGCTAACTGACCCTGAGGGAGTGATCCCAGTTAGGGATTTCAGTGTAGTGTTACTTTTATAATGGGAGTATGTCATGGTGTTCAAAATCTTCGAACTAGCTGTCTCGATGCGAATCTCTGTGCAGTCCTAGTATCACTCTTGTGTTTGGGTAGAATTCCCTGAATACTGGTGGCATTAGCTCGTCTACTGCTGCTCTACTAGGCCATATTGGGAGGGTCCCTAACATAAAGAGCAAATAGTTGGCCCACGTCGTACAGTTCCTGCTGACTATGGCCGGCGACACATTGAATCGTACAGATAAATCCAGAGCAAAAAAGCCCTGCCTCACACGGCACAAGAACAGGAAAAACTGATCAATCAGCGATAAATGCTCTGCATGGAAGCCAGACACATAAATGTGTTCTAGGTTATGGCTATTCCTTTGCATTTGAGTCTATCGCATCATTGACTCTGCAGTAGGCTGTAAAGCTAGGAAGAGTGCTTTGAGGGTGTGGTAATCCTTAAAACCAGTGTAAAACCTGATCAGATTGGGCGCACACTGGAAGCGTTCTAGACCAAAATGCTCACTTTTCAGCTTTTTATTTTCGTCCTCCAGGAAAGCGATGCGTTTCTTTACTGCATCAGGCTGGTCTTCCACAGAAAGGGGCTTCACGTCATAGTAATGATCAGGTAGAGTCGCCCAAACCTCACTGGACACATGAGGATATGTCATACATGTGGGAAGCAATATAAATCCACACATTTTCCTGTTATCAAGATGATGTGTCAGAACAGAGCTATCCACTATTGAAATATTAGTGAATATATATTATACAATAATATATAAAATTGAAAAATTGTATTGTACTGACAGTAACAACTCACTTATCTCCCTCATGTTTCTCTTCATGTTCCTCTTCATCTTCTTCCGCTATTAAGTCACCAATGCGACTACAAACAGGAGCAAACATTTTTCAATGTCAAACTTCTGTCTCCCTTCTAATGTTTTAGTCACAGTGAAACTGGTCACCCCAATATTATTTAACTGGCTGTACATGGTGCATCCTCTGCAGCTCAATGCATACAGTCACGTTAAATGTACATGCAACCTCTGCAGCTCAATGCATACAGTAGGCCTACATGTACATAATGTCTGTTGCAATAATAGCAGGAGGAGTAAACATTTAGCCATATGGCATCTTAATGTGTCAGTTGAATTTAGGATGGTACACAGCAGTACGACATGTTGCTTCCAGCCGTGTTTTCAATGAAGAAGGGGGCGTGGCTAAGTTCCCACCGATTTTTTTAATCCAAAATGGCCGCAGCGTGAAATGGGCGTATAAGAGATTGTTGTCAGTTGTGAGTCAGAAAGGTTACACTATTGACTATTAATTGTAAGAAGGCTAATAATTTTGGCCTTGTCATTTTTGTTTTTTCTTGTTTCAATTCAGCACATCAGTAAAATATCTTAATCAAGCTTAGTGGAGATTTTGTCTTTGTTCTTTTGGTAGCAATTAAACTATAATCACTTTTGGTTATGGTCATTTCCATGGAAAAATTAAGGGTTTTGTTTGATTTCCTCTACGAGAGCCTTGCTCTCTTCCACAGCTCTCATCAGAGGAATGGAAAGGGTAGACATGTGCACAACATCATCATGGGCCTCACCATTTATTTTCATTTGGTTTATCTGCGTGATATATCTGTTCTCTAACTCGTACATAACGACCACAGTGCATAACGAACATCCCTGCCGGCTTGTCCGACTTAAGTTCATTGTGTGTGAATGTGTGTTGCTGTGTGCACCCCTGTGCCATTGGCTGTCTCCCTCTAATCACACCATCATGGCTCAGTGAGTTATTTGCCCCCTCCTTCCTGCTCTGATAGCGTTGGGCCTATACAACATGAGAGTAGAGTATAATATTTTCACTCTGAACATTCAGACAAGGTTTGAAGCAGGAGTAGGCCATGGCACAGCTGATATGATTTTATCTTTTTGTTGTGTATTACGTGTTTATGGTGCCTGAGTACTGGTGTGTGTTAGTGTTTGTGGACTCTGGTGGTCCAGTCGGGCATTGACCACATCCAGCTCCACCCTTATGCCAATAGCAACAGCTCTTTGAGGGCGAAAGATAGTTAAGTACTGTAACTTCTATGAGTATAGGCGTAGCCTTCTAAGACTCGGGGCCCCACTGGCTCCACCAATGTCAACTGAAGAAAAAGCGGGCTTATTTGGGAGTAGAGTTCAGGTCACGCAAGATTACATACAAGCAGTGTGGACCTGAGGGGGCCCCGTGTGGAGCAGAAGGGCACAAAAGACAATCCTCACAACTACACATGCGCAAGGAATAAACAGAATAGCAACAGCTCTTATGGGCTACGCCTATACTCATAGAATCTGGAATTACAGTACTCCATCATTCCTCGGCTTCCCTGTCACAGGTCTGCTCCTCTGCCTGGCGGTGGCCATGGCCAGCCACCTCTCCTCCTTCCACCTTTTGCTGCATAATGGCAAGTTCTGCTGTTGCCGTAGATGTTGAAGCTACTGCTGCAGCCCCTGGAGCAAAATGTCTTGATCCATGCTCAATGCCAAAACTGGACAATTGTTTCATATGAAATGCAATGATGGGGATACCTGCAGTCAGCTGAGACTTATAAAGTCACTAAGACGTGTGATGAAATGTACATCCAACTAAACTTTATTTCCGATGAACTGATTCAACTTTCTGGGACCCTGCAGCAAACATGTCTGTGATTTTTGCACATTTGGTGGCATCCAAATCTCGATCCTTCACCCCCCCTGCTTTCGTTTTTGCTCATCCAGTTTCACAATTATCAAAGATGCCCTCCTTCATCCACAGATGTTTGGCTCTGAGCCATGGGAGCTGACACGAGATAAAGAGAGGACAGAGGGGTGGGGGTGGGGGTGGGGCCAGCCCAGTAGGAGATGTGATTGGGCCTGCCTAATGTCATTACAGAAAATGAACCAATGGACCAATGGGCCGTTGACCCTGCTTTAGGTACGACCATACTTCGGCCATTTTTTGCTGCCAAAATGCGCGCGCATACTAAATCACATGATCACTGTTTACCAACTGTAAAAGGGTCTATAAAACGAGTGGACTGGACCGAAGACATCATTAAAAATGCACGCGTATGTGGCGTCCATTTTATATCGGGTAAGTTAATTCTGTTTTTGTTAACTTAAAATTGTGTTGCTTAAACTAAACGTTAGACCCTTTTACGACCTACGTCACGCGTAGCATGCTCGCGCAGTTTTTGGAAGCAAAATCACGTGATCACTGTTTACCAACTGTAAAAGGGTCTATAAGGAGCAAAATAATCCAGTTAGTCAAGTAAATTTTCTATGAGACAGTCTGTCTCAGAGAATTTACTTGACTAACTGGATTTTATATATTGTAGCGAGTTCGGGGGACAACGCGAGCCAGCGGCCAGCGTGTCTTCTTATCCATGCACGTTACATTACCCCCCTCCTTCGGGAAGCGCGTCCCCGCGCTTAAGCATATCAGCTTCTTCACGCCTCAGGGCGCATACGCTTCCGATGGCCTTACGGTCGCTCCATCCCACTTCTGACACCAATGTAGCGAATTCGGGGGACAACGCAACCACAGGAACTGCCGCGGCCGGGAAGCGAACCTGTATCGCCCGCACCGCAGGATACATCACTAACCGCTAGACTAAAGGGTCAGACCCGCCAGCCAGGGGCCAGCGTGTCTTCTTATCTATGCACGTTACAATATACTATATATATATATATATATATATATATATATATATATATATATATATTATATAGAAACGTATTAAAGTTTTTTTCCTACATCTATCTTAAAAAAATACATATATGTACACTACCGTTCAAAAGTTTGGGATCACCCAAACAATTTTGTGTTTTCCATGAAAAGTCACACTTATTCACCACCATATGTTGTGAAATGAATAGAAAATAGAGTCAAGACATTGACAAGGTTAGAAATAATGATTTGTATTTGAAATAAGATTTTTTTTACATCAAACTTTGCTTTCGTCAAAGAATCCTCCATTTGCAGCAATTACAGCATTGCAGACCTTTGGCATTCTAGCTGTTAATTTGTTGAGGTAATCTGGAGAAATTGCACCCCACGCTTCCAGAAGCAGCTCCCACAAGTTGGATTGGTTGGATGGGCACTTCTTTGAGCAGATTGAGTTTCTGGAGCATCACATTTGTGGGGTCAATTAAACGCTCAAAATGGCCAGAAAAAGAGAACTTTCATCTGAAACTCGACAGTCTATTCTTGTTCTTAGAAATGAAGGCTATTCCATGCGAGAAATTGCTAAGAAATTGAAGATTTCCTACACCGGTGTGTACTACTCCCTTCAGAGGACAGCACAAACAGGCTCTAACCAGAGTAGAAAAAGAAGTGGGAGGCCGCGTTGCACAACTGAGCAAGAAGATAAGTACATTAGAGTCTCTAGTTTGAGAAACAGACGCCTCACAGGTCCCCAACTGGCATCTTCATTAAATAGTACCTGTTAGAGCCTGTTTGTGCTGTCCTCTGAAGGGAGTAGTACACACCGGTGTAGGAATTCTTCAATTTCTTAGCAATTTCTCGCATGGAATAGCCTTCATTTCTAAGAACAAGAATAGACTGTCGAGTTTCAGATGAAAGTTCTCTTTTTCTGGCCATTTTGAGCGTTTAATTGACCCCACAAATGTGATGCTCCAGAAACTCAATCTGCTCAAAGAAGTGCCCATCCAACCAATCCAACTTGTGGGAGCTGCTTCTGGAAGCGTGGGGTGCAATTTCTCCAGATTACCTCAACAAATTAACAGCTAGAATGCCAAAGGTCTGCAATGCTGTAATTGCTGCAAATGGAGGATTCTTTGACGAAAGCAAAGTTTGATGTAAAAAAAATCTTATTTCAAATACAAATCATTATTTCTAACCTTGTCAATGTCTTGACTCTATTTTCTATTCATTTCACAACATATGGTGGTGAATAAGTGTGACTTTTCATGGAAAACACGAAATTGTTTGGGTGATCCCAAACTTTTGAACGGTAGTGTATATATATTTTTTCTTCTTAATATTAAAAATTAAAATCATATCAGCCCCAAGGTGCGTCGGCCCACCAGGAAAATGCCCAGTATGCCAGTCCAGCCAATGAGTGCAAGACTGCATGCACAAATTCATGATAGGTAAATTCAATGAAAATTAATAATTTTCCATCTGATGTAAAATTTGAATGTACATAGTTGCTGTGTTTTAGCTTGACAACATGATTTGTCAAAATAACCCAACTACAGTCACACGAAACTAAGAGGATCTGTATAACCATCCTGATAAATGACTGTTGCTTAGGATTCTGGTAGACTGGAGGAATGTAAATCCCATTCTTGCATTAAGCATATTGCCATTCAACTGTCAGGGGAAATTCCAGCAAACGTTTCTAAAGTCACAAAAAATGGAATGCGAATTAGGTGCATGTCCAACAGATTTGCCTGAGCAAATAAATACCTGAACATAGTGTTACGTGTCCCACAGCTGTGTGATGATATGATGAAACTCTATTCACATTTCATTTTTAATTTGGCAAATGCGTTTCCATCGCCCATTTAGCGCATGAACTTTTTTTCGACTAAAGCAAACACTGCCTCAAGCAAGCGTAAAAACTTTTTTTTTTTGTTTTCTGTTTTGGCATATTTGGGACCCCCCGAAATTTGGTGTTTCCATTAAGACTTTTCCCATTAAAGACGTCAAATTTTGCATATACTGGCTTCACGGAAACCCCACGATAGGCACCCTACTCCATGTTGTCTTGGCAGACAGTAGGCATTGTTCCTTCAAATGTCAAATGAATTTTAAAGTAATTTTTCAAAAACTGCAAAAAACAAAATGTGAATTAATTTCGTTTCCATCAGTTCTGTTTAGGCAAAAACAACCTTGAATGTAGTTTCTGTCCTATGTCATATTATGTGCATACTTCAAACGCACGACAAACATGGAGCAGTTAAGATGAAGAAACAGCTGATCACATGATTAAATTCTATTCTCATTTCATTTTTAATTCAGCAAATGCGTTTCCAATCATCATTTAGTGCATGACCCTTTTTCAACAAAAGCAGAAACTACCTCAAGTAGCATTTAAAGTTTTTTTTTTTTAAACATTTTTGCGATGTTTTTTTTTAAATTTGGTGTTACCATTCAGACTTTTCCCATTCGAAATGTCAAATTTATTAAAAACTGGCTTAATGGAAACCCCACTAGCATAGAAATTAGAAGTAATGTTAACCTGTTAATTGCCGCTTGAGCTTTACATCTACACCAAATCACTCCTCTTAGGTTGGCTTGGCCCCTCTAGAATTCAATTCTACCTCTCACAGAGAAAATAACTTTATTCTTGAGCAAACAGTAGGCTCTACATATTGAATTATGACATTAACTAAAAACACTTAGAGAAGTGTAATGGTTTTACTAGTTTCTATGTATGTTTTACAAATGTAGTTGGGAAGGTGACTTTTTCACTGACCATACAACCAAGCCCAAACTCAGCTAATACAGGCCCAGCTTTCAAGGCCATTTACACAATTCAAAGCCATCAACAAATAATTCAGTAAATAAATTGAATGGGAAGAGTACAAATGAAAATAAACAAACCAACAACCAACCAACCAACCAACCAACCAATAAATAAATAAATAAATAAATAAATAAATAAATAAATAATTAAAACAACAAACCTTTAAGAAAAGCCAAAATGACCCCAATTTCAGATAGTAAAGCAGCCCTATCAAAACATACATAATGAATGCAAGCCTTCTCAGCATAATCAATCATCAGCCAAAAGTAAGCAGACAAATGTTAAGCACTCCAGCTGTATTTGACACAGCTTGAAACTGGCTGATGCAGGACTTTATCTTCAGTTACTTTCACAGATCTAAGGAGTGTAAAAGTCATAAAAGCAACAAAGCAGTTCACTGATTGGTTATAACTTGAC
Organism: Lampris incognitus; assembly: GCF_029633865.1. Taxonomy (NCBI): domain Eukaryota; kingdom Metazoa; phylum Chordata; class Actinopteri; order Lampriformes; family Lampridae; genus Lampris; species Lampris incognitus. The sequence continues at coordinate 39,685,501 of NC_079220.1, read as the reverse complement.
AGAATGAAATGACAGAAATGAAATCATTAATCAAGAAGGGCTAATTGCAATGAAGAAATCAGAAAGGGAGCTGCACATACATATGGTGTACGAAATCGTTTAGGGTAGAGGGCACTTTGTCACGTTCATCATAACTTTTGTGATGTTGCTATGTCAAAATAAAATGGAATAGATAGGTGGAGACTTTTCCCCCCCCTCTTAGCTACGTAGCAAGTTGGGTTTACATTTATGTTATCCCCAAGCGTTGTTAAAGACTGGTGGAGAAGTTTCATTTTATAATTTTGTTTTCACTTTTTGAATAATCTGAGTTGAACAACCATACATTCTCTTCTTCTTCGTTCTTTCTTATTTTCAGACTTCTGTGTGAAACAGGAATGCATGCAACAGTAAAACTGTTAAATATAGCCATAGTTAAATCTTCATCAAAAGCAATTCTTTTCATGTAAAATGATGAGGACTTGTACAAACTATGAAATATGTTGTAGTTTTCCGCATGCTTCTTTTTCATTTAATTTTATTGGAAGCTTTATTTTGCTGGTGCTTGGATTCCCATCACCAACAAACCAAATCATAAATTGCCGTTTGTCTTAATTAAACTGCTCTCACACTACAGCCTCGATCTAAATATTGCAAGAGGAAAATAAAAAATTCAATTCATAATGGGCATTTGGCTCTTGGGAAATAGGGACCTTGATCCTTTTAGGATCTTAGAGCTAAAATTATATGGTGATAACACAAGTCTTGAAAGAGTATCTAGTACATACTGAAGGTAATATAGGACAGGCAAAAGTTCACATTTTCAACATTTGTGAGACATGTAAATATGAACACTTGTTTTATACTTGCCTCATACAATCTAGTTGTTTGAGATATTAGCTGACAAGTGTGATGGCACAAAGAATAAAAAAGAAAAAAACAGAAGAAGAACAGACAACTGATTATGCCACAACTACACCAAAGTGCATTCTGGGTAAATGGTAGCAAATGGGTAAATGATAGAAAAGAGTAACATATGTTGCCCTGTGCAGAGGTATAAGCCATTTGGGACCTTATATGTTGAACGTGAACTACAGTCCTAATCAAAAATGTCAATATCCCCGACAGGCTACAGATGGCTGAAGAAAGTTACTGGCTTGCCTTCTTCAATATTCCCCTGTGGAAGAGACACAAAGCATTTGCAACTTCAAAACCAAAGATGATATAACCCCTTAACATGTCAACATCATGTGTTTGTGTATCAGAATTTTAAACATTTGATGAATTGAATATTGTAGATCCAAAATGAGGCATCCACAATTTGAAAAAAATAACATCAGTAATAGCACATAAAAATATAATCAGATGCAATGTTAATCGATGAGCATCAAAACACAGATATAGCACTTTGGAAAGAGGCCTTTCAAATATTAATATGCAACCATGAACCAAAAAAAATATAAACTCACACCTGAGTAGAGAGAGCTTGAAAAGAGGTGTGTTTTCAAAAAGAAGGCGAGTATTGACAGTAAATCATCACCTCCTATGTGCATATGGTAGGACAGTCACTTTTAGTTTCTGACAGTGTACTCAGTTCTCTCTGGGACCATTATTAAATCCTTTAAGAGCAAAGCTATGGCACGCAACCTGTCTTCAGTCTAAATCTTCTTGCTTCAACTTTTTCTGGGTAAAAGTGGGAAAAAAAAGTTCTCAGAAATGTGATATATTTTTTTGGGTAAAACAGAAGTGCTAACTGTTATTTCCCCTTTTGCATACTCTTCAAATTCGTTCTCTTAGATGGGCTCTGAGGTGTCTGTCACACCCCGTTTAGCGAAACAAAACAAATAATAATAAGGGTTCTTCACGGAATAAAAAAAATCGACATCTTCGACACGAGTAACTTAAGCGTGCAACTTCAGCACAGAAAAGTTATTTTTTTCCCTTTTTTGATGATTTTGACATGACAGAGATGGAAACGAGGCGAAATTCCAAAAATTGGTGAGTGTGGTACTATGAAACACACATCACTTGATGAAGAGAATGAGAATTTACATCAATGTTCTTCCTTCCTAGTCTCATCCCTTTTCCATGCTCCAGTGTTTACAGCTGGCAAATTCTCTGTAAACAGAGTTAATTCATCTTTTGTACCTTCTGAACAAAAAAAGTCACAATTACATTAGATCGAGCAATTGAAATATTAAAATTAGTAATTATGTCATTAAGAAGTAACATTTGTTCTATGTATCATGTACAGTATGTTTGTGAGTGTGTGCACAGTACATGAGCATGTTTGTGTTCAATGATATCATATATCCACAAAATCTTAGTCACATTCCTTGGTGAAACAGCTCTGCAGAAGAAACCTCCTCCAATATCTGATCCCTGAAAAAAAAATACAACCTTAAAAACCGCAAAGGAGGCTTCCCTTCTCCAAAAAATAAAGAAATCCTCTTTGTTGTAATTGTTTCCAGAACAGCGTTTCTTAAACTGAGTTTTGGAAAGACAAGATTTTGCACCAATGTTCCCCCTCCAATGTCTCCCAGATGAAACCTAAATGCTGTAGGAGGTACTTTGATTGTTATCTGTCCATTCCTTGTCTGTCCACATATCATGCTACCCTTCAGTAATTCCATTTCACTGCAGGAGGGTGGAATGGGCAGTTAATAAGATACAGGAGTTAAAGGGTGGTATTAGGGTGATAGTTTGGTTGGTTTATCTTTGCTGGCATTTTCCATGGCAATAAAAATAGAGGAGGACAACGACGACAGGAAATATGGCGTTCAGTGGTATAATTTGGTGGTCTACTCAATGACCATGCAGTGGGGCAAGTGCTGGGAGTAGTAATTGAAGAGCTCATCAGTGGCACCAGGGCAGTTGGTGAGCTCCAGCTCCTCCAGGTCCTGCAGCTGGATCAGCCCTGACAGACCTGTGGTAGTCAGCAGAGGGCAGCCTAAGGGAGGAGGTAGTAAAAAAAAAAAAAAAAAATTATCACTCAGTATAATGACATGAATGAATGAAATAATGATGTATAATGTAAAAAAATGCTGAAATCCTGAAAAGAGCTCTGAGAAAATACCACCCTGGAAAGATACAGGGGTCGGGGAAAGAGAAGGAGAGACAAAGCGAGAGGAGAGAAGATGGATTTGAATATTGCTGGATTCACATAGACTATATTGACATGCACACATTATCTTGTACAATAGCTCATATCCCGGTTGAGACCTTATCCAGCTTATAAGCTGTTTACATTAATCTTTTATATTCCGCTTTCACGTATACCCATATTTTGTATCCCTTAATTAGAATCAGAATCACGTTCATTGGCCAAGTGTGCATGCACAGGAGCAATTTGACTACAGTACACAGCAGCTTCTGGCATTTGCAAACAACATTCACACAAAAAAAGAAAAAAGAAACCAGATGAAATAAATGAAACAACAGTAGTACATTGTATTCATGTATGCGCAACATGTTGCTACTATACAGAGTTTTGTTATGGTTGAGTAATCAACAACCTATGCCCATATCCATCCATTCATCCATCCATCCATCTATTATCCAGGCCACTTGTCCCAATTGGGGTTGCGGGATGCTGGAGCCTATCCCAGGAGTCATTGGACGGCAGGCGGGGAGACACCCTGGACAGGCCACCAGTCCATCACAGGGCTGACACATTAATAAATCAATCAATCAATCAATCAATTAATTCATCTTCAGCCACTTCTCCTGGGTCAGGTCGCGGTGGCAGCAAGCTAAGTAGGGCACTCCAGACGTCCCTCTCCACAGCAACGCCCTCCAGCTTCTCCTGAGGGATCCCAAGGCCAGACCAGACTGGACATGAAGTCCCCACAGCCAGTTCTGGGTCTACCCCGGGGTCTCCTCCCAGTTTGCCATGCCCTGAAAACCTCCAAAGGAAGGCGCCCAGGAGGCATCCTAATCAGATGCCCGAACCACACACAGCTCTCACTTTGGTTATACAAGGGCCAGATGGCTTGTAGCAACTGCCCCAGTACACCATACTCCTGCAGTATCCCGCAGAGAGTGCCCCAGGATACACGGTTGTAAGCCTTCTCCAAGTTCTCAAAACACATATAGACTGGCTGGTCAAAGTCCCATGCCCCCCTCAGCACTTCTGCAAAGGTAAAGAGTTGGTCCATTGTTCTACAGCCAGAACAGAATCCGCATTGTTCCTCCTGGATCTGAGGTTCAACAATTGGTTGGAGCCTCCTTTCCAGCACCCTAGAGTACACTTTCTCAGGGAGGCTGAGCAATGTGATGCACCGATAATTGGAGCACACCCTCCGCCCCGGTCCCCCTTTTTAAATATGGGAACCACCATCCCAGTCTACCATGCCACAGGTACTGTCCCCGAACCTCACGCGATACTGAAGAGGCGTGTCAGCCAGGACAGCTCGACAATGTCAACACATTCACACATAGGGAAACTTTAGTATGGCCGATTCACATGACCTACATGTCTTTGGACTGTGGGAGGAAACCGGAGCACCCAGAGAAAACCCACGCAGACACGGGGAGAACATTCAAACTCCACACAGAGGATGACCTGGGATGACCCCCAAGGATGGACAACCCCGGGGTTCAAACCCAGTACCTTCTTGATGTGAGGCAACCGCGCTAACCGCTAACCACTGTGCCACCGTGCCGCCCTATGCCCATATATACTATATTGCTTATATACTATATCACCCATACACTATGCTATATACCATACCACAACTCCGCAACCCATCATTCCAATATACAATGCTATATACTCCCCTATATTACACTATATTATCTTATGTACCAGAAGTATACATTATATATTCCCCTACCATCCATCTCACAACTACATACTATATGATATTATACTATGTTACAATCACAGCAATAATGCCAATAATTTGTAACCAGTTGAATCTGTATTTACAATTGTACATTTGTGTTGCACAAACATTTGTATTGTACATCTGGTTTAAATAGCTAGTGCACATCATAGATATGTAGGTGAGATATCTTCACCACGGGGGGCTATTTAATAGTGTCAAATTTGCACAACAGTAATAGTAATGATAATAATAATAATATTAATAATAATCCATCCATCCATCCATCCATCCATCTATCCATCCATTATCTGAACCGCTTATCCTGCTCCAAGGGTCGCCTATTGATGATGATGATAATGATGATATAATAATAATAATGGATTACATGTTTTATCTAAACACCCAATGTGCTTCACAGTGAAGGGGGGAAACTCACCTAAATCACCACCAATGTGTAGCACTCACATGGGTGATGCATGGCAGCCATTTTGCACCAGAATGCTCACCACACATCAGCTTGAATTGGAGGGGAGGAAATCATTGAGCGAATTACATGGGGATGGGGGGATGATTAGGTGGCCAGATGGAGAGAGCCGCCAGGTTGGGGATTTTGCCAGGACACCAGGGGACCACTACTGTTTGTGATTATTGCCATGAGATCTTTAATGACCACAGTGAGTTAGGACCTTGGTTTTAATGTCACATCCAAAGAATGGAGTAATAAGTGTCTATATGGCCTGTGGCAAAAAAAATGGTTCCTGTGTCTGGTGGTTTTGGTGCCCATTGCTCTGTAGCACTTGCCGAAGGGTAATAGTTCAAACAGACTGTTTCCTGGGGGTGGGGGGGTCTGTGCTGATTCTGCCCACCCGTTTCCGGGCTCTAGAGGTGTACAACTCCTGCAGGGTAGGCAGGGGAGCACCAATTATGTTTTCTGCTGTCATTACTGTTTGCTGCAGTCTGTTCCTATCCTGTTTTGTTGCTGCTCCAAACCAGACCGTGATGGATGTGCACAGGACACATTCAATGACTGTTGTGTACTGGCTCAACAGCTCCTGTGACAGACCAAATTTCTTCATTTGCTGCAGAAAGAACATCCTCTGCTGGGCCTTTTTGAGGATGGAGTTAATGTTGGTCTCTCACTTCAGGTCTTTGGCAATGGTAGTTCCCAGAAACTTGAAGGTTTCGACGGTTGACACAGGGCTGTTGGATATTGTGAGGGGGAGCAGTGCTGAGGGGGTGTCTCCTTAAAGTCCACTGTCATTGCCACAGTCTTGAGCATGTTCACCTCCAAGTTTTTCTGACTACAACAGAGCACCTGCCGCTCAACCTCCCATCAATTTGCAGACTTGTTGTCATCCTGGATGACAAACTTCATAACCCCTAAATTAAAACATCTTAATTGAATTCTAAACTCCAAATCTATTTTGCAACAAGAAACAACCTGTCATTCATCACAAACTTTGTGAATATCTGGGTTTTCCATCTTCACAGTGCAGGAAGACTGCATTTAATCAGTGGACACCACTCATTTTTATTACAACACCCCTGTCACAATTGTTTTATTTACTAAATTAGAGGCTTATAATAATAATAATAATAATTATTATTATTATTATTTCTTTCACGTTTCCTGTTGTACATCCTGCAGAGCCAGGTCCAAACTATTATTATTATTATTATTATTATTATTATTATTATAGCTTAAGGTACTGCTGAGGTGTGAAAATTATTTTTTTTAGCAAGAGATAGTGCTTGTATAGCCTAAGAAAGTAGCAGAAATGTGCGGAAAGTAGTTTTGAATGCATTTTATTGAATGGAAACAATATATCAATCTTGGAAATTTTTTGGGAACAGGTTTATAAACAACAATAATAGATAAGAATAAAGATAAGAATAAAATAAAACAGATACAAGACAAAAACGTGAAGGACATAAATAGAACATGGATAAATCAACTCTAATTAGCACATGTAGGACAGTATAAAATTAAGAAAGTGATATGGATGATCCGCTGTGGCGACCCCTAATGGGAACAGCCAAAAGTAGTAGTAGTATTAGGACAGTATGTAATTGTGTGTTTATGGACTTTCTGCAGATGTATTTTGCACATTTGCGGCATATGCTATTTGTTTTACAGTCCTTTTTTGGGGGGGGGGCAGAATTGACATCTCCCCCTCTTACCTGCCCCAGTTTGGCCAGCAGCTGGTGTATCAGGGCAAGATTCAGCCCCCGGAACAGCTTTCACAAGCGCTGCAGAGGCTGCTGTGCGGGAGAGGTGCTTCCTTCTTTCAATGTGTGGTTTTACAAATGCCTTTCCCAGCTGCTCCAGGAACACCCTCCTCTTTTTCTACTTATCAGACATCCAGGTAGGGTTGATCTTGTTCCATATCACGAAGGCACTGTATGAGGACACATCAGTGACATTATGGAAGATGACCAGGGGCCAGCGAGCAGTCATCCTCCTGCAGCTGTAAGTTCCAATCACCTTGTCCAGGTTGTCCAAGCCTCCTTTGTTGTGGTTGTAGTCCAGCAAAATGGCTGGCTTCCTGTCGTTACAATCACTGATGTCACCTGTTTTGTGCAGTGTGCTCAGGAGGACCACATTCTTGTTCCTCTTTGAAACTAGAAATTAGATTGGTGGGTGGGGGTGAAGGCAAACGTAGATGAGAAGCCCCCCCCCCCTTGTTGCAATCAGTGCAGGGGGGAGCTCAAGCTTGTTCTTTGTAACTGTGCCAACCATGGGGATCTTCATCTTCAGGAGTTGCTGGCTGAGTTTGTAAGAGATGAAGAAATTGTCACACGTGACATTGTGCCCCCTCAGTCCAGCTGTCATATCAAGGACAACCCGCATCCCCTGGTTCTTATCCAGGCCTCCACTGGTCAGCTTCCCCATGTAGATTTGCATCTTCCAAGCACAGCTGGATTGTGCATCACAGTCCACCCATATCTTGATGCCATATTTTGCTGGCGTACTGGGCATATACTGCCAGAAAGGACAGTGACCTTTTGACAAAAGAGATTAATTACCATCAGTAATTAGTATCAGTGTCACACAAAACAATCACATAAATCAATGATATTAAAGCAATAGCTAATAAAACAGTGAAAATCACTTACATTACAGATATGAAAATAAAAATGTACCTTTGAATGGAACCAGTTAATCATCCCCTGTTACTTCAGGCCCAGGGTTGGAGATGTATGGCAGACACTCCACCCACTTCTCCAAGACCTCTCTTTTGGCCACCAGTTTGTCTCTCACACCTCTTGCAGGTCTTGACTCATGGTTATCAAATCGTAGCATTTTTGAGAAAGTGTAAAAAACTTTCAGTGGCATTGTGGCACAGAAAATCGCACTTCCACCTCTCTGCATCCCAGAGACTAGATGTAGCCTCACTTTGTGACCTGTAAACACCTGCTAAGCCCTTAGATTAGCAGCAGATCAATGTCATCCAACCTTTTCCAATTGTTTCCATATTTACGGACACACTCCAAATTTGTCATCTCCAGGATGATTTTTTTCGATGGCTGGTGTGATGAACATGTTGAATGTTGAGGCGATGTCCTGGGCATGGGTAACGGCATAGCTTGTGGGCCATGGGTTCATCTTTATGACATTTTGTGCTGTCATCCTGCCCTGATTGTCATATGGTGATGAGGACTGTGTTATTTTACTATTCTTAGACATAAATGTCTCTCAGCTTGGGGGATTTCATCTTCATCTGAAGATGATGCATCATGGTTGTATTTGTCCGCATCTTCTTCTTCAGATACCTCGTCTTCTAAATTATTGTTCTCTTCTTCCTCCAGGACATCTGAAAAAATCAGATCTAGGACCTGTTGGGCGGTGAAACACATACTCATGGCTTGAGCAAGGAGAGAACTGGTGGTACCGTCACCTGCAGAACCTTTACTTGATTCTTCACCTACAAAAAAAGTATTAGTTTTGTCTGAGATCAATCAGTAGCACACATAATCCCAATTTCTCATTGTGTGTGGTGTGTGTGGGTGTGTCTTTGTGGTTTTTGTGGTATGTAACTGACTGCGACTGTGATTTCAACATGACCCTAAGACTGTTTTTGTTCCTATTTCCATGAGGAAATGTGAACAAAAACAGTGTTTCACTTTATCTAATGTTGGGGTCACTCTAGGAAAAGTCATCAAATTTCAGGTTGAAAAAAAAACATAATTTAGAGGGGTTTTTCTGCTGTTAAACACTATTACGGGTCATTGTTGACCCGTGGAACAACGCAAGGGCATTGATCTTTTCCATGTCACATGCTGTGTCACTTGCCAACTCACTGAACAAACAACAGCACTGATTTTATGCTGCTGTTGTACAGTTGGACCTTTGTTCTTACGCTGTACTGCTTTGACTTCCCGATAGGGAGCAAAAGCACTGTGAGCCTTCCCAAGCCTTGCTTTGATGTCCTTTTGTGCTGCATTGTCTTTACTGACAAGACTCCTCGACATAGTCAAGAGTGTCCCCATTCACTGTAACTGGTGCATCTGGAGAGGTATTAATGCAAATCACTTGGGCTTTGGAGGCAGTGATGTTCAGGCCTTCTGTTTGATGACTTGTTCAGTCTGCCAGTTTTCTCCTGCAGTTGGATATGCTTTGAGGAGAGAACAGCAAGGTCATCAGCAAAGTCTAGATCTTCGAGTTGTGAAAACAGAGTCCACTGGATACCCCAGGATATGCTGATTGTCTCTCTTATAATCCAGTCAATGGCAGTCAGAAAGAGAATGGGAGACATGGTAAACCCCTTCTGCACACCAGACTCCACGGTGAACCAGTCAGATGGTTTTTCATTAACAATGATCATCGGTTGCTCGCTCCTGCAGATTTCTCCTCTATAACATCAGGAGGATTCACCCATTCCTCACCGACAAGATGGCACAGGTGCTCATCCAGGCTCTGGTCATCTCGCTGGACTACGGCAACTCCCTCCTTGCTGGTGCCCCGGCGTCGGCCATCAGACCTCTGGAGCTTGTTCAGAAAGCTGCAGCTTGTCTGGTGTTCAACCGCCCTAAGTTCTCCCACACAACTCCCCTTCTCATGTACCTACACGGGCTCCCAGTAGCTGCTCACATCCAGTTTAAGACTCTGGTGCTAGCCTACAGGGCAGTGAAAGGAACAGCTCCTTCATATCTCCAGGCAATGGTCAAGCCCTACACCCCCGCCCGACCACTTCACTCTGCTGGCTCGGTACGCCTGGTTGCCGTGTCGCTCAGAGGCCCTTGCTGCCGATCGACCCGTTCACAGCTCTTTTCTGTCCTGGCCCCACAGTGGTGGAATGAACTCCCCACTGATGTCAGGACAGCGGAGTCGCTGCCCATCTTTCTGCGCAGGTTGAAAACTCACCTCTTTAAGAACCACTACCCTGTTACTTGTTCTTAGCACTTATTGTATTCACTCATTTAAAAAAAAAACTCTTTCTTGCACTTTAATTTAGCACTGGTTTTGCTCTTAGATGCTGGTTTCGATGCACTTATGACCTCTGATGACTAGTAGTTTTCCTGATTTCCTACGTTAAATGCACTTATTGTGAGTTGTTTTGGATAAAAGCGTCGGCTAAATGACTGTAATGCAATGTAATGATACTGCATTCAGTGATGATAGAACATACACATCAGAAGGGATTGTGTGTACTTCCCCTTGATCTGTATTGGGTATCTGAAATGGGGTGCCCTACAGGGTTTCCGCTGGTAACTTTTGCCACTGGCCACTAACTGATAACATTTTATTTTTGAGAAATTTACTGGACATCCATATGCACTGGGTGCATATCCCATTAGGGCATCTGTTCACAGTGCTCAGCACAACAAAAGTCACATTTAGATGATGGTAACTCATCTAAACAGAATAGAAAGTAACTGTAAATTTGTAATGAAATGAAGTTGAACATTGTTCTTAACATCATGTTATCAAAAGTGTGACCACACATTTTCTAAAGAGTAGGTCTTCAAAATTGTAAACTAATAATACAACGTGTCTAATTCCAATTGCCACTTTGTTTAGTGGTCGCTCTAAAGTTCTGCCTACTACTGATCACTTCAACAAGATGCTTACATTTGGTTTCATAACCATCAGATCACACTCTACAAAGCCTTTAACAAATAGTTTTGATTAGGTTATGTGAAACATGGCAGAAACTAACCATTTTCCTTCCCTTAAATGAAGCTTTCCCACCTGACTATAGCCCATATAGCTTGGGCAAATAAACAAGATGGGGGTGTTGCCTTAATATGTAAGTCTATTTTCAATTTAACTCATAAACTCAAAGCTAAATTCAAATCTTTTGAGGGTCTTATTCTAAGTCCATCTCCCTCAGCCACAAACAGACTCTGCTCAGTCCACATTATGATACTTTCAGCCTCCTGGCCCTTACTCAGTATTTTTTGAGGAATTTGGAGAATTATCTCCAGTCTTGTTACTCATGAGATTCCAATTATTGGCGATTACAACATTAATCTGAATAAGGCTGCTGATCATCTAAGTAAAGCCTTTCTGGCACTTGTTGATACTTTTGGATTCACTCCATTTGTTCAACAAGTCTTCTCACTGCAGTGGTAACATTTTGTTTTATCTAAAGGGATAGCTGTTTCTGGTCTGATTATTTTTCCAAACACATCTGCTGGATTCGGTCACTTTCTCATTAAATTTGAAGTGTTATTGGCCTGTCCTGTTAATGTCGGCACAGATGTAATTGCCACACACCATATTGGTCTGTCCACTGTAGCTGCATTTGCCCAGCAGCTGCTTGAAGTCTTGGCTCCTTTCACTGAAGAGACAGACTTTGTTGAAAATCTCACTAGTGAGTTAGTTGTGGCCCTCTCTAGTCTCCTCGATTCAGTTGCACCTCTCACTACCAGAGCTAGGTGACTAAAGAGGCCTACACCCTGGTTTAATGACAACAAACACGCTCTTAAGGGGGCCTGCAGGAGACTGGAACGTAAATCGCAAAAATCAAAATTTGAAGTTTTTTTTAATCTATCTTGGCATAAGCATTTATTGAAATACAAGTGTGCCCCATCTGCTGCGAAAGCAGACTTAATCAATATTAATAAATATAATCCCAGTTTTTTTGGATACTGTAGCTCAATTGACTAAAAACCAGCAATCTATTAACTGCTCACCATTCACGGCCAACAAATTTCTAGGCTTTTTCTGCAATAAGGTTGATGAGATCATCAACAAAACCAGTTCTTCAACTCAAGCTACTTCTACAGATCCTGTCTTACCAAATACAAATCTATTCAATTAGTCCCTAATAGTCCCTGTTATTACAGCTTTTGAGCAGTGGCAGCTGGTGCTGAAAACTTTTTTTTTTTTGGGGGGGCGCAATTTACCTTGGTGCAGCACACCTGGCAGCTGCTTTAATGTCCACACAGTCACAGAGTTATTAAGAAGGCCAATTTAGCCTATATATTTTATCAGGGTTCGTAGACGTTGAGTGATTGACAGTCGAGACGAGGCGTGGTGGTGGGTTTGAACATGATTGACAGCCACGATAATTGTCCAATCACATTAGATCAAAAAACAATACCAATAAAAGTGGGAGTGTCTGGGGCGCACATAACTGCGCCCCATGGAAAATCTGAAGTAACCAATTAGACAGCAGCTTCAGGTCACCTGCTCGGCAAAAGTTTGAGGGCTTACATAAGGTATCGTTTGGCCGGCGCCCCTCACCCAGGAAGTATACAGATAGAAATCAACCAAGTACCATTTGGAAAAAAAAATTAATGGCTGCTGACAGGCGCTCACAGACTGAAAAACACTTTTATTTCATAATTATTTGCATCATACAACTAAATTATATTTAACATATTTAAGTAGATTTTAATTTCTTGATATTTGAAGGTGGCGGCGCCCCAGTGGCCTGCACTGGCCAGCCACCACTGCTTTTGAGGCTATCTCTCTTGATACTTTGACTAAGCTTAAGCTTGTGTCATCTTCCAAACCAACTACTTGCCTACTTTACCCTTTACCAGCAAACCTTTTTAAATACCTCTGGCCTTCTTGTGACCTTTTATTTTTATTTTTTATGCCCCCCTCCCTTTTCCACCTCAGTAGCCTGGTAGCCTCTACTAAGGTGGAAAAGGGAGGGGGGCAGTGGGTTATTTCGAATATTACAGACAGTCAGGAGAAAAACTTGGAAAGTTGGCTTCAAAAAAAAGAGCCCACATGAAGGAAATCTGCTAGAAAACAAAAAGAAAGTGGAAAATATAGCTTAGATAGTTAAAATGGGGCATCTCTTTCCATTTATACTTTTGATGGATAAAATCACTTCCTTTAATGCAAATGGACTAAGAGATAAGATTAGGAGACAGCAAACCTTCATGGTATGTGAGTCTGATATTTTATGTTCGCAAGAGACACATTGGGATCAGGCGTGTGTGAGAGAGGTTGAGAGAGAATGGACGGGATAAATGTATGTGAACAGTGGTGGAGTCAGAACAAGAGGGGTTGCATTATTAGTGAAAAGAGGTATAGTTGAGTATGTTAGGGAATGTGTGAATGTAAGGGGAGAGCGATCGGGGTGTGTATGCACCGAATGAGGTGAGGGAGAGGTAAAGCGTTTTCTGGTTGTTTTTTTTTTTTTGTTGAGAAATTGGGAGGGATGGTTAGTGAGAACTAAATGGTAGTGGGTGATTTTAATTAAATGGTGTGGAAGGCTGGATGTGACTATGAGTGTGAGATTCGTCGAGAGGTGTGTTGAAAGAAGTGATGCGAGTTAAAAGGGCTGATAGACGTGTGGAGAGAGGAATCCAGAGGGGAGAGCTGTTTCCAGGAGACAAGTGGTGAAAGGGGTATTAAACAGGATAGATTTAGTCTTGAGCACGGAGACAAGCTAGGGGAAATAGAACACAAAGATTCGACACTTAGTGATCACTTGGTGTTAGGTTTTTTTTTTAAATTTATTTCTGGTTTTTCCCTTTTTCTCCAAATTTAGTGGCCAATCGATCCATATTTTAACTGAAACTCCCACCCTCGTACTGTATGCGTTCGCCAACTGCATCTCTCCGGCCGGCAGTCTCGAAGGAGACACCTCGCCACTTCCATGACAAGGCGACTCCAGGCCTAAGCACTGCTTTTTCCGATACACACAGGACGCATTCATGTGACGAACACAAGCCGACTCCGCCCCACTCCCGAAGACAGCATTGCCAATTATTGCTGCTTCATTGAGTCCGGCCATACTCGGATCTGACGAGACCGAGGCGCGAACCCCGGTCCCCAGGTGTCAGGTTTAAGCTTGGGCAAAAGTGTAGAGGAGGGCTGTGTGTGGTGTCTGAGATGAAAAACATAAGGAGATAGAGAGAAAGTGTATATTGAGAAGAAAGAATGAGAGTATGTATGAGAACACTGGGAGGTGGTGGAAGAGTGTGAAAGAACAGTTAAAGATATTATAGATTATAGATATAGATTATAGATATTATTATAGCAGAGGCAGAAACAGGATAGAGAGAAAAATAGAGAGGAGGTTAAATGGAGAGTTAACCAGAGAGGCAGAGAGGGCGGATAGGGAGGCAGGTTATGATTTAGGGGAAGATTAACAGAAAGGGATAGAAAAAAAGGTGTATGGGAGCAATATTGAGAAGCAGGGCTAGATATGTAGTTGAGGGAGAGAAATGTACAAGGTGTTTGTAGAAAAGACGAAGCAAAAGAAGAATTATTTAGAAAAGGGGGAAGGAAAGCATGGCAGGGAGATTACAGATTTTGTAGGGATACCTGAAAGTGTAGAATACACTACCGTTCAAAAGTTTGGGATCACCCAAACAATTTTGTGTTTTCCATGAAAAGTCACACTTATTCACCACCATATGTTGTGAAATGAATAGAAAGTAGAGTCAAGACATTGACAAGGTTAGAAATAATGATTTGTATTTGAAATAAGATTTTTTTTACATCAAACTTTGCTTTCGTCAAAGAATCCTCCATTTGCAGCAATTACAGCATTGCAGACCTTTGGCATTCTAGCTGTTAATTTGTTGAGGTAATCTGGAGAAATTGCACCCCACGCTTCCAGAAGCAGCTCCCACAAGTTGGATTGGTTGGATGGGCACTTCTTTGAGCAGATTGAGTTTCTGGAGCATCACATTTGTGGGGTCAATTAAACGCTCAAAATGGCCAGAAAAAGAGAACTTTCATCTGAAACTCGACAGTCTATTCTTGTTCTTAGAAATGAAGGCTATTCCATGCGAGAAATTGCTAAGAAATTGAAGATTTCCTACACCGGTGTGTACTACTCCCTTCAGAGGACAGCACAAACAGGCTCTAACCAGAGTAGAAAAAGAAGTGGGAGGCCGCGTTGCACAACTGAGCAAGAAGATAAGTACATTAGAGTCTCTAGTTTGAGAAACAGACGCCTCACAGGTCCCCAACTGGCATCTTCATTAAATAGTACCTGTTAGAGCCTGTTTGTGCTGTCCTCTGAAGGGAGTAGTACACACCGGTGTAGGAAATCTTCAATTTCTTAGCAATTTCTCGCATGGAATAGCCTTCATTTCTAAGAACAAGAATAGACTGTCGAGTTTCAGATGAAAGTTCTCTTTTTCTGGCCATTTTGAGCGTTTAATTGACCCCACAAATGTGATGCTCCAGAAACTCAATCTGCTCAAAGAAGTGCCCATCCAACCAATCCAACTTGTGGGAGCTGCTTCTGGAAGCGTGGGGTGCAATTTCTCCAGATTACCTCAACAAATTAACAGCTAGAATGCCAAAGGTCTGCAATGCTGTAATTGCTGCAAATAGAGGATTCTTTGACGAAAGCAAAGTTTGATGTAAAAAAAATCTTATTTCAAATACAAATCATTATTTCTAACCTTGTCAATGTCTTGACTCTATTTTCTATTCATTTCACAACATATGGTGGTGAATAAGTGTGACTTTTCATGGAAAACACAAAATTGTTTGGGTGATCCCAAACTTTTGAACGGTAGTGTATATTTATAGGTATTTATTTAGGAAAGAACAGATTGATGAAGGCAGCATAGGACAAGTGTTAGAGTCCAGGGAAATATGGTTTAATTTTTGAATTTTACATGGAGTTTGGAGAAGAATTAATGTTAGTGTTAGATAGATTATTTTTGGTAGATAGAAGAAAAGAAAGATGCCAGTTTGTAGTCAACAGGGTTAGTTAGCATTATTTACAAGAAAGGGAGTTGGAATAGATTAGAAAACTTAAGGCCACTTAGCATGTTAAATAATGATTACAAAATATTAGCAAGGGTGTTAGCCAACAGAATAAAGAGTTATAGGAATGGTGGTGGGAAGCACACAGGCTTACAACATTCCAGTTAGGAACATAGTACACACAATAAGCAGCATCAGAGGCACAACTGACTTTATGAAAGGGGACAAAGGAGGGATAGTTTAGATTTGAATAAGGCATTTGATAGGGTAGATCATAACTATTTATACGTGTTAGAGAAATTTGGTTTAGGTATCTGGTAGGATGGATCAGAAGGATGTACGACAGGGTAGTATGTTGTGTTAAAATCAATAGTCACAGACGCATTTAGGATAGAGAGGTCAGTTAGGCAAGGATGACCGCTGTCGACTCCGCTGTACACCTTGTCAGCAGAACCGTTAGCGGCACTATTGAAGGGAAATGATAGGATTAGGGGCATAGAGTTACGAGGAGGGCTGGTGAGTTTATTTTATCAGTATTGTGACCACTGCCCCTGGTGGATTGGTTCTGGGTTGTTCTGTTCACCTCTATTGTGTTTCAGGTTGAGGGATGGCTGGTCAGACCTGAGAGGATACACCTGGGCCCGGTTGTGTCCTTCAGCATAAAGCTGCAGCCAGCTTTCAGCCTGTGCGCTCTCACTGCCACGCCCTTTTAGCAAATACACCCACACATGCACTACCTTACACCACTCATTTACTGACGCACACATCCATACTTTATTGTACTGAGTTTATCCTTTTTTTGTAATAAATCATTTTGATTTATTGAACTGTTTTGATGTGTCCCCCTTTTTGGTTGTGCCCTGTGGAGCCAGGGGTTGTAACAGTATGCAGATGACATGACAGTTACAGTAAGAGACAGAGAAAGTGTAGTTGAGATATTAGATAGTGTAGAGCTGTATGGTAAGACATCAGGTGCTAAAGTAAATATAAATAAGTCAGAAGTTATGCATATAAGGGCAGGTAGAGAATTAAAAATAGGATTATTTCAGTGTGTTAGGTGTGAATTTAGGGATAGAGGATAAGTGAGAGATACAGTACAAAGAGATAATGACTAGAATTAGGAAGATGTTAGGGTTTTGGAAACTGAAGAGGGGTGAAGCTGAAAGGGAAGCCGGCTTTGAATAGATTAGTTATGAGTACGCTTGTGTATGTAATGAATGTGGATGTGCTTGAGAGAGTGTTGAAGGAGGTGGAAAGAATGGTGAGTGAGTTTCTGTGGGATGGGAAAAGGGTTGGGATAGCAAGGGAGGTGATGATAAATGAGTATGAAGATGGTGGGTTGAAGTTAATCAATTTAGGGGTGAAAAAGAAAGCACTCGGGGTGAAAATGATGGTAAGATATTTAAGAAAGAAGAGGGATCACATATGGTAGATGTTTTCTAAGGGAGGCACTGTATATATATATATATATATATATATATATATATATATATATAGTGACTTAAATGTGACTACTTTATAAATATGTATATATATAAAGTGAGAGTGTATGTTTGTATGTTCGTTTAAAACTCCAGAAATACTCATTGTAGAGCAAAAAGAAAGGTATCTTTAGAATCAGCACTTTCCAGGGATTGAACAGTTCGAAAAATATTTAAAAAACAAAGTAAAAAATTTGATTTATTTGCGAAATTGAGTTTATTTTGCTCACTCTGCTTGTTCTTTTACTGTCCCCTTACAACAGTTCCTGTCTTCCATCCATCGTCTCACAGTGCCAACCGAGTGGCGATTGAGTGTGGTGTCCACAAACAAAACAGCTCTCCCATTAGTCATGGAAATACTAGTATGTCATTATGACTGAACTTAGCGTAAGTGACTTTAAACATTTTCCATCTGGAGACGCAAGCAAAAAACAAAAACGTGACCTCCAGATGGACCACATACAACTTAAAAAGAATAAAAACCAAAACAAAACAATGAAATTGAAATAATGGAGCACAATTTGGTGGGGTTTAAAATGACAGGTTAGGCTTCTTAGACTCTGAAATTGCAATTGGTTATGGGGGACATTTGATTGTTGATGTTTACCATAAACCAACACAGACTTTTAAAATGATTGAAGTAAATCTTTCTGCTCCATGTTTGTCATATGGCCAGTTGTATGCTCTGCCTCCAGAACTGGTAGTGCAGAAAAGCTTTCTATCCTAGCGCAACATGGTTTACCCTGAGGTGCTTGAGCACTGAGCGATATATACACATTGGCAAAGAAGCTTGACGAATGGATTGAAAATTATGACTTTTGATAATTTTTGTTAATAACATTTGTTTATTTGACATTCGTTTATCACATGTATCATATCATAAAATCATATCATAAATTATCCTATATTTCATCTTCGATTATATCGTAAAGATCAGATCGTGTTGGTTGTTTTGTGAGAACATTTTCACTGGGCAACGCCGGTTACCTCTGCTAGTTTATAAATAAGGTGAGTGTGGGGAGAGTGGAGTGTATATGCAGCTGAAGTAAGGCACGTTGAGTGGAGTATCTGAGTTTTACAAGGACATGCTGGGAGCGTGGGGATTTTTTGAAATGTGTGCAGTATGAATGTAAGAATGTGAAGCAGGCGTGGGAACAACTGGTATTTCTAAATCCAAAAATCCCAGTTGAGTGGAACACAATTTATAAAAGGATGATTTGGAGAGGAGGGTTAGGGATGATAAGGGATCTAGTATATGTGTATGTACCAGGGTTTATGAGGGCTCTGGTAGTGGTAGATGAAGTGAGGGGAAGGGATGATGAAACAAGAATGGGAACAGCAGAGAGGATGATGGGATAGATCAAGGGGGGATACTGAGATGATGGGTCAGTATGATTGAAAGAGAGACTATGTTGGATGAGGTAGGGGAGATAGAAATGTATGTGGGAGAAGAAGAGAGGAGAGTGAGTCTGATGAGTGTGAAAATGATAGTGATGTAAAAATGTTTAAGAGGGAAAGAAGACAGGGGACTAGCTGCGGAGAAAGTGTGGGAGAGGGTTATGAATGATACGGTTGTAGGGAGGATATGGAGGAATCTGAGAGTGAAATGAAAGTGTTGAAAGTGAATATTTTTGGTTTTATTAAGAAACAATAGAGCATTCAATAAATAATAATTAGCAAGTGTGATGTGAATGTGAAGAAAGAATGTGATGTGTGTGGTGTGGGAGTGGAAACATTTATGCATGAGTTTGTTGAATGTTGTGAGCTGGAGGGGCACATGTTGAAAATGAAGGAATTAATAAGTAGATGTTGGAGAGGTGAATTTGTTGAGAGAATGGAATGGAGAGAATAGTGGTTGTTTTGGGGTGACTGGCAAAGTGAAAGGATGTAATGTAAATTTATCAAATTATGTTTTAAGCCATGCAAGGTTTGCTGTCAAGCCAAGGAGGAATATAGCCCATTATGAAAAGAGGAACGCTGATGTGTGGAATATTTTTAAAAGTAAAATGGAAAAATATGTTAATATGTTGTATAGTTATGTTAGAGAAGAAGAATTTATTAGTGGATTTGTGGAAGGGAGCACTTTTATTGTGACTGGGGAGGGAAGGAGGGAGGACGATGTTGGGTTTTGGTTGAATGGTATGGTTTTTTTTGAGTGGGATGGTGTGGGGATGGTGTGTATTTTTTTATTAGTATTTTTTGCTTGTTTCTTTGATTTGGTGGTGGTCTGTTAGCAATACTGCATAGCCTTGTTTCAGTGCTATCAAGTTTGGGTTTTGATTTTGCCTTGAAGTGTTCTTTTTTGTTTTCCATTCCATTTAATTATCCAGGCCGCTTATCCAAATTAGGGGCACGGGATGCTGGAGCCTATCCCAGCAGTCACTGGGCAGCAGGTGGGGAGATACCCTGGACAGGCAACCAATTTTTGTTTAATAACACAATATTTAAGAAAGTGTAACAATATCTATTTTTTTAAAGGTGGAGAATTTACTTTGTAGGACCAGTTGTGTAGAAATGGACTGAATTTCTTCAGTCAGCTATGTTAAATTTAGGCTCTTGGAAAAAAAAGTATTATGGAAAATAATTAAGACGTTGACATCATGATTTTATTCTTGCAATTATAAATGTTTACATTGTTTATTTTCACATTCTACATCCCTGGTTGAATGCGCGAATCTTTTTGTATGTTACTAACTTTGCAAATAAAGAAGACAAAAAAGAACTACTGGCATTGCTCCCACCAGTTTTAAGACAGCTGTGTGGTCAAACCTCTACTTAAGAAACTACACCTAGACCCAGGGTCTCTTAATAACTATCGGTGGGTCTCTAATCTTCCATTCTTTTTTAAACTATTAGAGAGAGTTGTGTATCAACAACTTTAAACCCATATAGAAGAAAAAATATCTTTATGAACCTTTTCAATCAGCTTTCAGGGCCTGTTGCTCCAATGAAACTGCTCTGACCAGAGTGGTAAATTATCTTCTACTTGCTATGGACTCTGATTCCACCACTGTGCTTCTACTATTGGACCTCAGTGCAGCCTTTGACACCATTGATCACTGTATACTATTAGACAGAATAAATTGTAATTTTGGTGTTTCTGGCCTAGCTCTCTCTTGGCTTAAATCCTACTTATATGGAAGAACCCAATCTGTCTGCTGTAATAATATTATATCGAAATTACCTGGCATTAAATATGGTGTACATCAGGGCTCGGTTCTTTGCCCTCTACTTTTCTCTCTTCATATATCAATTATTGGCCATACGCAGTAATCAAATTGCATCCATTGCTATGCAGATGATACTCAACTGTATGTGCCTATAAGGGCTAATGATTGTACTCAAATTATAATCTAGAGGCCGGTTTGGCTGCTGTGAAAAATCAGATGTCACTAAAAGTCCTGCTTTTAAATTTAGATAAAGTTGAGATACTGGTCATTGCCCCTGCTAGACACAGACATCAATTTGATCAAGTTACAGTAACATTTGACAACTCTGTGATTTGACAGTGTGGCAGCCGAAAAGGTTTTTTTTTTTTTTAGGGAGTTGTTCCTTATCCAATTTGAAGGACAGGATGTTGTAAAAGGTTGTTGTATTGCTGTAAAAAAAAAAAACCTTAAGGCAAATTCATTGTTTGTGATGTTGGGCTCTACAAATGAAAATGACTTTTATTGAAAAACAAACATTTAAGCCTTACAGCGCTGTGTTTGCAACTGTTCCCCAATCCTCTGTGAATAGTACACATTGTCATTGTAACACTAGTTAATGGTCATGGATATTTGCATATGAAACCGGTGTTGTTTTCTGTCGTTATGCCATTGTATTGTTTATAAGGGTGTAGTTAGCTGAGACTGAAGAAGTCACTTACATGAGTGATGAAATGTTTCTCTTAATAAACATTGTGTCCAGATGAACTGATTCAACTTCCTGTGATTTCCTTACCTGGATTATTGAGAATGCATAAAGAAATTTAAATGACTAATTACAAGACAATTAATGAGCGAACACAATATGAGATAGCTCTCTCTAATTTAGACTAAGTTGTTTGCGTTGGACCATGGCCTGCTCAAAGTAATCTGCACCTGCTGAAAAACCCAAACTGTCCAACTCCACTGAACAGCTTGCAATAGGCATAAAATTTGTAACTTTTCCTACATGCAGGCCACTTCTTGAGGCAGTCTTTATTCTGTTTCGGAAAGAAAAATACCCTCCGAAGCTGTGCTGAAATGTAATCCACTGTATCCATGAGTGTTGACATCACAGGTGCCGCAACATCACCAAATACTAGGCCTATATTTGACTTTGACGTTTTGGAGCACATAAAAAAATGTATAAAAAAGTAAGGCATTACTTTATAAAATACAAGCAAAATAGGCATTCATTTTAATTGCATTTTTTTTTCTCCTTAACAGTTTAACCGGGGACAGTTTTACTTACCAACTTGTGTTTTTATTGGCCAAAATCCAATTATAGCCAGCTAACAGAACTGATGATGCCCTACCTTGACCCCCTGTTGATTCAGAATAGGGAGTCCATGGAGGAAAATACTGTTTTCCATCTACCAGCTTTTTGCACAGAATTAAATTTCACCAAAATCATAAACTGACTAAACATAGTTTACGATTAGACCTATAAAAACATTCACACAAATAAATCATATTTCTGGTACAGTTTGACTATGCATGAATTTATAGTCTAAATTAGTCTAAATCTGAATTTGCTGAATTTACTCTAAGCTGATTCTTAATCTAGTAGGCTGGACATTGATTTGGACATTGATTGAGCAACCAGATTTTGTGGAGCCCTGAGCAAAACAAGTGGTTGAGAGCAGCTGAATACAGTTTACAAATAGGAGCCAGGGGAAACCAATAGCTTTTTAACAGCTATCCATAAGGTCATCAAGCACTGCTAGTTTGGTTCCTTTAGAGAGCAGCTTAGGCAATTGGACCATTGGTGGAATAAGCAACATTTCACTGTCTGAAAGATTACAGTTAAATCTAGAGTTGACTTTGTCTGAGGCTCTATATCAAGTCAGAGAGTTAAAGTAACAACAGGTGATGATGTGCACAGATAGCCTAAAAGCTTATCTTGCGACAAAGGGGATCCCCTGTTTGTTTGAGTATTGACTGGGTGAATAAGAGTGTACCTGCAAGAGACAGTAGTCGCAGACTCCTCATTCCAAACAAATGCTGTAGCCCAAAGTCCTGCACCTGCATGCACATGCACACACACACACACACACACACACACACACACAGAAAAGATCTTTCTCATGTCTCATGCAACTGATCAGACTGACAGAGTGAAATAGTGATTTACTGACTGAGTAATAGTGAGTGAGTAAGACACATAATGGATAACTGTTAGGTTAATGTTGAATTTTAGTTCAATGTTGCTGTAAACTGTAGTGTACAGGATTAATAACATGGCTATCAACTAATCAGAGAGCTGGATCAGACCTGCCTGTTTAATAATACAACTTTTCTGATATGCAAACCATACATAAGAAAATGCTAACAATGTGTAGAGATGTGTAAACAATTATGCCATTATTACTGACCACTCAAGATGATAATTATACTCTGACCCTACTATCCTGTGAATAGTTATAGTTAATAAGCTAATAAATGGGTATACCTTTAACACGTTGAAAGAGGAGAATACTTTGACTAACTGCAGTTACACAACCTTATGCACGTGTATGTGTGTGTGTGTGTGTGTGTGTGTGTGTGTGTGTGTGTGTGTGTGTGTGTGTGTGTGTGTGTGTGTGTGTTAGCACCTGACAGCACCAGCGCAGATAGAGGCTCCTTAAGGAGGACATGGTAGACAGGTACCCAAGGCCAGTGTCTGTAATTCGCACACACCTTAAACATGACAATAGACTTTAGTCAAATTCACATGGCTTCATTGGCATAACGTAACAATGTCATTTAGTCACCATATTGATTAACAGATCTAATGGGCTTCTTTGGGCATTTTAAAATCAGAACAGTTCCTTAGAAAGCCTCATCATTCCTTTCCACATGGTGATAAGGTATGAGGTCTGTTGACAAAATATATTCTGTACAGGGACACAGCTCTCATATTATTTATGTATCTAAGACAACGTTGCATAGCTTGCAGTTATGTAGCAAATTCTAAATACTGAAAAAATCACCAATGTTTTGCAGTTATTCTTTCTACAGGCATACTTTGCTTCAATAGTGCTGTATCCATCATAGCTTAAGGGAGCTGAAACAATATTTTTTGGCTCCAGCAATAGGCACATTTTCATATTCAAATATTGTGTATACTTTATGATCAATGGTCACAAATTCAAGTCCACTGCATCAAGATGTTGATCTTTCCGCTTATATTAATGCATTTCAGCTCATCTAATAGTGAGCTTGACCCAGAACAGCAATTTTCAGGTGAAAAAAAATGGCCACAACATAATGACAAATTCAAATTCTTAAGTTCAATGCCTGTTTACATACTTACTCACATTAGTATTGTTGCTGAAAAAGGATAGCTTTTCAGTTACACTTAGTGAGTGTTTTAACCTTACCTCAGCAAAATGTAATCATTTCATAAGAAACCAGGGTTATGCATGTAAATACAGGTCTAGGAATTCTGCACAACTGTCAGAGATGGTGCTTAAGCTCTGTATTTTCTCCATCTCACAGTCTTTTGATCTTTGTTTTAATCTTCTTTTTTCGTTCTTATGTAGTGTAAAGCAGCCTTGGGTTCCTTGAAAAGTGCTATTTAAAACTAAGTTGTTGTAGAACTTCACTCTTCACACTAGAACCTGACTTGCACCATGCTGCAAACAATTTCTTCCTGTTGGCATACAATGAGAAGATGGTAGCCTGTGAAAGGACCTATCAGAGGCTTTCTGGAGTGGGTGTGGGTCCTTAGAGGCCTCACACAAAGCTGTCAGCAATCCAGGTTTGGATACCATATGCAACCTTCCAGCTGTGATAGATGGTTGGTCCTCATCAGAAGGTGCCATGGCACCCCATCAAGGAGTCTGAGCAGTAAAGGAAACCATGGTCTTCCTAGCCAGTTTGAATCCACTTGTGGAAGTCTGTGGTTACCTTATCGGGCCCTGCCTAAGGTCACCGAGAGTGAGGGAATTGAAGGAAAGGCATAGAAACAGCTGTTTGGCCATGTATGAGCCAGCGTGTCCTGACTGGGTGTCTCTGTTAAGGAGAACTAAAGGGTGCAGTGTGTTGTCCCTCCTGAGGCAAAGAGGTCTACATCTGCTTTGCCAAACTTGCACCAGACCTAGTTCACCAGATCTGGGTGGTGTCTCCAGTCTCCCAGGGGAGGTCTCTGGCGAAACAGAAAATCTGCCACCTGAATCTGCATGCCAGGCAAATGCATGGCTTAATAAATGGGCGAATGCGCAGATGTGAAGCTGCTGCACCCCATGTAAAATTGCTGCTAACCTGTTTTTCCCTCAGTGGTTCACCTGACAGACAGTGGAGGTGTTGTCTGCCAAATAAGAACATGCTTGACCCTTCAGGACTGGCTAGAAGTCTCAGTACTAGATACACCAATCTAAATTCCAGCACGTTTATATGCTCAGTTCTTTGTTGCTTGCGCCACAGATACCTGACTGCCCTAAAATGTCAGACTCCTCCCAGTCTGACATTGTCATCTGTCTGTCATTTGCACCAGTTCCTGGTGGGATATAATCCCCTCCAAGATATGGCTTAGATAGGCCCTTCCCCTCAATGAACTCAGAGCCAGGACGCAGTGCCCATCTAATCTGATTCTTGTTTTCTTGTGCCACTTGGGGTCCAAGTGCAAACCATTCAGCCAGACCTGAATTGGACACAAGAAAAGAAGGCCCAACAGTGTCCCTGCTGATGCTGCAGTGAGCATGCCAAGCAACCAAGGGAAGAGGCCGTATCTCAACATCTTGTTCCCATGGAAACGATGGATCAGGTTGAGTATGGCCACTACACATCTGGGGAACAGGTAAATTCTATTAAATTGCATAGCATATGAAATGGCAGGACCGTTAGATACCTGTTTAAACCTCAGAGAATGGGGATTGTGCAAACCTGACCTAATTTTTCACAATTTAAAAGTATATGGAGTAGAACTCTCCTTGCTGTGCATGGGTCTCCAGTTGCTAGATGGCATCCTTCTCCAAGTGGGAGGCAACTTCCTGGCTGTGGGCCAAAGCCTTGATCAGATTGTTGGCCACAGACATGCTGTTCCCTTTGAGTCTGGTGTTGGAACTGTAGCTAGTATCCCTGCAGACAGTGTAGCCACTACCCAGTGATCTGTAGTGTGGGACTCCCTGCAATTTGAGTTTTGCTGGGAGAACTATCCGACAGCCTGCCACATGGCATCACATGGTCTTTTATGGCCCGGGGGGGGGGCACCATATTGCATGATGAGGAGCAAAGTGAACTGTCAGACCTGGTGAAGCACAAAACTCACTGTCAAAATTAACCTGCCAAGCTCCCTGAACATAAAGACAAATGCCAGCAGCAATGCCTCACTCACTGTCTGCACCACAACATCACCCACTGCCTCTGGAGTCTGGAATAAAATCAGAACAAGATGGGACATTGGTTTGCTGATGCAGCCTGTATGGTCTGTTATGTCATAAACTCCTTGTAATGTGTTTAACTGTCAAATGGCTCTGTGGCAGAAGACAGTGGGCATTTGCTCTGAGGGCTTCATTGAGGGAGACTATGAGGAAGGAAACTCTGAGTTGATTGAGGGCACTGTGTTTATCCAGTAGCTTCCCACATCCTGTATAGCAGCCAAATGCCTGCCATTTGTATGGTGGCAGTAAGATTTTGGGTCTGCCAAACATCAGTGAACTTCCTCAATGAAATTGAGAGTCCCTCCTTCAACGTCTAAGGCTGCAGATTGTTGGTCTTGCCTGAAAAACATGATGTAAGGAGCAGTCTGCACTGGGCTGCTTTCCTGCCCTAGTGAAGCCAAAGCCACCCATATGGCAGGCTTGATTGTGGCCTGCTCTGCCCCAGTGTTCCTCAGTGTTGCACACTCCATCCCAACAAATGATGTTAGATACACATGAGGTAGCCTCCTCCTTCCCCCCTTCCTGTTCGTAAAACTTGGTGCAGAACATTGGTGTAAATGTTACAGGTCCCAGGGTGTTGGGATCCCATGAGCAGGTAATAATTGTGGACAGCCTGTTAGGGACAGGGGAAAAGAGAAATGACGAGGAGGGACAGTGTTTTCTATGGTCCTCAGTTCTGCTCATCAGCATCTGAAGCAAGATGGCAGCTTTCTATGCTACCTAGCGTGAAACTCCCTCTCAGACAGCTCCCCCCGAGGTGAAAACTAGAGCAGCATTCATTTGAAAGTATTGATAGACTAAAAATCAAACACAACAATATTCAAGGAAATAAAAAGTAAACTAATTCAGTAAATCACAAAATTGAGATGGGCGTTACACACTCCCCAACAAGAAAAATGACTCCTGACATAATAACTCTCCAGACCGACTTTCACCCCAAATGTCTGGTAATATTAAGCACTCAAGATAAGTTTGTATACTTAGAACCCATATGTGGGAATACTGTAAAGCATTGCTGGTGGGTAGGGTAGTGTTTGGTATACACTCCGAATGTCTGGTAATGTTAAGCACTCAAGGTAAGTTTGTATACTTAGAACCCATATGTGGGAATACTGTAAAGTATTGCTGGTGGGTAGGGTAATGTTTGGTATGGTAACGTCTGATATGGAGGTGTGAAATGATAAGGTGGGACTGCTGTCACTGACAAAGAGGGTATACCTCAAACTGCTAAACTATTGACTGCAGATTATGGCCACCATGAAGGCTGGCCTAATGTTTGGTAGGTAAATGTCTGTGTTGGTTTCCTTTTTTGGGTTGATCTTCTAACTGACTGTGTGTGATTCAGTTAAGGGGGTTAGGGTAGGTGAAATAGGCACGTCTTCACATGTAAGCTCAACACACTGTTCCTGCTTGCTGTCACCCTCTGATAGCTCAACATCCTCAAGTGGTTCGTCCTCCATTATTTCTTCTAGCCGTCTAGGTTCTCTTATTTCCTTTCCGGATGTATCCACTCTAATTCTTTCCTTTTCTCTTGCAGGTTCAGCATGGCGAGGACTTCGATGATTACTGGTAAGTACAATGTCCTCCTGTCTGTGTCCATTTTCAGCAGGCATCCACAGCCAGTATGTGTACCTGGGAGTTCCATCATCATCCGAGTCTGTCTCGCTCTATTGGACAAGTGGCATTTTGCTCTCAGGCACTTTGTGTCTGTTATTTCTCCTTTTCTTTCTAGGTGCTGGTGGCTTTGCTGGTGCAGGTAAGTCTGCAGGTTAGTCTGGTTGTTCACCAGATGTAGCAGGTTTTGGTGTAGGACATGTCACCTTGAACCATCGGTCTCCGAGACCACTCTGTACACTGGACTGTTGTTGACTCTTTCCTTCACAACATAGATGGTGTTTTCCCAAAAGGTCCTTAGCGTTCCAGGTCCACCTCTCTCTCCCAGATTATGTACAATAACTCTGTTGCCTGGTCGCAAGATGGCCCCCCCCTCACATGTTGGTCATAATACTTTTTTTCCCTTGGGCGCTGGACTGTTTACTATTTTCTGATGCAATCCAGTAGGCTTCAGTCATTCTCTTGGCTGAACTCCCCGACCCTTAGGGTAAGGTTGGGATTGCTCATTGGTGTTCAGCCTGAACAAGAGGTCAACTGGGAGGCGTGGATGGCGTCCATACAATAGGTAGAAAGGTGAGTATCCTGTTGACTTGTAGCATGTGCAATTATAAGCATGGACTGTTTGAGTGAGGTGCTCCTTCCATCTGCATTTCTCCTTTTCAGCAAGGGTCCTCAGCATCTGTAAGTGTCCTGTTAAATCACTCGGCTGGGTTACCCTTGTGGATGATACGGGGATGTTCTAGAGTGCCCAATTCCACTCAGATTTTGCAGGGCGGTGAAAAATTAATTTTCAAACTCGCAGCCTTGGTCATGGTGTAACTTTGCAGGAAAGTCAAACCTTGGGACAAAGTCACTGAATATTCTTTCTGCAGTTGTCTTTCCCGGCTTGTTCTTAGTCGCATAGGCTTGGGTGTATCTAGTGAAATGGTCAACGACCACGAGAATATACTCATAGCCACTCACAACAAGCTCAAGTGGAAACAAGCTTAAGTGGTGAGGTGGTTGTGATACTGCCCATCGGTGCTTTTACATGTACAGCTAGTTTCTTTTGCTTTATGCACAGATGGCATCTAGTGACATAGACTTCCATGTCATGTTTCATAAAAGGCCAGTAAAAGCGTTCTCTTGCCAAGCTCAGAACTCTCTTGGTACCCACATGACCCATCTCGTTGTCCAGCTGTTTGAGGGCCATTGGTTTATACTGGGCAGGTAAGACAAACTGATGTTGGTGGCTGGTCTTCCGTTATAAAAGTCAATTTTCATCGTGGAGCTTGCTCCACTCATGTATCAGTTTTTTGATTTCATCACTGGCTCCTTGTCTCATCTGCTTGGTAAGGGTCTTATTTGTCTCTTTGAGCTTCATTATCGTTCCAGTGACTGGGTGGACCTTTGAGCTTTCACCAGTATGTCATGGTCGATCGTAGGCATAGGGCCTGGGACACTGCCCTCAGGTGAACTGTTGCCTCATATTCAGGACTACAACCCATGCAACCTCTTGCATCTTTGCTGCTCTGCTTCCCTCCCATGTAGCATCGAAAACCTCCTGAGGTAGCTCCTCTGTGCACTCAGCAATATACTCATCCACCTCCAGGGAACAGTGAGAGAGTGTGTCCACATCAATACTGGTTTTCCCTTGCCGCTACCGGATGTCAAACCGGAAATGTGACAATTCCCCAACCCACCTGTGGCCAACTGCATTCAGCTTGGCGGTGCTCAGCACATACAGTTAGGTCCATACGTATTTGGACAGTTACACAATATTTGTAATTTTGCCCCTGTACACCACCACAGTGGCGCTGAGATGATGTATTTGAGATGCGATTGAAGAGTAGACTTTCAGCTTTAATTTAAAGGGTTGGATAAAAATATGGCATTAACTTTTCAGGAATTACAGCCATGGATATACAGGGTCACCCCATTTTCAGAGGCTCAAAAGTAATTGGAAAAACAAACATAACTATGATTAAAACAATTATATTTAATGTTTGGAGGAAAATCCTTTGCAGTCAATGACTGTCTGAAGTCTGGAACCCATCGAAATCTTCAAATTCTGAGTTTCTTCCTTTGAAATATTCTGTCAAGACTTAATGGCAGCTGCCTTCAGTTGTTGGTTGTTTGTGGGTCTTTTGGCCATTAGTTTGAGCTTCACCAAGTGAAAAGCATGCTCAATTGGGTTGAGGTCAGGTGAATGACTTGGTCACTGATGAATATTCCACTTTTCTACCTTGAGAGACTCTTGGGTTGCTTTCTCAGCTTGTTTTGTGTCATTATCCATCTGCAGTGTGAAGCGCTGTCCTTTCAGTTTTGTGACATTTGGCTAAATCTGAGCAAATGGTATATCCTTATAAACATCACAATCCATCCTGCTACTTCTGTCAGTAGTCACATCATCAATAAACACAGTGACCAAGTTCCATTAGCAACCATACATGCCCATTTCATAACACTACCTCCACCATGTTTGACAGATGATATGGTATGCTGAGAATCATGAGCTGTTCCTTTTGTTCTCCACACTTTTCCTCTTCCCATCCTTCTGGTACAAGTTAATCATTACTTCATCTGTCCAAAGAACCTTGTTCCAGAACTGGGTAGGTTTTTAGATGTTTTTAAACACAGTCTAATCTGACATTCCTGTTCTTAAGTGACACCAGTGGTTTTCACCTTGTCGTAAACCCTCTGTATTTACTTTCATGCAGGTGTCTCTTGATTGTAGACTTGGACAATGATACCCCTACCTCTCAAGGGTATTTTTGACTTCATTAGATGGTGTGAATGTGTTTGTATTCACGAGGGAAAGAATTCTGCGATCATCCACTGTAGATGTGTTATGTGGTCTTCCAAGCCTTTTGGTGTTGCTGAGCTTGCCAGTGTATTCTTTCTTTTTAAGAATGTACCAAAATGTTGATTTGGCCACTCCTGAAGTGTTTACTATCCATCTGATAGATTTCCTTTGCTTTTTCAGCCTAATGACGGCCTCCATCACTTGTACTGACACCTCTATGGACTTCATGTCGAGAGTTCCGATGAACAGCTACCAAATGCAAATGTAAATACTTGGAATTTACTCCAGACCTTTTATCTGCTTAATCTGTCATGGAATAATGATGGAAAAGGTCTTACTTGCCCATGAAACCAATGGTTAGTCAAGCATCCAATTACTTTTGATCCTTTGAAAATGGTCACCCCATTTTCAGAGGATCAATCTGAAAATGGGGTGACCATAAAACTGGCTGTAATTCCTGAACGGTTAATGCAATATTTTTGTCCAGCCCCTTAAATTAAAACTTAAAGTCCACACTTCGATCACATATTTGTTGCTTAATTTCAAATCCACTGTGGTGGTGTACAGGGGCAAAATTACAAATATTGTGTCACTGTCCAAATACTTATGGATCTAACTGTATGTCGGAAGATTATTGTCTGTGTAGACAGTAAAGTGGTGCATAGAACAAGTAACCCCTGCACTTCTCACACATAGCCCATTTGAGGGCAAAGAACTCCAGTTTCTCGGAATGAAGCCTGTATTTCCGCTCAGCTTTTATGAACCAGGAATCAGGAATCAGAAACTCTTTGTCATTTGATTTCACATACTTGCGTACGTGAAATGAAACGAAATGCCTTTTCCCCCAGCCCACAGCAGTGCAACACAAAGACAAAAAAGCATCCAAAAAACTACAAGAACTACAAGAACACATATCCAAACTAACACATAAATCCAAACTAAACCAAAAAAAAAAGAAAGAAAAACAAAAATCCCTGTTGTAAGGGTTCTTGAGCCGTACCCAATGACCCTCAGCTGGACATACTAACTTACCCCTCTCTCCTCCTTCACCCAATGATAGCATAGCTTCCACTGGCCACCCTGCTGGCCAACAGTACCAGTAGAGGTTGTTGGCATCCCCAGCCTCGACTGATCCGGTACGGAAATCTGATTCACGATCCGCATAATTGATTTGGCAAAGGTTTAACACCAGATACCCTTCATGAAACAGCCCTCCCCATTTGTCAGAAGGGACGCTTATATGACTACATGACTTGGAGGCCATGGAGAGTTAGAATGAGAAGCTAACTGTTGACCTTTAGCAGCTAGTTGTTAGCTCTCAGTGACCCAAGACTTAAAAATGGATAGGTGCAATGGATAAGCAACAATGTCGTTCTAACCAAGGTTCCTGTTTAAACTGTCAAGTTTCAAGTGAATCCTTTTTGGATATTTTTTGTGACTTTGACGATATTTTAATGACCACGGGTCATTACAATATCGGCCAAAGTGTAGAGAGGGGGTAGTGTTGTGGTGTCTGAATAGTGAATTGCTGAAAGACGAGGAATATAAGAAGAATTTAACCTTAGACGTGTGGGCCCTATGAACCACCTTAAATTGCACTAGGCAGTGTCTTGCACAGAGTTACCAAGATATATACCAAGATACCAGAGATAACAGTAGTTTTAGTCATAGGTTTGATGTTTGAATGAAATGGACCAATAACCTGATGGCAAAGTTGTCAGGACCAATTAAGAGAACTTCAGTTCTTTCGAGGTTTAGATGGAGAAAATTAGAGACAGCCAGTCTTTGGTGGCAGCTAAGCCATAATGAAGGGAGGACAGTTGATTCAGGTTTTGGCAGAGAAATAGATCTGAGTATCATCGGCATAACAGTGGTATGACATGTCTTGAAAGTGAGTAAACAAATGACCCAGAGGAACCATGTATAAAGACAAGACGATTGGCCCAAGGACATATCTCTAAGGGACTCCACACAGTAGGGGAGCTGTTGAGGATACAATATATATTAATACAAACATTAAAACATCTATTAGTCAGATAAGAGTAAAACCAATTTAACACTGTACCAGAAATGCCAACCCAGTTCTCAAACATATCAAGTAAGATGGCAAGAGAGTAGTGATTGGATAGGACTTCAATAGGCATGGGGGTTAAGGGAACAGAAGTGATAAGGAGGTGATTGGCAGGTATGGTGCCAAGGAGAGGAATGTGAAGAGACAAATGGTGGTGGATTTTGCAAAAAGGATGGAATTTGCTGTGGTGAATAGAGGGAGGAACACAGAGTGATGTATAAGAGTGGAGGAAAGTGTACACAGGTGGACTATATCATATGCAGAACACATGATCTGGAAGGAATTGGAGACTGCAAGGTCGTGACAGGGGAGAATGCAGCTAGGCAGCATCGGATAGATGTCTGTAGGATGACATTAGAGATCAAGAAGAGGAAGAGAGTGAAGGTACAGCCAAGGATCAAATGGTGGAAGTTGAAGAAGGAAGACTGTTGTGTGGAGTTCAGAGAAGAGTGAAGACAGGCATCGTGAAGAGTTGCTGGATGGCTGGGCAACCACTGCAGAAATAGCGAGGGAGACCGCTAGGAAGGTTATCTCCCTCCGCGTCTCTTTCCCTGGACCCCTCCCTTCGGATTTGACTTCCTGGATCTCGGACTTCCTCGGACAACCCCTCGCTCGATGGATTTAGACTTTGGTAGCCAGGCGCACGCACATTGTCAAAACACCCCACCAAACATATTTCCATTATCACACGTAGGTAAGATTTTGCAAGTTAGACACCAGCTTTCATTACACACACGTAGTATAGCACACATCTCACAAACAGACCCCACTATCTGCACCATACATTCCCCCCACCTTAGATTCCCCTGTTATTATTTTGTGGCAGTTTGTTTATTTTATCCTGCATTAAAATTGCCTTCGGGTTTCTCAGTACTCTGTGTCCGTCTGCCTTTGGGTTTCGCTACACTGGTCTCTGGTCTTCATTCGAGTGGCATAACAGAACGTCGAACCCAGAATGAGCCAAAGCAGACCCGAGGGGCAGGCGGTCGCTCAGACAACTAAAGCGCCGAAGCCCCAGAACCCTATAGCTCTCGAGGCAGTGGTAAAGGACCACAGCACTCAACTCACTCAACTCCATTCAGGGCTTAGCACTGCCTTCTCCCAGATCACTGGAGAGATCATCGGGCTCCAGACTAACTCGCGTACCTCGGCGAGCGCCCTTGCATCACTCTCCGCGCAGATTGCTGCTCTGACAGTGGCAGTGGCCAAGATCAGCGATCATCCTGCTCTGAATCCAGTCTTTGGCCCCAGCCCAGCTCCAGCTCCCAGTCCCTCTGAGCCTCCCTCCGGTCAACCGTATCATGAGTCCCGTGTTGAGACTAACCTCCACTGTCCCAAAGCCATCGTTGGGGAGCTCGAGCAGTGCAGAGGTTTCCTCAGTCAGTGTGCGCTTCTGTTTAAACACCTGCCAGTCAAGTATAGGACAGGGGAGGCTAAGGTAGCCCTGGTGATATCCCTGTTAACTGGCAGAGCCGTCAGTTGGGTAATGACGGCGGTTGGCCATCACCAACCGTTCTCCACTGACTATGATGTCTTCTGCCGCGAATTCCGTTTAGTGTTCGATCACCCAGCGGACGGGGAAGACGCAGTTAGCCACCTCCATTCTATCCAGCAGGGAGCTAGGTCAGTGGCAGACTACACCCTGGAGGTTAGGATACTGACAACTAACAGAGGGTGGGGCGACACAGTGGTTAAGAGCACGTACAGGAGGGGGCTCAGTGATTCCATCAAGGATCTCATTGTTAGAGACCAGCCCACTTCCTTCAACGAGCTCGTCAACCTCGCTCTCCAGATGGACGTACGGTTGCGGGAGCAGCGTCTGGCGCATGCTCAATGTGCCGGAGCCTCCCATAGACCTACCCCCGCCTGTACTACCAGCAGGTCCCCTATTCCAGCATCCCGCAGCCACTCTCCGCCCTCTCAGTAATCCATGCAACCCCCAGCATCATCTGTATCCAGGTCGGAGGAGGAGCCTATGCAGTTGGGTCGGTCACGGCTTCCACAGGAGGAGTGGGAGCAGATGATGCATGACCGACTCTGCCTCTACTGTGGGAAGTCGAGCCACTACATCCGAGCCTGCCCGACTCGCCCAAAAGACCAGGCTCACTAGTGGGGGGTGTCCTAATGAGCTTGACCACCTTGCCCCAGTGCAAAGAAGAGCACAACCGGTTGTTTCTTGCTACTCTCACCAGGGGTAAGGAATCACTTTCTATCAGCGCACTGTTAGATTCGGGGGCGGATGAGTGGTTGATTGACATGTTGCTGGCCCGGCAAGCCAGCATTTCACTCATCCCCCTTGACACTCCCCTCAGAGCCCAAGCCTTAGACGGTCGTTCACTCGGTAGAATTACGCACAGCACAGCTTCTCTCACATTCACTCTTCCGGGTAATCACGTAGCAACTGCGCATTTTTTGGTCTTGCACAGCCCTACAGCGCCCCTAGTGTTAGGTAGAATGTGGTCGGAGAGGCACAATCCCCACATCTCATGGTCCACTGGGTGGATATTGGGTTGAAGCGTTGCATGTCATGCCAAGTGCCTTCGCACCGCTCTCCCTCCGTCCAGTGGCCCCAGTCCCGTGCTCTCTCCCCCAGATCTCACTGGTGTACCCTCTGTTTATCACGATTTAGCTCCCGTGTTTAGTAAAGACAGTGCAACTTCACTTCCACCTCATCATCCCTATGATTGCACTGTAGACCTCCTTCCCAGGGCCGCCCTTCCCACCGGTCGGTTGTATAACCTCTCGGTCCCAGAGAGGGAGTCTATGTGCTATTATAGCGCAGAGTCCCTGGCCTCAGGAATGATAAGGCCCTCGTCGTCCCCAGTTGCAGCAAGCTTGTTTTTTGTGGCGAAGAAGGATGGAAGCCAGAGGCTCTGTATAGATTATCATCTGTTAAATGACATCACTGTTAAAAATAAGTATCCACTTCCCCTTATGAGTTCCACTTTCGAGCCACTCACTCACAAAGTTAGACCTATGCAGTGCGTACCATTTGGTGCATATTCGGGAGGGTGACGACTGGAGGACGGCCTTCAACACACACCTAGGGCATTTCGAGTACCTTGCCATACCCTTTGGCTTCACCAATGCCCCGGCCGTCTTCCAATCACTGGTCAACGACGTGTTTCGGGACATGCTTAACACGTTTGTGGTGGTGTACCTGGACGACACCCTTGTGTTTTCCAGGACAGAGGAGAAACACCACCAGCAGGTTCCGCCTGGTCCTCCAACGGCTGCTGGAGAACAGGCTGTTCGTGAAGGCCAAGAAGTGTGTGTTCCACTCCGCGTCCATGGAATTTTTCGGCCACATCGTGGAGGAGCAGCAAACCTGCACCGACCCCAGGTAGATCCGAGTGGTGGAGGAGTGGGTGCGTCCTACCGACAGGACGCAACTCCGGCGCTTCCTAGGATTTACCAATTTTTATCGGCGCTTCGTCAGGGGCTGAACCCTTCACTGCACTAACTTCGACCCTCCGCCCCTTCTCCTGGACCCTGGAGGCCGCCTTCTCAGACTTGAAGAGACTGTTTAAGACGGTTCCGGTGCTCACTCACCCAGACCCGTCCAAGCAGTTGGACGGGTCTAGGTGGACACATCGGACACAGGCGTCGGAGCCATCCTCTCCCAGCGGTAGGAGGAGGACCAGAGAGTCCACCTGTGCGCCTTCCTCTCCCAGTGTTTCAGCCCAGTGGAAAGGAATTATGATATCAGCAACAGGGAGTTGCTGGCGGTCCATGCTGCCCTGGAGGAGGGGAGACACTGGTTGGAGGGAGCAAAGAAGCCATTCATTGTGTCATCAGACCACAAGAATATGACCTACATGCGAACAGCGAAGAGGCTTAACCCCCAGCAGGCGCACTGGGCTCTCTTTTTCAGCCGGTTCGTCTTCACCCTCACCTACGACCCAGGTTCCAAGAATGTCAGGGCAAACGCCCTCTCCCGTCTGTTTCCAGAGGGGTCCCCTGATGCACCGGACATCCCTGACACCATCCTTCCCCCAGCCCGGGTGGTGGGTGTTGTCACCTGGGCTATCGAATTGGTGGTGAGAAGAGCTCAGCGCGCCCAGCCCAACCCAGGCAATGGACCCCGGCATCGCCTGTTTGTGCTGTCCACTGTCCGGTCCCAGGTGATGGAGTGGGGCCACTCCAGCTGGTTCGCCTGTCATCCCAGCGACCACCGGACGGTGGCATTCATCCACAGGCACTTCTGGTGTCCCACTATGGAGGCGGACACGAAAGAGTTCGTGGCTGCCTGCACCTGTGCTACCCATTGCCGGCGGGTCTCCTGCTCCCCCGTTCTGACCTTGGTCACACATTGCTTTGGACTTTGTGATTGGCCTCCCCGTGTCCCAAGGTATTGATACTATCTTGACCATTGTTGACCGGTTCTCTAAGGCTGCCCTTCCCAAACTCCCGTCTTTGGCTGAGATGGCGGACCTCCTCATCTCTCACGTTATCTGTCTCCATGGGATCCCTCAGGACATTGTCTCCGATCGTGGTCCCCAGTTCACTCCTAAGGTGTGGCAGGCCTTCTGTAAGGGGAATGGGGCCACGGTCAGTCTCTCCTCCGGATACCACCTCCAGGTCAATGGGCAGGCAGAGTGGGCCAACCAAGCCCTGGAGGCGGGCTTGCGTTGCGTCACCACCAGCAACCCCGCCTCCTGGAACAAGCATCTACCCAGGTGGAGTATTCCCTGAACACCATGGAGAGTTCTGCCAGCGGTTTGTCCCCCTTTGAGTGTTCCCTCGGTCACCAACCCAATCTGTTTCCCCGTCAGGAGGAAACAGGAGGAAGAGGTCCCGTCCACCAGGGCCCATCTCCACTGGTGCTGTCACATCTAGAAGACCGTCCAGGCCGCTATGTTGCGGCACCAACCGGTGGAGAGTGCCAGCCCCGGCCTATCATCCTGGTCAGAGGGTGTGGCTGTCGGCCCGAACCTGCCCTTCCCAAATCTCTCCCGGAAGATGGCCCCTCACAACGTCGGTCCCTACACCACTGACCGCATCATCAACCCCTCCGCGGTACATCTCCATCTCCTCCTCCCTGCCTCACTCAAGATCCATTCTGTGTTTCATGTCTCTTACCTCAAACCGGTAGCCTCCAGCTCCCTTTCTCCCCCTGTCCAAGTTCCTCCACCTCCCAGGGTCCTCGACGGTGGCGATTTGGTCTGGGACGTCAACCGACTGCTCGCCAATCGCCGCCAGGGCCGGGGTTACCAATACCTAGTGGACTGAGTTGGTTATGGGCCCAAGGACCGCAGCTGGGTGTCCCGATCCTACCTGGCCGACCCCGCACTCCTGAAGGAGTTCTATCGGGCCCACCCCGATGCCGTCGGACGGTCGCCCGGTCGCCCGTTGTCTCCCGTACGAGGGGGCGGTCCTATTGTGGTTTCACCGCCCTGAGCTGCTTTGCTGGCACGTTCGAGCCACTCCTCCAGCTCAGACGTGCCGAGAACATCTGAGCGACATCCGAGCACTCAATTCGCGCTCTGAGGAGACAAGCGCTGTGCTGCACCAGATGTTTGCCATCATCTATCAGGCACACCTGCAGCAATCAGGCAGCCCTCTACAAGAAGTCTCCCAGAACGCCTCTCTATGCTTCGATGTACTGAACCCCGCGGGCTTGTCAGAGCTTTGACCGCAGTAAAAGCTCTGACAAGCCTATTCCAGCGATTCCTAGTATCCCTTTTCTCTTGTCTATTCCCACGCTGTTGTTTTGTTTCTCCCAGTGTCTAACTCCTGTGTTCCTGTGTTTCGTCTCACTGTTTTTGTTTCCATCAAGACCCTCTCTCCGCGACTTTCACGGCTCCCCGTGTCTCTCTCGTTCCTCGTCCCCAGCGACAATCACGTTTCCCCGGACCTCCCCTCCAGCGATCTCCCTCCGCGTCTCTTTCCCTGGACCCCTCCCTTCGGATTTGGCTTCCTGGATCATGGAGTCGGACTTCCTCGGACAACCCCTCGCTCAACGGACTTGGACTTTGGTAGCCAGGTGCACACACATCGTCACAACGCCCCGCCAAACATATTTCCATTATCACACGTAGGTAAGATTTTGCAAGTTAGACACCAGCTTTCATTACACACACGTAGTATAGCACACATCTCACCAACAGACCTCGCTATCTGCACCATACATTCCCCCCACCTTGGATTCCCCTGTTATTATTTTGTGGCAGTTTGTTTATTTTATCCTGCATTAAAATTGCTGTAGGATTTCTCAGTACCCTGTGTCCGTCTGCCTTTGGGTTTCGCTACACTGGTCTCTGGTCTCCATTCGAGTGGCGTAACAATATGTGTGAGGGCAGTGTGACAGTGGTGAGGTTTGTGGTATGAATGACGGATGGGTTCAAGGTGGAGGTGGAATTATATCAAGGGTCGCTTCAGAGCCCTTTCTTGTTTGTAGTGGTGATGGACAGGTTGACCGACGAGATCAGGCAGGAGTCTCCGTGAACCATGATGCTTGCAGATGACATTGTGATATGTAGCGATACAGTGGAGCAGATAACAGAAAATTCGTGTAAATTATGATACAAGCATGAAATTTGGCTTGGTTGTTCTCTAGGGCCTATTGATCAAATCTGTCTGATTGGCCATTTGAAAATTCAAGATGGGAGCCATTTTTCAAGATGGCTGCCACCTTTAAGCCGAAATGTGTGTAGTTGACTAATTTGAATGACATTAGTGTCCATTTTTTAAAAGATACATTGTATTGTATTTGTATATAGATACACAGATGACATTATTAATGGAAAAGGGGAAAAAGATTGTTAATATATAACTTTATCGGAAAAGTAACGAAAAAGAACACCAATATACCTGTATTGATCTGATCTGATTGTCTGTTTTTCAGTTGTAACTTCACACAAAACTACTATCAGTGAGTTTAAACTGCTGAGTGTTCAAAGCTGTGCATATGTGAAAGTTCCTCTAGCTGCTACTGGTCACATATGCAGCTGCAGAGTGCTGTGCACGGGAGCCCCGAGTTGAAGCACTTGCATCTCCGGTTGCAACCTTTCTTACAGGAACACTTTGTCAGTTCCTGACAGCTGGCTTGCAATTGGGGGTAATGTTGACCAACAAATCTGCCATGTCTGTCCTTTCTGTGTCCACCCCCAGTCAGCAGGACTGCTGGTGTCTGGCCTGGACATGGTAGCCTGGCCCCAGATGATCCCAGCCTGATAAGCAGCACGCTTGGCATGCTCTCTGAGTGCTGCCTGTGTTGGTGGAATTGAGTTGTACGGCCTCTGCTTGCGGGCAAAGAGACCCAGTCTTGCTTCATCCACAGTGGCTGCACTTGATCTATCATACATCAGGACAACAAATCTCTCCAGATGTTGCAGATCAAGATCACTAACTGATGTTGGATGCTGGCTGAGAATGGTGAAGGTTTCAGAAACCTCATCACAGATGTTCCAAGTCTGCCATGCAGTCTTCTTCCCTTTACCGCGGAAGGCAGGCACAACATCACATCCAGTGAATGCATGAAAGTATGGTATTCCACTAGCTTTTTCAGGCCCTATTGCAGAAACTACCTCATGAACTGGAATCCATCGAACATTGGCTCCTTGGCCAAAGGCAATCCACATGTTCTCAAGACCAAGTTCCTGTAAGGATGGCAGTACAGATACTGCAATGATGAGGATGTCTGTGTCATTAGCCTTGATGATGAGGGACTTGCTACCATCTGTTGTTGCATCCCTGCCATGTACAAATATTCACGTGCCAGCTTCTTCATGACAGCATGGAGACAGAGCATCGAGGGGCGTCCTTGTGTTGCTAAGGGCATCTTCCCCTTTTGTTACAATGAGTGTGCTTGTTGTCTGTGCTTCGCGAATCTTGTCTGCAAGGAAGTGAAACAGCTCAGTCTTGTTGCTGTCATCTCGAAGAAAGCTTCTCCAGTTATTTGGGGTCTTACTTGTTCCTGTCACTCTTCTTCTCATTCCTTGCCCCCTTTTTGACCTGGTTTCAGATTTCAGACTTGATGTCTTCTACACATCAAAAACTATGTCCACCCTTTTGTACTTGTCACCATAGTATTCCACTTTCTGGATGATGTCTTCTTTAGCGTAGTCATCAAATGTCTTTGAGGTGCGTGGAGGTAGGGCATTGATTAGTGCTGAGCCATCTGTGATGACTGTGTCACCCCTTGGTTCACTGTCTGGGATGTTCACTTGTGCTTGAAGAATTTCAGCCAGCTGTGACTTCTGACATGTATGAAGCTTGCCACTGTCACTGAGAGATGCAGGAGATGACTGGTTCTCATGCTTGAAGAATTCCTGCAAGTCACACTGCCTGTTCTGGCATGAGATGAAGAGTCGCGAGAACTGACCCCAGATTGCTTTAAGACTTGTTTAAAGAACGAAACTGTATTCTTCTTGATTGGATGATAGAATGAACATTCATCTTTATTCTCTAGCCCCTTCATGAATGACTGGAACTGATCTTTGCCCCACTGGTGATGTGTACCAACCATTTCGGCAAGAGCTGGGTCTGCAACATTCTTTGTGTCTAGCACTAGTAGGTCAGCTGACTCTTCTTGGAATGGGTTGCCCATCTCCTGCAACACTTCAGAGAGTGCTTTCACCTTCTCAAAGAAAGATCTCTGGGCACCCAGTGTTTGCTCATGATGTCTGCTGTCATTGTTTGCATCTTTCACACCTGACACAGCCTCGTATCCAGCTACTAGATGACTCACTTCAGGTCCAGCTACCATCCACCTACGAAATACTACCGGGTCTTCTGTCAATCCAATGGCTCCTCCAACCCCTTTGATGACTGAATTATTTTGCTCATGGACTTGGTCAATTGCCAGGCCTGAGAATTCTCTTCTCGACTTGCGAACTACAAAGTTGCCCTTGTGAAACTCCCTGGCCAATTCTGGATGTTGTTGCTCAAGGGATATCATGTCTCGGAAGTGAACTGGGATCCATCGTGCATAATTGACATTGCTGTTCGCAAAGAAGTAAGGGGCCAGTTCTGAGAGTGCTTCACGATACAAGTTGAAGTCTCCTTCTCTGAATGAGCGGATCAGGGTGAAAATGGTGAGCTCCATGTCCAGCACCAGACTCCAGAACTGGAACTGTGGACTCTCTAGCTTCCGTTGTTGACACCAGTCTTCAAAGGTAAGATATGATCGGCCAGACTCAGCAGAGCAGTAGTCCTGGTATGCTTCCTTCATTAGTTTGTACAGGCTGCATGCTGTGATCTGATGGGCTTGTCTTGTCCTGGAGACACTTGAGGCAGACAGGAAAGACTCTGCTGTTCCA
This sequence comes from Lampris incognitus, assembly GCF_029633865.1. Classification (NCBI taxonomy): domain Eukaryota; kingdom Metazoa; phylum Chordata; class Actinopteri; order Lampriformes; family Lampridae; genus Lampris; species Lampris incognitus. The sequence continues at coordinate 39,643,794 of NC_079220.1, read as the reverse complement.
GATGAGGCCACTCCTGCCTCCATAATGGAACTGGTCCAACCACTGTCCTGCAGTAGTGTTCCTAGTGATCTGAGTGCAGCCATTTCTATATGAAGTCCACCAAACATGATCAAACACTTGTCCTCTCCAAATTCAGGCCACATCCACTGGATTTGCTTCGCTAGAGCATATAAAGGTTGGTCAGCAGCAACAACAGGGGTCTGCCCTGGGTTCAGGAAAGCCACTGTATCACAAATCTTCTCCAGGACATGCTTGATGGTTGCAACAGAGTGAGTCTGGTCTCGCATGAGGGGCATTAGCGCTGAAATGCTCACTTAAAATGGCTTGCTCCTCTTCTGTGTTGCATGGTGGGCTGACCATGTGATGCAGACTGCATCTGCCACATCCTCAGTGAGGAACACCTCTTCCAACCAGGAATATGCTTCCTTCAAGTGTGACTGAATTGACTGAGGTGCTGGGAAGGAATGGCATACTACTGGAGGAGGATTGAGATTATTTGTAATGTAAGCTGGGCGGACATTGGTGTATGCTTCTGGAAGCTCTGGAACTGTCTTCATCTTCACGTCTGAATTCAGTTTGAGTACTTCACGTTCTTCACCAGCATATTCAGGGCTTGGATGTTGAAAAATGGACACACTTGTACCACGGAAGGAGGTTTGAGCTGTGGTCGCGGACGGATTATGGTCGATGTTGTCCACAGCTGCAGAAGTTAACAACTGCCTTCTAAAGACTGGTGGACAGACGACTCCATCTTCCACGTACTGGGCTACAACCCCTTCTCCCAGCTGAGCTGAGACTTCTAGGACTCTGTCTTATGATATGCTGAGCCCATTCCCATGGAGCATATCAATGAGTTTTCTCTTTCTGGTTTTGGCGAACACAGACATGCCAACATAGACAGCAAAAGGTGTCTCACGGTCTTTGGAATGCCTGTGGACTTCTGTTCCTTCTTTGTACTTGGCAGAGCAGTTGAACTGCAAGAGCTGTGATATAGCAAGGTCTGACTTCGATGCTCCATGTTGGAGTTGGGACTTGATGTCGGCACCATGTTCGATCATGCATACAAACTGCAAAAGTGATGGTGGTACAGCCTGTTCTAGGTCTGCATTGTTAAACATGCTGCTGGAATGTGACTTATGATTAAGCATGTCTCGTCTAATCATCCCAGCAGCTTTCGCCAGATGGATTGCTTCACCATACTTGGATGCTTGTGTAAGCATGGAGCCCATATCTTTCTCAAAAGCCAGCATGACATTTCGTCCTTGGTGATGAGCTTGCAGCTCGGGGATGTGACAAAGCAGCTGGTCCTTCAGTCGAGTAGCATGAACCTGAGGTGATTCAACACCCAGCTGCTCCAGCCTCTGCTTGTAAAGCATGGTCAGATCAGCAAGCCTGAAAATGGGTGGATCTGTACCATCACTGGCAGCTTTTATTTCACTGATGTGAGTGACCAGTTCAGAGAAGGCAATTGGATATGCTTCCTTCCAGTGCCCCTGTGCTTTCTCTTGCTCTTGGACACTTAGGTAGTCTCGTTCTTTGTTATACAGAGCCACCAAGCAGGCAGGATGATGCACATTAATTTATTCTTATATTCACTTTCATTGTCATTGCTTCTCTTAGCTCACCTCCTTTAATCGCACACAGAAAACACTCTAGTGTTTTTTTCTCTTGGGCCTTTCGTGTGATCTTGCTTCTATCGCCCTCATTGCTAGTAGCTGCTGGGGTTGATCTTTTTTCAGCTCTTTGTACATTTTTGTTGTTAAACAGGAGCCTGCAACTCTCATGATAGTGTGCCTTGGTTTGTCTCAAGGTTTCCTCTATCCCTCCACCTTCGTCAAGTCTTGCAGGGTCTATACTGATTGGTAGTTGACTAAGTGATTGAAACCGAGGAATATTCCTTGCCAAGGTCACATACCCATCATCTCCTCTTTTGCCAGAATTGGTCTGGAGAGACTTTAGATCTACCTTCTTATCTAGTTGACATATGCAACATTTGGTCCAGTCAGTGGTCCTTGATTTACTAGTAGAGCTCACATCCATGGCTGGTCTGACATTTAATTTCAAAGGCTGATCCTTTTACCACCCTGCAACTGAGAAAATAGTCTATAAAAATAGAGTCTGTTCAATTTTTGCGGCCGATGAGGATACGAATGTTAAAAAAAAAATCATTGTTTTTTACACCAATATATCTGCCAATATTATTTATATAAGCTACTACTAGCTACCTTGCTAACATGGCAAACAGATGGGGTAAGCATGAATGACATGAAGATTATAAGGGACGAGGTTATATATTATAAAATGAGTTAAGGGAAAATTATGGGGTCATTGTTTATTAACTTACCAGCTATGCATTACTACTAGTTAGCTACTAGTAGTACCCATGAAGACACAGCTTGACTCCACAGCACTGTCTGCTCAGCTGTGATGCGTAGTCTACTCAGTCACATATGCTGCAGACAGCTACCTTGCTAACGTAGCTAATATAGCAAACAGATGGGATAATCATGAGTGACATGGTGTTTGTCAGGGACAGGGGTATATTAAAGTTAAGGGAAATTATAGGGTCATTGTTTATCAATTTCAGAAATGCATTACTTACCATGAACACAGCTTGACTCCACAGCACTGTCTGCTCAGCTATGATGCGTAGCCTACTCAGCCAAATGTGTTGCAGAGTACTCTCTGCTGGGCAAACTATGTGATGACACCATTTCTAAATTATTTTAAGCATTTTTTTCTGGATTATTTTCTGTAACGAAAAGTTTTCATATCGGTGTAAATCTTATACCCAGATACCGATGTGACTGGTTAATTTGTTATATAAAATTTGTTGCTATATAAAAATCACAAAATCCAACCCAACAGGCTTGAAAACATAGGAATCAACACCAAGATCAATCAAACCGAAAAACTTGCCACATTAATATAAAAAAAGCAATTTTGGAGGCTAATTTGACAGCCATCTTGAAAAATGGCCGCCATCTTGGATTTTCAAGTGGCCAATCGGACAGATTTGATCAGAAGCCTCTGGAGAAGAAATACACCAAATTTCATGCTTATATCATAATTTGCACAATTCCACTCAAATTTTGCTTTTATCCGCTCCACTAATAGTAGGGAGCAGGTTGAGGAGAGCCTGGGGAGGTGGAGGTATGCACTGGAGAGATGAGGAATGCAAGTCAGTAGGAACAAGATGGAAAACATATGCTTGAATGGAGGAAAAGCGGAATGTGCGAAAGGAAAAGTGAAAGGGAGGAAAGCGGAATGGTGACGATGCAAGGATTAGAGCTGATGAAGGTGGATGAGTTTAAATACTTGGGGTCAAATGTTAAAAGTAACGGGGAGTGTGGAAGAGAGGTGAAGAAGAGAGTGCAGGCAGAGTGGAGAGGGTGAAGAAGAGTGTCAGGATTGATTTGTGACAAGGGTATCACCAAGAGTTAAAGGGAAGGTTTACAAGATGGCAGTAAGACCAGTTATGCTGTATGGTTTGGAGATGGCGGCATTGACAGGAGACGGAGCTGGAAGTAGCAGAGTTGAAGATGCTAAGATTTTCCTTGGGATGATGAAGAAGGACAGGATTAGGAATGAATATATTAGAGGGACAGCTCAAGTTGGACGGTTTGGAGACAAAGCAAGAGAGGCAAGATTGAGATGGTGTGGACATGTGCAGAGGAGATATGCTGGTTTATTGGGAAAAGGATGCCCTGCCAGGTAAAAGGAAAAGAGGAAGACCAAAGGAGGACATGCAGGTGGCTGGCGAAACAGGAAGATGCAGAAGACAGAAAGAGCGGAAATGGATGATCCGCTGTGGCGACCCCTAACAGGAGCAGTCAAAAATAGCAGTAGTAGTAGTAGTAGAAGTAGTAGGAGTAGATTATCTCCAGATGGAGATGAATGACTTCTTTCAGAAGTTGTCATCGTTGTATGTACTGCATTTGTCACTCTTAAGTATTGTTCATTACCTTGTTGTGTTCTTCTTTTGGACTCGCTAGTTTTTATCCAATTCCGCCATGTCGCTAATGACCAGCACTTTGGCCTCTTCTAGTGTTCCATTTAATTGTATGAAGATTTTGCAGCTTGCTGACCACATGCAGATCAGATTTTCCTCCGCTTTCTCGGGAATCATGCTTTTCTGGCAATATCTGCATTCCTTTTAGTTAGCTGTTCTTTCAAGTAGATGTCTGATCCCTTCAACCTGTTCCCTTTCTTTAGCAGTGCAGTTTTTATGCTTTCTGTTCAAAAACCTTATTATTACGGACTGTTTATCATTCTCTTTTTTCGAAGGGAGAAGTTGACATGCCTAAATGTTGTCATTGTCCACTTCAATTCTCTTAGACTGAAGGAAAGTAACATCAGCTGCTGTTCCACAGAATTTGAGTCCAGCTTGCTGAATTCCACACTGTTCATCATTGCCCCTGCCTGGCCATTTGACTGGGGCAGAGGTGTAAAAACCAGGTCCAGAAAGTAAATGTCCAAACCGTGTATTTGCTTCAACCATGTTACTAAACCAGCTGATTTCATTAGGTAGTTTTCCCTACCTAGTTGAGGAGTGATGTTGACTAGAATCTGCTGGTGTAGTGCATGAGTGGAGCAAATACACGGTTTGGACTTTTACTTTCTGGACCTGGTTTTTACACCTCTGGACCGGGGTTTGGTCTCCAGCCCAGTGACAATGATGTCATTCATTTGTGTATTGTCCCAAATCTGCCACCCTGTTCTCCAAGAAGACAATCCTATTTTTCTTCTGTGTTTTGTAGCCTCAGGGCCTTGACTTCTTCCGCCAGGTCCAAAATCCTTTTCTGTTGTAGTTTGACCACTGCAACCTCCTCCGTCAGAAAGTCGAGCAACATTTTTATATCATTGACTTCCTCAGTTGCAGATTTTTTTTCGTCCCATGGCATTTTATTTGTGCCAGCTGGATCTCAAGTAGCTGATGCTTAAAATATAACCCTATTATTTGTACAGAAGCTTTTATTACAGATGTACATCTTCAGTTGAATCATATGACAATAAATTGAATGGGTTTTTAAAGAGGACAATGATTTATGTTTAATTTCTGTAACATTTAATGCCTGCAGTGATTTTTCATGCTGATCCTGATTTGAAGAATGGCTATCATTATCCAGTAAACCCCTGAACCCCAAGTGGTCCTCAGGCCAGGTCCAGCATGCAAGAGCCAAATATGTGGTGTGTGCCGACCAACTGGCACTAATGTACCTGTCATAAAATATGAAATAACGCAACATGTGAAATAGTGTGCTGCTTTACTTTATTTTGATCTCACACCACACCATGCACTTGATCTGTGCACTTGACCTATGCCTACAGTCCTTGACTAGACACAGCCACTACCCAGCTAAGTCACAGATAACTGTCCTAAACCAAGAACACGGCCTACGTGAAAAGGCACAAAGTCGACCAGGAAAGTCGATCAGTCTAAATCTGGCTGGGGTGATCAGATTTTTGTTTGTTTGTTTTTTTTTTACCAGCCCACGCCAATGCCAAACCGACATACTTGATATGCACGCAGGCCGTAGCCGTTTGCAAAGCAGATATTCTCAAACGGCACTTCAACATTATGAATGCTGCCAGTTTTAATGCCAACTACCCTACAAAATCAGATCACCGCAAACAATATAGCAAATATGATAATATCATACAAGCACTCAATTTCTACTATCTGTAAATAAACATCGGCACAACAGATTGCAACAGCTGCATCATTGTAACAGCCGAAATGGTGCAATGTACCTTTAAGACACTGTGTCACCTAGGAGGGACGTCATTAGACAGTGTCTTTGTCACCCGATCGACCTAAGAGTAAATGAACCATAAGAAAAAAATAGGAATCCTCACGAATTGTCTAGCTAAACACCTTAATTTTTTCTACAACAAATCACGGGATAATTAATCCAAGGTGAGCAGGGTTGCGACATATTTCATTTTCCAAGTGCACTGTATGTTTGGGGAAAACAACAGCCGCGCTGTTAGCTTCCCTCATTGACGCAGGGCCAATGATTTCTTTTAAGCTAGCTTTGCTCGGCTACGGCAGTGAGGACGTTTTTCCAAAGTTCTTCTCGTAGGCGACGGAAGACTTTAATCCCCGAAGTCATTTTCTTCTTTGTTTATTTTTTTTCGAAGTCTTTTTCTTCTTTATTTCTTTAGTCGACTAACCCCGCCCCCCGACAGCTTTTGCTGTTCGGGAGACTTGTGTGTGTGCTTTTTTTTTCTTTTTCGGATGGGAATCATAACCACGAACAATGGAAAGGAACAAATGAAGAATATTAAGAACAAGGACAGAAAGAAGGATAAAAACGTGAAAAGTGAAGAGACGAAGGGGAATGAAATAAACGAAAACGGGAAAGAAAACGACGACAATGAGAGAGGAAACGGAACGAGCGAACAGACGGCGAACGACAGAAAAACAGTGGAGGAGAATGTGGAAAAAAGGAGAGAGAAATACAGCAAAGAGTTGAAGGTAGAAGTGGAGGGAGGTGAGTTACCATGATGGAAATACTGAAGGTGAAGAAAGAGTGTGGAGAGGTAGTTGGTTGCAGAGTAAGGGGAGAGAAGAATTTTGAAGTCACAATGAAGGACGAGGACAGGAAAGCCAAATTGATGGACGGCGTGCGTGTGAAAGGGGCGATGATTCACACCATGTCGTTGTCACAAACAACGACATGGTGTATCCTTCATCAATCTGCCTGTCTTGTTTGGAAGACTGGAATATACTGGCAAAGCTAGGAGAATAGGGAGTGAAGGCTTTATCGCCAATTAAACAACGCATGTGGCCTGGTAGAGAAATGACGGAACACGATTCGTTGAAAGTACTGTGGCGAACGTAGAAGCAACGACAAAGGTAACTTGGCAGCCCCTTTATTGAACTCACACAGAAACAAGAAATGTGTTACTGAAATGTGACACAATACATGGCGGTCATCAACTCGAACAACAAAGTTCTTCAGGGTTTCAGTTACAAGGTTACACAACACAACAGAATGACAACTGCAATTACACCACAACAAATAGTAATTACATAAACACATAAAACCACATAAAACACTTCCAAAACATTTAATAACAACTGACAATCTGGACGCAGTGCCTGACGGGTAAAATCGGACAATTGGCACAATTCTGACGTGGTAGTAACTTCGCTACATTACCCCCTCCAGTGTGTCGCCTGTCCTCAGCCGACAACAAAGTCCCTATAGCGAAGGGGAAGCCGTCTCCGCCGCCGCGGGTGCACGGGTCCCTGTTCCCCACTGTCTGTCTGGTTGGTAGGGCCTGTGGGTGTAGGAGGGACCGTCCCGGGTGGGCTAAACTGATCTACAGGTTCTTCAGCCAAGGGGTGGTAAGGTGCCAAACGGTCCCGGTGCAGCACTACCACCCGCCCCCGGACACACAGTTTCACCCGGTACACAACATCCGAAAGCTGCTCCAACACCTCACAGGGCCCCACCCACTGGCTGGCGAGCTTGGGGGAGACTCCTCTCTTCCGGGTTGGGTTGAAGACCCACACCTTTGCTCCTGGGGTGAAGGAGCGGCCCTGACAACGAGTGTCATATGCCCGCTTTTGTTTTGCACCTGTCTGTTCCTGATGCTGCCGAGCAAGCTCATGTGCCTCGGCCAGACGTTGTTCGAGGTCCCGCAGGTACTCGAAACCGGGTATCTTGGGACGGTCAGTACCCGGGGGCGTGCCAAAGGCTAAGTCCACAGGGGTCCGCAGTTCTCTCCCGAACATGAGCGCGGCCGGTGTACAACCAGTACTTCCTTGTACTGCCGACCGGTACGCCCACAGGACCAGGGGTAGATGACAGTCCCAGTCTCGCTGGTGCCGTGAGGTGACAATAGCGAGTTGTGTGGTGAGCGTTCGATTGAACCTCTCCACCAGTCCGTCGCTCTGGGGGTGGAGGGGCGTTGTCCTGGTCTTCTTCACCCCCATGCGTTGACACACCTCAGCGAATATATGTGCCTCGAAGTTCCGCCCCTGATCGCTGTGTATTTCTTCGGGGACACAGAACCGACAGAACATCTCACACACCAGCCGCTCGGCTGTAGTGGCAGTGCTCTGGTCTGGGACCGCATACGCCTCAGGCCATTTGGTAAAGTAGTCCATGGCCACAAGGACCTACCGGTTTCCGTTGTCTGTGGTGGGAAATGGACCAAGAACGTCCACATCGACCCGTTCCATGGGGGCCCCCACCTGATATTGTTGTAGAGGGGCATGGGAGCGTCTGGTTGGTCCTTTCTTGGCAGTGCAGGCATCACAACAGTGCACAAAAAGTTCAGTGTCATGCCTGCATCCGGCCCAGTAGAACCGTTGGCGCAGTTTGTTCAGCGTCTTTGCCACCCCATAGCTGTTGACTCTGCTGAGGGTCCAGCCCTTCACTGCTCCGCTGATACAGATCCTGGATGGCGGCTGACGGCGGCATGGCGGCTGTTGATAGTGGATGGGTGGCGGCCGGCGCCGGCAATGAGACGGCGGTGGAGACAACGGCGGCCGGCGATGACATGGCGTCGGCCGGCGGCGGCATGACGGCCGGTCAAGTCAGAGTAGGCCGCGACTTCTCGGCGGCAGTTGCCGCCTCCGAATCGCTGAACCGGCCGGCCGTGTCGGTTCCTGAAGGACTGGGGGCGCTGGCTCCGTCCGTCCTTCCTCCGCGGGACATCTTCTTCCGAGCGGCGATGCTCTCTCCACGGGAAAGCTCTTTTTCCAGACACTCGAAGTCCTCAATCTGCCGGAGTTCTACATCGAAGCTTCTTCTTGACGTTGCCATCTTCGATTTGTGGGTATTGGCCGCAATCCCACTTCTGACACCAGTGTGGCGAACGTAGAAGCAACAAGAAAGGTAACTTTGTAGCCCTTTTATTGAACTCACACAGGAACAAGAACTTATTGAAATGTGACACAATGCATGGGCGTCATCAACTCGAACAACAAAGTTGTTCAGGGTTTCAGTTACAAGATTACACAACACAACAGAATGACAACTGCAATTACACCACAACAAATAGTAATCACATAAACACATAAAACCACATAAAACACTTACAAAACATTTAATAACAACTGACAATCTGCACGCAGTGCCTGATGGGTAAAACAGGACAATTGGCACAATTCTGACATGGTAGCAACTTCGCTACAGTACATTTCAACGATCAGGTCCGTTCACTCCCCTACTCCACAAAATTTGAGACTCTAAGAGGTGCAGAATATTTTAGAGTCATTCATGACAGACAAGTACGTGTGTGCAGACTCTGCATTAAACCGGAGCACATTTTTAGAGAGTGCCCAGAGTTTACTTGCTTTAAATGCGGCAGGAGAGGACACTACATGAGAGACTGTGACGAGCGGAGAGAGACGGAGAGAGAAAGGGAAGAGCGGCAGAGAAAAGGCGAAGGAAGCGGAGAAGAAGAGGTGAGAGCAGAGTAGAACTTTGTAAGAGAAGATGATGACGGAGAGCAGATGGAGGAGGTGGTGGAGCGAGAAGGAGAGGAAGATGAGACGTTGAATGTGTATGAACCGAACGATGAGGGGGAGAGGAGGGGTTTTTTTGGATTTTTTTTGTGAAATTGAGAGGGATGGGTTGATGAGAACTGTATATGGTAGTGGGCGACTTTAATGTATGGTGTGGAAGGTTGCGAGTGTGAGATTTAAGAGCGATTCATCGAGAGGTGTGTTGAAAGAAATGATGAGAGTAAAAGGGCTGATAGACGTGTGGAGAGAGAGGAATCCAGAAGGGAGGGCTTTTTCCAAGAGATAAGTGGTGAAAGGGGTGTTAAAACAGAGTAGGATGGATTTAGTTTTGAGTACGAAGGGCATAGTAGATAAGATAGGGGAAATAGAATACAAAGACACAATAATTAGTGATCACCTGATGTTAGATTTTAGCATAGGCCAAAGTGTGTGTGTGTGTGTGGGGGGTGTCTGAATGGTGAACAGCTGAAAGATGAGAAATATAATAAGATAGTGAGAGAGTGTATAATGAAAAGAAAGAATGAGAGTATGTATGAGGAGAACATTGGGAGGTGGTGGGAGAGTGTGAAAGAACATGTATAGATTATAGCAGAGGCAGAAATAATATAGAGAGAAAAAGACAGGAGGTTAAAGGGAGCGTTAACTAGAGAGGCAGAGAGGGCAGATAGGGAGGTAGGTTAGGATTTAGGGGACTATATTAGAACAAAAGATGAACTGAAGGAGATACAACAAAAGAAGTTAAGGGAGCAATAGTTAGAAGCAGGGCTAGCTAGAAGGAGAGAAATGGCCAAGGTATTTTTTAGGGTTTGAAAAAACGAAACAAAAGAAGAATTATATAGAAAAGGTGGAAGTAAGGGATGGTAGGGAGATTACAGACTTTGTAGGGATAGCTGAAAGAGTAGAAGATTTTTTACAGGGATTTATTTAGGAAAGAACAGATTGAAGAAGACAGCATAGGACAAATGTTAGGTAAGATGAAGGCCAGAGTAAGTGATGATGATAGAGAGCTGTATGAGGGAGACATAGGGACAGGAGAAATAGAGTCAGCAATAGCAGGGTTAGGTAGGAACAAGAGTTCAGGGATAGATGGTTTAATTGGTGAATTTTAAATTGAATTTATAGAGGAATTAGTGCCATTGTTACATATATTATTTAGGTGGATAGAATAAAAGAATGAGATGCCAGGTAGTATGTCAACAGCGTTAGTCAGCATTATTTACAAGAAAGGGAGTAGGAATAGATGAGAAAACTATAGGCCACTTAGCATATTAAATAATGACTATAAAATATTAGCAAGAGTGTGAGCCGACAGAATCAAAAGAGTTATAGGAACAGTGGTGGGAAGCACACAGGCTTACAGCATACCAAGTAGAAACATAGTAGACATAATAAGTAGCATCAGAGACACTATTGACTATGAATGGAGACAAAGGAGGGATAGTTATTAGTTTAATTTGAATAAAGCATTTGATAGGGTAGATCATGGATATTTATACAAGGTCTTAGAGAAATTTGGTTTTGGGCATACGCTGGTAGGATGGATCAGAAGAATGTACGATAGGGCAGTCTTATGAAAATCTATGGGATATTCACAGACACATTTAAGATAGAGAGGTCAGTCAGGCAAGGGTGTCCCCTATCGGCTCTGCTGTACTCCTTGTTGGCAAAAACGATAGCGGCACTACTGAAGGGAAATGATAGAATTAGGGGTATAGAGTTACCAGGAGGGCAGGTGAGTTTAGTTTAGCAGTATGCAGACGACACAACAGTTACAGTAAAGGAAAAGGAAAGTGTATTTGAGGTATTATATAGTTTAGAGCTGTATGGTAGGGCATCAGGGGCTAAAGTAAACATTGATAAGTCAGAAGTTATGTATAAAGGGGCAAGCAGAGAAGATTTAGGAATAGGATTAAAAGAGAAGAAGGATTATTTCAGGGAGTTAGGTGTGAATTTAGGGATTGAGGATAAGGAAGGGAGAGATATACAGTATGAAGAGATATTGAATAAGATTAGGAAGACATTGGGTTTTGGAAACTTAGAGGGTTGAAGCTGAAAGGGAAGATGGTGGTTGTGAATGGATTAGGTATGAGTATGATTGTGTATGTAATGAATGTGTTGGATGTGCCTGACAGAGTGTACAAGGAGGTGGAAAGAATGGTGAGTGATTTTTTGTGGGATAGGAAGGGAGTTAGGATAGCAAAGGAGGTGATGGAAAATGACTATGAAGATGGTGGGTTGAAGTTAATTAAATTAGGGGTGAAAAAGAAAGCCCTTAGGGTGAAAATTATGATTAGATATTTAAAAAAACAAGCGAGATCATATATGGAAGATGGTTTTAAGGGAGGCAATTTATAAATGTAGAGGGTGTGGGGAGAGTGGAGTGTATATGCAAATGAAAAAAGGTATGTTTGAGTGGAGTGTCTTGACTTTTATACGGCGGTGTTGGAAGCATGGGGAGAGTTTGTGAAATGTGTGCAGTATGAATGTAAGAATGTGAAGCAGGTGTGGGAACAACCAGTTTTTTTAAATCCAAAAATCCCATTTGAGGGGAACACAACCTACAACAGGGTGATTTGGAGAGCGGGGTTTAGAAAGATAAGGGATTTAGTGTATGTGTATGTACCAGGGTTTATAAGGGCACAGGTACTGGTAGATGAAGTGAGGGGAAGGGGTGATGAAATTTGGTTGGGAATGGCGGAGAGGATATTTGAAAAGATCAAGGGGGGATGCCAAGAGAATGAGTCAGTATGATGGGGAGAGAGAGAGAGAGGCTGTGTTGGATGAGGAATGAGAGATAGAAACGTATGTGGGAGAAGGAGAGAGGAGAGTGAGTCTGATGAGTGTGAAAACGAAAGTGATGTATATATGTTTAAGAGGGGAAGAAGTGAGAAGACCGGATGTGGAGAAAGTGTGGGAGAGGGTTATGAATGAGATGGATGTAGGGAGGATATGGAGAAACCGTGAGAGTGAAGTGGAATAGTGTTAACGGCGGTCTCTACTGCCCACTCCATTTCCCTGCCTCCACCTCAGCCCTCTCCTAGGGCGCGCTCTGCGCGTTCCCTCTCTCCGGGCTCTGACATTCCCGGGACTTCGGCTCGTGCTGCCAGAGCTGCACTCCTGCCACGAGAGGCAGCGGTAATGAGCAAGGCTCGTCCTCGTCCCACAACTGGTCCCTATCTCCAATCAGCTCACCTGTCTTCCATCTCCAATCAACTCATCCATAAGAATCTGGTCTGCACTTCTAACAGCACAAGTTGGTGCCATAACCTCCGTGGTAATGTACCTCGTCTTTAGTGTTCATGTTAACTTGTTTCATGTCTCTATTCTCGTCTCAAGTTTGCGTTCAAGTTTCAAGGAGTTACTTTTTGTATTGTTTGCCTATTACCTCCAGCCTCATTATTTTCTCATTCTCTGCCCTAAGGACTGTGTTGGGATTCCGGAAGCCAGCTCAAGCAAGCCACTACTCGCCGCTCATCTCCATTCATCTCCGCTACTCTCTCTCATTCATTAAATCGCCCACTAGGCTTTAACTTGCTTCCTGCCTCCTGAGTTGTGCATTAGGGTTCTGGGACTGAAACATAACAACCAGTGTTGAAAGTGAGAATTTTGACTTTTTATTAAGACACAATAGGGTATTCAATAATTTAATAATCAGTAAGTTTGATGTGAATGTGAAGAAAGAATGTGATGTATGTGGTGTGGGATTGGAAACATTTAAGCATGAGTTTGTTGAATGTTGTGAGCTGGAGGGATACATGTTGAAAATTAAAGAATTAATAAGTAGATGTAGTAGAGGTGGGTTTGTTGACAGAATGGAACGAATAGATTTGTGGTTGTTTGGGGTGACTGGCAAAGTGAACGGATGTAATGTTAGTTTATTAAATTATGTTCCAAGCCATGCAAGGTTTGCTGTCAAGCTAAGGAGGAATACTATAGCCCATTACGAAAAGAGGAAAGCTGAGGTGTGGAATATTTTTAAGAGTATAATGGAAAGAGATGTTAATATGTTGTATGGTTATGTTAGAGAAGAGGAGTTGGTTAGTGGATTTGTAGAGGGGAGCACTTTTGTTGTGACTGGGGAAGGAGGGAGGGTAAAGTTGGATTTTGTTTAAACAGTATATGTGTGGTATATGTGTTTTTTTTGTTTTTTTGTTTGTTTGATTTCTTTGATTTGGTGGTGGTGGTGGTGGTGGTGGGGGTCTGTAGACTGGAAGCCATGCCAAGGCCTACAGATTACCTCACTATTTTCTGTTTTGTCTACCTGGGTTGTAATTTTTATTCTTGTCCTCTTTGATTCTGTAGAGTTCAACGGGTTTGTGAAACGTTTTACTTCCCTATTGGTTTGGTATGTGTGGTTTTTTTTAATGTTTTTTTCTATAGAATAAAAAAAAGGGAAAAAAGCAGCGCACACGCTAATGAACAGATGAACATTGCCGACCTCCTGTTTATTTTGCCTCTCAGCTCAACAGTAACGTTTAGCTTGCATGTGGCCTCTCTTTTATTTATGTATGATAAAATAGTAGCCGTACAACCGGGCTTGGTAAGGTTGATGTGTAGTTAATAAACGATGAGCATTTGTGAAATCCCAACACTTGTGTGGATATGAGTTTTGCCTTCATCTTCTACTGCTTCAGCCAAGACACACGGACCTAAGCCATTACAACTGGCGCCCGAACACCCTTTTCCTTGAAACTTTTACTGAACGACCAGAGTCTGCATGTCGTCAACGAGATGGTACCTGTGCAACTACACGAGGTGAAGTGATTTTTGTCCCTTTTTATTCACCGTGTTGGACTGCGCTGGCTTAGCTGCACACGCTGGCAAGATCAAAGTTATAGACGGGCATACACAGACGCGTTGCAGAGCCGACAATGGAAGAGACACCGCTTTCAACTGTGTTTAATGTCTGTAGAAGTGTCTTCTCGACATAAAGAATACCTTCAGAATAGAATGAGAAGACTCCGTGAGTTCTTTTTAACATGTGTAACTGTAAGTGGCTTTCCAATAAGTCACTGGTGCATGCCAGTGAAAGTAATTGACGCGCACCGGCATCTGCTGTTGCATACACAAACAATGTCCAGATGTTACCGTTTATTTACTTCTTCATTTATTACATCAAACTTCTTTCTCACAGTTAGGTAGCCTATAGTAAATGTATACTGCTACTCTATCCTCGACGCCTCGGACGCGGTCAAAAAACTGTATGCCACCTAGCATCCACACCTGACCTCATTAACCCACTCGTATAAATGCACTCCCCACCATAAGAAACTGCCACCTACTGACCAAAAGGTGAACTGACTCAAAATAAACACACAAATAAATAAATGGCTGTTACACTCCGGCCCCTAATTGTTCATGGCAGGCAGACACAACAATTCTAAACAATATAAAACAGCCATTAAACACAGTTTTCTTATAACAGAGGTACCTTGATACCTTTATACCCAAACATGGTGCATTAGCATCAGTTATACGTCTAAAAACGCCTTAAATAGGCAACGTTTGGTTATAGGTCTTTCTATAACATTACATCGGTGCATCGGTGCATCGATGTCCAATGAGTTCACCATCTCTAAGTGAACAGCTCTGCTTGCCAAACAGGTGAAAACCACTCCATAACGTTTACAGAAGCTTCTCCCTCTCTTGACCTCGATTGGCCCAAAATAGTCGACTCTGACATTCGTAAACAGAGGGAGGTCAGGCAAAACCCTTTCCACTGGCAGGTCCGCCATTTTTTGTTCACCTGCTCTTCCAGTCTAGCGTCTACAAGTACAGCAGTCAGATATGATTTTCCTTATAGCTGAATTAGCATTTGTAATCCAGTACTTCCTCCTTACTGTGGATAGTGAGTGGTTTCTTCCACTGTGACCCAGCTGTTGGTGAATATGCCGAAGGATGAGTGTTGAAATATGCTGATCTTTTGAGAGAATGAGTGGGCGCTTGATTTCATCTGGCAGCGCTGCCCTACTCAGTTGTCCTCCAACTCTAAGCAGACCATCCTCCAGGCGTGGATTCAGTTTGTAAATAGAACTTAACTTTCTGACTGCAGACTTTCCAGATGAAAGTGCGTCAATTTCCTCCTTGAACCGCTGCTGCTGAGCATAACGAATGATGCACATTTCTGCCTCAAGAAGGTCGTCTCATGAGACGCTCTGGCCCCCACATGCACTTCTGACCTTCATCTCCAACTGCATATGACTTGATGGCTTATTTGCATCAGAAGCCTGCAAATCCTTTCTCCTTTGGCTCAACTTCAACAGCGTCCTCTTTACCTTGAGGAACCAGGCAGCAGCCACCTTAAGCTTCCTCGAGTCAGAGAAATAAGCAATGAGTTGGTCAGTAGCATCAGGTGAGTCCTTGGCAATTACAGCGTTCACAGTGAAGTCTTTCTTGACTTCTGGGTCGTCCAATAAAATGGCGTTTTCCACAGTACTTTCTGGCCAACACTTCTCTGGCTTCAAAAGAAAGTCAGGCCCTTTAATCCATCTGCTGCCAATCAGTAGGTCGTCAACTTTCATATCTCTGGACGCATTGTCTGCCGGATTGTCTTTGGTGTTGACATACCGCCATTGTGACACCTTTGTAGCATCTCTGATGATTGAAACCCGGTTTGCCACAAAAAGTATGAAAGCGCCTATCCACATTCCTTATATACTTCAGAACAGAGGTGCTGTCTGTCCAAAAGACTGAGTCCTGCAACTGCAGCTGGAGTTCTGCTCTTAACATCCTGTCCACATGAACGGCAAGGTCCGCAGCTGTAAGCTCCAGGCGTGAGATGGTAACCTGCTTTAGCGGTGTAACTCTTGCTTTGCCGAGCAGGAAGGCAACATGAACATCATGCTGGTTATTCTCCATCCATATGTAACTGACGGTGCCATATCCACCTTCACTTGCATCAGAAAAGTGATGCAGCTGAGGCAGTGTAGGCTGTCCAAGGTCCTTTGGTTTAATGCACTTCCTGATTTTGAACTCTGACATCTTGTTAAGCTCTTCCAGCCACTTCGTCCAGAGTTTTTGTATATCATCGGGAAGGTTGTCGTCCCGACCACAGCGTCTCCTGCATAGCTCCTGTAACAAGATCTTGCCAGGCAGAGTAATTGGTGCAATAAACCCCAAAGGGTCGTACACTGAACTGAGCAGAGACAGCACGCTACGTCGAGTGTAAGGCCGTTCTTTCACCAGCATCTTAAACTGGAAGGCATCACTCTCGATGCACCACTGCAGACCAAGGGCTCTCTCTAAGGGAAGATTATCCCTATCCAGATTCAGTTCATGTAAGTCCTTGGCTCTGTGTTCCTCAGTGACCGTGCAGAGCACTTTATGGCTGTTACTGACCCACTTTGTCAGACGAAAGCCTCCCGTTTGGCAGACAGCTGTTAGATCATTAATCATTTTAATTGCCTCTTCTTCTGAAGACCTGCTCTTTAAACAATCATCCACGTAGAAGTTTTGCTTCACTGTCTGAATCACCTCAACTGGAAAGAACGCCTGATTGTCCTCAGCTGTCTTCCTGAGCACATAGCAGGCACAACTCGGAGATGAAACGGCCCCAAATAAGTGGACGGTCATCCTGTACTCTGCAATCTCTTGACTCAGATCACCCTCGGGCCACCACAGGAAATTAAGTATTTGTCTGTTTCTGGCACCTTGACCTGATAGAACATCTGCTGTATGTCTCTCATCAAAGCCACAGGCTCCTGTCTGAACCTTGTGAGCACGCCAAGCAAACTGCTAGTAAGGTTGGGACCCTGCAAAAGTTGGCTGTTCAGTGATGTTCCCTTAAAGGTTGCCCCACAGTCAAATACCACCTGCAAAGTATCCTTCCTCGGATGGTAGACTCCGTGATGGGGGATATACCAGACCTTTCCTTCTTCATAGTCCAACTGGTGCTGAGGTATTTTTTTCTGCGTAACCTTTGATGATGACGTCAGTGACGAAGCTTGCATATTCCAGATGAAACTGCTCATTTTTATCAAATCTTCTTTTTAGCCCAGGTATCCTTTGCTTGGCTACAGAGAGATTATTGGGGAGCATGGGCTGCTCTTTCCTGAAAGACATTTTAGGCTGTAGTGCCCATCCAACAGCTTTGCAGAATGGTTTACAATTTCCAAGAACATCATGTCTTCTCTTGACGTTTCCTTGTCCTCATATGTCCATTCATTGAAATCATGTATGTACTGGTTGTTTAGCAGTTCCTTCAGCTGGCAGACTGAGATCCTATTCACAGCAGTGACAGCCAGTCCAGCATCCGGGTTAGCGGTGTTGCTGCCTTGCACTGGGCCATTAATGACCCAACCAAGCACTGTCTTTATGAGGTATGGGCCTCCTCCACAGCTGTTGACGATATCCCAGGGTTCCAGTAACTTGGGAGCGTTGCTACCAATCAACAAGTTAACACTGGCTTTTGATGCAAGGAATTTGGGTGGTTGACAGGTATGGCCACCATGCCAGGTCTTCCTGTGCAATGATATTGTCAGATGTTACAGGCATTTTCCTTTGGGTGAGCACATCTGGTAGCTGGTAATAGCACTCGTTGTTAAGACCAGACACTTCAAGGTCAGTCGGTAAGTGTGTATGTTGGGATGACCTTCTCCTGGCCCATGGTGCGCAGGAGAAAGTTTGCACGTCTTCCTTCAATATTCAACTCTTGCATGAGACTCTCTGAACAGAATGTGGCTTAACTGCCCGGATCCAAAAAAGCGTAAGTATGTATCACTTTGCCTCCTTTGGTGGTCTTAACCTTTGCAGGCAATATTGACAGGACACAATCATCCTTTCCGGCCCCTGTATGCCCACAAGTTCCTTGAGAAACTGATGCACCACTGCATGATGGTCCCTTGGACTGTTTCAAGTCTGTGCTAGCTCTTTCCTTCTTAACATGAAGAACGGTGGGATGTCTTTTGCCACAACTTTTGCAAGTAAGGTGCCTTTCGCAATCCTTGCTCATGTGTCCAATACACAGGCAGGCAAAGCAGATTCCTTTCTCCTTTAGAAAGTTGATTTTCTCCCGGTGCTTCTTTCTGTTCAGTTGTGGACACTCCTCCAATGAGTGCTCACGAGAGCAGCACATACAAACAGTGGGATTACGCTTCTCAGTCATACCTTGGTCCTTGGGGCATTACCATTAGCTCCCGTTTCATCCGCATTATCAGCAAGCTTTATTGTTGTGGCAAAGCTACTTCCTTTTACATCCTTCCTGTGCAGGGGCTTAGTCATATACCTCAAGCCAGCTTTTACAAATGAAGAGTCCTGAATATCACCAACAACAGACTCAGATAATATCTTAACTTCACGTTCAATGAAAGCAACAAGATCTGTGAACCATGCCCGGCGTTTGTACTTCTCCAATACGTCATGTGCAGTGGTCCTCCATCTTTCTCTCAATTTGAACGGCAGTTTTGATATTACTGTTCACATGGTGGTTGGTGTGTCCAGCTCAGTCATGTATTCAAGTTCTTCCATCATGTTACAACAACCTCGCAAGAACAAAGAGTAGGCCTGCAATGCCTTCACATCCTCAGATTTAACTGGAGGCCAAGCCAGAACTTTCTCGGTATAAGCAGCAGCAATCTTAAATTCATTTCCAAAATGTTCGTGCAGAAGCTCCTTTGCCAGTGCATAGCCGCGTTCAGGAACCATATGCTGACAGCTGCGTACGAGTTCCCTAGGCTGCCCCCTAGTAAACTGCTCCAGAAAATACAAGCTGTCAGCTTTGCTGGCTCTGTCTTCCACACCATGCTCAAATGCTCGTATGAAAGCTCTGTACTCAAGAGGATTTCCGTCAAACACTGGGATGTCTGTAGCTGGTAGAGACATTGAGCGCTGCTGTTGAACGAGAGCTGCTGTAATCTCACGTTGTCTCTGCATTATGTTGTAGATGCCTCCAAATGCTTCCTCTTCAGGTTGCAGTTGCATAGGTTGTGTGAAATCCAGGGATGGTTGTACATGAGGAACAGAGAGCACATGTTGTGCTATTTCGTGATAGCTTGTATTGACATGAGCCTCTTGAGTTGGTTTAGCTTTAAGCTGTTTACTTGTCTCCTTAGGACGTGCACCACTTGAAAATGGAAAATTTTGCATTGCTGTTGACTCGTTTTTGTGCCTTAACGAGCTTTCTGAGAGAGGGTCATACTCCTTTGCCATGGGGTTGAGAGAATTTGAAGTTGAACGCTGTTGAATGCTGCTTTCCTTTCCAGATAGGAATTCATGCCATCAGATTAAGCTTTGGATACACTCTTGCTGCCTGAAGCTTGAAGGATTTCCAGTTTAGCAGCTGTTGCAGCTATTTCAGCTTCTAGCTTGAGTTGCTCCCTTTTTCTCCGTAATTGCTGTTCCTGCTCCTCCAACGCATGCTACCCCTTCGTGCAGCTCTTTCAACCTCTGCTTTAATGCGTAAAGATGCTGTGGAACTACTGCTTTTGCTGCTGCCAGCGCTGTGTCTGCTCGAATGCTTACTAGCAACATTTGACACACTGTCTTCAGGGTGAATATCATCAATGACCTCATTTTCATCGTTGTCATTGTTTTCGACTTGCGATGACCAATTTTAATCACCATTTTTGATAGTTTGTGTCAACCATTTTTGCACATCATTAATGAAGTCATTATTCATCATCAATTTTGCCTTAAACCATGTTTGTTGTCTTTCAAGTTCATCACCATTCAATAAACCCATCAATGAATTATGCAATGATTTAACTTCATCCCACAAAGCAACAACTTAAGCAAAAGTGCATTTTACCTCGGGTTCGCAATCATTTTCTGTCATCAACTCTCCCACAATTTTCTTTAGATTACACGCTTTGTTTAATTTAGCCTTTCTTGTACTTTGTAACTTTTCAATTTTTTCACAAAGTGCCTTGCTGGTTAATTTAGCAATCCGCTTTGGCCTATCTGACTTGATTTCCCTATTTTCATTTTCATTTGAATCAATATCAGACATGCCATTATCATTCAAGCCTTTAGCGGCAGCCCCAATAGCCGCAGCAGTCCCAGTAGCCTCAGCAGGCCAGTCCAGCAAATTATCGTCGTTGTTTACGTCTGCCATTGCAACAGTCCCGCACGAACCCGGAAACGCAAGTCAAGTCAAAGTCAGCTTGTTTTCTTTTCAGCTACCAAGCTTGGATTTACGCTCAAAAATGTGTGCACACAGAGTCAAATGGCCATTAATTATTGTCTAGCGCTACTCATACCTCATGAGGAAGAATCAATAATTATCGGCGTTCCCACCGGTCCCGCTGAATCCACATCCGCTGCCGCACTGGACACCCGCCTGGGTCCGCAGTCGGCGTCCTCAAACTCGGCGTCCCCCGCACTGGAAACCCGCTTGGCTCCACCGTCGGCGTCCCGCACCGCGGCTCCAGCATGCACAGGTGGTCCGTCCTCACTCACGCTCAGGCAATGCGTGACGATCGTTTCAAAGTTCATGGAAGCGATTTTTTTGACTATTGTAAGTGGCTTTTCAATGAGTCACTGCTGCATGCCAGTGAAAGTAATTGACGCGCGCCGGCATCCGCTGTTGCATACATACACAATGTCCAGATGTTATCGTTGATTTGCTTCTTCATTTATTACATCAAACTTCTTTCTCACAGTTAGGTAGCCTATAGTAAATGTATACTGCTACTCTATCCTCGACGCCTCGGACGCGGTCAAAAAACTGTATGCCACCTAGCATCCACACCTGACCTCATTAACCCACTCGTATAAATGCACTCCCCAGCATAAGAAACTGCCACCTACTGACCAAAAGGTGAACTGACTCAAAATAAACACACAAATAAATCAATGGCCGTTACAGTAACTTTACTGTACCATTACCAGTACCATTTCCGTCTACCTCAACAACTAACAGACATGCGCACTTCACGTCATGGTAATAGACAGTACAACAGTGACACCTACTGGTAATTACTTTCACCTATCACATATCCCCCCTTAAGATGATTTTTCCAAACTAGAATAATAACATTGTCTTTCTTGTACTGACACTTCAACAAAAATAACAAAGACACCAAATATATTTGTATCGCTCAGTTCACTGTCAAAAGTCACTCTATTTAACAAATTAACCCTCAACTGGACATTCTAAATAAACAACTGAACCATTTTCATATTATTGCTACATTACACCTGTCGTACCCCCCCCTTTCAAAAAATATAATCCCACAGTCCATATATCCACACACCTCACAAATACAGCCTTATAGCTGGTTTACTCACTCTCCCAGAGCGAGTAATATTTGTCCCCTGTGCAAGATTAACTGGTGTCTTTGGAGCTGGGGTGACCTCAGTGTCTCCATCCTCTTCCGGATTGACCCAGTCAGGACCCTTGCTGATGGATGTGGGTGTTTTGGGTGTGGTCAACAGATGACGCCTGTTCTTTCTGTATTTCTCACCTTGAGCTGTTTCCACTATGTAAGACCTGGGAGTGGAGCTGGGATTGTGGACGACAGCTGGCGTTGTCCATCGTTTTTGTCCGTCCAATTTTCCAAGATGGCGGCGCGCTGGACGCAGTGGCTACTGCGGCTCCCTGTTCAGTGCTATGTTTTCTTTGTTATTTACACGTTCGTTTTAAGTTTACTTACAAGTGTAGGTCATGCGCTCTTCACAGCCGCCAGGAACTTTTACACCTCAGAACGGCTTACTCACTTCCCTCCACCATCACGACCAATTTCCCCATCGATATTATCTGCTCACCGGTCTCGCACTGGAAACGCTGCCCCCGTCGGGAACGTAAACAAAAGAGGGGGAAACGAGGCGGGCTACATGCTAAGCTAAGTAGCGCTCCCTTCAAAGTTTCCCTCCCCAGCATCTTCATGGCTAATTTCCGATTGTTAGCTAACAAAATGGACGAGATAAGACTCAGGCTATCCTCTCAGAAAAGGCTGCAGAACTGCTGTCTGCTGATGTTTACAGAGACTTGGCTCAACAGCAACATAGCCGACTTGGCAGTGGAGCTAGTGGGCCGCACAGCCTTCCATGCCGAAAGGACAGCGGACTCCGGCAAGATCCGTGGAGGATGTTTGAGTATTTATGTCAATAACTCTTGGTGCAACAATATAAAGATCGTTGAAAAGGCACTGCTCTGCTGATCTCGAGCTCCTTATGATTCAGTGCAGGCCTTTTTACCCCCACATGCTAATGCTAAGGTAGCACTTAAGCAGCTACAATGTGCCATCAGCAGACAACAAACGAAACACCCGGACAATGCCTTTATCATAGGTGGTGATTTTGATCAGGCTAACCTCAGGGCTGTATTGCCCAAATTTCGTCAGCATGTCTCCTGCCCGACTAGGGGACAAAACACCCTGGTCCATCTCTATACAAACATTAAGGACTCATACATAGCTACTCCCTGCCCCCACCTGGGGCATTCTGACCACCTCTGCCTATTTCTGGTCCCAGCCTACAAACCCCTAATAAAACGGGTCAAGCCAGCAGAAAAGACAATCACTGTCTGGTCAGAAGGAGCAGTCTCTGAACTCCAGGACTGTTTTGACAACACAGACTGGAGTATTTTTGCACATTCAGCTACCCATGGCTCCCTTATAGACATTAATGAACAAAATTCTGCCATACTATCCTACATTAAGTTTTGTCACAAAAAAAAATCAATCTGCACCTTCCCAAACCAGAAACCCTGGATGACCAGTGAGGTCTGACAGCTGCTAAAAGTCCGGGATACAGCGTTCAAATCAGGTAACTGTGAGCCCTACCGCGCAGCCAGATCCAACCTCAAAAATGGCATCAGAACAGCCAAACATAAATATTCCCTACAAATAGAGGACCACTTTCACAATAACTCCGATCCCCGGTGAATGTGGCAAGGCATTCAGTCTATCACAGACTACAGAAGCTCCAATAGCGGCCCCACTGTCCATGCCAGACAAGCTAAATCATTTCTATGCCCGCTTTGACAAGGACAATACTGACCCAGCCACAAAAATCCGCAGCCACCCAGAAAACCAGGTGTTCACTCTTTCGATCGCAGAGGTCAGAGAATCACTGCGCAGAGTGAACACACGGAAGGCTGCCGGACTGGACGGCATATTGGGTCGGGTCCTCCGGGAATGTACCGACCAGCTGGCTGAGGTCTTTACAACTATATTTAACTTCTCACTGTCCCAATCCATAGTCCCGGCATGCTTTAAAACCACCTCTATCATTCCTGTCTCCAAGAAACCAACATCCACATGTCTGAATGACTACTGACCCATATCACTCACCGCCATTGCCATGAAGTGCTTTGAGAGACTAGTTCTGGCTCACATCAAAAACATTATCCCCCCCACATTCGACCCACATCAGTTCATCTACCGTCCCAAAAGATCTACTGAGGATGCCATTGCCACTGCCCTGCACTTTGCTCTGACCCACCTTGAACTTAACAACACATACATCTGGATGCTGTTTATAGATTATAGCTCTGCCTTCAACACTATCATCCCCGCCAAACTAACCACCAGACTCCTCTCCCTTGGCTTCAACCCCTCCCTCTGGATCCTGGACTTCCTGACCAACAGAACTCAGTCTGTTAAGTTAGGTGACCTCACCTCCTTCACCCTGACCCTCAGCACAGGTGCCCCTCAAGGCTGTGTTCTGAGCCCCCTCCTTTTCTCCCTCTTTACCCACAACTGCCTGCCAACTCACCCGTCAAATGTTATAGTTAAGTTTGCACCCCACCACAGTCATTGGCCGTATCACTAACAATGAGGAGATGGCCTACAGGGGCGAGATTCAGCACCTCACATCATGGTGTACTACCAACAATCTTGTCCTCAATGTGCAGAAGACGAAGGAGCTGATTGTGGACTTCAGGAGGTCTAGAAGCTGCAGCCACTCCCCCATACACATCAATGGGGTGGAAGTGGAGCATGTTTCCAGCTTTAAATTCCTTGGAGTCCACATCAGCGAGGAACTTCCCTGGACATTAAACACCCAGGCCCTTGTGAAAAAGGCCCAACAACGCCTGAATTTCCTGAGGAGGCTGAGGATCATCCATCTATCCCTCAAAATTCTCACCAACTTCTACCCCTGCACTGCAGGGAGCATCCTGACCAGCTGCATCTCAGTGTGGTACGCCAACTGCACCTCAGTAGACCAGAAGGCTCTGCAGCAGGTTGTCAAGGCGGCCCAGCATATCACTGGTACTCAGCTCCCAGCCATAAAAGACATTCATCACAAACACTGCCTTCGAAGGGGTCTCAGCGTCAGCAAAGATCCCACCCACCCCAACCATGGACTGTTCTCCCCCCTGTGCTCTGGGAGGCACTACACGAGCCTCATAGCCCGCACTACCAGGCTCAAAAACAGCTTATTTCCACAAGCTGTTGCCCAACTGAACCTGGCTACCAACTGAATGTCTGTAGATATTTTTAAATATTTTGTAATCTTGCTCTTTTTTAACTTATTTTTAGCTTTTGGTCTTCATGTGTGTATATCTTATACTGTGTTTGCTGTGTTTGTCTGTGTCTGTCTTGCACTGTTTGGTGAAGCCACAGCCCTCATTTCATTTTTAACATGTGCCTGCACATTGTTTTTAATGACAATAAATTGAATTTAATTGAATTTAATTTAATTTTGTGAGCACAATGTCCCCTGGGCTCAGTGGGGGCAGAATCCTCGCTCCATTCCTGCGGTTATGATAATATGCCTGCTTCTGTTTAGCTGTGGCATCGGCCTTTTTAATTTCATCTTCGTCAGGCCCGTTTGGTTTCAGATTGTCCCGCAGAGTGGGTAAAGTGGTCCTGAGTTTCCTACCCATACGCAGTTTGGCTGACTGGCTTCGGTAGAAGCTGAGGTTGTGGCTCTGTATGTTAACAGAGTGAGGAGGGGGGGTCTTCCTGTCTTAGTATCCCATTCGCTATCTCGACAGCCCTGTCTGCATGTCCATTGCTCTGAGGGTAGTGTGGGCTTGACGTTACATGGACAAAATCATAGCCCTCACTAAACTTCCTCATCTCTGCTGAAGCTAGGTGGGGCCCATTGTCGCTCACTAACACTTCAGGGATGCCATATCTTGCAAATGTAGCTTTCAGCTTAGCCACTACCTGACTGCAAGTAGTTGTTGGCAGATTTAGGATCTCCAGGTATCTAGAGTAATAGTCACACACTGTCAAGTCTCATCTAAACCACCTTAATCTGCAAGGCAGGAACCACACTGTTGCAGACATGTATCAGTCGGTTGAAGCTTTCTGGTCAAAACTGAACCTTTTGGAGAGGGGGGAATAGCGTGATCCTCCCACGTGCTACATCCGTCTGGCAAAATTCCTCAATGTCGGGTGAAAAAAATCGGTTGGCGACTCCACATGTATTGGATGGAGGAGGCATGTGGTAGTCTGAAGCCCTCCGCAGATCAGCAGAGGGGGTGGAGCAGAGACTGGGACGGCTCGGAAGAGTGGGGTAATTGGCCGGATACAATTGGGGAGAAAAAATGTGGGGGGGGGGACTCCAAAAAAAAAGAAAAAGAACAAACATGACAGCTATTGCAATGCTCCTACTAATAATTTTACCCTCCACGTACATATGTGAGTCATTGTTTTCTTCAATGAACTTGATCAAGAACCAGGAAAGAAACAATCCAATGCAACATCTTGGCCAGTGCCTCAGGCTTGCCACAACAGAATTACAGGCCTGACATCAGAAGGATTGCCTCATCCTATCGCTCTCACTTCTCTCACTGATTGTTGAATAAATATCGATTTATTTTTGTCTATTTGTCCATAATTAAATTGTTGGTTTTGGACTTATTTTATTTCAAGAGTGCATTTTTTTCTTGTGTGACCCTCAACACAGGCTTAAAAATCCCAGGCCTAAATTATTACTACCACCACCACTACTACTACTACTAAGAAGAAGAAGAAGAAGAAGAAGAAGAAGAAGAAGAAGAAGAAGAATGATAATAATGCTAATAATAATCGTAATCACAGCAACAACAACATCTGCACATAAAACAACTTTTGCTGGTGTCATGGGAAAAAAAACAGACGTTTTGGCCCTTGGCTTGGCATGCATGACATGATTTGGCTCTTGAGGAAAACTAATTGGGGAACCCTGCACTAAACGTACAGACATCTAGAACTCTATTGCTCTCCTAAAGAAGTAATTGAAGTATACTGAGGGCCAGCGGCCGGCAGCGCAGAATGCACCACCTTTTCTATAGCTTGTTTGCAGTCACGTGATTCTGATGACGCGCGAGATTCAGATGGAGGGCAGGAAGTGAAAAGCAAAATGGACGAGATGGAGCTAGTTTATCCCGAACTGTGCTAGTTTAGACGATATTATGAGAGAAAGGTATGAACAGAAAGTAAGATATGTTGGACATGATCCTTATGTTATGAAGAGTGATTTTTTTTTTTGACGAAGTGGTCACTGCACACATGCGCGTTATCCGACTCCGCTCCTCCCGACTACAGATGACGGTTCGCAATGCATTTTTTTCCGCCGTTTTCGGTCAATTTTTTGCATCCCCCCCATGAACAACAACTTTTGGTACTCAATAAAAACTCCTTGTGGCTTCTCAGTTAATGACGCCAAACATAGGCACGTCGAAAGGTTGTCATAGTGCTTCCTATGTAGAAAATCACTTCCTGACGTCATATGCAAACAACCTATTGTGACAGCACAACAATTAAAGGGAAGACGACGCCAAGATGGCTGCCGAGTAAGTCGTGGTTGCTGAGCGTCTGCACAATAAACGATTTATCTGGTGAAAAACGAAGAAGTTGTCGTTTAAATAACTTTAACAACAACCGGAAGAACTTTTCAACGACTGAAAGCAGCTTAATGTCGAGTCGAGACAGGAAAAGATCGCAAAAGAGCAAAGTCCCCACGCCTGCGGTCCACTCGGGTAACATGCTTATATCCTCATGCCATGATTACGCTCGCTCCGTAGAACCAGTAACGATCACTATGGCAGAAGAAGAATTTCCTCCGCTACCTGTGACTCCATGCAAGTCCCCTACTGCAAAAAAAAGCTCTTTATGAGACTAAAGAGTCCACATCCCAAGATAACGCCGTCATCTCCATACTCTCCAAACTCATAAATGAACGAGCCGACTCTATTGAAAGGCTGGTGAGTGAAAACTCGAGAAAATCGACGAAAATACAGTGAAGATAGAAGGGATGAAAAAAACAATAGACTTTGCATGCAGTGAAGTAAAAGACACACAGAAGAAAGTGTCAAATGTTGAAGCTCGTCTTAAAGAGGAAGAGCGCAAAGCTGCCAGTCTTCAAACACGTGTGTGCGAGCTGGAGTCCTACTCACGACGGTGGAACCTGAAGCTTTATGGCGTTGCTGAAAACTCAACCGAAAATGTGAAAGAAAAAGCTTTAGAGGTTTGCCAGAATATCCTTCCAGAGGAAAAGAACAAGCTCTCAGATGTTACCTATGTTGCCCATCGTCTTGGAAAACCATCACAAAGCCGCTCCACTCCAAGAGCCATCATCATCCGATTCTCCCTGAGATCCTACAGAGATGCTGCGTGGAAGTCAGCAAAAAATAATTCTTTCCTGCGTGACAACAGGCTTCGTTTTGCTGAAGATCTCTCTCAACTCGTCAGGGAGGCCAGGCTGAAGATGTGGCCCATGGTGCAGAAGGCACGAAGTGAGGGGAACCCTGCATATTATGTAGGCGCACGAGCCTTCATCAATGGACAGGAAATTACCTGAGGTAAACATGACTGATTTCAACTGAGCCTTTTTCATGGCTTGCAGGTCCAACAAAGCTCAGTCTCCTGACTCTCTAAACTGGTGTGCTGTTAGACTTTTCATCACAGGGAGAACTGAGCCGACTTGAACTCTCATTTATTTTGCATTCTTTTCTGACAATATTTCTTACAATGTTTTATCCTAATGGTTTTTTTATAGACAACAGCTTGAAAAACTAAGTGGTTTAAAATATGTAGGACACCCTTATTTTGCTCAATTTATATTATATTGTCACCTACTATGTTGACTGTTCCAAGTGCAACTAATGCTCAGCGTACCAGGTCATAACTACTTGTTCAGTATTATTTCGTAAGTTTTCTTATCTTAAGAATTTCTTTGTCTATAGTTTCCCTAAACGCCAGGGGGTTAAGGAATGTTACAAAACGTAAATCATTATTTTTATTTTCGAAACAGTTTGATACGGATTTTTATTTCTGTCAAGAATCACACTCAATCGCAAGTGATGTGAATTTTTGGAAAGCCCAATGGGGTAACGATTTATGGTTTTCTCACAGCTCAGAAAGATCAGCGGGTGTCTTAACCATGAAAAATAGATATAACAGTGACATCCTACACACAGACACAGATCCTAAAGGACATTTTATCTGTCAAATTGTCAGTTATGATAAAATTATTTTGATTATTGTTAATGTGTATGGATACAACTCTAATTTAGAAAATTCTCAATTATTTACTGTCATAGAGAATAGACTTAAACATTGGCTCACGAAATTTTCAAATTCCCAAATAATAATTGGAGGAGACTTTAATGTAACTTTGAATCCACTTATAGATAGATGGCCACCTACAGAATATAATAACAGAAACAATTTTATTAAATCTTTTATAGAAAGATATGATTTAGTAGACATATGGAGAGTCAAATCCCCAGATACGGTAATGTTCACTTGGAAGAACAAAGGACACACAAGGCTTAAGGCTTTCTCGTTTAGATTTTTGGTTAGTTTCCAAACATTTTAATGAACAAGACATCACAGTAAATGTTATCCCTTGTCCCTTAAGTGATCATAAGGCTATCTACATATCAATTAATCTGTTTCCCTCTGATAAAAGCTGCAAAGCCAAATATTGGAAATTGAACAACTCTCTTCTTAAATATGAGGAAGTTAAAATGAAAATTTCACAACTGATAACGCTTTACTTTGATAAGGCAAAAATAAATAATTCATTCAGATTAAACTGGGAGCTATTTAAGTATGAATCAGTGAAATATTTTAGAACTTACGGAAGTAATCTTGCCAAAATTAGGAAATCAGAAGAAGAGAACATTATCACAGATATTTCTTTACTCTCTCAAATTTCATCAGACGCCTTAACAAAAGAAGACAAAATTAAATTGTATGAGTCACAAGAGAAACTTGATGTGATCTATAAAAGAAGGGCAGAAGGAGCGTTTATTAGATCGCGGACACAATGGCTAGAAAAAGGTGAACAGAACTCTGCATATTTTCTCAAACTAGAAAAATATCGTGCAAAAATTAATACCATTAATGAACTAAAAATTAATGATAATATAACAAATGACCCAAAACTAATAACTGATTTGACCTGTACACATCTGAATACTCTGAAGATAATACTCAAACGTTCCTGTATTCACTACAGCATACCTCTCGACTTAAAGACTCTGAAAGAGATCTTTGTGATCTCCCCTTATCACTAACAGAGGTTAGCAACTGTATTAATTCTTTAAAGGATAACA
This sequence comes from Lampris incognitus, assembly GCF_029633865.1. Classification (NCBI taxonomy): domain Eukaryota; kingdom Metazoa; phylum Chordata; class Actinopteri; order Lampriformes; family Lampridae; genus Lampris; species Lampris incognitus. The sequence goes on along the minus strand of NC_079220.1, from coordinate 39,613,870 downwards.
AATCTCCGGGAACAGATGGCTTATCTTCTGAATTCTATAAATTGTTTTCACAGCAGATGGCACCATTTCTTCTACAAGTGTTTAATGAAAGCCTATCGTCCAGTTGTTTACCTGCACGTATGACTCAAGGTTTAATTACATTCATTCCTAAACCACGCAAAGATCCGCTTTATATTGACAACTGGCGCCCAATCTCTCTTCTAAATAATGACTATAAAATATTGGCCATGATTCTTGCTAGAAGAATCAAGAAAGTTCTAGATTCCATAATTGATGAAGCACAATCAGGATTCATGCCTAATAGACACATCACCAACAATATTAGACTAGTTTTAGATGTACTTGATTACTCACACCTCATTTCTGATAACAGCTTTTTGCTCTTCTTAGATGTCTTTAAAGCCTTTGGCACGGTGGAACATACTTTTCTCTTTCATTCATTAAAAAAATTTGGTTTTGGAGACTTTTTTTGCAATACAATTAAAACCCTTTACAATAATGCCAACTGTTCAATCAAGCTTAAGTATGGGTCATCATCCAGGTTTGAGGTCAAACGTGGCGTTCGTCAAGGTTGCCTGATATCGCCATATTTATTTCTACTCGCTGCCCAACTATTATGTGACCATATTAAGTGTATTAATCTGAAAGGCGTTTCTATTGCTGATAGAACTATTGTAATTGTTAACTAGCGGATGACACCACTTTATTTCTAAAAGACAGCTCCCAAGTACCTTTAGCTATTAATATTATAGAACAACTTACTAAAGCTTCGGGCCTTCATTTAAATCTTAAAAAAATGTGAATTATTAGCTATCAAAGATTGTTGTGTTGATTCAATTTCCAATATTCAAGTTAAAAATTCGGTTACTTATTTAAGTATCATTATAGATAAAAATTAATCCCAAAGATGTAACACTAACTTCAATCCAATAATTAACAAAACTAAACAAAAATTCAATCTGTGGCTCTTACGTGACTTATCTTTAAGGGGCCGAATTCTCCTCTCAAAGGCTGAAGGAATATCAAGATTAACATATGCTGCACTGTCATTAGGTATAGGTAGTCATATATGCAAAACAATAGATAAAATATTATTTGATTTTGTATGGAAAAACCGCACCCATTATCTTAGATCTGTTCTGATGAGCGAATACAATAATGGTGGCCTTAATTTTTTAGACTTTTCCACACTAAATTACACCTTTAAAATAAATCGGATCAGACGTTACCTTATATGTCCATCTTCTCTTTGGAATTTCATTCCCAATTTTGTCTTTTCTTCAATTGGTGGTCTTAAATTTTTGCTTCTATGTAACTATAACATTGACAAAATTCCCCTCAAACTTTCTTCGTTCCACAAACAAATGTTACTGGCATGGTGTCTAATTTACAAACACAACTTTTCTCCTCACAGGTTTTTTATTTGGAATAATAGATATTTGCCGTATGAAAACAAATCTATCTTTTTCAAACAGTGATTTGACAACAATATTCTTTTGATTAGTCAGTTGTTCAACCAACATGGGCAACTTTACAATTAGGTTGAATTCATTCAACATTATAGATTCCCTGTTACACCTAAAGAATTTTCTATTGTTTTTGATGCTGTTCCCTCTGGTATTGTTTCAATTTTCAAAGGTGTTAATGTGAATGTTAATCTCCCTATATCAGTAGATGTAACTGAAACAACTGTTGGGAAAGCATGCTTTTCATGGAACACCAAGAACAAAAACAAGATTATTCGTCAAATGTTTCAACAAGATATTAGTAGCTCACCCTCTGCCTTATCTTATTGGTCTGCCTTTGTTGGTGAAAAAATTGTTTGGGAAAAGATTTGGCTTTTACCTCATAAGTTCCTCTTGACTAATAAAATAAAAGAAATATCTTTCAAAATTATTCATAGATTCTATCCAACTAATCAATATTTGCAGAGACTTAAGAAGGACATTGATGTGAGTTGTTCTCTCTGTGGTTTGTTTAATGAAACATTGGTTCATTTATTTTGGTCTTGCCCACACACTAAACAACTGTGGAGTAGGTTGTCTCGTTTGATTATTGATCATATTTACCCTCATTTCACCCTGAGTTGGAAAAATGTATTGTTTGGATATACTGAATTTGATAGGAACTTCGATTCTCAGCATTATTTAATCAATTTGCTAATTATCTTAACAAAGTTTTATATTCACAGATCTAAATTCTCTAGCAAAAAACCTAATTTTCCTGAGCTGTCTGCGTATATCAAACAATATATTTCATCAATATCTGATAGTGAAAATAAAAAAGCTGTAAAAACATATAAGCACTTTATGATTTACAAAATATTTAGTTAAGTATGTAATTTATTTGTTTTACTTTATACAACCCCCCTGGCGTATTTATGTTAATGTTTATGATAATATATGTGTTAACGTTGTATACATTTGATAATGTGACTATTGTTGATTGACATTGTTGTATACTATTTTTGTACACATATGTTAATAAAGTTCTTTAAAAAAAGCACAACAATGAAAGAGATAGTACACCTACAGTTAAGGTCAAAATTATTAGCTCCCACGGAACTATGGAACATTTCCCTAAAATTCTGCCCAATGTTTGCATCATTCATAAACATTTACATAGTAAAACATTCATCAATGTTAAGGCCCCGATTTTGTACATTTTGGTATGTACAATAAATCTTCAGGTTTGCTTTATAAAAAAATGTAGTGAAAATTGAGGTGGTCAAAATTATTAGCTGCCATGTGATTTTTTTGCTTTCAAAACACACCTGACCAATCGATCAGCTTTCAAACCACACCTGAGTAATCAATCAGCATTGAACTTTACTTAAGGGACTCCAATGAACAGGGCTAGTGGCACTTGAACACTTGATTGAGAGGGACTACTCTTAAATTCTTGGCAAGAAGTAATTTCAGCATGCCAAAAAGTAAAGAAATAAGTCTGGAACTCAGAAAGATGATAGTGGATGCTCATTTTAAGGGGGAAGGCTATACTGCCATTTCCAAGCAATTCACAGTGTCTAGAACAGCTGTACGTTGTATCATTGCAAAGTACAAGGAGACACATTCTGTTAGAAACAAACCTGGGCGTGGTCGAAAGTGCAAGATTTCAAAAACTTTGGGGGGGGGGGAATAGTCAGAGATGTCAAAAACAAACCACGGATCCCGGAGTTCTGCTGAACTGGCCTCTTCTGGACTTGATGTTTCAAGAAAGACTGTTGTGAGGGCTCTTCATTGTGGTGGGCTTCAAGGTCATCGTCCAAGAAAAACTCCATTGCTCACACAGCGGCATATCAAAGCCAGACTGAAGTTTGCCCGTGAACATTTGAAAGATGGGCATGAGTTTTGGAAGTCTGTCCTTTGGTCTGGTGAGACTAAACTTGAGCTGTTTGGGCACATGGATGTTGCTTTTGTTTGGCAAAGGAAGGGGGAGGCCTTCAACCCTAAAAACACAGTTGCCACCATTAAACATGGTGGTGGGAGCATAATGCTGTGGGGCTGCTTTGCTGCTTCAGGCACAGGGAACTATGTTTGGGTGCATGGTGGGTGCAAGAAAGAAGATTATGTTGACATTTTGAAGGATAATGTAAAGAAACCTGCTGCCACTCTAGGTTTAGGTCGCTGCTGGGTCTTCCAGCAAGACAATGACCCAAAGCATACATCCAAGTTGGTCCAAAACCTTTTGAAGGACACCAAAATCAAGGTCCTGGAGAGGCCCTCTCAGAGCCCAGATCTTAATCCTATTGATAATCTGTGGCGGGAGCTCAAGGTTAATGTCCATGCTCGAAAACCACACAGTTTGGATGAGCTGGAACAATTTGCCATGGAAGAATGGGCTAAGCTCCCTCAAGAGACATGTGCCAACCTAGTTATGAACTACCAAAAGAGGTTATTGCCAGTTGTGAGTCAGAAAGGTTACACTATTGACCATTAATTGTCAGAGGGCTAATAATTTTGGCCTTTTATTTTTTTTTCTTGTTTCAATTCAGTGCATCAGTAAAATATCTTTATCAAGCTTAGTGGAGATTTTGTCTTTGTTCTTTTAGAATTCATTAAACTATAAACACTTTTGGTTATAGTCATTTCCATGGAAAAGTTAAGGGTTTTGTTTGATTTCATAAACGGGGATAATAATTTTGACCTTAACTGTATATTTCACACCACGTGCGCCATGGGTCATGCTTGGTTTCTCCACAACCATCTTAGCGTCCTGACCCTTAGGTTGAGAACCAACAGTATAGAGGATGTACAGTAAAGGGGACAGGATACACCCCTGGGTTTGTGTCTGTGCCTGTTGAAGATGTTGAGATAGGACACCATTAACCCTAGTGCTCTGGGGCCTGCATGACAAAAATCCATAATCTATTTCAAGGTTAAAAAGTGACAATAATTTAATAACTAAAATGTGTGGCTGTGTTGTAAATGGCAATGGACAGCATTTATATAGCACTTTTTTTCCAAAAGCGCTTTACAATAAATCTACTACTACTACTACTACTACTACTACTTTCAGCTGCTGCCGTTAGGGGTTACCACAGCAGATCATCTGTGTCCATTTCTTCCTGTCTTCTGCATCTTCCTCTCTCACACCAGCCACCTGCATGTTCTCCCTCACCACATCCATAAACCTCCTCTTTGGCATGCCTCTTTTCCTTTTCCCTGGCAGCTCCATATTCATCATCCTTCTCCCAATATACCCAGCATCTCTCCTCTACACATGTCCAAGCTATCTTAATCTGGCCTCTCTTGCTTTGTCCCCAAACTGCCCAACCTGAGTGGTCCTTCTAATATAATCATTCCTAATCCTGTCCTTCTTCGTCATTCCCAATGAAAATCTTAGCATCTTCAACTCTGCCACCTCCAGCTCTGCCTCCTGTCTTTTTGTCAGTGCCACTGTTTCCAAATCATATAAAAATAACATAGCTGGTCTCACAACCACCTTGTAAACCTTCCCTTTAACTCTTGCTGGTACCCTTCTGTAACAAATCACTCCTGACACTCTTCTCCACCCACTCCACCCTGCCTACACTCTTTTCTTCAGCTCTCTTCTGCACTCCCCGTTACTTTGGACAGTTGACCCCAAGTATATACACCTTCGTCACTCATGCTCCTTCATCACCTGTACTCCTTGCCTCCTCATCATTCCACTGTCCTCCCTCTCATTCACCCATAGGTATTCCGTCTCGTTCCTACTGACTTTCATCCCTCTTCTCTCCAATGCATACCTCCACCTCTCCAGGCTCTCCTCAACCTGCACTCTACTCTTGCTACAGATCACAATGTCATCCGCAAACATCATAGTCCACGGAGACTCCTGCCGGATCTCGTCCATCAACCTGTCAATCACCATTGCAAACAAGAAAGGGCTCAGAGCCGATCCTTGATGTAATCCCACATCCACCTTGAACCCATCTGTCATTCCAACTGCACACCTCACCATTGTCACACTTCCCCTTATACATATCCTGCACCACTCTTTCATACTTCTTTGCAACTCCCGACTTCCTCATACAATACCATACCTCCTCTCTTGGCACCCTGTCATATGCGTTCTCTAAATCTACAAAGACACGATGTAACTCCTTCTGGCCTTCTCCATACTTCTCAATCAACATTCTCAGAGCAAACATTGCATCTGTGGTGCTTTTTTGTGGCATGAAACCATACTGCGGCTCGCTAATCATCACCTCTTCTCTTCTATTACTCTTTCCCAATAAATGCCTCACATTAACGCATGAATGGTGTCAGCCGTGCTAAGCTCAATGGGAGCAGTTAGGGGTTAAGTGTCTTGCTCAGGGACAATTCAACATTTTTGCCAGGGCTTGAACCAACAACCCTGCAGTTACCAGACAACCTACTCTACTGCTGAGCTACTGCCACCCCATTGTGTTAAAAGCAGGAGAGAAATTAATGAATAAAAGTATTGCATGTGTTTTTGTGCCCTCAGTGTTCTTCTCAGGATACTTAAGTAGAGGTGCAGTTGCATCTTCAACACCTCTAATAGCTCAAAAGGTAAATTGCATGGGGTCGAGAAACCCCTCCACCTTTTTGACTAACTGATGCTTGAGCAGTCCCTCAAATTATTTTATGACCACTGTCTGTGACAGTGTCTGTGAGTGAGTGAGATGATCCGAGGCACCCAGGAGTAATATATACTTAGGGGGGGCCAATCAGGGAGACTGGGCGCAGGTGTGCAGGACAGGGCAGGAACTGTACAGCCAATCGGAGAAAGGGCAGGGAGATTGGGCACAGGTGCCCAGGACAGGGCAGGAACTGTACAGCCAATTGGAGAAAAGGGATGGGGATTGGGCACAGGTGCGCAGGCCAGGGCAGGAACTGTACCACCAATCAGAGATAGGGGAAGGAGATTGGAAGCAGGTTTGCAGGAACCGCACAGCCAATGGGAGAAGGGAACAGGTGAGTGAAGCCGGGCATTCAGGTTCACTCAGGCAAATGGGCACAGGTGAACTGAAACATCAATCGGGATGGAGACGGGCGAGTCCCAATGACCCAGACCACATAGCATTGACAGGACCCCCCCCCCCCCCGAGGGACGGATTTCAGACGTCCCAAATGAACAACCCATGGGCACCAAGCAGGATGGACGGAGGGGGTCTGGGGGGAGGGATGAATGGGACCAGGGTTCTCAGTCAGATTGCCTGAGGGCTGGATCAAGGAACGGAAATGATCTGGAGGATGACCACGATGCAGGACCAAAGGGCAGAACAGCTACGGCAGATGGGCAGGTGGATGACCTGGAGGTCAGTGATGTAGACGGGTCAGCTGCTCGGGAGGCCGGCGATGCAGGCAGGACTGAGGCAGTGGGACAGCCACTCGGGGACCAGACTTCAGAGGCGGCGGGGCGGCTGCTAGGGAACCAGATGTCAAAGGCGGCGGAACGGCCGCTTGGCGGGCCAGAGGCGGCCGGACGGCTGCTTGGGGACCAGATGTCAGAGGCGGCAGGACGGCCGCTCGGGGAACAGGTTTCGAGGCGGCGGGTTGGTCGTTCAGGGAACAGGCTTCAGAGGCGGCGGGACAGTCGCTTGGCGGGCAAGCTTTGGAGGCAGCGGGACAGCCGCTCGGGGGGCAGGCTTCGAAGGTGGCGCTACGGCCACTAGGGGGGCAGGCTTTGGAGGTGGCGGGACGGCTGCTCAGGGAACAGACTGGTCGCCGGCAGGGGCGGCCGACGGCTCAGGAACAGACCACATGCCGGCAAGGGTGACCGACGGCTCAGGAACAGACCACAGATTGGCAGGGGCGGCTTACGGCTCGGGAACAGCCCGCAAGTCGGCAGCGGCGGCCGACTGCTCCGGTACAGACCACACGCCGGCTGGGGCAGCCAACAACACAGGAACAGAGCGCAAGTCGGCAGGGGCGACCAATGGCTCAGGAACAGACCGCACGTCAGCTGGGGTGGCCGACGGTTCTGTAACGCCAGACGGCTTAGGAACAGACCATACATCGGCAAAGGTGGCCGCAGGCTCAGGAAAAGACCACACGCCGGAAGGGCCGGACGGTGCTTCAGGAACACACCGTACGTCGGCAGGGGGATGGCCGACGGCTCAGAAACAGACCGCATGTTGGCAGAGGCGGCCAACGGCAAAGGAACAGGCTGCACATCGGCAAAGACGGCCGACGGCACAGGAACAGACCGCATGTCGGCAGGGGCGACCAATGGCTCAGGAACAGGCCGCACGTCAGCCGGGGTGGCCGACGGCTCGGGAACAGACCACATGTTGGCAAAGGCGGCCAACGGCAAAGGAACAGGCTGCACATCGGCAAAGACGGCCGACGGCACAGGAACAGACCGCATGTCGGCAGGGGCGACCAATGGCTCAGGAATAGACCGCAAGTCAGCCGGGGTGGCTGACGGCTTGGGAACAGACCACACGTCGGCAAAGGCGGCCAACGGCAAAGGAACAGACCGCACGTCGACAAAGACGGCCGATGGCACAGAAAAAGACTGCACGTCGGCAAAGGTGGCCGACGGCTCAGAAACAGACCGACAATTCTGGAACAGGAAGGTGCAGCCGAGACTCAGGGGCACTGGGCAGCTGAGACTCCGGGACGCTGGGCAGCTGAGGCTCTGGGAGGCAGCTGAGGCTCCGGGTCGTTGGGCTGCTGAGGCTCTGGGACACTGGGCAGCCAAGAGGCTGTAGTGCTGGACAGCCGAGACGCTGTAGTGCAGGGCTTGGGAGGAACCAGTTTCAGCTGGAATTTCCACCTGAAGAAAGCCACTTCTTGGGATAAGTCAGGGTCCCACTTCCAGATAGTAGTCAGAAGCTTAAAGAAGTCCGGCTCTTCATTGAGGAAAGTGTCCCTCGACACACCAAAATCCTCACAAGTGTATGACACGCTGAGCAGGTCTGCTGGGTCCATATTTGGTCGGATCGTACTGTCACGACGGGAGCAGGGAGAGCACCCAAGTGCAGACAGCAGAGACAAACTGGGCCAGAACAAAGCTTTAATCAAAATAACGAACTTGCAAACAGCAGGTACAGATGGCAGTTACAGACAGCAGGGAAGGCTCACAACAGGACCTGGCGCAGGATACAGACAGCAGGGAAGGCTCACAACAGGACAATGGCACCGGCAGCCGTAATCCTGTACGCACCATGCGTACAGGGATCTGTACGCACCGTGCACTATTAGCTATTAGCCAATGACGTTTACACCAATCATCAGCCTTCAAATGTATTCGCGTCAAACAACGTGAGTGGCAAAAAAACAACAACAAACGAACAAAATCATTAAAAAAAAATTACACACAGTGTGTACAGGATTATGGCTGCCAGCGCCACTGCAACAGGACGTGATACAGCCGGCGACCAAGAGTCTCTGAGACTGTCTGTGAGTGTGTGAGATGATCCGATGGGGAGCCCGGACAACCAGGGATAATATATACCCAGGGGGGCCAATCAGGGAGACTGGGTGCAGGTGTGAAGGACAGGGCAGGAACCGTACAGCCAATTGGAGAAAGGGGAGGGAGGTTGGGCGCATGTGTGCAGGAACCACACAGCCAACTGGAGAAGGGAACAGGTGAGTGAAGCCGGGCAATCAGGGTTACTCAGGCAAACGGGTGCAAGTAAACCAAAACACCAATCAGGGGATGGGGACGGGCGAGTCCCAATGACCCAGATCACATACCTATGACAACTCACCAATTTAGATAGATTTTTACCATCTGTTCGTTCATCTGTGAAATCCTGACTGTCATTAAATCTCAGATAAAACCCATTCAACGCATCAGCTAATTCTACATTGCTGTTAAAACCCTCAATGTTAATTGGCTTGTTGTTCTGCACAATACTCTGTTACATCATCCACTCCATAATCTACTCCACTTCAAAACTTTTCCCCATCCCAGCTGCATTATGTTAGTCACAAAATATTTCATTAAATATAAATGATGCTACACTTATTTGTATGATGGTTTGCACAAAACAAGGAACACATATGCTTCTTTGCATGTAATGCAAATTGGTACATTGTAGTATTAATATGTGGACCAAGAAATATGTTTCTGTTTTTTGCATTCAACAATCTTAATATAGATTTGTCGATTGTAGTATTCATCTTTTTCCCTTTCTATTGCTTTATTTTATTTCATAATAATACATATTTGTCAGCTGTGATGCAGAATTCCTCCCATACAAAACACCAAACACACACACACACACACACACACACACACACACACACACACACACACACACACACACACACACACACACACAAACGTCCTTTCAGCCCCTTTATCACGCATACAGACACACTGACCTGTCCAGGACAAGCTCTTCAAGTTTGTGAAGGTCACAAGCGATATATTCCAGGGCCATGTCAGTGATACGTGGGCACCAGGACAGGTCCAGGCTACGCAGCTTGCGCAGGTTCTCAGCCACCAACTCAACACCATCATCTGTAATTTTCGAGCAGCCAGAGAGGCTGAGGGCAGTCAGGTTGGGAAGGCTGTGGACCATATTGACCACACCGTGGTTGGTTATCTCCCAGCAGGATTGGAGCCTCAGTGTGTGAGTGGTGTAACCCTGGGGGAGAAAGGGGTTTAAAAAGCAGATAGTTAATTTGACAAAAAGATATAAGAAAAAGAACATTCTTGTCTGGAATGAATAAAGACTGTCTTTCTGGATGACTAGACATTTTTGTCCATCATAACTCCAATGAAATTAATTTTAAAGCAACCCCTTGGACTGCAACCTCCTTTTACTAAGAGGCATATAGTAGCGCAAATACATAAAGAAAAGTGAGGGATGGACACACTTTAAACATAAAGACTGAGCAGTTGATTCAACAGAACCTGTTTGACCCACTGCAACTTGTATTTGAGAAAAAAAATCCAGTGTACATTTTTTTATATACTTTATTGATCCTCGTTGGGAAATGATGCTCTGCATTTAACCCAACCTAGCTGTGTAGCTAGTAGCAGTGGGCAGCCACCGTGCAGCACCCGGAGACCAACTCCAGTTCGTCTTGCCATGCCTTGGTCAAGGGCACAGACAATGAGCACTATCCTTAACATGCATGTCTTTTTGATGGTGCGGGAAACCACAGCACCCGGAGAAAACCCACCACAGACATGGGGAGAACATACAAACGCCACACAGAGGACGACCTGGGATAAACCCAAAGGTTGGACAAGCCCGGGGTTCGAACCCAGGACCTTCTTGCTGTGAGGTGACAGCGCTAACCACTGTGCCACCGTGATACCATAATAGAACTTGAGCTGGCAGTGAGTCCAGAGATGGCCAGGCAGCTGGTTATGCTCTTTGATATATTGGGCCTCATGCTTTAGTGTAGCTACTTTTTGGTAAAACCATTTAATTTTTTTCCCCTAAATTTCAAGAGTAGTTCAAGGCAGTGGACAGTGTTAGGGAAATACACATTCTATGGCACATTTTAGGCACTATACAGGTTTTATCCCAAGCTGTTTTAAGCTGGTTTAAGTTCCTAATTAATAAAAAAATGGCAAAGTACAACTTTTGACAATTTTTGACTTAGCCTATTAAATATATGACTGACAACTGATTTACACAGTGCTGTTACACTAACATCTGTGACACACCACATTATTCTCCTGAGACCATGCGGCCACATATGATGCCATGCTTCACATGCACATTTCGGCACCTTATACTTCATTCTGCTTAAGTGACCCTGCTTTTAAAATACGCTATCTCAGCCAGGATAGGGCGGTCAGATACAGATAATTTTATGTATAAGGTTAGAGATAGTTAAGTTTAGGTATTAAATTGGACAAGGTTAATTTTAGTTATGGGTTTGATGTTGTTAGATTAGGATTAGTTTCTGGGAGGTGGTTGAAACTGAGCTTTTTGAGGGCAGGGTCACATATTCTAATAGTTCACAGATTTTGGTCTAACATCGGCTGTCTGCCCCTCCTTCTGCCATTGTTATGATCAGAGTTCATAAATGTTCTCTTATATTTGCGAATGAGGAAATCAGCCAATGCGGTTCAAAGAAGGTTAAATCAGTTCATCTGGATACAACGTTTATTGACAGACATGTTTCATCACTCAACTTCTTCAGTCCAAACTGACTGCAGGTATCCCCACCCCTTATAAACAACACAGCACAACACAGCTGCATAACGACCGACACCAACGTCCAGTTTCCTATGCAAATATGGGTGTGACCATTGATCATGTGTACTATTCACGGGATTAGGGATTGTTGCAATCACAGCATTGTAAAATGGTGACAGATGTATAATGACCGAAACCAATGACCAGTTAAATGATCAAATATGGTCAAATATGGGTGTGACCATTAACTAGAGTTTCGATGGCCATGTGTACCATCCACAGAGAGTTGGGAATAGTTGCAGTCAAGCCCCCCCCCCCCAGTTCAGGGATGGTCGTTCTCTCTTAACACAAATGGCCTCGTTGAATCCCCGTTCAAACCAGCGTTCCTGCCTATCAACGATGTGCATATCCTCATCCCTGAAAGAGTGGCCCCTTGCCTGAAGGTGGGTGTGGACTGCAGAGTCCTGGCCTGATGTGTTAGCTCTCCTGTGTTGTGCCATTATTTTGGCCAGCATCTGTTTAGTTTCAATGGTCACACCTATATTTGCATATGAAACTGGTTGTTGGTTTCGGTCGTTAGGCACAGTATTGTACTGTATTGTTTGTAAGCGGTGGGGATACCTGCAGTCAGTTTAGACTGAAGATGTCACTTAGTTGAGTGATGAACTGTATCTGTCTATAAACGTTGTATCCAGATGAACCGATTCAACCTTCTTTGATTTTCTTACCTGGATTATTGAGTATGCATCAAGACAGCCAATGTGGCATTACTTTCAGTTCCTTTTGAGGCTTTCAGTTGTCTCCACTTCTCGAACAAATAAACAATTTTGACCTGATGGTGAAATAGGCTATGTCATATTTCCTGTTGTCTGTAGAGTGCTTGTGCTGTCGCAGTCTTCCACATAGCCATGGTGGCGCATGTCAATCCGGATTGTAGGCCTTTTAAGATAATTTAGTGGTAGCCATACAAACATGTACCCTGGCTCTGCTGAATAACAGAAGCTAAGCAGGTATGGGCTTGGCTAGTAAGTGGATGAGAGACCTCCCGGGAAAACGGTTGCTGCTGGAAGTGGTGTTGGTAGGCCACAGGGGGCAGTCCCCCCTCTGGTCCTAATGAAAAATACAAATAAAAAAAGCAACAAAATCCCAATGCAGTGACGGGGACACTGTGCTGTAGCAGATGCCATCCTTCGGAAGACGTTAAATCGAGGTCTTGACTCACTGTGGTCATTAAAGATTCCATGACACTTATCTCAAAGTGCAGGGGGTCCCCCGGTGTCCTGGCAAAATTCCCAATATGGCTATCTCCATCTGACCATCAAATTATCCCCCAGTGTAATTGGCTCAATGACTGCTCCCTCTCAACCTCAAGCTGATGTGTGGTGAGCGTTCTGGTGCAAAACAGCTGCCGTGCATCACCCAGGTGGGTGCTACACTTTGGGTGTGGTTGAGGTGAGTTTCCCCCTTTCACTGCAAAGTGCTTTGGGTGTCTAGATAAAGTGCTGTATAAATGTAATCCACCATTTGAACTATAAAGGGTAATATAAAATTGTTTAAACTGGTTATTGATTGTGTTATGGTTGGTAGTCTTTACCCCAGCTGCTGTGAAAATTTCCGGAATAGTGTTAGCGGCTGTGGACTGTCTAACCTGATGGGCTAATAGTTTTCCAGCGTTCTCTCCATGTTCATAAAATGTCTGTTTTGATTTAAAGAATAATTGTTCTGTTTGTTTAATGGAGCGATTGTCGAAGCGTTTTCTCCATGTTCATAAAATGTCTGTTTTGATTTAAAGAATAATTGTTCTGTTTGTTTAATGGAGTGATTGTCGAATTCTGTTTTTAATAATAATCTTTTCTTATAAAGCTCAGGTGTTGGGGAATCAGCCTACTTCCCCTATATTATGGGACAGTTCTGTTAGATGTTGTTTATGTTTCTTTTTCTCGTGTGCTGTGTAAGAGATTATTTGGCCCCTAAAGTAGGCTTCGAGAGCCTTCCAAACAATGGTTAGTGGCATGTCCAGAGTGTGGTTGAGTTCCATAAAGATATCTATCTACTGGGAGAGAAAAATTTTAAAGGAGTCCCTGGACAGTAATAGAGGATCAAATCGCCAGGTGCGTTGGTGTTTAGGGAAGTCTAGGAAGCCTATATCTAGCTGTACAGGACTGTGATCAGAAATAACAATACTATTATATTGGCTCCCCTAAAAAATGAGTATTGTTTAGTAGTTCAGTTGTTTCTTCTCCAAGGATCAAAAAGAGAGTAGGATTCCATAAATGAATGGATAAGAGCATCTGCCTTCGAAATTTTACTATTAGGTCTTGGGTTTGATCTGTCCAAATATGGATGTAATACACAATTAAAATCTCCCCCCAATATCAGTTGGTAATTATTTAGGTCGAGGGGGGCTGCTATGAAACTAGAGAAAAAAAGTGGGTCATCCCAATTTGGTCCATATACATTTGCTAGTGCCACACGTGTACCATGCAGGTTACCCGTCACTATCACATACCTTCCCCTGGGGTCAGAAATAGTCCACAATGGAACGAATGGGATACCTGTTCTGAACTCTGTTAGTCGTTGTTTAAGTTGAGACCTTTATTCTGTCGACAGACTTTTATTTTGAAGTACTTCCTTCACGACCGGCAAACTGTAATCAGGAAGTGTTATACCGTCTTACCAGTGCATCGTGTGTGCCACAAAAGGTTATCACCACCCTTGAGTCTCACATCTTGTTACACTCAATGTGTGTAAGCATTTCAGTTTATGTGGCCTATATTTACTACAGCATTTCAAAAGTCGATCCCATTCATTTTTCGTTTTATCTGTAGTATGTTATGCCGTGTTGGTTTGTGCTAGCTTTCTATGTGTTAGCATGTTCCCTTTTGCTAGTCATTTGCTACGTTATACCTACGTATATGTATATTGTCTAGTCTAAAGCTCTTATTTCGTGCACTGAGGCACTCTTATTTGTACTTTTGATATGTATTACGTGTTCATATTGTGTACATACTTTGTAGTACCTTCAATTTTGTAACTGCGGTGTTATAGTGTGTTTGTATATTCCAGTTTCCCCTTTTGGCAAGTAAATATAAACTTAACTCCGCCTCCTGAAATGATTGATTTCCGAAGAGTTGAGCTGACTAGTACAGAAACTAGTACAGTGAAAAACAGCATATCATCAAGCCGTAAGAAGGGAGCGGCTGGATAAGAGACTGAAGGACCGTCATACAGTCATTGAGCAAGCCTCCACGACACCCTCCCCTGATGTTCTCAGTTCAGTGAGCCAACACATCTTCTCTCACCATGGCAGAAGGGGCGCACATGCTTAAGTGCTAGAAGGATGTGCCACAGAAGAGGACCTCCACTCATGTTCTCGTTCCTCCAAATCATCAAGTAGTTCCAAATCATCACTCGCCATCGCCAAAACACAAGCCAAGGCTGAGGCAGGTATCTCCAAGATGGCCTATGCTCAGAGGGAGATGGAACTTAATCTACAGAAGGCCTGTCTGGAAGCTGACCTAGCAGTGGAAAAGGTCCGCATAGAAGCCACCCTAGAGGCTCTTCACGTAGTAAAGGAAACGGATGCTGCACGGATTGAAGCAGAAATACTGGAGTCAGGTTTGAAGTACCAAGACCGTCAGTCACATAGCAGTAGAGCCTCTAATCATCTCTCACCCCAGACATGACTTCAGAATATAGAACACTATGTACTTGGCCAAGCAAGCCTCAACTCCAACCCATTTAGCTCACATGCCTCACCTTATCATGAGCTCCAAGTCACAAATTATACCCAGCAGCCTGCTACATCCATCCCAATCTACAGACCCCTTCCCACGAAAATGGAGCCGCTCTGGCAGAACGACAGAGAGGCGGACAAGAGAGATCAACAACGACCCCTCAGTGATCCTAATAATAACCAGAACAGAGTGGTCAGCCCAGGCACCCCTGACACCTCCACCACTAATGACTTCAACATGTTTCTTGCACAGAGCCAGTTAGTGACCTCAGGGTTGACCAATTCGATGACAAGCCAGACAATTACTGGGCGTGGAAGTCCACCTTCAACGGAGCCATCACAGGCCTGTGCCTGTCCGAGGGAGAAGAACTTGATCTTCTCATCAAATGGCTTGGCAAGGAGTCTCCAGAACAGGCACGGAGGCTCAAAGCAGTCAACATCAGGCACCCTCAGGTCGGATTGATGATGGCTTGGCAGAGACTAGAAGAATACTACAGCTCACCTGAGGCAATCGAAAGGGTTCTCTTCAATAAACTTGAAGACCTTCCGAAGGTGACGCAGAAAGACGCGTACAAGCTCCATGACCTGGGTGACCTGCTCCTAGAAGTGGAAGCTGCAAAGAGGGATGGCTATTTACCCAGCCTGTCTTACCTGGACACCTCCAGAGGAGTGGCTCCCATCATCAACAAACTTCCATACAATCTTCAGGATAAATGGGCATCATGTGGATCCACGTACAAGTAACAAAACAATGTGGCCTTCCCTCCATTCACTGTGTTTGGTAACTTTATCCACATGGAAGCCAGAGTAAAAACAGATCCCAGCTTCAACCTCCCACCATTCCACACAGTACCTGAAAGGAATGAGAGGTCAGACAGACAAGGGAAGACAGCTATAACAGTACACAAGACAGAAGTGTCTTCTACAGAGAAAACTGCAGATCAAAAGAAAGATACTGACCCTGGAAAAGCACTGCCCCATCCACGACAAACCCCACCCACTGCGGAAATGTAGAGGCTTCAGGGAGAAGACTCTAGAAGCGCGAAAACAGTTCCTCAAAGACCATCACATATGCTTCCGGTGCTGCTCCTCCAGGACCCACCTTGCTAGAGAAGTGGACTGCAACGAATGTGGCAGCGACCATCACAGCTCAGTACCCCACCCGGGTCTGGCTCCCTGGAAGTCCAAGTCGTCTCCTCCCGCTTCAGAGAACGGCGGGGAGGGAGAACAAGCAGAGAGCCAGGAAGTCACCTCCAACTGCACTGAAGTATGTGGAAAAGGAATGAGTCTTAGGGCAAGTTCGAAGAGCTGCCTAGTCAACGTTTATCCTGAAGGACATCGAGGGGAGTCCAGAAGGATGTATGCCATCCTGGACGAGCAGAGTTAACCGTTCCTTGGCAACACCAGAGTTCTTCAGTATCTTCAAGGTAAAGAGTAGTCCATCGCCGTACACACTCAAGACATGTGCAGGACTCAAGAAGACAGCTGGCAGAAACTCCTGGGGCTACATTGTGGAGTCAGCAGACGAGAAGGTCAGTTTCCCTCTCCCCACACTACTCGAATGCGATCAGGTCCCAAACAACCGGTCGGAGATCCCAACTCCCAATGCCACTCACCACCACAGGCACCTGAAACGGATTGCAGACGAGATTCCACCCCTGGACCCGGACGCAGGCATACCCCTGTTGCTTGGCAGAGACATTTTGAGGGCACACAGTCAGGAGCCAGATAAACGGTCCTCATGATGCCCCATTCGCCCAAAGACTGGATCTTGGATGGGTTGTCGTTGGCGATGTGTGCCTTGGAGAAGCACACAAGCCACCTCACATCAGAACTTTCAAGACCTCCATTCTGGAAAGTGGACAGCTTTCTCAGCCCATGCAGCAGCCAGGTCCGGGTAAAAGAGACATTTGCCCACAGTTACCCGGTGTCAACTGCCCTAGACAGCACACAGAAGACGCTCAACGGAGAGAACCTGGGTCCGTTGGTCTTCCTTCACATCGCCAGCGACCACAAGCTTGCTCCTTTGATGGATGACCTGAGATTCCTGCAGATCATGGACAATGAGTATCGCCAAGATAAGTCTAAAAGCTGGGTCGCGCCCCTACCCTTCCAGTCACCACGGAAACGACTGCTCAACAACAGGGAGTATGCCCGAAGCCGTCTCAACTCTCTCTGCCGCATTCTAGACAAGCAGCCACAGATGAAAGCCCACTACGTAGAGTTCGTCGAGAAGATGCTTACCAACAAAACATGCAGAGATCGCTCCACCCCTACAGGAGGGCCAGGAGTGTTGGTATCTCCCATCATTTGGAGTCTACCAACCAAAGAAGCCAGACAAAATCTGTGTGGTTTTTGACTCCAGCGCACCTTACGACAGAGTCTTTCTCAACGACGTGCTCCTCAGTGGCCCCAATCTCAACAATAGCCTTTTGGGGGTGCTTATGAGATTTCGGAAGGAACCTGTCACCATCACTGCTGACATTCAGCACATGTTCCACTGTTTCATAGTACATGAAGACCACAGGAACCTCCTCCGCTTCCTGTGGTTCTGCAATAATGACCCCAACTGTGACATTGTGGACTACAGGATGCGTGTCTATGTCTTCGGCAACAGCCCATCCCCTGCAGTCGCCTAATACGGCCTAAGGAGAGTGGCCAAGGAGAAAGAAGAGACTTCGGTAGTGACGTGAGAAGGTTTGTCAAACGAGAGTTCTGTGTAGACGATGCACTGAAGTCTTTCCCTACCGAAGCAGAAGCCATCAGTGTCCTCGGACGTGCCCAAAGGATGCTTTCAGAGTCGAACCTCAGTCTGCATAAAATAGCCTCCAACAGACCTGCTATTATAGAAGCATTCCCTCTGGAAGATCGTGCTGAGAATAACAAGGACCCCAACCTTGTTACTGGTGACCTTCCCCTTCAACGCAGCCTCGGAGTGTCCTTGAACATTGCCTCAGATACGTTCACATTCCAGGCCATGAATGAGAAGAAGCCCTTCACCCGTAGAGGGCTGCTGTCTACGGTGAACAGCTTATACGACCCCCTCGGTCTCTTAGCCCGTCACAATACAAGGCAGGCTGCTCCTGAGGGACCTCTCCAAGCAAGCCGAGGACTGGGACTCACCCCTTCCCAGAAGCATGGAAGCAGATTGGACAAAATGGAGAGACTCGCTAATAGACCTACAGGAGCTCCAGATACCCTGCACCTATACATCTTTCTCACCCTCTGGCACTGTAATCAATGAGCTTTGTGTCTTCGTGGATGTCTCTACGAAGGCCATTGCAGCAGTAGCTTACCTGAAAGCCACCACGGAAGAAAGACAGACTGAGGTTGGCTTCATCTTTGGAAAAGCCAAGCTGGCACCCCAACCAAACCTCTCAATTCCTAGACTGGAATTGTGTGTAGCAGTACTTGCAGTCGAGATCGCAGAGTTGATCGTCGAAGAGATGGACCTGGAGTTCCACCTCACCTTAGTCTCTCAAGACCTGTTGAACCCAATCGCTTCGAGCATTTCTCAAAGTGGACCACTCTCATCCCCACAGTCGCACACTTGATCCATATTGCTCGCTCCTTCGCCCTGCCTGCTTAAGAGGACAGCTGCCGTGGATGGCATATCTGTCAAAGAGGCCCCTCGGAGGAGGAGCTGGATAGAGCCAAGATCCTTGTGATGAAGAGCGTCCAACATGAGCACTATGCTGAAGAACTAAAGGATATAGCCTCCAAACAAAGTCTTCCCTCTCGGAGTAGTCTGCTGAAGCTAAACCCTATCGTCGACAACCATGGCCTCCTCAGAGTTGGAGGCCAAACAGCTCAGTCCAAGCTAGCAACTGAAGAAACGAACCCCATCATCATCCCAGGTCGTCATCACCTCGCAACCCTGCTCGTGCAACATCGCCACAAGGCCGTAAAACACCAAGGGAGGCACTTTACAGAGGGCGCCGTCAGAGCAGCTGGGCTCTGGTTGGTTGAAGCTAAAAGATGCATCGGCAGCCTTCTCTTCAAGTGTGTCACCTGTAAGAAGCTTCGCGGGAAGACCGAACACCAACAAATGGCAGATCTGCCTGCCGAGCATCTCCAAGTAGCCCCTCTGTTTACCTATGTCGGTGTGGATGTCTTCGGACCATGGGATGTTACCTCACGTTGTACCCGAGGAGGACAACCAACAGCAAAAGATGGGCTGTCATGTTCTCATGCATGTGCACAAGAGCCGTGCACATCGAAGTAATAGAGACTATGAGTGCCAGTAGTTTCATTAATGCCTTGAGAAGTTTCTTTGCCATCAGAGGCCCAGCAAAACAAAAACGCCCAGACCAAGGCACTAACTTCATCGGCGCCTGCAGAGAACTCAAGATGGATAAACCAAGCTCCAACTCAGAGACCGTGGAGAAGTATCTCCAGGAGCACAACTGTACCTGGGTATTCAACCCACCCCCCTTTTCTCACTTGGGGGGCGCATAGGAGCGCATGATTGGAATCGCCTGTCGCATCCTCGACTGGATGCTCCTTCAAGGTGGATCATTGCGTCTCATACACAACATCCTGACTACCCTCATGGCTGAGGTTACTGCAGTCATGAATGCTAGACACCTCGTTCCAGTGTCCTCAGACCCAGAGTCTCCTTTCATACTTACTCCAGCCCTCTCATACTTACTCCAGCGACCTAATCTGGTCACGAAGATTAGGTCGCTAGGGAATCAACACCCCGTTGTGCAATTGGGTCTACAACTTTCTCACTGACCGGTCCCAGGTGGTTAGGGTGGGCGGCCTAACCTGAGGAACATTGATCCCAACACAGGTGCTCCTCAGGATTGTGTGCTGAGCCCTCTGCTGTACAACATCTACACACATGACAGCAAAGCCACGGAAAGTTCCACCTCCATCATCAAATTTGCAGACGACACAGTGGTAATAGGCCTGATTTCCAACAACAACGAACAGGCCTATCTGAACCAAGTACATGACCTGTCACAGTGGTGCCAGTCCAACAACCTGACCCTGAACGTCAGCAAGACCAAAGAAATGGTGGTGGACTTCAGGAGACAGCAGGTGAAAGGATAGAACCCACTAAAGATCAACGGGGAACCTCTGGAGAGGGTCTCAGCTTTAAATACCTCAGCGTACATATCGCTGAGGACCTCACTTGGACTCTTCACACTCAGCACACTCTAAAGAAGTCCAGACAGAGGCTCTACTTCCTCCAAAGGCTGAGGAAATTCAAGGTCTCACCCTCCATCCTGAAGTCATTCTATTCCTCGGCTTTAGAGAGCGTCCTAACAGGTTGCATCACCGCCTGGTATGGAAACTGTTCTGCCTGTGACCGAGTTGACCTGCAGAGAGTGGTGCATTCTGCTGAACGCACCACCAGAACATCCCTCCCCATCCTGCAGGACACTTACAGCAGAAGGGTGAGGACAAGAGCTAAGAAGATCATGAGCGACACTTCTCACCCTAACAACGGACTGTTCAGGCTATTGGGGTCTGGTAGACGCCTCTGTAGTCTTAGGGCCAAAACAGAGAGACTAAAGAAAAGTTTCTATCCACAAGCCATAAGAACTCTCAACATACGACCTTTCACATACTCGAGACAGCTAGGTTTTTTTTTATTGTTTATTTTGACTTAAGAATGCACTGATTTTTTGTCTTTTATCTAGGCCTATGTTTTTTTTGCATAATGACAGATGGACTACCCCCATTCATTTTACTGCATGTTTTACTTTGTATTTCTGTGCATGTGACAAATAAAGAACTTGAAGTTGAAGAGGCCCAACCTCCAAGTAGGAGACATCATCCTAATGAAGGACAGTCAGGCCAAAAGAAACCAGTGGCCTATGGCTATGGTTGTGAAGACGCTTCCAAGTCAGGACGGGATAGTGAGGAGAGTAGACATCAGAGTCATCAAAGAAGACACCCAGAAAGTTTTCACCCGCCCAGTCTCCAAAGTGGTCCTCTTGCTTTCTACAGAAGACTGATAAGTAGTTTTGGGTTTATTTGGGCTCTTTAAAAGACCCCAGTCATGGAGGGTTCTGGACTCTGTTAGTCATTGTTTAAGTTGATCTTTATTCTGTCGACGGACTTTTACTTTGAAGTACTTCCTTCACGATTGGCAAATTGTAATCAGAAAGTGTTATACCGTCTTACCAGTGCATCGTGTGTGCCACAAAAGGTTATCTGCCATCCTTGATTTTTACAACTTGATACACGTAATGTTTGTAAGCATTTCAGTTTATGTGGCCTATATGTACTACAGCATTTCAAAAGTCTATCCCATTCATTTTTCGTTTTATCTGTAGTATGTTATGCCGTGTTGGTTTGTGTTAGCTTGCTATGTGTTAGCATGTTCCCTTTTGCTAGTTGTATGCTACGTTAAACCTATCTGTATATTGGCTAGTCTAAAGCTCTTATTTCGTGCACTGAGGCACTCTTATTTGTACTTTTTCTTATGTCTTACGTGTTCAAATTGTGTACTTACTTTGTAGTACCTTCAATTTTGTAACTGCGGTGTTATATTGTGTTTGTATATTTCGGTTTCACCTTTTGGCAAGTAAACGTCATAATCTTCATTCCGCCTCCTTGAAATGATTGATTGCCGAAGAGTTTAGCTGACTGGATAGTTGGGTTATTGCTCAGATCCTCCGAGACCAGTACAACAACCTTCCTGATCAAGATGGCCATGCCCCGCGTTCTATTCTCATTCCTCGAACAGAACATTTGTCGTATCCAAGCTTTCTTTAGTTTTGCGTGTTCTCTTGACCGAAGATGAGTTTCCTGTAAGAACATGACATCAGCTCTCAAAGATTTTAAATGTACAAAAACCCTACTACGCTTTACTGAAATATCAGCTTTTTTACCACACTTTGATCTAATGGTAAAAAAACTGTTATTGTGGCAGGATGAGGAAAAACACAGGAGACGAAGGTGAGTTTGAAGTTTATTCCTCAGCTCCAAAAACCAAACTACAGCAGGAACAACCCTGCACCAGCGAGCCCGGGAACCTAAACCACGCCCCCAGCTCACAGTCCTGCTGGGTGAGAGGCATAGCCCCTAGTGTCCGCCACACAGCCCCCCCCCCCCCCCCGAACACCTAGAATGGACTCCTGGAAAGAAAATCAGTGTCTCACTGGAGGCTTAAGCAGCCTGCCATAACGGCTGCGCCGTCCCTCAGCCGAAACAGTAGGAGAAACACAGTCCAATGCCGGCTGAGAAGCAGAATGCTGAACCTGTGAAGACACTGCCGGAAACACAACTTCGCCTGCCACCCTGTGCGCCGGTTTAAGCCTATCAAGCATTACACGCTCCCTACGCCCACCCATATCCAGCACAAAACCCTTAGGACCCGTCTCTAGAACCCGAAAAGGGCCATCGTATGGGGGTTGGAGGGACGAGCGGTGAGCATCATGCCGTACAAAAACAAAACGAGCCGACATGAGCTCCGCAGGCACGAACGACAACGGAAAACAGTGGTGAACGGGGCCTGGAACCCGAGTGCTGTCGGACAAAAAAGGATAAAACGGCCGGACAGGGCCGAGGAGCGGAACTCCCAGGCAAAAATTCCCCAGGGACACGGAGTAGCTGACCAAGCACCAGCTCAGCGGGCGAAGCGTCGAGGTCCTCCTTAGGAGCCGAACGCAACCCGAGCATAACCCAAGGTAAACGATCCACCCAGTTACCATTCGAGAGCGCCGCGCTGCCTTGAGCGACCAGTGAAAACGTTCACACAAGCCGTTAGCCTGAGGGTGGTACGTGGTAGTGCAGTGTACCTGCACACCCAAGGATCGCGCAAGTGCCGACCAGAGCTCTGACACGACAAGGGGGCCCCTATCTGAGGTGATATCTGACGGAGTGCCGAAACGGGCGAACAAGGAGGAAAGAAACGCGCGTGCAACGTCCGAGGATGTTGTGGAGGACAGAGGGACAGCCTCTGGCCACCTGGTGGTCCGATCTACCATTGTGAGCAGGTGAGTAAAAGCCTGTGAAGAAGGTAGAGGGCCCACCAGGTCCACATGCACGTGGTCGAAACGTCTGGCTGGGATCGGAAACGGTTCGAAGGGCGACTTAGTGTGCTGGTGGACCTTAACGCGCTGGCACGCCACATGCAGCCGCCCACCCCTTGACGTCCTTGCGGAGGCCAGGCCAGACAAACTTGGAACCGACCAACTTCACCGACGCCCGAACTCCAGGGTGCGAGAGGGAGTGAATCGATTCGAAAACTCGACGACGCCAGGCCACTGGAACAACGGGGCGGGGACGGCCGGTGGAGACATCGCAGAAGAGGGCAGGACTGCCTTCCTGCATCACAGCATCCTCTAGCTTGACGCCGGTACACGTTGACCTAAGGGCAAGGACGTCCGGGTCGCTCGGCTGGTCGGCAGCCATAGTGGAGAAATCCACACCGAGGTGCACAGGACACACAAGCACACGCGACAGACAATCAGCAACAGGGTTGGACTTCCCGGCCACATGCTGAATGTCCGTTGTGAACTCGGAGATGGCCGCTAGGTGGCGCTGCTGACGAGCAGACCACGGCTCGGTCACCTTGGACATGGCGAAAGTCAGCGGTTTATTATCCACATAAGCCGTGAATGAGCGACCCTTCAGCAGGAAGCGGAAATGACGGGTTGCAAGGTCCAGTGCCAGCTATTCCCGGTCAAAAACGCTGTACTTGCGCTCGCTATCTCGCAGTTTGCGACTAAAAAATGCGAGTGGCTGCCACGCATTCGCCACACGCTGTTCAACCACAGCCCCCACGGCTATGTCAGACGCGTCGGTTGTTAAAGCTATGGACGCCGTGGGTGTGGGATGGGCGAGGAGGGCAGCGTTAGCCAGGGCGCACTTACCTCCGTAAAAGGCCTGGACCCGTTCGGGAGTCCAGTTGACAGGGTCGTTAGCCTTCTTAAGCCACAGGGCTTCGTAAAGTGGCTGAAGGAGGTGGGAATGCCTTAACAGAGACTGGGCAGGGAAATTCCGCCACCGCTTGCACCTTAGAAGGCAACGGGACCATGCCTTGCGGCGAAATGCGGTGACCCAAGAAGTCAATCACCGGCAGTCCAAACTGACACTTGGCCGGGTTGACTATTAGGCCGTGTTCGTCCAGACGACGGAAAACCTGTTTCAGGTGCGCCAGGTGCTCTTCAGCTGACGGACTGGCCACTAATATGTCGTCGAGATAAACGAACATGAAAGCAAGGTCACGCAACACCGAGTCCATCAGCCTCTGAAAGGTTTGCGCTGCCCCCCTCAAGCCAAAAGGCATGTGCATGAACTCAAAAAGCCCAAATGAGGTGATCACTGCGGTCTTGGGCATGTCCTCTGCACGCACGGGAACCTGATGATAGCCGCACAACAGGTCTACCTTAGAGAAAATAGTGGTACCTGCCAGGCGTATGGAAAAGTCCTGTATGTGTGGGATGGGATAGCGGTCATTGACGGTGACGTTGTTCAGGCGGCGAAAGTCGCCGCAAGGCCGCCACGACCCATCCGCCTGGGGAACCATGTGAAGCGGCTAGGCCCACGGGATGTTGGAACGCCTCACCATACCCAGACGCCCCATTGATGGCGAACTTCTCCTTAGCTGTAGCCAATTTTACCGTGTTGAGGCGCCGCGCGCACGCAAAAACTGACGGTCCCACAGTGGGAATGAAATGTTCTACCCTGTGTTTAGTAACCGCGGTGGAAAAGGCAGGTGTAGTCAGCGATGGAAAATCTGCCAGCAAACGTTGAAAAACATTACCTAATGCTAAAAAGTTAGCGTGTGTTAACGGCCCGGCTCCCCCTGTCTCGCACGGAACAGTGGCGAAAGACACAGCATCAATTAAACGGCGGTTTGCAACATCAACAAGCAGAGCATTAGCACACAGAAAATCCGCGCCGATAATAGGAACAGTAATGGAGGCGACTACAAAGTCCCACTCAAAATGGCGCCCGTGAAAGCAAACGGTCACCAACCTTGTGCCAAACGCCGCAATGGACGAACCGTTAGCTGCACTCAACTGTGGGCCGCCGCCTTCGGCTGACATGTCTATGCTAGCTGGAGGGAGTAGGCTCTTTTGCGAGCCGGAGTCCACCAGAAACCGTCTTCCTGACATCGAGTCCGTCATGAAGAGCAGCTCACTATGTCCACCAACGCCCACAGCTGCTACTGAGCGCTGGCCCTGGAGTTTCCCGGCGCCTCAAACGTGCACGGATGGAGGCAGCGCCTAGCCTTGCCGCCGAACCGCTGGTGGAAGAAACAGCGGCCGCTCCCACACCGTCTCTGGGCAGTCACTCCAGCCACCACTGCCAGGTCCGCGTCCTCCGGCAGAGGCTCCGATGCCACACTCTTCACAGAGAACCGTCTGGTAGCCAGCAGGACCCGATCGGCCTCCTCAGCCAAACCTTGGCAGTCACCAGTGGCCAGACACGGGGAGTTAGCGAAAGCCGCGCGCACAGGAGACGGGAGCTGGCGCAGGAAAACGTGCGGGAAAAGGAATCCACCTTCGTCCGAGCCTAGCAGCGACAGCATATTGTCCATGAGATCCACAGCCGTCCCGTCGCCCAAACCGGATCGGGAAAGGATTCTATCTGCCCTCTCCGCGGCATATAGGTTGTATCTCCGGAGCAGAAGATGTTTGAGGGCAACGTATTTACCGTGTTGCGGGGCAGCGCACAACAGCTGCATGGCATGGCGTGTGGACTGCTGGTCCAGCGCAGCGACGACCAATTAGTATCTGGAGTCGTCCACGGAGATTCCACACAGGTGGAACAGCGCCTCGACATGCTGGAACCACGAAGCTGGGTCGCTCTGCCAGAACTCTGGGAGCTTCACAGCCGCGGCGAGAACGGCTGGCTGTGAGAGTTGGGGCG
Organism: Lampris incognitus; assembly: GCF_029633865.1. Classification (NCBI taxonomy): domain Eukaryota; kingdom Metazoa; phylum Chordata; class Actinopteri; order Lampriformes; family Lampridae; genus Lampris; species Lampris incognitus. The sequence goes on along the minus strand of NC_079220.1, from coordinate 39,587,732 downwards.
GCGTGGCCGAAGTGGATTCACACTCTTCTTCTGCTCCAAACATGTTCAATTCGGGGTCACCAATGTGGCAGGATGATGAAAAACACAGGAGACGAAGACGAGTTTGATGTTTATTCCTCAGCTCCAAAAACCAAACTACAGCGGGAACAACCCTGCACTAGCGAGCCCGGGAATGTAAACCACGCCCCTAGCTCACAGTCCTGCTGGGTGAGGCATAGCCCCTAGTGTCCGCCGCAATATAAATGTTCCAAACAGGCTGTGTTCTTTTTCCAATAGTTTTATTACCAGTTGACTTTGTTCTTTAGTGAAAGCTTATCATTTGGCGCCATCTCCTAGCGACTAGTAATTTACTGCAAGGCGTTCACGAATCTGTCCTTGTTCAATGACGTCATCAATAGGCGTCCGCTATTGTTTCTCTTCGGAAAGCATGCTGCTCTTCTCCGTGTTTTACAAATTCTTCAACTTTAAGCTGGTTTTTGAAGGCATGGTATGTAATGTAAACTGCGAAGTTTATTTCTGTTAATGAAGAGTATTCGGGGCGTATGTGAACACAATGTTTATTTAGCCTGAACGTTTTGTAAAGAAAGAGCTGACTTGCCCACACCATGGGCGACTGGTGCGGCAGACCCGGGTGTGTCCCGGCTGCGGCGGTTCCCGGCTGCCCACCGAATTCACTACATCGGTGTCAGAAGTGGGATAGTGATACCGTGAGGCCATAGGAAATGCTTGTGCCCAGAGGCGTGAGGGAGGTGCTATGCTGAAGTGTGGGGACACGCTTCCCAAAGGAGGGGGGTAGTGTAACGACCACGGATGTGTAGACTCGCTAGCCCTTGGCTAACGGGTCGGACCCTTTAGTCGACTGGTTAACGTAGTCGCCCATGGTGCGGGAGACCCGGGGTCGTGTTCCAGCTGCGGCGGTTCCCGACTGACCCCTGAATTAGCTACATTGGTGTAAGAAGTGGGATGGTGAGATCGTGAGACCATCGGATGCACGTGCATCCAGAGGTGTGAGAGAGTTGGTATGCTGAAGCGCTTCCTGAGAAGTGGTGTAGTGTGGCGACCACGGATAACTAGACTTGCTAGCCCGTGACTAATGGGTCGGACCCTTTAGTCGACTGGTTAATGTTGTTGCCCGTGAGGCGGGAGATCCGGGTTCGCGTCCTGGCTGCGGCAGTTCCCGGTTGTCCCACGAATTTGCTACAATGTTTTATTTTACTTACCTGTTGTACGTAAGGCCAATCAGGAGTAAGGGGGAAGGGTCACGGTGAAGGGAGGGGCAAGTGGTTGGAGAGAGGAGAAAAGAAGGGCATTAGGGAGAGAAGGGGTGAGATGGTAGATTCAGGGCTTGTGAAGAGGAGGTAGTTGGAAAACGTAATAAATGCCAGTCTTATGGTTTACAAGTTGAATCACACATTATTTGAAGGTGTAAGCTGCAAGTGTGATACTGGTGGATGTAAAGTGAACATCGGTTAGATCTTACAGCGTCATTCTCCAGTTCACCGTGACTGCCGTTAGCCAGCTAGTTAGGTAAGCTAGCTGATTTAGTAGCCTTGTTGTGAACATATGCAGCTACTAAAAGAAGACTTGCACAGGACCTGACACACTAGGGTTTGCTCAAACTTCCTCTGGCTACATGGGATTCTCACGTGGGAACAAGTCACCAGAAGCAAGCATTTTGTCTCGTTTTCACCTGCGCCTGAACCATTCGCGCGCACCACCATTTCCTATCTATGTAGGAACATTCTGAAACTGCCATTCTCCTGAACTGAGTGAGTACGTTTGTCCGTTTAGCTTGCAAGAGTGAAGATAAAATCGGTTGGACATCAGGCCTGCAACAAGGGTGGGTTTTTGAGGACCTCTTTATTAGTTTGATAGATGCCGGGTTTAGTTTAGTTAATGTTTAATGTGTTTGATTTGGAATATTGAAAAAGGTACCTACTTTAATTTTGTATTTGAGCTGTACTAAGCCCGATATAGTGAAAGTCAATTCATCCATTATCCAAACCGCTTATCCTGCTCCCTGACATAGTGAAAGTGAACTATTTATTGTGTTTTCTTATTTTTATTTATAATAACTAAATATTTCGACTTGCAACTTTGTCTTGTTTGATTATTCATCTAAAGGTTATTAATTTCATGTGAATTGGTATAATTAGGGAACCCAAACTAAGGTTAATGTAAACTGGATTATACTAAGACAACATAAGGCCCTGCCCCCTACAGTCATGGGGTAAAAGGGGCTACATAAAATGGAGGCACTTCTGGGATAGTTTGGATTAACAAAAAAAAACAAAAAAATAGAATCAGTTAAAAGTCAAGACAAATTAAAGTTGCATGAAGAAAATGGAAGGTCAATCTCAGCTAGTGACGGAGCTTAAGGGCTGGTGTCGTGAGGTTTTAGATGAGGTTCATGCACTTATGGTCCTTGTTATGTCTTAAGTACGGATGAACACTCGGACTTCCATGTGTACACGGCTACAACTCTCTATCAACGGAACAGCCCTCTTCCTCGAGGCAAGTATATAAACTTAGAACAAAAAGTAAGGAAATGTGTGTTTGTTAGATTATTTCTTTGTTGTAAAAATGCTTCTTGGCAATAAATCTTAGATCAGGCACCTGATTGTCAGCACCTGGGGTACCAGAAGCTCAAAACAAGAGTCAATAGCAACAGCAAAATAAGCTGTTTGGCATTGGCAGAGAAAATTTGACAAATTTTTCATGGGCGAAACCCACATACTCAGCTCTGCTGCTCATCCCACAAATGCATGTTCCTTACAAATGTGGCACCATTTAAAAGGGAAACAAACAGGCTTTCCAACAGTGTAAGACTTATTGCCAAGAAGCATTGTTACAACAAATAAATAATATACCAAACACAAATTTCCTTACTTTTTGTGCTAAGTATATTTGTAGAATATACAGTGCATCCGGAAAGTATTCACACCCCTTCACTTTCCCCACATTTTGTTATGTTATGGCCTTATTCCACAATGGATTAAATTCTTTTTTTCTCCTCATCAATCTACACACAATATCCCATAATGACAAAGTGAAAAAGGTTTTGTACAAATGTTTCCAAATTTATTGAAAATAAAAAACTGGAATATTGCATGTACATAAGTATTCACACCCTTTGCTATGACACTCAAAATTGAGCTCAGGTTCATCCTGTTTCCTCTGATCATCCTTGAGATGTTTCTACATCTTGATTGGAGTCCACCTCTAGTAAATTCAATTGATTGGACATGATTTGGAAAGGCACACACCTGTCTATATAAGGTCCCACTGTTGACAGTGCATGTCAGAGCAGAAACCAAGCCATGAAGTCAAAGGAATTGTCTGTGGACCTCCGAAACAGGATTGTATTGAGGCACAGATCTGGGGAAGGGTACAAAAAATGTCTACAGCTTTGAAGGTCCCGAAGGGCACAGTGGTCTCCATCATTCGTAAATGGAAGAAGTTTGGATCCACCAGGACTCTTCCTAGAGCTGGCCGCCCACCCAAACTGAGTAATCGGGGGAGAAGGGCCTTGGTCAGGGAGGTGACCAAGAACCCGTTGGTCACTCTGACACTGCTCCAGCGTTCCTCTGTGGAGATGGGAGAACCTTCCAGAAGGACGACTATCTCTGCAGCACTCCATCAATCAGGCCTTTATGGTAGAGTGGCCAGACGGAAGCCTCTGCTCAGTAAAAGGCACATGAAAGCCCGCTTGGAGTTTGCCAGAAAGCACCTAAAGGACTCTCAGACCATGAGAAACAAGATTCTCTGGTCTGATGAAACCAAGATTGATCTCTTTGGCCTGAATTCCAAACGTCACGTCTGGAGGAAACCAGGCACCTCTCATCACCTTGCTAATACCATCCCTACAGTGAAGCATGGTGGTGGCAGCATCATGCTGTGGGGATGTTTTTCAGCGGCAGGAACTGGGAGACTAGTCAGGATCGAGGGAAAGATGAATGGAGCAAAGTACAGAGAGATCCTTGATGAAAACCTGCTCCAGAGCGCTCAGGACCTCAGACTGGGGCGAAGGTGTACCTTTGAACACGACAAGACCCTAAGCACAAAGCCAAGACAACGAAGGAGTGGCTTCGGGACAAGTCTGTGAATGTCCTTGAGTGGCCCAGCCAGAGCCCAGACTTGAACCCCATTGAACATCTCTGGAAAGACCTGAAAATAGCTGTGCAGCTATGCTCCCCATCTAACCTTACAGAGCTCGATATGATCTGCAGAGAAGAATGGGAGAAATGCCCCAAATATAGGTATGCCAGGCTTGTAGCTTCATACCCAAGAAGACTTGAGGCTGTAATCGCTGCCAAGGGTGCCTCAACCAAGTACTGAGTAAAGGGTGTGAATACTTATGTACATGCAATATTTCAGTTTTTTATTTTTAATACATTTGCAAAAATTTCTAAAAAACCTTTTTCGCTTTTTGATTATGCGGTATTGTATGTAGATTGATGGGAGAATAAAAGGAATTTAATACATTTTGGAATAAGGCTGTAACATAACAAAATGTGGAGAAAGTGAAGGGGTGTGAATACTTTCCGGATGCACTGTACACTCACCGGCCACTTTATTAGGCACACCTGTCCAACTGCTCGTTAATGCAAATTTCTAATCAGCCAATCACATGGCAGCAACTCAATGCATTTAGGCATGTAGACATGGTCAAGACGATCTGCTGCAGTTCAAACCGAGCATCAGAATGGGAAAGTAAGGTGATTTAAGTGACTTTGAACGTGGCATGGTTGTTGGTGCCAGACGGGCTGGTCTGAGTATTTCAGAAACTGATGATCTACTGGGATTTTCACGCACAACCATCTCTAGGGTTTACAGAGAATGGTCCGAAAAAGAGAAAATATCCAGTGAGCGGCAGTTCTGTGGGGGAAAATGCCTTGTTGATGCCAGAGGTCAGAGAAGAATGGCCAGACTGGTTCGAGCTGATAGAAAGGCAACAGTAACTCAAATAACCACTCATTACAACCGAGATATGCAGAAGAGCATCTCTGAACGCACAACACGTCGAACCTTGAGGCAGATGGGCTACAGCAGCAGAAGACCACACCGGGTGCCACTCCTGTCAGCTAAGAACAGGAAACTGAGGCTACAATTCGCACAGGCTCACCAAAATTGGACAATAGAAGATTGGAAAAACGTTGCCTGGTCTGATGAGTCTCGATTTCTGCTGCGACATTCGGATGGTAGGGTCAGAATTTGGCGTCAACAACATGAAAGCATGGATCTATCCTGCCTTGTATCAACGGTTCAAGCTGGTGGTGGTGGTGTAATGGTGTGGGGGATATTTTCTTGGCACACTTTGGGCCCCTTAGTACTAATTGAGCATCGTGTCAACGCCACAGCCTACCTGAGTATTGTTGCTGACAATGTCCATCCCTTTATGACCACAGTGTTCCCATCTTCTGATGGCTACTTCCAGCAGGATAACGCGCCATGTCATAAAGCTCGAATCATCTCAGACTGGTTTCTTGAACATGACAATGAGTTCACTGTACTCAAATGGCCTCCACAGTCACAAGATTTCAATCCAATAGAGCACGTTTGGGATGTGGTGGACCGGGAGATTCGCATCATGGATGTGCAGCCGACAAATCTGCAGCAACTGCGTGATGCTATCATGTCAATATGGACCAAACTCTCTGAGGAATGTTTCCAGTACCTTGTTGAATCTATGCCACGAAGGATTAAGGCAGTTCTGAAGGCAAAAGGGAGTCCAACCCGGTACTAGCAAGGTGTACCTAATAAAGTGGCCAGTGAGTGTATACCTGCCTTCTATCGCTCTAAAATCCAATCCTCTGCCTCTAATCCTAAGAAACTCTTTGAAACTTTCTCTACACTTCTTCAACCCCCACCTCCTCCTCCTACTTCCTCCCTCCTCCCTGATAACTTTGCTAACTTATTAGACAAGAAGGTAAACAACATCAGATCCTCCTTTTCTCACCACCCAGTTAGCGCTCCTTGCACTAGCCCACCCTCTGCACCCCCCCTCACCTCTCCACGTCCCACCCTATCCCACCTTGCTCCCCTCTCCTCCGACGAGGTCCTCAATCTCATCACATCCAGTCGCCCCACCACATGCTCCCTTGACCCCTCTGCTCTTCTTCAGTCTATAGCACCTGAACACCTTCCCTTTCTAACCCACCTCATCAACACCTTCCTCCAGGCAGGATGCTTTCCATCTGCCTTCAAGACTGCTAGAGTCACCCCCCTTCTCAAGAAACCATCACTTAACCCCCCTGACATCAAAAACTACAGACCGGTTTCCCTTCTTCCCTTTCTATCCAAAACTCTCAAGCGTGCTGTCTTTAACCAACTTTCTTTGTACTTCCACCAGAACAACCTCCTGGACCCCAACCAGTCTGGGTTCAAGGTGGGTCACTCGACAGAGACGGCCCTCCTTGCAGTGACAGAATCACTGCACTCTGCGAGAGCAAACTCTGTCTCTTCTGTTCTGATACTCCTGGACCTGTCAGCTGCGTTCAACACAGTTAACCACCAGATCCTCCTCTCTACCCTCAAGGGGCTGGGTGTCACAGGCTCTGCACTCTTAATGTTTGCATCCTACCTGACGGGTCGCTCCTACCAGGTGACATGGAGGGGATCTGTGTCGGAGCCTCGCAGACTGACTACAGGCGTTCCACAAGGTTCGGTTCTGGGTCCTCTCCGGTTCTCCCTGTACACGACATCCCTGGGTTCTGTTATTCGCTCGCATGACTTCTCTTACCAATGTTATGCCGATGACACCCACCTGAGCTTGTCCTTCCCTCCCTCTGACACACAAGTAGAGACACGCATTGCTGCGTACTTGACTGGCATCTCGGAGTGGATGGCGAAATACAACCTGAAGCTCAATCTGGACAAGACAGAGCTGATGTTCCTCCCGGGGAAAGGTTGCCCGCACCAAGACCTGGACATCACCATTGATAACACCGTGGTGACGCCAACTCAGACTGCGAGGACTCTGGGTGTGATTCTGGATGACCAACTGTCGTTTGCTGCAAATGTTGCATCGGTTGCTCGCTTCTGCACATTTCTTCTCTATAACATCAGGAGGATTCGCCCATTCCTCACTGACGAGACGACACAGGTGCTCATTCAGGCTCTGGTCATCTTGCTGGACTACAGCAACGCCCTCCTTGCTGGGGACCCAGCATCGGCCATCAGACCTCTGGAGCTTGTTCAGAAAGCTAAAGCTCGTCTGCTGTTCAACCGTCCTAAGTTCTCCCACACAACTCCCCTTCTCATGTCCCTACACTAGCTCCCAGTAGCTGCTCGCATCCAGTTTAAGACTCTGGTGCTAGCCTACAGGGCAGTGAAAGGAACAGCTCCTTCCTATCTCCAGGCCATGGTCAAGCCCTACATCCCCGCCTGACCACTTCGCTCTGCTGCCTCGGGACACCTGGTTGCCCCGTCGCTCAGAGGCCCATGCTGCCAATCGACCTGGTCACAGCTCTTTTCTGTGCTGGCCCCACAGTGGTGGAATAAACGCTCCACTGATGTCAGGACAGTGGAGTCGCTGCCCATCTTTCGGCGCAGGTTGAAAACTCACCTCTTCAAGAACTACTACCCTGTTACTTGCTCGTAGCACTTATTGTATTCACTCATTAAAAAAAAAATCTTTCTCGCTCTTTTACTTCAGCATTGGTTTTGCTCTTAGATGCTCGTTTAGAGAGAAGATGCACTTATGACCTCTGATGACTGATAGTTCTCCTGATTTCCTACATTAAATGCACTTATTGTAAGTCACTTTGGATAAAAGCGTCGGCCTAATGACTGTAATGTAATGTAATATAATATATATAGAGTGCCTCCTTACTGATGTGCTCCAACATTGGTAAGTGCCTTACTTGTCAAAGCTAGGATACTACACCCCTCCCTTTTAAGCTGAGAATATATGCCTTGCTTGTCAAAGCTAGGATACTACACCCCTCCCTTTTAAGCTGAGAATACAATCAACAACAGTTTCAATGATCACATAACGTTCACCAGCTTAATATCTTCAGTATTAGGCTAAAACAGATAAGTAATCTTAAAGCATCTTTTCTTTTAAACATGTTAAAGTTCAACAAGTTCAGAGTTCAGTCTTTAAATGAAACAGTAGTCTCCTTTCTTTTGCTCTTTTTCTTCTTTTTTTAGAGATACCTAAGCTAAGAAGGACTGGGTAGACTGCCAGCCTTCTAGTGAAACCAGAGCACGTTCTTGCTCACTCCTACCTAAAAAAACTCCTTCAGCCAAGCTGGAGGTGGTCTTTTGCATGTGGAATCCACTTCGGCCCGTAGCTGTAGTTCCGTATGAAGATATTGTCTCCTGGCTGGAAACTTTGCAGCTTTGCATGTTTGTCATGTGACAAACATGCAAACATTCTGTTGTTCCTGTTTATTCTGGATCTTTGCTTTGACGTTGGGCAGAAGCAGATCAAACAGTGACCTTGGTTTGTGTGACATCAGCATTTCCATTGGTGACAGGCCTGTGGATGCATGCGGTGTTATGTGGCAGCTGAAGAGGGGCCGTAACAGTCTGGTTTCAGTTGTCTCCCCCTTTGTTTTCTTCATCCCTTCTTTGAATGTCTGGATGGCCCGTTCAGCTAGTCAATTTGAAGAGGGCTGAAAGGGAGCTGACATTATATGGCAGATGCCAGTCTGCTTCATGAATGTCTCAAACTCAGTACTCATGAAACAGGCCCCGTTGTCTTACACTAGAACCTATGGGAGTCCCATGGGTGTTGAAACTCCGAGCCTCTCGATCGTGGCCTGTGAGGTGGCAGTACTCACAGTGTACATGTCCACCCACTTTGAATGTGCATCCATGATCAGCAAAAACATCTTCCCCAGGAATGGGCCTGCATAATCTATGTGGAGTCTACTCCATGGAGTCTCCGGCCACTGCCAAGGGTGTAACGGGGCGTGTGGGGGTGCCTTTCTGCTTTCTTGACACTCATTGCATTCCCACAACTCTCGCTCTATTTCCTGGTCCATGCCTGGCCACCAGATGTATGACCTGGCTAAGCCCTTCATCCGTGACATGCCAGGGTGTGTCTGGTGAAGTAGCTTAAGGAGGGTGCCATGGCCTTTGCTCAAAATGACGATTCGGGAGCCCCACAGCACGCAGCCATCTCTCAAACTCATCTCCATTCTACATGAGTGATAAGGACTCAGGTCTGAATTAACAAATGCTGGCCACCCTTTCAGCAGGTATTCATGCACTCGGGACAAGGTCACATCATTTGCTGTCCACTTACGGATGTGCTCTGTATGCACCGATGCATCCTCCATCTGGTCCAGCATCAGAACATGATCTGCCACCTCGGTGTCTCCAATGATCTCTGGAACTGGCAGCCCGCTCAGCGCGTCGGCATTGGCAGGTTCCTTTCCTGGCTTGTACACCATTTTGTACTCATATGCCCTCAGGAGCAGCGACTACCTCTGGACTCGTAATAACCCTATTTGTGGTACTGGCTTTTTCTCAGTGGCTTGTGGTCAGTATAGACTGTGACGACTCTACCATAGAGATACTAATTGTCATGTGTGTGTGATCTGGATCATCGGGGCTCTCCCATCCCCTGATTGATGTTTTAGTTCACCTGCACCTGTGTGGCTGAGTGACCCTGATTGGCCTGCTTCACTCACCTCCCTTTTCTCCGATTGGCTGTCCGGTTCCTGCCCTGTCCTGTGCACCTGCACCCAATCTCCCTCCACTTTCTCCGACTGGCTGTATGGTTCCTGTGCATCTGCGCCCAATCTTCCTGATTGGCCTCCCCTGGGTATATATGAATGCCCCTTAGTTGCTCAGGCTCCTTGTCGGTTCATCTCACACACTCACTGACACACTACCAGAGACACTCATGGAGACTCTTGGTCGCCAGATTGCCACGTCATTTTGTGTGCTTTCCCGCTGTTTGTACTTTCTGTCTGTGCCTGCTTTTTTTGTAAGTATTTTTGTTATTAAAAATTTGTTCATACCCAGCCTGTCCTCCTCTTCTTTTGGGTCCCCTCCTAGTCCCGCCCGTGACAGAACGAATTGACCAAGTATGGACCCAGCAGACCTGCTCAGCCTGCTGTATACGTGTGATAATTTTGTGGTGTCGAGGGACACTTTCCTCCATGAAGAGCAAGCCTTCTTTGAGCTTCTCACTGTACTCTGGAAGCAGGGTCCTGAGTTAGCCCAAATATTTGCATTCTCCAGATGGAAATTACAGTTGAATCCAGCTCCTTCCAAGCCCGGCACGGCGGCGTCTAAGCTGTCCAGCAACCCCGAGCTTAAGCCGCCCGGTGTCCCCGAGCCGAAGCTGCCCAGTGCCCCCCAAGCCTAAGCCACCCAGCACCCCCGAGATTCAGCTGCCCAGTGTCCCTGAGCCTCAGCTGCCCAGCGTCCCTGAGTTCCAGAATGGTCTGTCTGTTCCTGTGCAGCCGGCGTGCAGTCTGTTCCTGTGCTGCTGGCCGCCCTGGCCGGTGTGCGGTCTGTTGCTGTGCCCGGTCTGTTCCTGCCGCCAGCCGGGGCGGTCTGTTCCTGTGCTGCCGGCCATCCTTGCCGACGTTCCGTCTGTTCCTGTGCTGACGGCTGTCTTTGCTGATGGGTGGTCTGTTCCTGAACCGTCAGCCGCTCTGCCTCAAAGGCCTGGTCCCCAAGTGGCTGCCCCGCCACCTCTGAAACCTGCTCCTCAAGCAGCTGCCCCGCCGCCTCCGAAGTTTGGTCCCCGAGCGGCGGCCCTTCTGCTGCCTCCAAAGTTTGGTCCCTGAGTGGCGGCCCTTCCGCTGCCTCCGAAGTCAGGTCTCCAAGCGAGAGCCCTTCTGCTGTCTCCGAAATCTGATCCCCGGATGGCGGCCCTTCTGCCACCTCTGAAGTCTGGTTCCCGAGTGGCGGCCCTTCCGCCGCCTCCGAGGTCTGGTCCCCGAGCGACGGCCCTTCTGCTGCCTCTGAGGTCTGTTTACTGAGCGGTGGCCCTTCCGCCGCCTCCGAGGTCTGTTTCCCGAGCGGCCCTTCCGCCGCCTTCGAGATCTGTTTCCTGAGCGGCCTTTCCACCACCTCCAATGTCTGTTTCCCGAGCAGCCCTTCCGCCGCCTCTGAGGTCTGTTTCCCGAGTTGCCCTACCACCCCCTCCGCGGTCTGTTTCCCGAGCGGCCGTTCCGCCACCTCCAAGGTCTGTTTTCTGAACGGCCCCCACTGCCTCCGGGGTTTGTCTCCCGAGCGGCCCTTCCGCCGCCTCTGAGTTCTGTTTCCCAAGCGGCTGTCCCACCATATCCGAGGTCTGTTTCCTGAGTGGCCGTCCAGCTTTCTCTGAAATCTGTTTCCCGAGCGGCCGTCCCGCCGCATCCGAAGTCTGTTTCCCGAATGGCTGTCCCACTGCCTCCAAAGTCTGTTTCCCCAGCGGCCATCCCGCCGCCTCCGAGGTCCGTTTCCCGAGCAGCTGTTCCGCTGCCTCCGAGGTCCGTTTACCGAGTGGCCATCCTGCCGCTGTGGTCCTGTCGGTGTCTGCCTGTCCGCCGGAGCTGCTCTGTCCCTTGGTCCTGCATCCTGGTCGCCCTCCCGGGTCAGTTCCATCCATCATTCCAGCCCTCAGGCCATCCGCCTGAGATCACTGGCCCCATTTATCCTCCCCCTGAATCCCTCCGTCCGTCCGTCCTGCTTGGTGCTCATGGTCCATTTGTTTGGGACGCCTGGAATCCATCCCTTGAAGGGGGGGGGGGTTGGTGGCTTGTGGTCAGTATAGATTGTGAAGACTCTACCATAGAGATACTAATTGTCATGGGTATGTGATCTGGGTCATCGGGGCTCTCCCATCCCCTGATTGGTGTTTTAGTTCACCTGCGCCAGTGTGCCTGAGTGACCCAGATTGCCCAGCTTGACTCACCTCCCCTTTCTGATTGACTGTCCGGTTCCTGCCCTGTCCTGTGCAACTGCGCCCAATCCCCCCCCCCCGCTTTCTCCGACTGGCTGTACGTTTACTGTTGCTCAGGCTCCTCGTCTCACACACTCACTCCCAGAGACACGCATGGAGACTCTTGGTCGCCCGATTGCCACATCATTTTGTGTGCTTTCCCGCTGTCTGCACCTTCTGTCTGTTCTGCTTTTTTGTAAGTGTTTTTGTTATTAAAGCTTTGTTCATACCCAGCCTGTCCTTGCTGTCTGCTTTTGGGTCCCCTCCTGCTCCCACCCATGACACTAATCTCTGAATTCCAAAAATCACAGCTAAACCCTCTTTATCCAGCTGTGAGTAGCGTGCTTCTGCAGTTGTAAGGATGTGTGACATGAAGCCTAGTGGTTTTTCACTTCCATCCTCCATTTTGTGTGAAACATGGTGCCCATGCAGTATGGTGAAGCATCACGTGACAGAATGAGTTCTTTGTCTGATGAGTAGTGCACTAAAACTTCAGCTGACTGTAACAGCATCTTGGACTTAACAAACGCCTCCTCTTGCTCCTTTTTCCAATCCCAGCAGGCCTCTTTTTTCAAAAACCTGTGGAGTGGGGCTAGCAGTGTGGACAGGTCGGGTAGGAACTTATCATAATAATTCAGAATGCCCAAATATGCTTTCATTTCAGCCATGTTGGTGGGTGCAGAAGCCTCCACGATGTCTTTGACTTTTGATTTTACTGGGTGTAGCCTACGCATATCTACTTTGTGCTCCAAGTACTCCACCTGCTCTTCTACGAATGCACACTTGCTTTGTTTGAGACACAAGCCTGCATCATTCAGGCGTCTGAGGACCTCCCCCAGGTTCCACAAATGTTTGTCCTTGTCCACTCCCATAATTAGGATGTCATCCGAGTCCACCGCTACTCTCAGAACCCTCTGCAACAGCCCCTCCATTGTCCTCTGGAAAATGGCTGGTGCCGATGAGACGCCGAAAGGTAGTCGGTTGTATGTAAACCTGTTCTTGTGTGTGTGTACAAGTCAGTTATTTCTTTGATTCCTTGTTCATGACTATTTGTTGATATGTGTGACTCATATCTAGCTTTGGGAATCGCTTCCCCCCTGATAGTGTCGCAAAGAGAATGTCAACTCGTGATATGGGATACTGTTCTAGTGAGGAGACTCTGTTCACAGTCAATTAATAATCCCCACGTAAGCGCACTGAGCCATCTGGTTTTACAACGGGCACTACTGGTGCTGCCCACTCCGAGTTTTTCACCGGAGTGGTGATATCACCTCTCAAAAGTCTGTCAATTTCCGCTTCCACTTTTGTGTGCATTGCGTATGGAACAGTGTGAGGTTGGAATAATCTCGGCTTTGTGTCAGGTGACATATGGATTGTAGATTTGCTGTCTTTTAAAGTGCCTAATTCGTCTTTGAACATGTCTTTGTGCTTGGTGAGTATTTGCTGCAACATGACGCTTTCTGTGTTAACATGCTTGACCTCAGCCCACTGTAACAGAATCTCTTCAAGCCAGCCTTTCCCCAGCAAGCTACATCCAGCTCCATCAACCTCCAAAATAGGTAAGGTTTTCTTCTGATTGCAGTAAGTAACTCTCACATCAGCTACCCCTATTACTGAAATGGGCTGTCCTATATATGTTTTCAGTTCGATTTGCGCATGCTTCAGTTTAGGGCTTTTTGTGTCTTCTCATGTCCATTGAATTCTGTCTCATTCACTATTGTTAAACCGCATCCAGTGTCTATCTCAAATTGCACTTGTTTTACATTTATCTATATGTCTACTGTGAACGGCTTCACTTTGTTGAACCGTGCATCTTTCACACAGCACAACGTGAATGCTTCCTCAGAGCTGTCACTGTCACTCTGCGCTTCATTGTCTTTCACTTTGTGTGAGCGGTGGTAACGTGAGCAGCCTCCGCTCCTTCGTTTGCTCTCTCTCCTATAATTTTTTTTTGCTTGTCATTCTTTCAGCATATGCGAGCTATGTGGCCAACTTCCCACACGCGTGACATTTTTGTTCTTTACAGAGGAAGATGCAGAAGACAGGAAGAAATGGAAACAGATGATCCACTGTGGCGACCCCTAACAGGAGCAGCCGAAAGCAGTAGTAGAGAAATGTGCAGTCTGCGGCGCTGTGTGTTGTGCCTTTACAGCGGTAACACTCTGTGTCTGCTACTCCGCTCACGTCTCTCCCTCTGACTGCAGGCGCGGCCCCGCTGCTGTGCCCATACACCTTGTTGCAACTCTGGTTGTCGCGCTTTCCCTGCAAATCCTGAACATCTCTGTCATCTGCTTCTCTGTCTAATGCTATGGACAGCGCGTCAGTGAATGTCAGGTTCTTTTTGGTAAGTAACCGTCTCTGTATTTGCTCGTCATTTATTCCACAGACTAGCCTATCCTCTTAACCGTTCCTCCAAATTGTCTCTATAGTTGCAATCTTCTGCTAGCCGTCTCGGTTCTGCTCCATATTCTGACACTGATTCGTTGAGCTTTCTAATGTGACAATCGAACTTGTATCGCTGCACAGTTTCACTTAGTTTGGGGTTGTAATGAGTCTTCAGCAACTCGACCAGTTCCTTATATGTTTTACTGCTTGGCTTAGCAGGACTGAGTAGACTTTTCATTAGGCTGTATGTCTGGGCGCTTACAGTACTCAACAGTATAGCCGTCTGTCTATCTACTTCTTCGATGTGATTGGCCGCAAAAAACTGCTCCATTATCTCGCAGTAATCCTCCGAGCTTTGCATTTTCAGATCAAACGCTGCCAGCATACCAATTGTTGCCATTTTAATTTTGCTGTGTTTTTCTTCCCCCTCTTACTGAAAAGTTCCTACCGTACTGGAATCTGGGATATAGCAGGCTATCGTGAGCAGGATAGCCTGTTAGTCAGTAACATGTTAAGCTACTCCTTGAGCATGTCTCTGCATTCGTCTACAACCATCATATTTTCTTTGCCCTCTGGATTGATCCTTGTTGCCAATAAATGTTATGTCTTCGGTACGGATAAACACGTAAGTCTACTTCACTGGTCTTTATTTAACATTGTCTTATCTTGCAGACCTCCATGTGTACACGGTTACAACTCTCAACGGAACAGTCCTATTCCTTGAGGCAAGTATATTTATGTAGCACTGGCGGTTGGCCAGTACAGGGCGCTGGGGCGCCGACTCCTTCAAATATCAAGAAATGAAAATCTGCTGAAACATGTTAATTATAATTTAGCTGTATAATGCAAATAATCATGAAATAAAAGTGTTTTTTAGTCTGTGAGCGCCTGTTGGCAGCCATTAAATATTTGTTCCAAATGGTATTTGGTTGATTTCTGTCTGAATACATATACATCCTTGGTGAGGGGCGCCGGCCAAACAGTACCCTCAAACTTTAGGTGAGCAGGTGACCTGAGGCTGCTGTCTAACTTGTTTCTTCAGATTTTCCATGGGGCACAGCTCTGTGCGCCTCAGATACTCCCGCTTTTTTGGCAGCGAATTGGTATTGTTTTAATGTTTTTTGATCTAATGTGATTGGACAATTCTCGTGGCTGTCAATCATGTTCACACCCACCACAATGCCTGGTCTCGACTGTCAATCATCCACCATCTACGAACCCTGATAAAATCATTGTCCTTCTTAATACCTTGTGACTGTGTGGACATTAAATCAGCTGTTATGCGTGCTACGCCAAGGTAAACTGAGCTCCCCCCAAAAGTTTTTTTAGCACCAGCCGCCATTATGTAGAATATATATAGAGCGTCCCCTTACTGATGGGCTCCAACACTGGTACGTGCCTTACTTGTCAAAGCTAGGATACTACACCCCTCATCCCAGAAGATTTGGATGTCATTAAAATCGAAGAGACCCTGCAGACAGTGAAATATCTGAGTTGTGTGCATGTCAGAGGTAGGATTTTCAACATGTGGCGCGACAAGGTTTATGATCCTGTGTGAATGTCGGGAGAAGTTCAAGAAAGAATATTCCAATATCAGCAGCTACCCCTGCCGTGGTTATATAGTAGTAGGTCTGGAGTATCCCGCAGAGGTGGTGGGTACCAGTCAGACTGTGACAGTCCTCATCCTCATGTGCTCAAGCCCCAAGACTGCAGATCAGCCGTCTGTCATTGTAGGGAGCAACACTAGTCATGTCAGACGCTTGGTGAAGCAATGCAGAGACAGTGGTATTGACGTGACTAGGACTCTGGGTGTCCAAGCTTGTGATGTAGAAGACAAGGCTACAATTAATGGCACGGATGTGTTAATGGAGGGAGAAGCTGATGTAGGCTGTGTGAGGTGGAAGGGACTCGTTCCTTTAATTCTACCCCCTGGTGGTGATGTGCAAGTTGTGTGCAAAGTTGACCTTAAGCATGCTGTTGACCAAGAAATCCTGGTGGTAGATTCCACACCAAAAGCCTCACTCCCTGCTGGCGTGACACTTCAGCCCATGGTGGTGTGTAGACAGGCAATGGACATTAACAGCTTCAGAGTCTTGGTCAGAAATGACTCTCTGAGAGAGACAGACGTTCCAGTGGGAACTGTGATTGGGCATATGCACCTGGTGGATTCAGTCACTACCATCCTGCCCAAAGAGACAACTCCATCAAAGTTAGATGTGAGTAAGATCAACTTCGGAGACTCACCTATCTCAGAAGAACGGAAAAACCGACTTTGCCAGAAAATGTCACAAAGATCCCATGTCTTCTCCATGAATGAGTGGGATGTCGGCTTAGCCAAAGGGGTGGAACACTAAATCCGGCTCTCTGACTCTCGACCGTTCCATCAGAGATCATATCGACTGGCACCTGCAGACATTGAAGATGTGTGAAAGCATCTATAAGAGCTTCTGCAGGCCGGTATCATAACAGAGTTCTGAAGCCCCTAAGCATCCCCATAGTTGTCGTGAGGAAGAAAGATGGAACTATTAGGATTTGCATCGATTACAGGGTGTTGAATAGTCGTACCATCCCGGACCAATATATGACACTCTGCACTGATGATGCTCTGAATGCCTTGACATGAAGCCAATGGTTCTCCGTCCTTGACTTGAGAAGTGCTATTATCAGATAGCCATGTCTGAAGAGGACAAGGAGAAAATGGCATTTATTTGCCCTTTCACCTTCTATGAGTTTGAGGGAATGCCGCAGGGCATAAGTGGAGCCGCGGCGACCTTCCAGAGGTTAATGGAGAGGGCAGTAGGTGATATGAACTTGCTTCAGGTGTTAGTGCACCTCGACGAGCTGATTGTCTTCGGGAGGTCTCTGGAAGAGCATGAAGAAAGACTGCTCAAGGTCCTAGACTATCTCAGAGAGGTTGGGCTGAAACTTTCTGTGGACAAGTGCCAAATCTACTTGTCGAGGGTTACGTATTTGGGACACATTGTGTCTGCAGAGGGTGTCGAGCCAGACCCTGAAAAGATAGAAGCAGTTAGCCTAGACCGACCAACTTGAAGACCTTGCAATCATTCTTAGGATTCTGCGGCTACTACCGCCATTTTATAGCCAATTATGCAGCCATTGCCCGACCACTGACAGAGCTCACAAAGAGCTTTGCTACATGTTTTATTTTACTTACCTGTTGTCCGTAAGGCCAACCAGAAGTAAGGGGGAAGGGTCACAGTGAAGAGAGGGGTAAGCGGTTGGAGAGAGGAGAAAGGAAGGGCATTAGGGAGAGAAGGTGTGAGATGGTAGATTCAGGGCTTGTGAAGAGGAGATAGTTGGAAAACATAGCAAACGTCAGTCTTATGGTTTACAAGTTTAATTGCACACATTATTCGAAGGTGTAAGGTATAAGTATGATACTGGTGGATGTAAAGTGAACGTCGGTTAGATGTTACAGCATTATTCTCCAGTTCACCATGACTGTCATTAGCCAGCTAGTTAGCTAAGCTAGCTGATGCAATAGCTTTGTTGGCCAGTTCAGTAAACACACACAGCTACTAAAAGAAGACTCAGACGGGACCAGACACACCAGATTAGTGGTTTGAGCCACCAGGGTTTGCTCAAACGTCCCCTAGCTACGTGGGGTTCTCACATGGGAACACGTCACCAGAGGCAAGCCTTTTGTCTCGTTTTAGCCCGCGCCTGGACCATTCGCGTGCACCGCCATTTCCTGTCATTGTAGGAACCTTCTGGAACTGCCATTCTCCTGAACTGAGTGATTACGTTTGTCCGTTTAGCTTGCAAGAGTGAATATAAAATCGGTTAGATACGTGAAATCAGGCCTGCAACGAGGGTGGGTTATTGAGGACCTCTTTATTAGCTTGTTAGATGCCGGCTTAGTTAATGTTTAATGTGTTTGATTTGGAATATTGAAAAAGGTACCTACTTTGTGCAACTTTGTCTTGTTTGATTATTATTATTATTATTGTTATCATTAATAATAATAATAATAATAAATCAAACTTAAATAGCACTTTTCTAACACTCAAAGTCGCTTTACAATAAATGCCGGTGAAACAAGACAACAGATATCTAATTCATATTCATCTAAAGGTTATTCATTTCATGGGAATTGCTATAATCAATGGAATCCAAACTAAAATTAATGTAAATTGGATTATAGTGAGAGAACCCAGGGCCCTGCCCTCTATAGTCATGGGGTAAAAGGGGCTACACACTGTCGCTAGTTGAAACTATTTGCTGTTTTGATGGGGTAGGACTACATGTCCATCCTTAGTTACTAGATCTAATGCCACTACTACTACTACTACTACCTTAGCAACTAGATATAAATGGTAAATAACGTACATCACAATCACTGATTTTGGTGGTGTTACAATTTGTTAAAGTATATGCTGTCTCGATTGTACTAGTTGATAGTTAACCTGGAATTAAAGGTGTTTTTTTCTCATTTATTTTGATGAAACACTATCATCCAGAGTTCCTACCATGCCTATACTTGGGGCCCCTCTCTGTCAAAGTGACAGAAAAGTTTTCTGGGGCATTGTTTCAAAAAGTAGCAATCGTTAAAACATGAATCAAGAGTCAGCTACTATAGATAGGGAAAATATTTTCACAAACAGAAATCTGATGCTACTTTAGAAACAAAAACATGAGTACAAATTCATCAAAAAGCTTATGTTTTTCTAACAAGATGATTGCTGGCTGAGATGATATCCAGCAAATTATGGCAGCCAAACATAATAACAACAACAATAATAATAATTTCATTAGTTGAAATATTTTTGTTTATTTTTTAACATTTTTTAATCGTAAAACATGATTTACAAAAAATGTCATTAAAAGAAAGATAGCTGGCATTGTTGATTTTGAATCATTTATTTCTGAGACTGGTGAATACCCAGTGCAGCATTTCTCAAAGTGTGTGGCATCCCCCCCCCTCCTGGGGGCACAGAGGCATGACAGGGAGGGCGCGTGACGGGGGGGGGGATGTAGTGCAGAACTACTGTTTTTTTACCCAGGGGGCAAAACCCCATTTTTGGGGGAAAACGCGGGTCGGATGCTGTAAAAGGTTGTTCACCAGAAATCATATCTAGGACCTTCAGGGATCACAACCTGGGTGGACAACCCGAAAAATAAGTTGCAGGAAAGCTACAGGGAGCGTCCAAAGTTGCCCACCCTGCCTGAACACAACCATTTGAGGTAGATAGGGTTAAAGTTTTAACGAATAGATATCTTCATGAAAATCACAGTGTTGATTACTCACATCGAGACAAACAAAAAATATATTGGAAGTTTTATGAAAACGTTTTTTTACCAGAGTAAATGACGCATATATAATTAAGTATGCACTAATTTGCATAAACACCACATAACTGGTGAACAGGGTTTTACGGACTTGTTGTAAAGGGTTGTCTACCAGAAATCCTGTCTAGGACCTTCAAGGATCAAAACTTGGATGGACAACTTGAAAAACAAGTTGCTGGACAGCTACAGGGAGGGTCCATATACCACCCCCCCCCCCACACACACATACAGAAACATACAATAAACTGTCTGGGTCATATAGCAGAATTATCTTTGTTATTGAATATATCTTTAAGACTTCACAGCAAAAATAAAATGATAAGTGCAGAAAATAAGCTCCCAAGTTCTACATTGTTAAATCATGTTCCCATTAAGGCCACTAGGTGTAACTGTGCATTGTTTATGTCCCTGAAGTGAGATCACAAGGCCACTAGATGGAGCTGTGTCTGGTTTATCTGCCTGAAGTGAGATTAGTTTCAGCAATGGATTTTTGTTCATGCGGAATATTTGCTGCCATCAAAATGGGTAAATATGTTTAAATTATTATTTTTGAATCATCTATTGTAGGGGTTACATTAACATAAAGGTTTCCTTCCAATGCTAATTTAAGTTGATTTGATTTGGTTTACAGATTTCCCTCCAAAAAGAGAGTGGTTTTGTGAGCTGGCCAGCTAGCTAGCTACCCATCACTGAAACTGTAAGATACATATTTTAAATAGTTTCCCAATCATTTGTGCTACATTTCATCAATATATACCTGGTTATTTTGTACTGAGTATTATATGCTTGTATTTTTGTATGCAGTGTTGACAGTGCTTGTGTGCCTATACGGACCAATGCCATGCCACCCTGCACAATTGAGTAGGCTAAGCATGAAATAAGAAGTGAGTACATTGACAGACTGCTCTAGGCTACATATACAAATATTTTAATATGTTAATTTACTGTTTAATTTTTTAAAAACATGTTTCCTATTTTAATAATTGTCTTCCCTATTGACCAGGCAGACTAATAATCTGTTTGTATGTTTTTGTCTGTAGCAAGATGACCAGCCAGCCAAAGAAACGTATGGCAGAGATTTCTGTGACGCTTAAGCATGAACCCTATAAGAAGAGCCGTGAAGACAACACCACTGACTACAAAAAGTGTGCTATGTCAAAAAGACTCTGCAAAAGACCTGTACTGTATTAGTTCACAATCAATCTCAAAGTTTACAAAGGCCATGAATGCTAGACAAGATGAGGTATTCCAAAGACTGCACCATGTGTCTAGAGAAGAAAAATGGTTTGAAGAGAGTACACCAAAGTGGCACCCAAAATGTCGGAATTTGTACTTAAATGAGAAGAGCTACCAATATGCTGAGAAGCGACGTCTCGGTGATGTGAATGTAACAACTGAAGATTTGACCAGCTCAGGATGTAGCACAGCACAACACAGTATCAGGTTCACGAGACAAAACACAGAAAAATTTGAAGCCAAAAAGAAATGTGTCATCTGCAATAAACAATGGATGAAGCACAGAGAGCCAAACTGTAAGGTCTCAACAAAAAGAGTCAAAGGGCCATTGAGATTAAAGCAAAAAAGCTGGGCAGATATGACATATTGCTCAGACTGACAGGGCCGGGTCATGACATGGTTGCCAATGATATAGCCTACCACAAATCATCCATGAACAGCTTCAAGGCTCAGCGTGTTAATTCTGGAAAGCAAAGGGTAAATCTTTATGCTGTTGCATTCTCCCGCCTTGTGGAAGAGCTGGAAGTTACTTTTTTCCATGACCAGTCAGGATTCCTTGTGAAATCACTATGTGACTGGTACAGAGAAATTCTGCGGGAGCTTGGCATCAAAACTGCAGATCAGTACGAACCACGTTTACTGAAATTGAAGCTGCAACAACACTATGGACAACGTGTTTCAATACTTGACCAGAGTCGTGGTTCAGGATTCATATGTGGATCTGATGTACCCCTCAGTGATGCCCTAAAGAAGCTGAGGCAACTAGAAGCAAATAATGAGGAAGGCGAGAAATATAATGCAATGTGGCAAGCTGCAAAAATTATTCGAGTCGATTGCGGGAAGTGCAAAAGGGAAAGCTTTGAGAAGGACTCAACTGAGATATCCCTCAGATCTGCTAACGAGATGGTTCCTGACTCACTCTTCAACTTTACAGCCATGCTACTAAATGACAAGATACAGAAACGCAGTGTTGATGGAAGAGTCATTTTGATCAACCAACATCAGAAAAAGCCATTATTATGTCACAGTATATCCTCCAGTATATCTCTGGGAATTCAACACCTTTGGGCATAGACTCTACCTACCACGTATTCAACCAGATATGTAGTAAATCATTAATAATGATGAACAACAGATTGGGGCTTGGGATCAGTTATGAGCGTCTGCAGCATCAGCTGACAGCACAAAGTGAGAAGGTAATCCAGCAGGTTGAAACGGATGGTGTTTATGTCCCTGAGACCATGACGAAAAACAGTGAGTTTCCGCATGTATTTGCTATTGATAATCTGGACTGGCAGAAGAAGACACTGGAGGGTTGGAGTTTTAATGCCACCACTGCAATAATAATCGAAAACCAAAACATTGTGAAAGGCCAGGGGGGTGCCAGGCTCCCCACATCTAGCACTAACAGAAGAAAAACCCTCTCTGATATCACTTTACAACCTGCTCCCATGTGTCACATATCAGCTAAAGACAGGCAGAGGTCCAGGTCACTTTAGCATATTGAAAAGCAAGAAAGTCTGGAGACTTCCTCAGATGGCACAGCTGAGGACCTGTTGCTTATGTGGCGCATAGCAAGAATGGTTACAACTTCAGAACTGTTAAATCCTCCGCAAGATACAGAGGTAGGACTGCCTGGTTTTTCTGCATTCTGTGCAGAGCTCCACCCACAAAGACCGGCCAGCATCATTGGCTATTTTCCTCTCATCCCAGCATCTCCAACCGATCCTGCTGTTCTGAAAGAAGAGATGAAACGGCTGGTCAAGACATCCCGTGCATTGGGAGACAAATATACAATTATTATTGGAGATCAAGCTACATATGAACTGGTAGTTGCCATCAGAGACAAAAACAGAGAAGAGTTTTGCAATGTGGTGCTGCTGCTGGGGGGCTTTCACCAAGCTTATAACTACATGAAGGCTGTTTGCAAGATCATCAGGGATGCAGGTGCAGAATATATCCTTGTAGCAGCTGGCCGTTGTCAGGAAGGGACTGCCAAGAAGATGTTTGGGGAGAAAGCTGACTACTACCAAATAATGCATGCCCTCAGGATCCTCAGTGAGGCCATGTGGCGCCTGTACTGGCAAGCATTTGAGGCGTGGTCAGCAGAGAGAGAATCACAACACTGGCAGTCACAAGTCGAAAATGTTGTGAAGGTGTTGTTTGAGAAAGGCACCACAGGTCCTGAGAAGCTGGAGATCATCCAAATGTCAAGTCCACAGTTATCTATCCTACGAGAAGAGATGTCACTTTTCCAGGAATCTCTTGAGAATCAACCAACTGCAGTTTTTTGGTCAAGCTTTCTTGAGATGTCACACATTCTCCACAAGTTCATCTATTACCAGCGAGAAGGCAACTGGGAAGGACATCTCTGTGAGTCAGCACAGATGCTACCTTATCTCACTGCAGCAGGTCACTACAAATATGGGCAGTAGTCTTTGCCTTTGTATTTGTCTGAGATGAAGAAACTGCCAGAGACAGCTCCAGAGGCACACGAAGCTTTGATCGCAGGTGCATTTGTAGGGAGGAGAGTAAATGGAAACCACAATGGTGTCTCTCCTGACATGATTCTAGAGCAGACGTACAATGGTCTGGGTGGTATTACCCTCAACCCTGCCGCCAGGAGGAAGTGGATCTACACAAAACCACTGACTGCAGCCGTTTCTGCAGAGCTCAAATCTATGCTGCACCTCCATACCTCAGGCCCACACCATGAATATCGCAAGAGTCGTGTCAACAAGGATGCAGAGATGGTAGACCCATTCACAACAGCCACATCATCCCTGATCAATATATCTACTGGTGAGTGTGCAGATGCTATAGTCAAGGACAACCCGTTAAGTGTAAAAGAAATTGGTTTGAAGGCACTGTCTGAGTCACTTACCAGTCATCATAAAAAGACAAGTGTTGTTAATGTAACCAGGTTAGAATTAATGTTTTTATTTTATTTTGTTTGAGTATGAAATATCACCAAATCCTGTCTGTGTGCTGTTATTTGTGTATACTACATTTTATTTTATGTCATTATTTACTTTTATGTATGTTTTATAACGACCGTCATATACCTGTACTGTCGCTTTAAGAGAGAGGTCTTGTAGGTACACGGAAGAGGGAACGCGGGAGAGGCCATTTTTGTTTTGTGGGGGGAGTGTCAAGCAGCGACCGAGCCGAGCCACGCGTGTTTCTTACCGTAGCACAGTTTTGCTGATTGAGGAGAACGTAACCTTGAGTATCCCTGTAAGCTGTGGGATAAAATACTTGTTTATCCTTTCTTACATCAGAGTCCCGTGGACGGTTTCTCCTTCTAACGCACACGAGTGAAGTCCGGGCAGTGGTTGAGCTTCAACCCCCACGTCCGTAAGAAACACCGCTCCAGCTGGAGGACTGGGCGTTTGTCGAAGGGTTTGAAACCGCAAGGAAAGAAGAATTCAGCTCGCGCTGGCTATAGAGCTGAGAGGTGACTGTCCTATTGCTATGTTATGAGACAGACAACATTCTATTTCCTTTTCTTTCCTGTGATTTCGTACGGAAAATAAATGGCAAGGTGGGCCAAATAGAGTCCTGTGTGTCCCCCCTCCTTCCTTGATCATGATGATGATGATGATGATGATGAGAGAATGAGGGCCCCCCCGACAACACCTGGGGCCCCACCCAACTAGAACACAACGCAGAGCTAACGATGAGAGTAACGGGCGTGCAGCAGGCTGACCAGCATAGAACACCATCGGACTGCCCCTGTTACATTAAGCTTAACACTTTCCACACACAACACATGAAACCAAAGAAGTCTGGGGGGGAAACCTGCACCACTGGCAAGAGCAATGAAGTTACTGCCCTTCTGCGTATGACACAGATCACTGCTAGTGGTGGAGAACTCGACATTGTTGACTTTGTAGGCAACCACGAGTACGGTGACCTTCCCCCATCCCTCTTCAAGGAAGATGGCAGTATGACAACTGGCACCAAGTCCAGCCTTGTAAAGGTCCTGAAAGAGGAGACCAAAGTAACCATCAATGCTGATCTACCCCAAAACATCTTCAAGAGAGCAGTACTTATAGATGCTATGTCTGCCATAAGACACTGGTCTTTTCACAAAGATGAACGATTTGGAGCAATCGCTGACAGATACAAACACCTGCTGCTGACTGATGTGCCTCGTGGTACTGAAATAATACACTTCTGTTGTGACAGATACAGTGGAACCAGTATCAAGTCAGCTGAGCAACAACAGAGATATGCTCGATCCAAACCCGCCAAAGTGTATGAAGTCAGTGAGCAGTACACAGCTCCAGATCCACATGAGCTTTTTGCTTTGTCTACTAACAAAGCAAACTTGCTGAGCTTTCTTTGTGAAAGATGGTGTGAGGAGGAGCAACTGGGGAGTGATCTTGGCCCTACTCATCTCTACCTGGGTGGTGGATTCAAGGAAGAGACAAAGAGTGTGGTGCTCTCCGCAGGGTCTGTGATGGATGTTCCTGCTCTGGAATCAACACAGCAGGAGGCTGACACTAGGATAATCCTCCACACACTCTACACTGTCCAGAATGAGGCAGTTGAAAGAGTTGTCATACATGCTAATGACACTGATATCATTACAACATGTCTGTACTATGGTGCAACACACTTGAGTGATCTACCAGAGATGTGGGTTAGAACAGGTCAGAATGCATACCTGCC
This sequence comes from Lampris incognitus, assembly GCF_029633865.1. Classification (NCBI taxonomy): domain Eukaryota; kingdom Metazoa; phylum Chordata; class Actinopteri; order Lampriformes; family Lampridae; genus Lampris; species Lampris incognitus. The sequence goes on along the minus strand of NC_079220.1, from coordinate 39,562,231 downwards.
TATACATGAGATGGTTGTAGCTCTGGGACCTTCACAGTGTCGTGCCATGCCGTTCATTCACAGTCTGAGTGGTAGAGACACAACTAGCTACCCATATTTCACTGGGAAGAAGGTATGGTTCAAGAGCAGCATAAGTCGTGACATCCCTGCACTTGAAGACTTTGGTGAGAACCCTAGCGATACCATAACCGATGACCTTCTCAATCAGGCGCGGGACCTCACTATATCAGTGTACACATCCACAGCTGATCAGTTTGAGGGGGCCGATCTGGGCAAATTGAGAGTGTACAAGTTTTTGAACAACAAGTCAACTCTATTAAAGCTTCTACCCCCAACAGAAGATGCATTTATGCTACACCTGAAAAGGGCTGCGCTGGCAACTATCATTGACAAGAATGCACATATCGCCAAGCCAGAAATTCCCCCATGCACTGAATTTGGTTGGTCTCTGGTTGATGGACATGCAGTTCCTGTTCCGGCAACAAAGCCAGCCTGGCCTGTCTCAATGAAAACGACAATCTCATGTGCATGTGTCAAGGGTTGTCAGAAGAACTGTTCGTGTGCAAGGAAGGCAGTTCCGTGCTACATCGGGTGCCGTTGCCAAGGACTGGCGAGCAAATGCAGCAGAATACATACTGCTAGAGTTGAGAGCAGTGATAGCAGCTGTGACTCAGAAAGCGAGTGAGAAAACATGGGCAAAGTTCTGTAAAAGATTTCTTTAAAAAGTCCTGCTTTTCAAATTCTGGGCTAACTTTTTGTGTTCAGCATATTGTGTTCAAAGTATAAATTATTTTGTTTGTTTCATGTGTATACTAAAGCATATACCCATCTCATTGTTGTCCTTTAAGGTCCTAGATATGATTTATTTATTTATTTTAAATAATGTGTTATAGTTTTGGCACAGATAATTATTTTGTGTTCAGTAAGTATATTGTGTTCAATGTATAAAATAAGAAATAAATCTTACATTATTTACAGTTACAGGAATTTTGTTTGTTTCGTGAATAATTTAAGGTATAGGCCCATCTCATGTTTCTACTGGGAACAAAACAAGGTATAAGATCAGAGCATATTTTCTAATTTCCATAAGCTGTCTTAATGTGTCTTTACTGTGAACTCTTACAGAGATATTCATTCACAAGGAGAATTGCGCAATATGACCCAACCAGCTTAATGACTGTTTTCGTATGGGGGAGAGGCGTGTTTGGGCCCTCCCTGTAGCATTTCAGCAACTTGTTTTCCAGGTTGTCCACCCAGGTTGTGATCCCTGAAGGTCCTAGATATGATTTCTGCTGGACAACTCTTTACAACATGTCTGTAAAACCATTTCCTCCGGCTATGTGATATTTATGCAAATTAGCATATACTTAGTTATATATGCGTCATTTACTCTGGTAAAAAACATTTTTGAAAAAACTTCCAATACATTTTTTGTTTGTCTCAATGTGAGTAATCAACACTGTGATTTTCATGCAGAGATCTATTGGTTAAAATGTTAACCCTATCTACCCCTATTGGTCAATGTTCATAGGCCTGGTGGGCAACTTTGGACGCTTCCTGTAGCTTTCCTGCAACTTGTTTTCCGGGTTGTCCACCCAGGTTGTGATCCATGTAGGTCCTAGATATGATTTCTGGAGAACAACCTTTTACAGCATTCGACCAGTGCAAAAATCAGTTTGCCCCCTGGGTATTTACAGCGGAATCTTTTTTATGGCGGAACAATCAACAAAACGTGCTTTCACGAGAAAGAGTGTAGGTTCACAGAATGGAGAGATATTTGACAAGGACGAAAAGAAAGACAGGCGATGCTTCCGATAGAAACAAGACAAAGTGCTTAGCTGACTGACGGTATCAAACCAAAAACCAAGTTAAGAAAATATGACGAAGACTATCTTGCTCTTGGGTTCACAGTGAATGTGATGGGAGACGAGGAGAGACCAGCGTGTATTTTATGTCTGAAAACTCTGGCAGCAGGTAGCATGAGACCAAACAAATTAAGAAGACACTTAAGAGACATTACACCCCAGTCACGTCAATAAGCCACTCGAGTTCTTTCAGAGAAAACTTGGTGCATACCGTCAGCAGGAACAATGCTTTGTAAAAGCCGCATCAGTGAACAACAAAACACTAATTGTGCTGTGGTTCAGCCCCCTGCATGGCCCTCTGGCTCCACCGTGAGGTCACGAAGCACATCTCCATCATCCAGGCACATCTGGGCGCGCTCTTAGAGCGTCGCGTATACACAATCCACAACAACGGACCTGTCTACAATATACAACCACCACACCTGCGAGTGATCAGCTCGTCACCAGTCTACATCGACTCCAGCCAACCCATTGTGTCATCGCCAGAACGTGTTTAAGCACAGTCGGTAATGTAGCGAATTCGGCGGGCAGCCGAGAACCGCCACAGCCGGGACGCGAACCCGTGTCTCCCGCACCATGACCACGTTAACCAGTCGCCTAAAGGGTCCGACCCCTTAGCCAAGGGCTAGCGAGTCCATCCGTGATTGTTACAGTACCCCCCCCTTCGGGAAACGCGTCCCCGTGCTTCAGCATACACGCTCCCTCACGCCTCTGGACGCACGCGCTTCCGATGGCCTCAAGGTCTCACCATCCCACTTCTGACACCAATGTAACGAATTCGGCGGGCAGCCGGGAACCGCCACAGCCGGGACGCGGACCCGTGTCTCCCGCACCACGCGCGACTACGTTAACCAGTCGACTAAAGGGTCCAACCCTTTTGCCAAGGGCTAGCTTCATGAATAAGTTAAAATGGCTATAAGTCATTGCTTTACAAAAAGATAGAGTTGCACATGCTCTTTGATCTGCTAATCGGATTGTCTGCAATCCATTGCTTTGGTATAGAGATGTGTAATCCATTGCTCTTGCTATCCAGGTAAAAGAGGTTAAAAAGAGATAATGTGTTTAAAACATAATCTAATTTGCTTTCTCTAATGTTTTGGGAAAATGTAGTTGAAGTAACATTTTAGTGTTTCTTTATGTAAGGGGGCACTTGATATACACTGCTCAAAAAAATAAAAGGAACACATAAGCAATGCAATGTAGCTCCAAGTCAATCACACTTTTGAGATATCAACCTGTCCAGTTAGGAAGCAACACTGATTTGTGAATCAATTTCACCTGTTGGTAAATTGTCTAATTTCCACCTGGTGGAAATTAGACAATTTGCAAGACAACCCCTATAAAAGGAATGGATTTGCAGGTGGTGGCCACAGACCATTTGCCTGTCCTCATCTTTTCTGGCCGATCTTTGGTTAGTTTTTCATTTTGCTAGTGCCCTCACCACTAGAGGTGGCATGAGGCGGTATCTGCAACCTACAGAAGTTGCTCAGGTAGTGCAGCTCATCCAGGATGGCACATCAATGCGTGCTGTGGCAAGAAGATTTGATGTGTCTCCCAGCACAGTGTCCAGAGCATGGAGGAGGTACCAGGAGACAGGCCAGTACACCAGGAGACGTGGAGGGGGCAGGAGGACAACAACCCCGCAGCAGGACCGCTATCTGGTCCTTTGTGCAAGGAGGAACAGGAGGAGCACTGCCGGAGCCCTACAAAACGACCTTCAACAGGCCACTAATGTGCAGGTTTCTGCTCAAACAGTGAGAAACAGAATGCATGAGGATGGTATGAGGGCCCGACGTCCACAATTGGGGCCTGTGCTCACAGCCCAACACCGTGCAGCCCGATTGACCTTTGCCAGAGAACATCTTGGTTGGCAGATTCGCCATTGGCGCCCTGTGCTCTTCGCAGATGAGAGCAGGTTCACACTGAACACATGTGACAGACGTGAGAGAGTCTGGAGACGCTGTGGAGAACGTTCTGCTGCCTGCAACATCCTCCAGCATGACCGGTTTGGCGGTGGGTCAGTGATGGTCTGGGGAGGCATATCCTTGGAGGGCCGCACAGACCTCTACGTGCTAGCCAGAGGTACCATGACTGCCATTAGGTACTGGGATGAGATCCTCAGACCCATTGTCAGACCATATGCTGGTGCAGTGGGCCCTGGGTTCCTGCTCATGCATGACAATGCTCGTCCTCATGTGGCCAGAGTGTGTCAGCAGTTCCAGTATGTCGAGGGCATTGATGCTATGGACTGGCCTGCACGTTCCCCAGACATGAATCCAATCGAGCACCTCTGGGACATCATGTCTCGTACCATCCGCCAACGCGATGTCGCACCACAGACTGTCCAGGAGTTGACCGATGCCCTGATCCAGGTCTGGGAGGAGATCCCTCAGGAGACCATCCGTCGTCTCATCAGGAGCGTGCCCAGACGTTGTAGGGAGTGCATACAGGCACGTGGAGGCCACACACACTACTGAGCCTAATTTTGAATCGTCTTGAAGAATTTCCACAGAAATTGGATCAGCCTATGTTCTCATTTTCCACTTTGATTTTGAGTATGATTCTGAATCCAGACCTTAATGGGCTAATGATTTTGATTTCCATTGATCATTCTTAGGTTATTTTGCTCTAAACACATTCCTCTGTCTAATAAATAAAGATTTTCAGCTGAAATATTTCATTCATCGAGGTCTATATTGTGTTTTTAGGTGTTCCCTTTATTTTTTTGAGCAGTATAGTATAAACTATAAGTGCTTTTTTAAGGTATTTTTCAAAGAGGAGTAGAGGAATGAAAACACCATAACACCTATTACGTTTTACTCAAATAGCCGGCATTTATTTTACTGTAATATTAAACATATTATGATCCTGTTTTCTCTTTTTTGTGTTGTACTGTCCTTTTTAGTTGTGAAAATCAATGTTTTCCCTTTTTAGACTTTAAACAACACGAGTTAAGGAAAAAAATAGAAAATTAAAAAGCCTTTCAGAGCTGTGATGAAATAACCCCCCCCCCCCAAATAAAAGTAAACAATGTTCATCTACCCGGGTAGTATGTTTTTGTATTAAGCGTGGTGAGATCTCAGCGCTTATCTGCCTGATGGAATGAAGACGTGGAGTAGAACAGTTCCTGTTGCTGGCAAGATGTTCCTCTTAACGCCCTCTGCTCGTCCGTTGGCGATTTGTTCAATGGACTGTCCCAAATCATCTCATAAAAAAAAACCAACAACAACAACAACCGGAGAAAAGAATACAATTCTCGAAAATCCCCGTCAGAATTTCAACCCCATTCCATTTGTTACTTGCTTAGAGGTGGATTGTGCGGAGAAAACCCTTTAACTATTTCTTTAATTCTGTTTTTACTTTGAGCTCGCGTTTCAACTTCAAGTCACTACTCTCTGCCGTTTTCGACTTCGCTCTTCCTCTCACTGAGAAACGTTGCGGTAGGTTTCTCCAGTTGCAGCACCGCTACTGCCCTCTGCTGGGCTAAAATAACATGCAGGTGAAACATATAATTAAAATATACCTAGAAATGAAAAAAATAGACTGTAAATAACCTAACCCTGCTTGTAGGTTATTTTTGAGTGGGTTACATCCTACCCCCCTTAATCTGCATGCATCCTTGCATGTTGCACCCTACACTACCTCAGATGCTAAAGGTGTTAAATGACATATGTAAGGTACAAAATCAAAGGTAAAGGTTTGGGAGAAAGCTTAGTCTAACAGTTAAAATTGAGTGCATAACAATGACTAATGGGTTCCCTAAAGTTTGGTAGGTCAGCTTTTTGGGAGCCGTTTTATCCCTGGATGATCTTCTTAATTACGCCTCAACTTCAGGAGCAACCTTTGTCTTCTCTGACTCTATTTGTACTCTATTTGCCCAATAATATGCAGGTGAAATACACTACCGTTCAAAAGTTTGGGATCACCCAAACAATTTCGTGTTTTCCATGAAAAGTCACACTTATTCACCACCATATGTTGTGAAATGAATAGAAAATAGAGTCAAGACATTGACAAGGTTAGAAATAATGATTTGTATTTGAAATAAGATTTTTTTTACATCAAACTTTGCTTTCGTCAAAGAATCCTCCATTTGCAGCAATTACAGCATTGCAGACCTTTGGCATTCTAGCTGTTAATTTGTTGAGGTAATCTGGAGAAATTGCACCCCACGCTTCCAGAAGCAGCTCCCACAAGTTGGATTGGTTGGATGGGCACTTTGAGCAGATTGAGTTTCTGGAGCATCACATTTGTGGGGTCAATTAAACGCTCAAAATGGCCAGAAAAAGAGAACTTTCATCTGAAACTCGACAGTCTATTCTTGTTCTTAGAAATGAAGGCTATTCCATGCGAGAAATTGCTAAGAAATTGAAGATTTCCTACACCGGTGTGTACTACTCCCTTCAGAGGACAGCACAAACAGGCTCTAACAGGTACTATTTAATGAAGATGCCAGTTGGGGACCTGTGAGGCGTCTGTTTCTCAAACTAGAGACTCTAATGTACTTATCTTCTTGCTCAGTTGTGCAACGCGGCCTCCCACTTCTTTTTCTACTCTGGTTAGAGCCTGTTTGTGCTGTCCTCTGAAGGGAGTAGTACCCACCCAAACTTTTGAACGGTAGTGTATATGATTAAAATATACCTAGAAATGAGAAATTAGACTGTAAATAACCTAACTCTGCTTGTAGGTTATTTTTGAGGGGGATACATTTATTTCCCCAAATTCAAATATCAGCTCGTAATCTACTGATGTGTTTCGATTGCTCATGCCTAGCTCAGCCTGGGAGGGAAACGAGTTACTTGCGGCTAGTTCATTACAACTCATGGACTTGAAGCTGCGAAATCGTCTCTGTATTCATTCCTTTCATATTCCCCCTTACAGGTAAGAACGAAGGTTATAATGTGTTTAAATGATAATAATAATAAATAATATGTTGAAAAATATCTGTGTCTAGAGTAATTTTAGCAAGTGATTCTAGTTCGGCTAACCATGAAAATGTTGTTCGACTGTAGCATGCTTGCTAGCGGGCATCACGTAGGCGAGAGAGCGGTAGAAACGTAATGGCCGCCATTTCGTGAGGCAGCATGTTTGGTCTGTATCTATTTTATATTGTACGGTTAAAATAGTGATGGCAATGTGTTCCAGTTTAAGAAGTATATCACTTTTAGTTGAATGTGGAGATGTAAAACTGCCATTTGTATTTAAGATAAAGCGAGACTATTTACTGATTTATTGATTTACCAGTGACTCAACTGTATTCAGGTTTAAATGCATGGCAGCCGTATAGACACTATTGGATAATGCACACCTACTATGCAGTCTGGTTAAAGGTGCTGTAAAGGTATTTTCTAATTCTGTTTAAAGGTATTGTAAAAATATTTTGCTAGTTTTGTTTAAAGGTGCAATGCAGGTATTTTCCTGATATTTTGTTTTGTCTATTTAAAGATACAATGCAGATATTTTCTGATGTATTTCAAATGTGTTTTCTTTGTGTAGTTTAAGGTGATGAAAGGCATTGATATTGATTTATATTGGGATTTTTCTTATTGTAAAGTTTCTTAAAGGGACAATACAATGTTTATTGAGGATTTTGGTGAACAAGTAAAGTGTATATGTTTGGATTTTTTTTTCATCATAACTCATGGACTTGAAGCAGCAACATCGTCTCTGTATTCATCCCTTTCATATTCCCCCTTACAGGGGTGTAACATTTTTGGAGGCACCACTGGGATTGTGTGCAGCGTGGATCAGCGTCTACAAGAGATGTCCCCAGCTGTCACACAGTCCTTTTACACAACTCAGACATCGAGAGCAAATGGTGAATCGGTTACAGTGGGTTCCCGACAGTCTTGAGAGCTGAGTACATGTGATCTGAGGTTTGTCTACATACTAGGAGAGCTGCTACCACTCCCCAAAGATTAAAATGTACCACCTCACACCGCTAATACCCTCGCTCTGCTAGAAAGATGGATTCATTAGTTAAAGAAAGTACAGCTAGAAGTAATAAGAGAATTGTGTGTGCTGCCTAGACTTACTCTGGTGGAGTTGTGTGACCGTCTAATCATGCAGGACCAGGGTTCGAGCATGTTACTGGCAAGTGTCGAACAGCTCTCATCACACTAATTTCAAACTACATACAGAGCGAAGAGCCAGAAAAACTTGATGATAAAGGAATGGTTAACTTGCTCCATCTTCGAGACGAAGTTTCTGAGCTCCAGGCAGCTCGTAAAACTGTCACACTAAAACAGGCAGATGAGGAAGAGGAAAAAACAGGACGAAGATGAGGAAAAAATAATCACGGAAATTGAGGCCTGAGGGATGAGATCTGCATTCCATACTTAGATGACACCCTGGTCTTCAGTAGATCCTTCGAGGATCATGTGGAGGATGTGAGGACAGTGCTACAGCGACTACGGCATTATGGAATGAAGCTGAAACCCAGTAAGTGTGAAGTGTTCAGGCGTGAGGTCCGCTACTTAGGGCACATCATGTCTGCTGAGGGCAGTAAAATGGACCCCGCAGATACTCTAGCAGTGAAAACTTTAAAGGAGAAGAGGCCACGGTCTGTGAGAGGGCTGAGGGCAGTCATGGGACTACTAAACTACTACCGTCGGTACATTAGGGACTTCACCTGAATCACTGGACCTCTATATGCCCTGGCCGAGTTGGACCCTGGATCATTCCTTTCATATTCCCCCCTTACAGGGGTGTAACAGTAACGTTGTCTAGGCTACTCGTGCCTTCCAGTCTAATTGTCGACCCAAGTTTTCCTTTGCGTTTCCTTCATGTCTTCTGGTACCCTGTTTAATCCTGCTTTCCTGGGTCATCGAGAACCCTTCGAGCTCTGCCCTCTCCCACAGACCCTAACTTCTCACTTGGAACTCCCGACTTTTGGTTTTGGACCTCTAAAGGACTCACTCTTCTCTCTTGGATCACAGCCCACAAACACCTTTGCCTGCACACACATTTCATACATTGGACAAGCCATTTACATACCACACTACATGTAGAGTAAATACTTACACATAGCCTAGACACACAACCCGCTGGTCATCACACATAGTTTAGACACACATCCCACAAACAAGACGAACAACACACCATACACAATACACTTTATTCTTGTGTTTTTCCTTGTTTAACTTTGTTAATAAATTCGCCCTCCCGGCGGCTAAAGATTCTGCTGCCTCTGAACCATAGGTCGCGGAACCGGTATGGCCAGTAGGGCCGTGGCCATACCTACTTTGGCGTGCATCAAACATAAACATGTGTAAAAATTCAAATCACAGTTACATTCTTAATGTATTGCACTTTTGCGCGCTTCCCGGGCTAATTTCCACTAGCTGTAAGCCTACAGTACGTAGCCTATCACAGCAACAAACTCTGTTTTCTAATGATTGATTGGTAATTTGTGTCACGTGAGCTTAGCGTCACACGGACGTGAATTTCACAGAACAAAATACCAGCGCTCTATGTAAGTAGACTAACTGCTAGTGTGTTCGCTAAACTTTAAGCAATAGTAACATTCAAATGAATGATGAAGCATCGAAAAATAACTGATTTCTTCGGGTCAAAGTTAACCAAGGTAGCTGAGACAACCACCGTCACTCCAGCCCACAATGAGCCCTCTGAGGAACCAGAAGTAGAATGTCAAACTGTCGCTGCTCCAACTAGCCCCTCTGCCGCCGCTACCCTCAACGTTATGAGCCTCGCCTCAGCTGACAATGAGCCCTCTGAGCTTGAGGAACCAGCAGTAGAATTGCTAATTAGCCCCAGAACTTCACTTTGACAGTTTACGCGCACAGTTGAATATGTTGCCAGATGCGATCCGAACATCTGGAATTACCGTCACAACGGTAGCATCAGTAACATCGGCAATGAATGCTGCTCCGGTAGCGAAAACCCTATTGCCAGATGTACACAGGCTGTTGAAATTGTTCTATACAATTCCCGTGTCAACTGCCAGCGCCGAGAGATCTTTCTCAACCCTTCGTCATATGAAGACTGATCTAAGGTCAACAATGACTCAAAGGAGACTCAATGACTTGATGTGCAGCCACACACACAGGGATGCTTTGGCCAGTGTGGATGGTCTCGCCATTGCCAGTGACTTCATCCAGCACAACGAGAGACGGAGGAACTTCTCTGGGAACGTTTAAGACGGGGTGGTGAGCGTTTACATTTTTTAATCTTATGCAACTGGACTTGACGTGTCAAATGATTTATGCTTTCTAATCACACTGATTATACTATTTGATTGTGACTCAAGTGTAGGCTATAATCAGGACAAATAAAAACGGCAATAATAAATAATAATAAATAAAGTTATGCGTTACGAGTGTGGCTTGGGGGGGCGTCACGTCATTCGTGGCCCTACCCATTCGAAATGCGTTCCGCGGCCTATGCTCTGAACTGCCTCTTTTGGTTCTAGCTCCAGCCGTGGTCATAACAAATGGCATCATACAAAGTCGCATACAGAATTGCCCAGTGCAAGAAACCACAAACAATAGCAGAGGAGCTCATATTTCCTGCGGCTTTAGATATGTGTCAACTATGTTTGATGAGACAAGCGCCGCAAAGTTGAAGGCTGTCTCTCTGTCCAATTACACGGTTGCAAGACGTATATGTGACATTTCAAAGACCTTGAAGAACAGCTCATTGAAAAACTGAAAGACAAACGTGTCGCCTTACAAGTGGACGAGGCTACTGACAGCAATAAAGACTGCTTGTTTAGTGCATATGTTCGCATTGTCACGTCAGAGTCACTGTGTGAGGATTTGCTATTTTGCAAGTACGTCCGAAGTAGAGTGACAGCTGATGAGCTCTTTAGGCTTCTTGACTGTTACCTGACAGAGCATGGGCTGAAATGGACAACTATGCGAGCGTTTGCACAGATGGTGCACAGACCATGGCAGGGGAAAACGAAGGGATTGCAGGCACTAATCAAGTGGGTCTCGCCAAATGCGCAATGGACGCACGGTGTCATACACAGAGAAGTGCTAGCATCAAGACAGATTATCGCTGACCTAAACAAGGTTTTTTTTATGATTTATATTTTATTCAACTTTTTCAATACAAAAGTGTAACAGACATATACTCAAATAACAGTACAATAAAAAGACAGAAGCAAATCAAAACAACAAGAAACATAAAATAACCACAAAAAAAACACCACACTACAATATACACAGAATAACAATAAAAAAAAATACAATCTTGCATTTGCACAATTCAGAAATCTATATGGAGCTCTCGGTCCATCCATAGTCTACTCCTCTAACAGATTGCCGTGCCACGCTATCCATACAAGTCTTTCTCAGTTATTAATATAGGCTCGAAATGTCCCCCGTTTCAATGTATGATCCTCTGATATATTATGCATCCTAATAAGGCAGACGCTCATACACCGCAACTCTTCCAAGTTCCGTAATCCATTCCTGCATGGAAGGTCCCTCTGTTGTCTTCCACCCTCTCATTATGATCTGCCTCCCCACCATCATGCTAGTCTGGATCCACTCTGCAACATGCCCCACACAGTGGGTGAACAGCGGAGGGTCCCCCAACACATAAAGTCTAGGGCTAAAGGTAAAATCAACATTCATAATGTCACAGATTTTCTCATGAACTTGGAGCGAAAACTCTTGGAGAACAGGGCATGCCCATAACGCATGTAAAAGAGTACCCACTGACATCTGGCACCTCCAACAGTCTGCTGTGTTTTTCAGCCCTAGTCTATGCAACTTTGATGGAGTCCAATAGACTCGATTAAGAATTTTGAATTGAATAAGTCTGATCCTGATATCCTTAGAAATTTTCCTGGAGTTCTGACAGATGCGGTCCCATTCCTTCTCACTGAATGAAAGGTTTACATCATGTTCCCAGACCTGCCTTAACGCTGATGTCCCTTTATGGACTCGACTAAAGATCGTAGAGTAATATTTTGATGTTTCATGACCTAAACCAAATGTTTTGATTGTGTTGTGAAGCAAATCCGAGCTAGGCGGTGTCATTCTAGTTGTGCCAAAGGTTTCCACTAGTGAATGCCTAAGATTTAGTAAGTATCGCCAAAACTGTCTCCTGGGTAAACTAAAATCTTGGGCTAAGGTCTCAAAGGATTTTAGAAAGTCTCCATCATAGAGGTCACCAAGGGTGCAGATCCCTTTGTTACCCCATTCCTTCCACACACATAAAAAAAAGGAAAATGGCGCTTTACCTTTGCATAGTTTGATTTTCATCCAAACGCCAGATTCTGAGTTCAAGTATGGATTAATGTTAAAAATCTGGTAAGTTTTCTTCCAAACCATCTGAATGTGAGATATAATAGGGTGGGACCAGAATTCAGGTGACAGCCTAGCCAATACACCAGTAGAGGTGTACCTGACTTTTCTGGAGGTAGTGACCACTGAGCCAAATGTCTCAAGCTAAAGGTATAGTGATACAGAACAAGTTTAGGAAGCCCAAGTCCGCCCTTGTCAACTGGTACTTGTAGCTTTTCAAGTTGCACTCTGGCTCTTTTCCCGTTCTATAGAAAGTTATTGCAAATCTTATCAAATTGTTTGAAGTATTTCCTAGGTATGCATAACGGGAGTGACTGCAGGAGGTAATTCACCTTTGAAATACAGTTCATTTTTAACACATTTACCTTGCCCCGCAGAGTTAAAGACAGAGAAGACCACCTCTGCACATCAGCAGAGCTCTTTCTGAAGAGAGGGTCAAAGTTTACCCTTATTACATCATTTATTTGTTGAGGAAAGAGGATTCCTAAATACCTCATGCCTTCTGATGGCCACTGAAATGCCCCATCATGGAAAATGTTGCTGGGGCAGTACGCTGTCAAGGGGAGAGCCTCCGATTTCGACCAATTAACTTTACACCCCGTGAGTTTGGAGAAGGTGTCAATGGACTCAAGGAGAGATGGCACAGATTTTACTAGGTTTGACATAAATAAAAGTATGTCGTCCGCATAAAGCATGATTTTATGTACTGACTCCCCAATTGTAACCCCTGGAAAATTAGGATTTTTGTGAATAGCGGCAAGCGGTTCCAGAGCCAAACAGAATAATGTTGGCGAAAGGCTTGAACCCTGACGAGTCCCCCTACCTAGTGAAAAATGGGGAGAAATTAAACCATTTGTCTGAACTGCTGCTTCTGGTTGATTATAGAGTATTTCTATCCATCTTACAACCGTCTGACCAAAACCAAAGGATTTGAGTGTTAGAAACAGGTATCTTCACTCCATCCGCATCCGATCAAATGCCTTTTCAGCGTCGAGTGAAATGGCAGCGACTGGGAAGTCCCAGTTGCGGACTGTCCACATTACATTTATCTAGCATCTGATATTATCAGAAGAGTTCCTCTGGCGAACAAAACCCACTTGGTCTGGGTGTACCAATCACTGTGTTGAGTCTATTCGCCAGAATATTAGACAGAATCTGACAGTCCGTTGATATCAACGAGACAGGATGGAAGCTACTGCAATCACTTGGATCTTTGTCTGGTTTAAGTATGTGTGATAATTGCCTCTGATAATGATTGTGACAGTTTGCTCCCTTCAAAGGATTCATTAAACATTTGTTGCAAAAGTGGCATCAATTCCTCTACATAGCATTTATAAAATTCTGCATTAAAGCCATCCTGGCCTGGGGATTTACCTGATGGCAATGCTCTTATAACAGCAATTATCTCTTCCCTAGCGATTCGTTAGTCAGGCAATTCACGTTGTTGATCCTCTAGCCTAGGTTGGTTCAGGCCATCAAGAAATGAGTTTATTTCCATATCTGTTGAGGTATTTTCTGACGTATAAAGATTTATGTAGAACTCATTGAATGTGTCATTGATGTCGCTTGCCCTTGGTTCCGCACAGCTGCAATAGTTGATGAGGATTCCTTTTGTTTAATATATCTCACTAAAAAACTTCCCTGCTTTGTCCCCGAACTCAAAGCAATTTTGCCTAGCCCTAAATAACAAGAATTCTACCCTCTGTGAGAGTAATATTGTATTCATATTTTAGTTGTGTCAAATTTCTCAAATTAGTAGATGTCATATGTTTTTCTAATTCAGTGACCTTAGCTTAAAGTTTCTTCTTATACGAAGCACGCTGAATGATAAAACCTCTTAATACTGCCTTCATGGCTTCCCACGCCACCCCAGCAGAGGACGCTGACGGGACGTTGATCTCTATATAATCCTTAATTTGAGTTCTGAGAATTTCTTTGAAGACCAGATCTTGTAGCGGAGAGGAATTAAATCTCCATTTATGTGATCTGCTTGTTTCATAGAAAGGTAGTAAATCAAGAGATACATTAGCATGTTTAGAGATCAAAATGTTACCTATTGAGCAGGATAGAGTAGAAGACATACCAGAAACATGTCTATTCTTGAATACATGTTATGCCGATTAGAGTAAAAGGTGTAGTCCCTCCCTGCTGGGTTTACCAACCTCCAAATATCAACCCTAAGGATTCACATACGCCTTTTACTGCCTGGGGGGATTTGAGTGGCTTGTTATTGGAGAAGCCACTGCGGTCTAAAACAGGGTCTAAAATGAGGTTGAAATCCCCACCAATGGTAATAGGGTAAGTACCTAATTCCTGGAGTTTACTTTCAAGATCCAAGAAAAAAGTCAGGATGATCCCCATTAAGTGCATAATTATTAGCCAATATTAGCGTTTGTCCCTGTATCTCTGCCAGAATAACAACAATTCGTCCCTAGGCATCTGTTACTTCTCTTAAACATTTAAATTGCAAGTGTTTGTTAATTAACATTATCACACTTCTACTATTGCTAGATCCAGCACTAAAGAAAACATGCCCTACCCGGTCCCTACATAATTTTTTAGACTCTCCGGGAGACAAACGAGTTTCCTGCAAATAGACCACATCCAATTTCTTGCTTTTCAAACTACACATCACTTTCTTCCCCTTGATAGGATGATGGAGCCCATTAATATTCCAGCTAGTGTATCACAGCTTATTAACACTATGGCAGGACATATGCAACATGTAAGGTACAATCCCAGATAAACAAAAAAAATTAAAAAACAAAGGACATAGTCCTGTAACAAGGCTCAATGAACAGCGCCAACACCAGAGCACGGTGCAAATACCAAAAACAAAAACCCTTACGGTCCATGACCTGAGCTAACTCTGCAGTGCACTACAGATAGCATCCGTGCAACAATGCAACAAATACAAAGAGATACCGTGGTGATACACAATTCAGCGTAGATTCGCCAGGGGCTGCTGCACCTTTAAGGCGGACATTCAGAGTGCTGACTTAGGCACTGCTCAGAATTTCCGTGGTGAGCCATGTTTGCGGCAGCCTAGCGATTAGCTGATTGCCACGAGAGATTGTGCTATATCGGTGTTGTTTTGTGTGGCAAGTAAACGGAATTAACTCGACTCGATCTCTCCATCTCCTCATTCCTGCACTCTCACATTGGTGACCCCGCACGTTGACAACGAACATGTCGACCCACAGCGATGACGACACCGCTCCATCTCCGAGTGATGCTAAAGGTATGGCTCATGTTAGCGCTAGCATCTCAGCAGCAACAGTGAAGTTGCCCGAGTTTTGGCAGCACAGTCCCCGGCCATGGTTTCAGCACATTGAAGCCCAGTTCGAGCTGGGAGGAATAACGCGGGATGTTACGAGGTATTTCCATGTGGTGTCGGCGTTGGATGCCCAGACGACGGCCCGAGCTATGGGGCTACTGGAAGCCCCCCCCCCCCGGCTGTGGGAAAACACGGCGCACTCAAGGCATTCCTTTTACTGCTGTTCGAGCTGTCGGAGATGGAGAAGGCGGATCGCCTGTTGTCACTCAACGGACTCGGCGATAGCAAACCTTCTGAGCTGCTGGAGAAGATGTTGGCCGTTTTGGGCTCTGCGGACCCCTCCTTCATTTTCACCCATATTTTTCTACGACAGCTCCCAGCGCCTGTGCGCACATCGCTAGCCAGCTCCCCCCTCTCCTCCACCAAAGACTACCACGCTCTGGGTGCGGAAGCGGACAGGATTTTCCTCGCCAGCCGGCAACAGTTCGTTCATGCGATGCTCCCCACCCAGACCTCGCCCCCCTTCTCTGGAGGACGCAGCGGGCACAGCGGTGGCTGCCCGTCGCCATCGTGACAGCGGGTTGTGGTATTACCGCAACAGGTTTGGTGCCAGGGCCAAGCAGTGTCGCCCGCCATGCAGCTTCAGCATCCAGGGAAACGCCAGGGCCGGCGCTCAATAACAGCTATGAGCGCCGGCGAAAACAGCAGGCTGTTGTTTATCAAGGACGCCTTATCTGGCCGGCGGCTGCTGGTCGATTCGGGCGCTCAGCGTAGCATCCTGCCTGCATCGGCCGCGGACACCATGGCCGGCGGACAAGGCCCCCCGATGGATGCCGCGAACGGCACGCCCATACTTACCTACGGCACCAGGTATGTGGAGGAGGTGTGTTTCGGCGGGCGGCGTTTCAGCTGGGACTTCGTTACGGCCGCGGTGTCGGTTCCCCTCCTGGGTGCTGACTTCCTGTGCGCCTTCAGGCTGCTGGTGGATGTTACAAACTGTCGCTTGATCAGTGCCATCTCTTTCGCTAAATACCCGTGCACACTGGGAGGTGCAGGGACGCTCGGCCTGTCAAACATGCACGCCGCCGAGACACAGATCAACGATTGCTCGCAGAGTTCCCTGACCTCACCACACCTACGTTCTCGTCAGCGGTGGCCAAGCACGGCGTGGAGCACCATATTGCCAACGACGGCCCCCCAGTCTATGCACGTGCTCGGCGCCTCGACTCTGCTAAGCTCGCGATCGCCAGGGAGGAGTTTGCCACCATGGAACGCCTCAGCATTGTTCGCCACTCGGACAGCCCGTGGGCCTGCACATGTGCCCCCCTGCACATGGTTTCTAAGGCCGACGGCGGTTGGCGCTCCTGCGGCGATTTTTGTCACCTGAACAACACCACAACCCCTGACCGGTACCCCGTCCCGCACATACAGGACTTCTCCGCCCACCTGGTGGGGGCCACCATCTTTTCCAAAGTAGATTTGGTGTGGGGCTACCACCAGGTACCAGTCCACCCTCGGGACGTAACCAAGACAGTGGTCATCACGCCATTTGGACTCTTCGAGTTCCTGCGGATGCACTTCGCTCTCAAGGGGGTAGCGCAGACGTTCCAGCGGCTGATGGACTCTGTGCTACGGGATATGCTGTTCTTGTTTGTTTACTTGGATGACATTCTCTTGGCCAGCGCATCCGCGGAGGAGCACCTGATGCAGCTCCGGCAGTTGTTCGAGCGGCTCAGTGCGCATGGACTCATAGTCAACCCAGCCAAGTGCCAGTTTGGCCTGTCGTCCATGGACTTCCTCGGACACCGCATCTCCCCGCAAGGAGCCGTTCCGCTTCCTGCCAGAGTGGACGCCGTCACCAGTTTTCCACGACCCCGCACTGTGAAGTCCCTGCAGGAGTTCTTGGACATGGTGAACTTTTGTAACAGGTTCATTCCCCACGCAGCTCACCGCATGCGGCCCTTGTACGAGGCCCTGCGGGGCAAGGAAGCCATGGGCGAGATAGACTGGTCCCCGGGGATGGACGAAGCTCTCCGCCATCTCGGAGTTTACCACGGACATCCGGCACGTGGCCGGCAAGGACAACTTGGTCGCTGACTGCCTCTCCCGGGCGGTAGCAGGGTCTGTTCACTTGGGACTCGATTATGCTGCCATGGCTGCAGACCAAGCCGCTGACGCGGACATCCAGTCCTATCGGACGGCCGCTGCGGGGCTGCGGTAGGAGGATGTGGTGTTTGACAGCGCCAATGCCATGCTCCTCTGCGACGTTTCCACGGGCCAGCCCCACCCCATGGTGCCCACCGGCTGGCGGCGCCGTGTTTTTGACGTTATCCAGGGCCTTTCCCACCCGGGTGTGAAGGCGTCCACTAAGCTGGTGGGGCCAAGTTCGTCTGGCCCGGCCTCAGGAAGGACGCCAAGGCCTGGGCTGACTCCTGCATGGTGTGCCAGCGTTCTCCAAAGTACACCGTCATACCAAAGCCCCCTTGGCGCCATTCCTGGTGCCCGAGAGGCGTTTTGACCATGTGGATGTGGAGCTTGTGGGCCTCCTTCCCCCCTCACACGGGTTCACTCACCTTGTCACCATGGAGAACAGGACCACCAGGTGGCCAGAAGCTGTTCCCCTGTCATCGACCACGTCTACTGAGGGGGCCCGGGCGTTCATCGGGTCCACGGTGGCCCGTTTTGGCACACCGGCTGACCTCACCTCTGACAGGGGCCCGCAGTTCACGTCGGAGCTCTGGACTGCAGTCGCGGAGGGATTGGGGGTGAAGCTCCTGTGCACCTAAGCATACAAACCGCAGGGCAACGGACTCTGTGAGCGGTTTCATTGATCTATGAAGGCCGCTCTTTGTGCCAGCCTCACGGACAGCAACTGGGTCGATTACCTCCCGTGGGTCATGCTCGGCCTTCGCTCTGCCCCAAAGGAAGACCTCCAGTCCTCGTCTGCCAAGCTGGTTTATGGCCAGCCGCTGCGTGTCCCAGGTGAGTTTCTCCCGGACGCTGTGGCCCCCTGGTCAGCAGCTTCTCATCAGGCTGTGGCCTGGGACAGTGCCAACGCTTTCGCTCCGATCCCTACATCTCACCACTGCCTCCCTCAGTCCTACATCCCCAAGGATCTGCTGTCGGCCAGGTACGTCTTCATCCGCCATGACAGCCACCGTACTCCCCTGCAGCCCCCCTATGACGGACCCTTCCACGTCCTGGAAGCGGGTCCTAAGAACTTTGTGGTGGACATGGGGGGCAAGCCGGAGCGGGTCTCGGTGGACCGTCTCAAGCCTGCCAATTTGGACCTGGGTGGGCCGGTCGAACTGGCCCTGCCCTCGCGGCGTGGACGCCCCCCTTCTCAGGCCCCTGGCCCAGCCTCGGCCCTTGCCCGGCTCCGGCTCTGTCCCCTGCCCCTGCCCCTGCCCCCACCCCCATACCCATTCAGCGCAGCCGTTTTGGCCGCCTGGTCCACCCCCCGAGATGTTGACTGTTTCACTGAGGACTGATCGTCTGTTGGCTGTTTGTGTTTCGCCGAGTACTTTTGTTTTGCATTTTTTCGTGATGGTGAATTCTGGGGGGGGGGGCTGTGTGGTGATACACAATTCAAGGTAGATTCACCAGGGGCTGCTGCTCCTTTAAGGCAGACATTCAGAGTGCTGACGTAGGCACTGCTCAGAGTTTCTGTGGTGAGCCATGTTTGCAGCAGCCTAGCGATTAGCTGATTGCCACAAGAGATTGTTCTGTATCGGTGTTGTTTTGTTTGGCGAGTAAATGGAATTAACTTGACTCGATCTCTCCGTTCCCACAACACAATTTGTACAATTTGTGCCTCAGGCAAAAACAAACACTACTAAGATAAGTGAACAGTTCAGAACCATATTTAACGCAACTATTACTGTAATTACTCTAACTTAAATTGAATGATAAACTCAGTTTAAAACTGGAGAAATCGATAATATTAACACTTACTGAGTTACGGTTCTTACCTGGCCCTTCCGAAATAATCGGGTGAGTGTGTGTGCATCAACTAAAATGTCACTTCTGAGACCATAGAAACGTCATGGCTTCCTTCGGGTCCACAAACGATCTGGATCAGCCACCGACCTCGATCCTCAGCGTAGCTGGGAAGAGCAAGGCAAACTTCATCCCGCGTTTGTGGAGAACTTTCTTGCATGGCGCAAACCCCTCCCTTCTGATCTGTGTCGCCCTCGCCAAGTTGGGGAAGATCATAACGTGGCTGCCCTCCCACATGACCCGTCTCTTTTCTTTAGCCGCCTGAAGAATCCGTTCACGGTCCCGGAACCGAAGAAATCTAGCGATGATGGTCCTGGACCTTTTGTTAGCTCCTGAGCGGTGGGTGCGGATTCTACGGGCCCGGTTGATCTCGAACCCCCCTTCTGGGGCACTGATTCCCAGCGCCGCTGGCAGAAATTTGTTTAGAAAGGCGATACAGTCCCCGCCCTCTTTTCCTTCTGCAGTGCCAATGAATCTGATTGTTCTGCCTTGATCTATTTTCCATCGCTTCCAAGCTAGGTCTCTACTCCTCCACCTCTTTCTATGTAGCTGGGGGCTGCCCCACAAGTTGCCCCTGGGCCTCCTCCAGAAACCCAACTCTTCCCTCGACATCGTTGACTCGGGCCAGGATAGATGACAACTTCTCTCTCTATAGACGCGGTCGTTTTCTTGATTTCTTTCAAATCTCCCAATTCATGGCTTATCTTTGTTAGCGTGGCATTTATGTTAGGAATATCGATAACCAGGCTACTCCCTTTGCCTGTGACACCGTCGCCATGCTTGTCTGCCACAGCTAGCTCGGTACTAGCTAACTCGACGTCTGGTCTCAGGCTTCGCCGAAGTCAAATTCTTCGCATTATCTGCCATCCTTTTAACTAGCACTTGTAATTCTCACCAAATATACACAAACCGATCCGTGAAGACAGTAATATAAGGATAATTACTGCAACGTCGCATGGAGCTTCTCCTCTAGGCAGCCAACTCCATCAGCGCGTCACGCGACTCTCACCTAAACGAGGTTTTGACCGATGTTGTTAGCGTGGTCAATTTCATCAAAACAAGACCCCTGAGAGCGCAGCTGTTCTCTGCACTTTGTGAGGAGATGGGAGCTGAACATTCAGCTGTGTTAGTTCACAGTGAGAGTAGGTGGCTCTTGCGAGGTAAAGTGTTGTCGCGAGTCTTTGAGCTCAGAGAGGAAATTCGGGTGTTTCTGTAGGAGAAGAGTATGCATGAAGTTGCAGGCAAGTTTAGTGATGAACAATTTCTGATGAAACCAGTCTATCTCAGTGATATATTTTGAAAGCTGAATGAATTAAATATTCAGCTTCAAGGCAGAGACAAGCACCTTCCTCACCTGGCAGACAAGATCAGTGCATTTTTCACCGGCTAGATTTTGGTGTGACTTTGTTTTGATATATTTTTCTTACTTTATTTGGTTTGCTGTGACTTGTAGTGATTTCTTGTGGATCTGTCATTTCACTAAATGTGCTTTGATTAGTTGATTGGTGCCACCTGTGCCCCCGGACACTAATCACCCTGAGACAGGGCAAAGAGATATGCGAGAGACATAGGAGAGAAAAAACAGAGCACGCAGGAGAACTGCCATGAAACGCTGACAACCCTGTCTACAGTGCCCAAGAGGGACAGACGCAGAGCACACGTACACCCACAAGGCTCCTCAACAATGCATTGGGTAGTAGGCGGCCGCTTACTTCCCAGGCAGAGTGTAAGTTAGAAACCCAGTGTTTAATTGCCGAGTATTGCAGTGGGTGTACCGGGGAGGGGAGCTGGCTGTGGTCTCGTATCGGGCAGGTGTGGGTCGTGAAGGTTGTCTGTTGTGCCTTGTCACTGGCTCATCTTCTCTGTTTCCACAGTCCAGAGAGAGTGCACAGGAGGATCGCTGTGAACGACTGACCACTGACTGCAGTGCCCAAGAGAGACGGATGCAGAGCACAACGTACACCCACAAGGCTTCTTTACAACGCACTGGGTAGTAGGCAACCGCTTACTTCCCAGGCAGAGTTCGTGAGGGGTTTGTGGAGGAGCTGAATGGCACGGACTGGCAGGACAGAGTTGGCTGCTTCACCACCCGGCCTACCACGGCGCTTGGCTTGGACGGACCCATCCAGTTGTATTAACCGGTTGTTGACCCGGCATCATCTGGACTTTTAATAAATTAGTAATAGCGTTAATAAATTGTATTTTGTATTCTTAGTCCAGCTTCTGTGTCCTATTTGGTATAGCTTGCACTGTTCCTCCCTCCCAAAATAAACCTTGTGTTGTCTTTCCTAGTTTATGGTTGAATAGTTCCTAGTGCCTATAACTAGGTGGCATTGTTGAACCCTGGCTGCCTGATACATTCACTCGAAATCTTGTAATGTGGGGCAGGTGAGCTGATCAAGAAAATACTGTTTTCTTTGAGAATCTGAGAGAATTTGTTGAAACCAGTGATTCTGGAGCCACCACAATGATTTAATGGCTCAAGAAGCACATTTCTACCCTGGGAGGATTCTTTCAAAAATACTTCTCAAACAACAGTGCTCAGTATGACTGGGCGACAGATCCATTCAATGCAGCAGCACCTGATGATTTCAGCTCTGCTGAAGAGGCCCAGTTCATCAAGATGACATCTGACTCCACCCTGAGGCTGAACTTCACATCTCAGACACTGAGTGAATTCTGGCTTGGTGAGGACAGGGAGTATCCACTCATAGGACAAGGACTGTGAGCATTCTGCTTTTCGCCACATCCTATCTCTGTGAGATGGGCTTTTCTGCTGTTGCCTCTCTTAAAACAAAGTACAGATCTAAGCTCCACATTGAGCATGACTTGAGAGTGGCAGTATCAAGCCTGCAACCCCGTTTTGAAAAGGTGTGCAGTGCAAAACAGGCCCATTGCAGCCACTAATGCAGTTATAAGACTTTAGCTCTCACAAATTGACTTCCTCACCAGTGATTCTGGAGCCACCACAATGATTTCATGGCTCAAGAAGCACATTTCTTCCCTGGGAGGATTCTTTCAAAAATACTTCTCAAACAACAGTGCTCAGTATGACTGGGTGACAGATCCATTCAATGCAGCAGCACCTGATGATTTCAGCTCTGCTGAAGAGGCCCAGTTCCTCAAGATGACATCTGACTCCACTCTGTGAGATGGGCTTTTCTGCTGTTGCCTCACTTAAAATAAAGTACAGATCTAAGCTCAACATTGAGCATGACTTGAGAGTGGCAGTATCAAGCCTGCAACCCCGTTTTGAAAAGGTGTGCAGTGCAAGACAGGCCCACTGCAGCCACTAATGCAGTTATAAGACTTGAGCTCTCACAAATTGACTTCCTCGTCGTTTTTCCTAAATATCTGCATTTGTTCTTTTTTTGCAGATTGAACTTTAATGTTATTGTTCTAGCAAAGTGATTTTTAAATTTTATTTCGTTATTCAAAAAAAGTGCACAAACTGATGGAGAAACCTAGTGCAAATGTCACAAAAAGAGAATTGATAAAGTTGAAGTGGAAATTGTGTGTTATTTGCACAACAGAAATTACTGAAAGAAAAGTGAAAGGAATGTGCACGATCTTGAAGTTATTTAAATAAAGTTATACTTGGCCCATTTTGTCACCATTTTGGCCCATTTTGTAACTGGTGTGTTATGATGACTGGTATTGTGAAAGACATTGCAGTGCATTCTTACAGGTTTACACCATGCTGCAGTGTATGACATAGCATTTAACTTACTTTCAATGATCAACATTTTCTGGAGTACTGTTTTCAATAGTGCAAATTCTTCACATTTTAGAGGGTTCACTCAAGTAAACTGTGTGTTGTAAGGAGTCTACATTGTGTGTTGACAAACAATGTGTCCAGTGATGAGAACATTTGGTCAGCAGGTCCTGGCAGGTGACCAAAAGTTTTTTAGGCTTTTCCAGTAATCAAAATACTTCTATAGTCTATAATTCGTGAACATGACTTTAGCCCATGTTTTAAAACGAGCACCTGTTTCTTGGAAATTTGTAACCAATTCCAAGTCGGAACCAGTTCTCAATACCCTTCTCTATATATCCGACCCACTCACCTACCAACCTACTAATTAATAAAGGGTGTGTATTGTGTAATATTGAGCTTACAGGTTGAAATAAGAAAATCCTATGAAAAAGATAGAAGCTGAAACAATTTACATGCAGTGTCCTTGTTACAAGCTCAAGAATTATGTGGATCAGTAAAGATGCTGTGTAGTCCATGGGCCAGAGCCCAAAATTTCCTATTTCTGTACACTCAAGGTGGCAAAACTTACTTATAATTTTTGAAAGGATCCATGTCTGTAGATGATATTTTGGTATGATAACCATTCCTGAGTGGCATCTGTATCACAGTTATCAGCTCATGAAGTTAACCACCCCCTAAAGTAAATTGCATTTTAGACGCTGGTGCATATCCTGGTTTAGCCTCATGGTCAGGACATTTTTCAATGTTCTATAATATTGTCTTTGGTATCATTTTAAAGGGGACCTTCTTAGCTTTCATTCAAGCCCTGTTGTGGATATTTCTTAGAAATATAGAGGTCACTTGAGCTCTTCAACCCGTCAATAACACACATCTTTCTGCAATGTTCGCCTAAACTATATACTTTCTTTTAGCCCTGTGGCATCTAGGAATATCAGGGACACAAAACACAAAAACTGGAATACTCACAGGACTGTAAAGATTCAGGAAATGTATAATATACCCATACTATTTCATTGTGTGAGGTGATTGTGAACCTTAAATTAGAAGGGCATTATTACTAAGAAACTAACTAGACCAAAGCCAGTTAGTCCATGGGTCAGACCAGATATCGATATCACCCAAGGTGACACAACTTCACTGGTGCCATTTTATTTGGTACACTAACAGAAGTAAAATAATACATGATAACCTTTCCAAATGAGCAGCTATTTCATTTTTCTTTCAGGAAACCTGTTTCTGTGCCTCTCACGATTGTGTATTTGCCCAGATTTTACAAATATAGCATTTCAACACCCCTGGTACTGATTAGCCTAGCTTAAACTCTGGGACAGTTCTTAGTTGGCCAACAACCAAGGATAACCAGTACTGTGTACTTCCATTCATTGTGCTAAGCTAGGCTAACCTGCAGCCAGATAGCTTTCTACTAAACACATATAGAGGAAACTGGTATCTATCTTCTTGTCTCACTCTGGAGAAGATTGTAAGCTAATTTCCCATAATTTTAGCATGTTCTTTTAATGTATATGTTAATATGATTAGTTAAAGTGGCTACGAGGAACTTTCATCTTGTGTTGATTTTAGCGGCCTCATGTGGACAAAATACAGCTGTTGCATAGCAACTAGGTAATGTATCTATTTGTGGCTATGTAAGATAAATAATGGTAATATGACGCTGGTGAAGCAAAGTAAACTTTGTTTTAGTAGTGTTCATACACCTAAGTTACATGCATTTGTTTGTATGTGGCAGGTGAAAACTGACTGAATATGGCCACTGGTGAACAAGCAAGTTTTTACCCAATACCAAAGCGCCCACGGGTGGAGTGCATTATCCACTGTTCTGATGATACAGATAAGCTGGTTTCACTACAAAGTGTCGACTCATGGAGAACTCTGCTCAGGGCAGCTCAGATACGAAATCATGCACCAGTTTTGAAACTGGCAAAAGACATTCCTGAGGGACAGATTCCAGCAATCTACTACCACAGAAAGTGTCGCAGTATCTTCACTATGAAGCAAATTCTTGATGGCCTCCTTGCAAAAGAAAAGAAAAGTTGTGTCTCTGCTGAAGAGAAACAATCTAAGAGAGTAGCTCGACATGCTCCAAGTACATCTAGGACTTATGATGCAGAGTGCATATTTTGTCAGAAAAACAGCAAATATTCCAAGAGACAGAATACGAGAGAAGTACTGTTGCAGTGTCGAGAACTGCGAGCTGATGCAAAGATCAGGAGTGCAGCCACAAAGAAAAGGGACAGCAGAATCCTTGCCATTGTGAGTAGAGACCTTGTAGCAGCTGAAGGGCACTACCACAGGTCATGCTATAGACTTTACACCAAAGAAGAGGTTTCCAAAGGATAGGTTGCCAGCAATGAAGATGATGATGCTGCAGCCCAGTATGAAGCTGCTGTGAATAAGGCATACAATGAGCTGTTCCTCTTCATCAGGATGGAGCTTTTTGGCAATCCTCAAGTGATGACAATGACTGATCTCTCTTCTAGACTGGTAGCTTCAATGAACTCCCAAGGCATTGCCCAAGTCAAGGAATCAACCAAGAAGCACATAAGGCGAAACCTGGAGAGTGAGTTTGCTGGAGCCTTGCAGATATTCCCTGATGAGAAAGGAAAATTCCTCCTCTATCCCGATAACTTGTCCATGAGGGAACTTGCCAAAGAAAATCAGTCTCTCAAAAGGGAGCTGCAGACCCTGAAAAGTGTCAGTGCACAAGATGTTATAGCCAAAGCAGCCATCAAATTGAGAGCAGACATTAAAAGTCAAGATGTTCCTCAAACCTGGCCGCCTGAAGTCAAACCAGAAGCAGAATGTCCTACCATTCCAGAGTCGCTCATTATCTTCCTGTACTCTCTACTCACAGGCTCAAATGATCCTGATCATGCATCCCAGAGAGTGCAGTGCCTTCTGCAGTCATTTGGCCATGACATAGTATATGCAGTGACATGTGGAAATACCAAGCCTTCCAAGCACATTGTTCTGCCATTCAGTGTCAAATCGTTGACAGGAAATGTAGAGTTGATAAACATCCTCAACCGACTTGGTCACAGTGTGTCCTATTCACAGATGGAAGAGATCAACACTGCCCTGTGTCTCCAGAAACTCTCATCATCAGGGAGTGGCATTGCCCTTCCAGCTAACATCCATCCTGGCATATTCACAACTTTAGCCTGGGACAATATCAACCGTCTTGAAGAAACTGTCAGTGGTGAGGGAACATTTCACAGAGTCAATGGGATTGCTGTGCAAGCAAAGCCAGTCAACCCACTTCCTGTCCAACCCATGCCCACTGTTCCCAAAACAAAGAAGAGAAGCATCGATGGACCCCCACCAATGTTACCAACTTACAATGCTGGACAACGGGTAGGGCCACCACAAAGCAAAAAGTCAGATGCCGATACTGCAGCCAATACTAAGCTTGCCAGAGAGAAAAACCTTCTTTGGGTCCTAGCACGCATGTCACAACAAGAAGAACAGTCAGTCAGCAGCTGGACAGGCTTCAACATCCTGACTCGAGGAGAGATGACGGTCATCCCCGACAATATAGGCTATCTGCCTACCATCAATGCTCCAGCGACACAAATGTCTACTGTCAACGAGGTGCTTAACCAGTCACTGAGCATCATGCAGTGCTTAGGCCTGAGGAAGATTGTCTGTGTCTTTGACCAAGCCCTGTATGCGAAGGCTGTCGAGATCACATGGAAACACCATGACAAGTTCCATGATATCATCGTTAGGCTTGGGGTATTCCACACCATCTGCACACTGTTGGCAATAATAGGAAAGCGTTTCCAAGATGCTGGACTCAAAGACCTCTGCATTGAGTCTGGCATGATTGCAGAAGGCTCAATTGCTGGTGTTATGGATGGCCGCAAGTACAACAGGGCAGTGCGACTACACAAGCTCCTGTATGAGGCTCTCATGCGACTGACCTTGAATGGTTTCCTGTCCTGGTTGGAAGAAACTCACAGGAATGACATGGTTCACCTGAATGAGACACTGAGGACCATTGACAGCCTTGGGAAAGAAGTCTCACAACATGCTTTGAAGGAGGTCCTCGAGAACAGCTCTTGTACACGCATCATGGATCTATTTGAAGTCTACCGTGAGTTCCTTAGAGGTGGAAACGGCAGCCTCTCGAACTTCTGGATGTCCTATTTGGACATGGTTGAAATCTTGTTGGGGCTCATCCGAGCATCCAGAGAGGGAGACTGGATGCTACACTTGGCTAGCATTCGAGCAATGATCCCATGGTGCTTTGCTTATGACAGGATGAATTATGCACGCTACCTCCTCTACTACTACGCCCAGATGTCTGAGCTGCCCATCACACATCCAGATGTGTACACAGAATTCATGGAAGGAGGCTTCTCAGTCCAACTGGGCTCCACCAATCCCTTTGGCCGAATCCCTGTTGACCAAGCTATAAAAGAAACGGTGAACAAAGACACCCAAACAGCTGGAGGGACAAAGGGATTCAGCTTGAAGCCAGGAGCTGTGACCAAATATTATCTCACAGTTGAGTATAGAAGCATGTACCTCAGACAGCTGAGAGACCTGACAGGTCAAGGCAGGTGCAAATGGTCTCATCCAGATCTACAGAGTCCAAGGATCAAGAGAGATGAAGCAGATGTCCAGTCTCTCATGGACCTTATGGAGAATAACTGGCTCAATACTATGTCCCCTGATGAGATTGATTTGGTTAGCCTCTCCACTGGCAACATGGCTCCACCTGATGTGACCATAGATCTCTTGAGAGCTCTTGAGAAAGGAGAAGAGGCCTACCAAGCATTCCAGCAAACAAGGTTAGATGCAGACCCTCCACCTGTGAAATTCCACGACAAGATGACCAAGCAAAGTCTGAAAACATTCTCCAATGTCAGCACAAAACAAGCTCATGGAAAGAAAGCACAGGATGTGGTTCTGAAGGCAGATAGAAACCTTTTCAGTCACATGATCCTGGTGGCTGAAAGCAGGAAGGTGAATCTGAAGGATGTCCTTGCCTACCCATTGGGCCCACTACCATGGGCACTGGCAAATGCTGATGGGTCCTTACGAAAAACAAACAAGGCTGCACTTGCCAGAGAGCTTGAAAATAATGTATCTCCTGCAGAAGACATCCCAATCCCATCTACTTCCATCATTGATGGGATGAGCCTGGTCCAAAAAATGAATGGCAAAAACAACACCTTTGCACAGGTGGCAGAGTCAGCCTTGACCCAGGTCCTCCATGAGGGAGCACAGAGTGGGAGGATTGATGTTGTTTTTGATGTCTATCACCAGACTTCGATCAAAGATGCTGAACGACTGAACCGGGATGGAGACATCACTCTCCAGTACAAGAATATTGCAGGGGGACACCACGTCCAGCAGTGGAGAAAATTTCTGTGCAGTTCCTCCAACAAGACCAGTCTCATCAAGTTTCTGGTGGAAGAGTGGAAACTCCCACGATACAGAGCTATGCTGCATGGCAAGGTGTTGTACATGACCTGTGAGGAAACCTGCTACAAGTTGATAGAAGATGGGTGTGAGGAAGCAGCAGAACTGCACTCCACACATGAAGAAGCTGACACCCGTCTGCTCATGCATGCATTGCATGCAGCAAATGCGGGCTCAAAGTCAGTTATCATCACAGCTGAGGACACTGATGTCATGGTGCTTTGTCTTGGCTTCCAGAAGGACATCACCTGTCCCCTCTACCAGAGGTGTGGGACTCAGAACCGCACACGGTTTGTCGACATCACCAAACTGGCAAGTTCACTTGGAGACAGCATCTGTGACAGCCTAATTGGCTTACATGCCTTCACAGGCTGCGACACTGTCAGTGCATTCGCTGGTCGAGGGAAGCTGAATGCCCTGAAGATAGTGAGAAAGCACACTTCCTGCCAAGAGACTTTTAGTCAACTGGGACAGACATGGAATGTGAGTGATGAGCTG
This sequence comes from Lampris incognitus, assembly GCF_029633865.1. Lineage (NCBI taxonomy): Eukaryota > Metazoa > Chordata > Actinopteri > Lampriformes > Lampridae > Lampris > Lampris incognitus. The sequence goes on along the minus strand of NC_079220.1, from coordinate 39,533,149 downwards.
TTCCAGAAAATTGAGCAGTTCACCTGTCGGATGTATGTTGCTAATAGCAGCACTGCTGAGGTGAACAAACTGCGTTACCAGCTCTTCTGCACCAAAAGGGGAGAGGTTGAGTCCAGCCAGCTGCCACCATGTAGAGACTGTCTCTTTATGCATGTTCAACGAGCCAACTATCAGGCAGCAATATGGAAGTGCTGTCTGCAGGCTAACCCTGTGGTGCCAAGCCCTACTGAGTATGGATGGACAGACGATGAAGGCAAGCTGGCCATTTACTGGATGCGCTCCCCACCTGCACCAGATGTGGTCTTGGAAATGCTAACATGCAAGTGTGTGCATTCATGCAAAATGCCAAGCTGCATGTGCCTGTCAAATGGACTTCCATGCACAGACATGTGCAGGTTACAGACCTGCAGTAACCAAAAACAGCAGGATGGTCCAGAACTGGACTTTGAACTTGGGGAGTCAGATGATGAGAGAAACGAGCAGTTTGATGAATGACAGTGTAATGATTCTGATGGTATTACTGTGGTAGTAGTCTATTGATGCACAGGATGTTGATTCTGGACTTGGTTACCCAGAGCTTGATAACGATAATGTAACCATATTCACATATACCCATTACCCTACCCATTACTATTACATATACCCACTAATGATATGGGATTACATGTATCATTGACTAAGTATATGTAAATGTCAATGTTGTTTAAAATATTAAAATAGTTCATTACCTCACTATGGTATTCCTTTTTATCATGTATTTTGATTGTGTATTTAAACAAATGTATAGAGACCAGTTTGTGACCTAACTGGCTTTGGTCTAGTTCTCATTTAAGGCTCACAATCACCTCACACAATGAAATAGTATGGGTATATTATACATTTTCTGAATCTTTACAGTCCTGTGAGTATTCCAGTTTTTGTGTTTTGTGTCCCTGATATTCCTAGATGCCACAGGGCTAAAATAAAGTATATAGTTTAGGCGAAAATTGCAGAAAGATGTGTGTTATTGACGGGTTGAAGAGCTCAAGTGACCTCTATATTTGTGAGAAATATCCACAACAGGGCTTGAATGAAAGCTAAGAAGGTCCCCTTTAAAATGATACCAAAGACAATATTATAGAACATTGAAAAATGTCCTGACCATGAGGCTAAACCAGGATACACACCAGCGTCTAAAATGCAATTTAGTTTAGCGGGTGGTTAATTTCATGAGCTGATAACTGTGATACAGCTGCCACTCAGGAATGGTTATCATACCAAAATATCATCTACAGACATGGATCCTTTCAAAAATTACAAGTAAGTTTTGCCACCTTGAGTGTACCGAAATATCGTCTGGCCCATGGACTAGTGGTCCACAGTGTTAAATGTCCACATATAGCTAGTTGGACAAAAAAATATGCTTTCACCTCAGTCCACTGACATTCAATCATCATTTGTTACCACAACGATGACAGTTTCTTTGTTGGCCTATGCTGTTAATGATCAATGGTCAGTGAGTATTTAACAGATTTCTCCCTTTTAGCTTCCCACCTGTTTGGCTGTGAAGTAGGCCATGGCTGTGTCAGTAACATGGTAGGCCTGCAAACTTAACTCTGATAGGTTGGGCAGGAGCTGGGAGATGGCAGCAATGGCGTCGTCTGCAACGTTGATGCAGTCGCTGACACTAAGAGATGTTAGCCGTGCATTGAGACTTGACCACAGACCAGCCTCTGTGAAGTCATTGCAGCCGGACAATTCTAAGTGCATCAGTCCTTGCATTTGCTCCAACATGACCTGCAAATATAGAAAAACATCCAGCTCAGTTATCCTTACGAATCCAACCACATATATATGCTTATGGCTTATTTATTTGACAAGGAATTTGGGTGCACAGGGCCGAATCTGGTGCAAAATTCAGATAAATTTCATACCCACAGGCACATACATGCACACAAAGATAAACACATAACCAATGAAATGATCATGAGCTGTAAACCCATTTCTTAAAATAATCACAATCAGCATCACGTGGTGGTCTATCCCATTGCCTACCAACACGGGAATCGACAGTTTGAATCCCCATTATACCGGGTTGGGCGTCCCTACAGACACAATTGGCCATGTCTGCAGGTGGGAAGCTGGATGTGGGTATGTGTCCTGGTCACTGCACTATCGCCTCCTCTGGGTGGTCGAGGTGGCTGTTTGGGGGGGGGGGGGGGGGGCTGGGGGGAATAGCATGATCCTCCCATGCGTTCCCCCTGGCGAAACGCCTCACTGTCAGGTGAAAAGACGCGACTGGCGAATCCACATGTATTGGAGGAGGCATGTGGCAGTCTGCAGCCTTCCTGGATCAGCAGATAGGGTGGAGCAGTGACCAGGACAGCTCGGAAGAGTGGGGTAATTGACCAGATACAATAGGGCAGAAAAAGGGAGGGAAAAAAATAAATATATATACAGTTAAGGTCAAAATTATTAGCCCCCTTTATGAAACCAAACAAAACCCTTAACTTTTCCATGGAAATTACCATAACTAAAAGTTTATAGTTTAATTGCTTCCAAAAGAACAAAGACAAAATCTCCACTAAGCTTGATTAAGATATTTACTGATGCGCTGAATTGAAACAAGAAAAAATGAAAATGATAAGGCCAAAATTATTAGCCCTCTGACAATTAATAATCAGTAGTGTAACCTTTCTGACTCACAACTGACAACAACCTCTTATGGTAGTTCCTAACTAGATTGGCACATGTCTCTTGAGGGATCTTAGCCCATTTTTCCATGGCAAATTATTCCAGCTCATTCAAATTGTGTGGTTTTCAAGCATGGACATGAACCTTGAGCTCCCACCACAGATTCTCAATAGAACTGAGATCTGTGCTCTGAGAGGGCCTCTCCAGGACCTTGATTTTGGTGTCCTTCAAAAAGTTTTGGACCAACTTGGATGTATGCTTCGGGTCATTGTCTTGCTGGAAGATCCAGCAGCGACCTAACGCTAGACTGGCAGCGGATTTCTTTACATTATCCTTCAAAATACATAATCATCTTTCTTCATGATCCCATGCACCCGAACACGGTTCCCTGTGCCTGAAGCAGCAAAACAGCCCCACAGCATTATGTTCCCACCACCATATTTAACTGTGGCAACTGTGTTTTTAGGGTTGAAGGCCTCTCCCTTCCTTTGCCAAACAAAAGCAACATCCATGTGCCCAAACAGCTCAAGTTTAGTCTCATCAGACCAAAGGACACACTTCGAAAACTCATGCCCATGTCTCAAATGTTCACGGGCAAACTTCAGTCTGGCTTTGATGTGCTACTGTGTGAGCAGTGGAGTTTTTCTTGGACGATGACCTCGAAGCCCACCACGATTGAGGAGCCCTCACAACAGTCTTCCTTGAAACATCAAGTCCAGAAGAGGCCAGTTCAGCAACAATCATCTTGGCAGAGATCTGGGGATTGTTGTTGACATCTATGACTATTTTCAGAATGTGTCTCCTTGTGCTTTGCAGTGATGCAACGTACATGTTGTAGACACTGGAATGCTTGGAAATGGCAGTATAGCCTTCCCCCTTAAGATGAGCATCCACTCTCTTCTTTCTGAGTTCCAGACTTATTTCTTTACTTTTTGCAATGATGAAGTTACTTCTTACCAAGAATTTAAGAGTAGTCCCTCTCAATCAAGTGTTCAAGTGCCACTAGCCCTGTTCATTGGAGTCCCTTAAGTAAAGTTCAATGCTGACCGATTGCTCAGCTGTGGTTTGAAAGCTGACTGATTGGTCAGGTGTGGTTTGAAAGCTGATTTATTGGTCAGGTGTGTTTTGAAAGCAAAAAAATCACATGGGGACTAATAATTTTGACCACCTCAATTTTCACGACATTTGGTACGAAGCAAACCTGAAGATTTATTTTACATTCCAAAATGTACCAAGTAGGGGCCATAACATTGATGAATGTTTTACTATGTAAAGTTTTATGAATGATGCAAACATTGGAATTTTAGGGAAATGTTCCATAGTTCCTTGGGGGCTAATAATTTTGACCTTAACTATATATATATATATATATATATATATATATATATATATATATATATATATATATATATATACTATATTAAAGATAGATGTCGGGAAAAAAGCTTTAATACATAGCAGTACAAGCCTGTTTCGTGCGTCATGCCCTCATCAGCTGCGAAGTTGGCTAAACAGCAAAGAAAAAAACACCCAGTGTTGCCTCGCACCACTCCCCTAGTTACGGTGCACAGCAACCAATGGGAGGATAGAAAACATTTGAAAAGTAACATCAGAAACATTACAACCAACGAGGGAGGGACTGGGGCTCGTTTTGAAAAAGTAAGGGTTTAAAGGACCGGGGCGCTGTTGAAATAGCATACTTTTAAAACATAACAGAATAAAATAACATCCAATGGGGTACTTTAAGTACATCATTTAGTGGAGTGGGTCGGGAGCACAGCCAGCCAAAACATAAAAATACAACATCCAATAACGGTCATCACATGTGTATCATCCAATGGAAGTGGGGAGGGGTGGAATATTAAAGACAATGGCTTATTTGTAATTACAAAGCAGATCTTTTTTTCTGTGTCTACAGCTGGTGGCCAATTCATTTCTACTGTTCAAGGTAGACATATCAGGCTTGCAAATAATAAAATATTTCTCCGCTAAGCATAGCTTGCATCTTTAGCTGTTAATTGAATATGCATTGCTCTTAGTAAGGATTTTCCATGAGATACAGTAACTAATATTCTTGTCCACTAATGACCAAATGTGGCGGCTTTAGGCCATTGCAGTTCTTGAACGCTCATCCCTGAAGCTACTCATATGGGCATTAAACCTAAATTTAAAAGGGCCCTCTGTTAGTCAAATGTAAGTGTCCACTTTTCAGCTGTGTTCTCTTGTCACTGATGCCTGGTAAATGACTCCCTCTGTTTGGCATTTTCCTTCAAGAGGGCACGATACCTTAGCACAGCAGTTGCAGTTGGTGGTGTTTGGCTGCGTTGAGGGGGTTCTGTAATGATATAACTTGCTGAACATTTGGCATGCAGCTGTAGCTAATTTGGACTTTGTTCCTGTTGAATATTTTTCTTAGTTGATGGTCTGGGGTAAAGCACTCACCCAAAAGTTTGAAAAATAGTTTTCCAATATTAGAGGTAAGGAGGATTGTACCAAGTGATGTTTTGCCTTCTGCTGCGTTTTTTTTTTGTTGTTTGTTTGTTTTTTGGTGGCTGTCGCTGGTTGATGGTGGGCTGTACTTAAGCCTGAAATTATACCTACATTTTTGTAAGATTTCTTGGTATAGGGGGCAAGGGCGGATGATTGCTTTCTATGTGGATGTATTGCAGTGCATTATTGGGCTACACTGCAATACATCCACAAAGAAAGCAATCATCCGCCCTCTATCTTGAAAAATATCCCAGTGAGCATAAATGGGAGACTGGATATTTGCACTCCATGTTTATAATTTGATCAGCCAGGTGTTTTAACGCCTCTTTAACACAGGCCCGGGGTGGGATATAGACACCGACCAGAATAAATTGTGAAAATTCCCGCAGCGAATAGAATGGTTTACAGTCAATTAAAAAGGTATCTTAGTCAGGGCTGCATGGGTTCTTCAACACTGTGACATCCGTACACCAACCTTCGTTTATGTAAAGGCATATGCCCACACCCCATTTTCCCCCAATAGCTCCGTATCCTGGTCCGCCTGGAAGAGTTGGAACTGTGGATGATGAAGTGTACTGTCCGTGATATGCTCAGTAAACCAGGTTTCAATGAGGCACAGGGAAGCACAGAGCGGACATTTGCTAGGTGGACTGACGGCAGTGCTGTTCTACATCCCCGTTCTTGCACTTTAACGAGCACTCCGGCTGGCGTCCCTTCGGCGTCTTCATCGTAGTCCACAGAGGGTTGTACCGATCAAGACCTCGGCAAAACTTTCGTTAAAATGTTCAGTTAAGTCGTCCGCGGTGGTGTAGCGGTCTAAGCATCGGCTTTGTGTCGATGCAGTTGCCCACTGGGGACTGGGATTCGCGCCACCGTCTCTTCAGACCCGACTATGGCCGGACTCGATGAAGCAGCAATAATTGGCAGCGCTGTCTTCGGGAGGGGGGCGGAGTCGGCTTGTGTTCGTCACATGAATGCGTCTGTGTGTGTGCCGGAAAAAGCAGTGGTTCGGCCTGGATTCGCCTTGTCACGAAAGTGGGGAGGCGTCTCCTTCGAGATTGCCGGCCGGCCGGCCGGACAGATGCGGTTGGCGAACGCATGTAGTACGAGGGTGAGTGTTAAAGAGCTAAAAAAAAAAAAAAGGGATCGATTGGCCACTAAATTGGGAGAAAAACGGGAAAAATCAGAAATAGATTTATTAAGAAAAATAATGTTCAATTAAAGTCGGTGGAAAAACTCTGTTCAGTTTGTCCAGTGGGCAGTTGGAGAATTGAATGTTCTTCCCTGCCGTATGTGACCAGTGAGTGGGCACTGGAAACTAAACAAAAAGAGAGCGCAGAACCGAGGCGACAGTCCACGGCACCATCTTGATGACGTACATATTGTAATATGGATGCCATTATTAAATTAAATTCTAAAGTTTTAAAGTAAGCAAATAATTTATATCATTTTGTATAAACTGACAAACGGGTTTCCTAAAAGCAGACAGAATTCTTTAAATTGACCTTGGTGGTGCTTATTTCCTTTTTGTGTGACATAGGATTCTCTGCAATATGATAAATCAATTAAGTTGTTAATACATGAAGTGAAAGCAATTAAACAGCAGACATCTATGGGATGGGCCTTCATCAATATTTGATTTTAATTGACACCGTTATTGTCATTCTAAAACGATAACCCCGGGAAACAAGAATCTACTTCACACTTGATCAGACTATAAGCCCTAGGGGGTGTGACTTCTAAACGGGTAATATGAACATGGCTGTTGAAACTGGGAGCCATCACATCCCTCCTCAGGGTTGGTGCCAGTGCATCAGGAACGGACGGGCAATCAGCTTTGACAGGGTGGCATTTTGTTCACCTCACATAGCTTTTGTTTCATGAAATAAATAAACTATGAAAGAGAGGCGTACATACATGCTGTCACTTATGCGCACAGGCGCGCATGCACAGCATCCACAAAATCAGAGGTTTTAAGCTAAGATGCACAGGGGGAAAACCGTTAATATTTTGCATTTAATACAGCACTGCAAGACACAATTCTATACTAGAAACATTCTTTTTCACAGAAAAAGCGTGTGAATGCTGAGCTGCTGAAAGAAATCGCGAAAGTGTAGCGCTATAGATGTTGACAGTTGACTAGGACCAGTTCTAGGTTCGTTGTTTTTTATATAAAGAATTGTAAACATAGACAGAGAAACATACACAATTACACAATAACACAGTGAGAATGGATAAATTCCTTGAAACCTCTTGTTTTATGAGTTAAACCTTATTAAACCACTATTTTGAGTTTCAGATCATTTAGATAGATATTTTAGCTCTAATTTAGGATCCTTTTAATTCTAATTTGATGTTATCTCTTGTTTGAGTTGACAAATTATGTTAATTTGTTTTATGTTCTATTTTTTCCATTAGGCCTTTAAGTTTCAGCTCTAATTTCCATTAACCTAAGTTACTTAATCAGTAAATCAGAATGCCAAAAGTAACACACAATTGCATTACCCCATGAACAGTATGAATGAGTAATAAACTCAGCCGATACTGCAATTAGCAATACAATATCTGTCACAGCCTCTCGCCCTTGACATCAAAGCGATCGCCCTTGACACCTGCTACCCCAGCTGACACCTGCTACACCAGCTGACACCTGCTACGCCAGCTGACACCTGCTATGCCAGCTGACACCTGCTACACCAGCTGACCCCCCCTTCACCCTTAAAAGGCCTCCACTATGGACCAGTCTTCGCTGGAACGTCACCATTCATGGACTTCTGCCTGCCTGCCTACCTGCCACAGAGCCACCTCCTGCTCAACCCCCGAGATCGGTCACTTCAATAAAGACTGGATTCTTCTCTTACTTGGTTGTCCCGTCTGCTTTTGGGTTCTTTCCCGATACGTGACAGTACGTTCCAGCCACTATGGACCCAGCAGACCATTCCACCACAGACCTGGCCACGGTCTGCCAGGCTGTAGCCAACCAGGAATCGGTCCTCGGCCAGCACAGTCAGGTGCTACAGGGGATGGCTGACGCCCTCCGTGGGCTCAGCTAAAAGATCTCCGGAATCCAGACCCAACTTAGTGCCTCCGCTAGCCCGGGATCCGCCCCTCCAGCTCCGCCACCCCCAGCGCCATCAACTTCAGCTAAGGAACCATGGGTTGCCCCGCCCGATAAGTATGATGGAGATTTTGGACTTTGTCGCCCTTTTTTGATGCAGTGTGAGATTGTGTTTAACCAGCAGCCCCAGTCATATTCCACGGATGGAGCCAAAGTCGCTTACATCATGGGTCTTCTCCGGGGAAGCGCCCTGGATTGGGTTACAGCGGTGTGGGAGATGCGGGCCTCCACTTCCTCATCCTACGCTGAGTCACCACTGCTTTTCGCCAGGTTTTTGATCATCCCGTGCGGGGAAAGGATGCGTCAAAAAGACTGATCTCTCTCCACCAGGGTTCCCGCAGCGTCGCTGACTACTCAGTTGAGTTCCGTACGCTATCAGCGGAGAGCGGATGGAACAACGAGTCCCTCCTGGCCGGCTTTTCCAACGGTCTAAGCGAATCCATAAAGGACGAATTGGTTTCCTACCCCGAGCCTGGAGGGTTGGAGGAATTGGTTACCCTGGCCATTCGTGTGGACAACCGTCTCCGGGAGCGGAGGCGAGAGAGGACGCGCCGCCTTCCTGGTCACAACAACTTACCACGGGCCACACCTCCAAACTCTGGGGGCCGAGCTCGCTCGACTGAGGTTGCCGTCCTCCGAGAAAGCCCGAGGCGTGACTCTTCCCCAGCTTCGGAGTTGATGCAACTCGGCCGCTTCCGGCTCAACCCGGAGAAGCGTCAACACCGCATCACCGAGAACAGCTGCTTGTATTGTGGTAAGCCTGGTCACTTTCTCGCCTCCTGCCCTCACCGTTCCGTCAAACTAGCAGGCTCACGAGGGAGGGGGAGGATCCTCGTGAGCTCAACTGTCTGCCCCCTGTCTCCTCGTCCACGTACCCAGTTGCAAGCTACCATCAGTTTTAAAGGTCAGTCCACTAAACTTTCGGCTTTAATTGACTCTGGAGCTGATGAAAGCTTTTTGGATGCAAGTGTTTTGAAGCAGCTAGGTCTTGCCACTGTGAGTCTGGACCAGCCTCTTGAAGCTAATGCCCTGGATGGACGTCTCCTGGCCCGGATAACCTCTAAGACCGAGCCTGTGCGCCTCCTGTTGTCGGGAAAACATCAAGAGGAGTTAAGTTTTTTCGTTGTCAATTCTCCCTTTGTTCCCATTATACTTGGTCATCCCTGGCTGGTTAAGCATAGTCCCCATATTGATTGGTCATCGGCCAGAATTTCAAGTTGGAGTCCCGTCTGTCATGCCATATGCCTCCAGTCTGCTCTGCCTCAGTCTGTCCCCTGTCAGGTGTCAAGCTCTGAGACCTCTGACCTGTCACTGGTGCCTCCAGAGTACCATGACCTCCAAGCCGGGTTCAACAAGCAGCAAGCTCTCTCCCTGCCTCCTCATCGCCCCTATGATTGCGCTATTGACCTGCTGCCGGGCGCTCCCCTCCCCAGCAGCTGCCTATATAGCCTCTCCAAGCCTGAGCGGGAGTCCATGGAGAGGTACATCAAGGACTCCTTGGCTGCTGGTCTTATTCGCCCGTCATCATCACCCCTTGGTGCGGGGTTCTTTTTAGTGGCCAAGAAGGACAAGACCCTCCGGCCGTGTATTGACTATAGAGGCCTAAATAACATCACAGTCAAGAATAAGTACCCTCTGCCCCTCATGACTTCCGCTTTTGATTCTCTCCAGGGAGCCACAGTGTTCACTAAACTAGACCTCCGCAATGCTTACCACCTGGTCCGGGTTCGAGACGGAGATGAATGGAAGACTGCCTTCAACACCCCCCCTGGGGCATTTTGAATATCTGGTGATGCCGTTTGGTCTCACTAATGCCCCAGCTGTCTTCCAGAGTCTGGTCAATGACGTCCTACGTGACATGTTGGATCGTTTCGTTTTTGTTTACCTGGACGATATCCTGATTTTTTCCAGAGACCTGTCAGAGCATGTCATGCACGTCCGCCAAGTCCTTCAACGGCTTCTGGAGAGCCGCCTTTTCGTAAAAGCAGAGAAGTGCGAATTCCATGCCCTTCAGTCACCTTCCTGGGCTACATCGTGGCCGATGGGCAGGTGAGAATGGACCCCGCCAAGGTCAGAGCGGTTCTTGAGTGGCCAAGCCCGACCAGCCATAAGCAGCTTCAGAGGTTCCTCGGGTTTTCCCAACTTCTACAGACGGTTCATCCGCAACTACAGCCGCGTTGCGGCCCCACTAACCGCTCTTACCTCCACCTCCAGACCGTTCCTGTGGACCCCTGTAGCAGAGGCAACTTTCCAAGCCCTCAAGCACCGCTTCACCACAGCTCCTATCCTCATCCAGCCAGACCCAACCAAGCAGTTCGTTGTAGAAGTGGACGCCTCTGAGATTGGGGTGGGGGCGGTTCTTTCTCAGCGCTCCAGTGAGGATGGCAAGACACACCCCTGTGCCTTCCTGTCTCGCAGTCTCTCCCCAGCTGAAAGGAACTATGATGTGGGGAATCGTGAGCTCCTGGCGGTGAAATTGGCACTGGAGGAATGGTGACATTTTCTGGAGGGGTCTGAGCTTCCTTTTATTGTGTGGACTGACCATAAGAACCTGGAATACATCCAGTCAGCAAAGCGACTCACCGCGCGCCAAGCCAGGTGGGCGCTCTTTTTTGGTCGTTTTAATTTTTCTTTGACGTACAGACCTGGCTCCAGGAATGCCAAGCCCGATGCTCTGTCTCGTGTGCATGGGGAGGAGTCTGAGCCCAAGCTCCAACCTGACACCATCGTTCCCTCTACCTGTGTGGTTGCGGCTGCGGCTGTCACCTGGAACATTGAAAGGGAGGTCATGGCAGCACAACAGACTCAGCCTGACCCAGGTAACGGTCCCCCCGGGCGCTTGTTTGTTCCAGACGCTGTTAGATCTAGCGTGTTGCAGTGGGCTCACTCTTCCAAACTTACCTGCCATCCTGGAGTAACCCCTACCCTAGCCTTCCTCCGCAGGCGGTTCTGGTGGCCTTCTATGACGGAGGGTACTGGGTCTTTTGTTTCTGCCTGTCCTGTTTGTGCCCAGAATAAGCCCTCCACTCGGGCCAGTGCCGGTCTGCTGCGCCCCCTGCCTGTTCCACACCGTCCCTGGTCGCATCTGTCCTCGGATTGCGTCTCTGGTCTGCCCGCCTCTGACGGTAACACCGTTGTACTGACTGTTGTTGATCGCTTCAGTAAATTTGCTCACTTTTTGCCCTTGTCTAAACTGCCTTCGGCCCGAGAGACTGCGGATCTGCTGGTCAGGGAGGTTTTCCGGGTCCACGGTCTTCCCCGTGATATAGTGTCTGACCGTGGCCCCCAGTTCACTTCTGCTGTCTGGAAGGCGTTCTGCTCTGCCATCGGTGCCACCGTCAGCCTGTCATCGGGGTTCCATCCTCAGACCAACGGCCAGGCCGAGAGGGCCAGCCAGGCACTGGAGACTGTCCTCCGCTGTCTGGTGTCTGCCAACCCATCCTCTTGGTCCTCACAACTTCCCTGGGCAGAATATGCCCATAACACCTTGCCATCGTCTGCTACTGGGTTGTCCCCTTTTCAATGCCTTTACGGCTATCAACCCCCCCTTTTTCCTTCTCAAAAGGTAGACATTCCGGTTCCGTCTGTCCAGGCCCATGTCCGTCGGTGCCGTCGGACCTGGCGGGAAGCCCGCGCTGCACTGCTCAGGGCCTCCGGCCGTTACCAGCGCTTGGCGGATCGTCATCGCACCCCTGCTCCGGACTACTCCTCCGGTGACCAGGTATGGCTCTCTACCAAGGATCTACCCTTGAGATCGGATGCTAAAAAACTGTCCCCCAGGTATATTGGTCCCTATCCCATTGTCAAAGTCATTAACCCCTCTGTGGTCCGTCTGAAGCTGCCCCGCACTCTCCGGGTTCACCCTTCCTTCCATGTGTCCTGCCTCAAACCTGTCTCTACCAGCCCTCTAGTTCCTCCGGCCCCCCCGCCCCCACCTCCTCGTATGATCAACGATCATCCGGCTTACACCGTTCGTCGTCTCCTGGACTCTCGTCGCCGCGGTCGCAGCCTGCAGTATCTCGTGGACTGGGAGGGATATGGCCCGGAGGAGAGGTGTTGGGTCCCTCGTCGCCTTGTCCTGGACGTGAACCTCATCCGGGACTTCCACAGGACGCACCCTGACAGGCCTGGTAGGTCGCTCGGTGGCGCCCCTCGGAGGGGGGGTACCTCTCACCCTTGACATCAAAGCAATCGCCCTTGACACCTGCTACCCCAGCTGACACCTGCTACACCAGCTGACGCCTGCTACGCCAGCTGACACCTGCTATGCCAGCTGACACCTGCTACACCAGCTGACACCTGCTGACCCCCCCTTCACCCCGGCAATCGCCCTCACCCTTAAAAGGCCTCCACTATGGACCAGTCTTCACTGGAACGTCGCCATTCATGGACTTCTGCCTGCCTGCGTACCTGCCACCTCCTGCTCAATCCCCGAGATCGGTCACTTCAATAAAGACTGGATTCTTCCCTTACCTGGTTGTCCCGTCTGCTTTTGGGTTCTTTCCCGATACGTGACAATATCAGATCAAAAATCAAATCAATAATCAATGTAGGCTATAATCCGTCCTTTTTGGAAAGTCCGTTGTTGCTCCAATGAGTCCAACTGCGTTTTGCAGTAACAAACTGGAAATTTCAGTCCTACCACAATCCAGTTGCTCGAATCTGTAGGCTACTGTCCTGAGAATGAGCTGTCTGAAGCTGCAGACAGACCACATGGATTCAGCAGGGCTCCTATAGGTGGCTCGCCATCTTGTTTCCAGCTGGGGGTAAGAAACACCAAGCGCGATCTTCCCAATCCAAGAAAAAAACTGGCCAAGTCCAGGACGATACTCGGACACAACACAAAACCCAGGGCCCGGAGAGTGACCAGACCAACAAAATACTCAACTTGAATAACGAATGAAACAACTGTAGCTCACTGCTATTTCAAAGCAGAATCTTTTATATCTCGTTCTAGTGGCTTCTCTCAAGCGTTTGCCTGGCGTTCTGAAACCTAGCTGGTTCTGGAACGTCCTCCCTTTCTAGCAAGGCAGCTGATTGGCTAATCAGCACTGCACGTGCTACGTTCAAGAAATAGCAATCTGAACCAGCAATATGAATTTATTGGTACCATGAATTACTTATCTACGGTTTACTATTTATTTGCAAAATGAATAATTATGATTATTTATTATGATTCAACTGTAATTATATGTAGGTTATTTGAACCTGGGTTATCTTGACCTGGGTTACAAAAGCATTGCTGAAAATGGATAAATAGGAAAAGTCAGAAAGTCACCAGCTTACCTGAAATACCTGGAAACTGAAATGTGAAATGGCTGAATATTTTAAAAGTTGTAAAGGTATAAAAAACTGAAAAATTTGCCATAATGTGCTAAATAGATAAATAGTTTGATTGTTGAATGGTTTCTGTAGTTTAAAGTATGAAAAAGTGGAAGTGGTGCAAATATTTCAAAGTGTTCCCCGTTCCAATTTCAAACACACACAACAAGGCTGTATCAAAACTTGCAAGCATTTGCAGCAATGGTTTATGTATGGAAAAGGTTTGAATAGTCTGAAATATGTGACCCCCGCTGGTAAAAGAGTCCCCAAGTAGACCTAGGTCATTGAACTGCAAAACCTGACCTGAACATTGTTCTTCTAAAAGAAGAAAAAAGAGCTACAGTACATCAGAAGAAATGGTCTTTATTTGTTATGAGAGGAGGGGTAGAATGAGAGGAGAGGTAGAATGAGAAGAGGGGTAGAATTAAAGGAGGGGTAGAATGAGAGGAGGAGGGGTAGAATGAGAGGAGGGTTAGAATTAAAGGAGGGGTAGAATGAGATGAGGAATGGTAGAATGAGAGGAGGGGTTGAAAGAGAGGAGGGTAGTGATGACGACGAAGAGTGATGAAGATGAAGAGTAGCGATGAAGAGGAAGGGTAGTGATGAAGATGAAGAGTAGTGCTGAAGAGGAAGGGTAGGTAGGAAGGTAAGAAGGTTGTAGGAAGGATGGTAGGAAGCAAGGTAGGAAGGTTGTAGGAAGGAAGGTAGGAAGATTGTAGGAAGGTAGGAAGGCAGGAAGGTTGTGGGAAGGAGGGTAGGAAGGAAGGTAAGAAGGTTGTAGGAAGGAAGGTAGTAAGGTTGCAGGAATGTAGGAAAGATGGTAGGAAGCAAGGTATGAAGGTTATAGGAAGGAAGGAAGGAAGGTAGGTAGGTAGGTAGGAAGGTAGGAAGGTTGAAGAGGGAGGAAGAGCAGTTAAGAAGTGGCAGAAGCTGATCAAATCTACCAGGTGTTGAGGGTTGACAGTAATTAGGCTGGCAGCTGAGTTTAAAATTGACATGTGATGTCACAATAGAACTGAACATTCTAACAGGCAAAGGGTATGGCAGAATTGCTAAACTTTAGAGCTGAATTGTTCAAAAACTATAAAATATTTAAAAATCTGAATAGCATTCTGAAAGAGCTAAACTGTTTAAGCTTTAAATGGGGTTTCTAGCTCAAAAAATGAAGGAGGAGATACAGTTCAAAGGTGATGAGGGTTTCAACCTTTCCCCATAGACTTACATTGTTTTGAAAAAGTAGAAAAAGCTTAATATGTCTAAAAGTGTAAAAGATTTCAAAAAACCGAAATGTGAGCCTTAATGGGCTTAAAGATATGAACATTTTGATACCTGAATGGTTTCAGTGGCTAAAAGTATGAAGGAGTAAAAGAGGTGGAAAGGTTGCAAAAGTCCCCCATTGACTCCCATTCAAAAAATGGCTGAAAAAAGTTGAATATTTCAAAAAGTTCAAAAGGTATGAAAAATCTGAAAGGGGAACACTAATGTCCTTAATGAGTTGAACATTTTGATAGTTGAATGGTTTCAGTAGCTAAAAGTATGCAGAAGCTACAAAGTGTCAGAAAATGTGCGGAAGAAAAATAAATAAATAAATAACTGCAAAGCAATAGTGTGAATGCTGGGCATTCACACTAATAACGAAAAAAACCTATACATTGGGCCACCACCTTCAAAGGTAACACAACAAATTAAAGGATAAACAACATCCTTTAGGCCACATCGAGAACCGGTATGCACAATTATACAACCATATGCGAGCTCATCCAGAAAAATAGCCACAATTACAAACGTGCAAACAATACCACTCTTTTAAATAGCATAGTGTGGAAAGCAGGGGAGACATTTTCCCAAGATGCATCAGTGGATTTATGAACACAGCACTAGAAACGCTGTAGTCGCCGACTGTGCCACAACATGTTGCCGATGTGGATGCTGTTCCAAATCCTTTTTTATGTCCATATCAATTGAATGATGAAGTTTTGCACATTACTAAATTTTAGCTTTGTTTACCGCCAAGAAAAAGTCCACGTTAGTGTCGCCTGCCTAATGTTGCTACGTACCTATAAATTAATCCTTGTAGTATAAATGATTGGTTGGTCATACAATGCGGCTATGGTAGTTGTTTTTAATTGGCTAAGCAGGGGGTTGTTATTTTTAGTAAGATTTTTTTTCTTAAATGCAAACTATAACTGTTTTGTAATTTATTCAGCTGAGGGGGGCACAGTGACTTTTTGGACGGGCCTGGACCTCTAAGGCCCGCCCATAACAACGTCCCTCCTTACTGTAATTGACAATATAATGAGGGGTTTTGTTTCCTTGAAATTTTTATAGATTAGGCTAAATTATAGACTACACAGTGCATGGATAATTCCAAATGAATTTCCAAATGGTTCAAGGTGATTTGCCTGCATAGTTTGCGCTATTACATCACAGGCATTCATACAGAATGCTTGTTTTGTCAGTCAAATGTTTATGAAACCTTGGAATGCTATACCTATTTTCATTCATTCATTCATTCATCAGCAGCAGCTTCTCCGGGGTCAGGTCGCGGTGGCAACAAGTTAAGAAGGGCACTCCAGACGTCCCTCTCCCCAGCAACGCTCTCCAGCTCCTCCTGGGGGATTCCAAGATGTTCCCAGATCAGATTGGACATGTAGTCCCTCCTGCGAGTTCTGGGTCTACCCCGAGGTCTCCTCCCAGTCGGCCGTGCCCGGTAAACCTCCAAAGGAAGGTGCCGAGGAGGCATCCTAATCAGATGCCTTCCGGCTCAGCTCCTTCTTCACCACAACAGTCTGGTACAATGTCCGCATTACTGCTGATGCTGGACCAATCCACCTGTCTCTCTGCTATACCTCTTTTCATTCAGAAAAACGAGGACTTCCCAGTAGTAGTTGGCTGTCAGGCCCATCAGGGCCATGTCTGCTGGTCCTGTCAAAAATTGAGGGCAGTACGGGGGCACAATGGTTAGTGCTGTCGCCTCATAGCAAGAAGGTCCTGGGTTCAAGCCCCCGGGTAGTCCAACCTTGGGGTCATCCTTTGTGTGGAGTTTGCATGTTCTCTCCATGTCTGTGTGGGTTTCCTCTGGGTGCTCCCCTTTCCTCCCACAGTCCAAAGACATGTAGGTCAGATGAAATTGTCCCTAGGTGTGTGTGTGTGTGTGTGTGTGTGTGTGTGTGTGTGTGTGTGTGTGTGTGTGTGTGTGTGTGTGTGTGTGTGTGTGTGTGTATACATGTTTAGCTATCCTAATGTAGATCAAATGTCCTCATTAGGATAGAAAAACCAGAAACCATATACCTTGTGTGGACATTTTAGAGGTCCTCACAAGTAAAAGGGTCTGTTTTAGGTTTAGGACTTGGTTTTAGGGTTAAGGTTAGAATAAGGGTTAGGTTAAGGTTAGGGTTAGGCATGTAGTTTGCGTGGTTAAGGTTAGGGTTAAAGGCTAGGAAATGAATGTAGTTGATGAGGGGTCCTCATATGGATAGTGAAACGAGTGTGTGTGTGTGTGGCTGTGTGTGTGTGTGTGTGTGAGCCCTGTGATGGTCTGGTGGCCTGTCCAGGGTGTCTCCCCGCCTGCCGTCCAGTGACTGCTGGGATAGTCTCCAGCATCCCTGCCACCCTGAGAGCAGGATAACCAGTTTGGATGATGGATGGATAAATGAATAAATTGAAGTGTGCCTGAAATTTGTCTGAATTCAATTACTTGTTTTCTCGTGGGGCTGAGCAGTGATTTCCCATGTCATCTAAAGACATCATAGCTCCTTGGACCAGCACTAGTGGTATTGCTACCCTTTTCTTGAAGCTGCAAGCTGATTACAACTTTAAGTGGCTGTATCACCAGCCGATCAAATTGTGATGTGTTGTGAGAGAACACCTCAAGGCCCTGCATTGTATCAGCGCTAGCCCTGGTGTCATCATCAATTTTGAGCTTTGGAGGGTTGTGAGCATATAAGCAATGGCCGCTGCATTCACAGCTACTGATGATCTTGTTGCCGATCTACTTTGTGATTTTTTTGCGAATGTGGTAGGACTGTCTGCAATTTTTACACGTTCTCCCAAACAGACTAATTTACTGGATCAATTTTGCGAGAGAAGGCTGCCACGAGTCTTTCAAGTGAGGTGGAGCTTAAACTCCAGGTTGGTGTGCACATTTTCTCATTGAATTGAAGGCAGTGCACTGATAATATTGTGGCTGTCAAAAGACAAGAAGCTGCTGCTGAATATACAGCTATGCAAGCTGTATTAAAGATCATAGCTGACCAAGAGCGCCACCAAGAGAAACTACAAAGACTTGAAGCTGAGGATAAGCTGATACTGGCAGACCAAGAAGCAGCTGCATTAACTCGCCTTATACAAGAGGAGAAGGATGAGAGACAAGGGGCTGATCAGATCAAACAGCAAGAAGATAATGATGCAAGAATAAGGTTTGTAAAAGATTTGAAAAGAGAGTTTGAGTATTTGAAGGCACTCAAAAGGCTGAATGCAGCCAGAGAAAGGCTTCAAGTCTATGATGAAAATTAGTTCTAACAAGACCAAGGACTTAGACCACAGAACTCTGAACTGCCTACAGTTGTGCAAGCAATTAATCAAGTGAACCCTGTGTATCAATACAAACAATCACTAAGTGATGTGACTCCAAGGAGTGTGCTTCGAGATGACACGGGAGAGCTTGTGAAAGTTTTCACTGAGGCTTTATCAGCAAACACGCTACCCATTCCAGAGCCTAAAATCTTTAGTGTGCATCCACTCAAGTTTAATCATTGGAAGTCGTTCTTTCAGACATTAATTGACAGGAAAAATATTCGAACTACGGAGAAAATCTTCCTTCAGAAATATATTAGAGGAGCAGCTAAGTAGGCCTTAGAACAGGGGTCGGCAACCCTTGACACGCGTGCCCACGATGGCACACGAGGCCATTAACATGGGCAAGTAGAGCAAGCCAGTAAAACATATTTTTAATATACTGTTTTGATGAAAAAACATTTTAATATTAAATATAGCGTAATGGTGAACTCAACGAACAATCCGATTTAAAATAATACTGAAATAATTAGTCTCAAAATACACCATTGACAGCAATAGAGCACACAATTGACATGGCAGCCTACCCTTCCTAAACCCTCCATCTGATCTGCCCACAGGCTTAGCATTACAGTGGTAATGAAAACGTAGGATAGTTAACTAGCTTTCTTTTTTGTTTTATGTCACAAACAACTGGTGGTGGAAGTAATATTGTTTGATATTATCTATCTAAGGAAATAAGTAACAGTAAGGAGAGAAACCTAGAGTCAACACAACTACAAGGCATCACCAAGGAAACCACAACCGAGTTATGCAAGATGGTAATAGTACCCAGACTTCAGCAATAATAACTGTCTATGTGTCAACACCAAGTGATTCAAGCAAGAAAGTTCTCATCTACGCTCTGCTAGATACACAAAGTGATACTTAATTCTTGAGGATGTGGCGGATGTTCTAGATGTGAACACAGAACAAGTGAAACTGAAACTATTTACAATGTCATCAAAACTGACAATTGTAAAAGACTCAAAGGCCTACAAATAAGAGGGCTATTCTTCCCTAAGAAGATCACCATGCCAAGAGGTAACACTTGTGAATTCATCCGTGCTACTCGGACACAAATCCCAACTCTGGAGACTGCCAAAGCATGACCTCATTTGGAACATCTTGCAGAACACATTGTTCCCCAAAAGGAATGTGAAATTCGTCTGCTGATCAGGTACAATTGCCCACAAGCTCTAATGTCAAGAGAAATGTTATGTGGGGGGAAAACTACCCCTTTGCACAGAAATGCAATCTAGGTTAAAGAATAGTGAGTTATTGTGACCCATGTGAGCACTACAGTGATGCAATAGGAGTGAGTCATCGCATCATTGTAAGACAAGTGACGCCTGAACCCAAGCCAACGGTCAAGCTTAAAAGTTATAATTTTGTTTGCAAGACTCCTATCAAAGAGATGATCACTCCAGATGATATAATTAAGGTGCGAGAATCCAATTTCAGTGAAAGAGTTGGAGAAGAGGCAACTGTCTTTCAGTAGATCTCCACTTCTTGACTAAGCTGAGAGATGGAATCAAACGCAAACAAGATGGCCATTATGAAATGTCCTTACCTTTCAAACAAGACAGACCAAGTCTACCCAGTAATAAATCATGTGCTGTTCAGCGTCTATTGTGCTTGGAATGGAAGCTCAAGAGAGACCAGAGATAGACCAGAGAGACCAGAAATACTACTCAGACTACATGAACTTCATAAAAGACATTATTGCTCGTATCATTGCAGAGCGGGTCCCAGAAGAAAAACTCAACAATCAACCAGTGTGGTATATTCTCCACCATGGGGTATACCACCCCCAAAAGCCTGGGAAGATACGTGTTGTCTTCGGTTGTTCAGCAAGACACATCATTGAATGATCACCTTCTTACTGGGCCAGAGCGCCCAAACACTTTGGTAGGAGTTCTCTGTAGGTTTTGCAAGGGCTGTTATGTGTGATGTGGAATGAATGTTCAATCAGTTCCATACAAGGCCTGAAGACCAAGACTACCTGAGGTTCTTATGGTGGGAGAACGGTGATCTAGATTATCCACTGTCAATTTTTCAGATGAATGTCCCTCACTTTGGGGCAGCTTTCTCACCAGGCTGTGGCGATTTTAGTCTTAAACATTTAGCCACTGAAGGTCAGGATCAATTTAACCAAAACACTGTGAAATTCATCCAAAAGAATTTTTATGTTGACGATGGACTGGTGAGTGTAACGTCTGATGCTGAAGTGATCAATCATCAAGGAAGCAAGAGCGCTCTGCCATGCAGGCAAACTAAGACTACATGAGTTCATTTCCAACAGCAAGAGGACATTGAAATCAATACCAAAGGAATAGTGTACTGAAAGTGTCAAAGAGAGGAGGAGAGCTGTTCGCGGTAAGAGCTCCGGCATTCCATGGTGCATGTCTTTTGATGACTTCCATTTCAGAGTTACTGTAAAAGAACACCCACTGACCAGAAGAGGAGTGACATCCACGGTAGCATCCATCTGTCATGGTTGTGTTTTTGTTTCCTATTTTATTTTGAAGGCTCACCGGTTTTGCCATTTCTGTTCCTGCCCCTGCTTTGCTCTCCTCTTCCCTATTCCCTGATTGGCACACCATTTCTCTCCCTGCTCCTGCCTTGCTCACCTGTTCCCCATTCCCTGATTGGCTTGCCATTTCTGTTCCTGCCCTGCCTTGCTCACCTGCTCCCCATTTCCCTGATTGGCTCCCCAGCAGTTATATTCCCCCCGGGTTGCCCCGACTCTTTGTCGGATCGTATGCTAACTTTTGGTAGCCGGGTGCTTCATGTCTTGTCTCGAGCCTTCCTTACTGCCTGTCCCTACCACTCCCTTTTTTTTAAATAACTTTAATGTATTAAAGCATTGCACTAGCTCAGCCTGTCTCCGCTGTCTGGATTTGGGTCCTCTATTCCTGCTCCCAGCGTGCCTACATCACCAGCCTCCCGAGCAGCAGTCCTGTCCACGTCGCCGGCCTCCTGAGCTGCTGTCCTGCTCATGTCACCGGCCTCCTGAGTGGCTGTCCTGCCCATGTCACCAGCCTCCCTAGAGGCTGTCCTGTCCACATCGAGTGGCCTTCCCATCTATGTCACCAGCCTCTCAAGTGGCCTTCTCGTCTACGTCGCCAGCCTCCCAAGGGGCTGTCCCGTCCATGTCGCCGACCTCCTGAGCAGCTGTCCTGTCCCGAGCCATTGTCCTGTCCATGTCACCGACCTCCCGACAGCTGCCCCGTCCATGTCGCCAGCCTCTGGGTCATCTGCATGCCTGTCCACCAGAGCTGCTCCGCTCTTCAGTCCTGCATCCTGGTCGCCCTCCAGATCAGTTGCATCCATCAGCCCAGACCTCAGGCCATCCGACTGAAATCCCTGGCCCCATTCATCCGCTCCCAGACCACTTGGTCCTGAAGCCCTCCCCCAGACCCCCTCCACTCATCCTGCTTGGTGCTCCTGGTCCATTCTTTTGGGACATCTGGAATCCATCCCTTGAGGTGGGGGTCCAGTTATGGTTGTGTTTTTGTTTCCTGTTTTATTTTGAAGGCTCACTGATTTTGCCATTTCTGTCCCCTGCTTTGCTCACCTGTCCCTCATTCCCTGATTGACTTGCCATTTCTGTTCCTGACCCGCCTTTCTCACCTGCTCCCCATTTCCGTGATTTGCTCCTCAGCAGTTATATTCCCCCAGGTTGCTCCGACTCTTTGTCAGATCATATGCTAACTTTTGGTAGCTGGATGCTTCACATCTTGTCTTGAGCATTTCTTACTGTCTGTACCTACCTCTCCTGTTTTTTTGTAAATAACTTTTTTGCATTAAAGCATTGCTTTAGCCCAGCCTGGCTCCGCTGTCTGCATTTGAGTCCTCTATTCCTGCGTGACACCATTTATGACCTGTTATGGGGAGTGATCTTATCTCAAAGCAATCAAAACCAATGGAGATATTCATTGCTTGATAGTCATGGGGAAAGTGCGCTTGCCCCCACCAATGTAACCACAGTACCACGGCTCGAATTATCTGTAGCAGTGGCAGCAGCAAGGATAAGTGTTATGCTCAGAAATGCGCTTGAAATAGATGGTCTTCAAGAATATTTTTGGACAGACTCAAAGGTCGTCCTTTGATATATAATTAATGATGCCAGATGGTACCTTAAATAAGTGAAGCC
The DNA here is from genome assembly GCF_029633865.1 of Lampris incognitus. Lineage (NCBI taxonomy): Eukaryota > Metazoa > Chordata > Actinopteri > Lampriformes > Lampridae > Lampris > Lampris incognitus. The sequence goes on along the minus strand of NC_079220.1, from coordinate 39,510,833 downwards.
ACAAGTGTTGAGGAAAGATAGACAGCAGAACTTTTCACAATCAAATAGGTCAAAACAGAAGCGTTCAATAATAAAATGAAAAGTATAAAGCAACGCAAGGAAGTAAAACCTAAACAAGCTACATAAACAAAGCTTGTAGATGAGTACAGTTTGCTCAGGGTTGGAAGATGTTTAACAAGATCTGGCCGTCAACCACATGTCAAGCACCTTGCCACAGTGCCAACAGCAAGTCATGTGTCTTCTTTACTTATCAAGCACTACCACGAGAAGGTGCATCATCAAGGAGGATGAATAACTGTAAAGGAATGTCTTGATGCATGCTCAATAATATAGGTAACAGAAGCCTATGATAAGGCCCACCATACAAGACATAACAGACCAACTCAAACAGCATTCGTCTGTGACAAATGTGGATGATATTGTCGCTCTAATGTGGGCCTGATGGCCAAGTTTAAACTGCATCACAGTCATCATCATTTCAATGGAGTGCCGAACAATACAGGTAAGAAAACTACAGAAAGTTGAATCAGTTCATCTGGAAACAATGTTTATTTCATCACTCATCTGAATACCCCTTTCACACTGGCCAAAAAACCCGCTAACATCCGCCTTTGGTGGTCAATGTTATATTGACCAAAGGCAGATATTAGCAGTTTTTTTGGAAAATGCCATAAGTGAATTCTTCAGTTTGAAATGACTGCAGGTATCCCCACCCTTGTAAACAGCACAGTTACAATGGTCAAGTGTACTATTCACAGAGGATTGGGGAATAGTTGTAATCACAGCATTGTAAGATGGTGACCCCCCCCCCCCCCCGATTCAGGGATGGTCATTCCCTCTTCACATAGATGGCCTCTTTGACTCCCCATTCAAACCAGCATTCCTCCTTGATAGGGAGGAATCATCCTTGAAAGAGTGGCCACTGGCCTGTAGATGGGTGTAGATTGCGGAATCCTGGCCTGGCGTGTTAGCGTTTCTAAGTTGTGCAATCCTCTTCGCCAGCCTCTCTTTGGTTTCCCCAATGTACACATCATGGCAATCCTCCTGGCACTTAACAGCGTACAATATATTGCTCTGTTTGTGCTGCGGGACCCGATTCTTGGGGTGGACGAATTTCTGGCGCAGTGTTTTTTGGGGTTTGAAAGAAACTGAGACGCGGTGTTTGGAAAATATGCATCTCAACTATTCCAACACTTCCACTACATACAAAATCATCACTAGTTTACACATAGGCAGCTGTTGTCCTTCTCCTCTCTTCGATCAGCTGGTGCACTGTATGTGCATCTTACTGGCTTTGACAAACGCCGGTAAGTACACTTAACCAAGGCCTGTTTAATGTGTGATTTCTCGACTTCCTTGCCCACTGTTGGTGGGGACGTTGTCAGTTCAGTGGTACAGTGTCCAGATGACTCCTAGTTTGTGATCCAGTCGATGATGACGTAAACCTTAAGTACTGATCGGTATGTGTTGGTTTATGGGAAACCTCAACAATCAAATGTCCCCCATCAGTAAATGCAATTTCACAGTCTAAGAAGGCTAATCTGTCTTTTTTCACCACCTCCCTGGTGAACTTGATGTGGTTGTCCATCGAGTTAATGTGTTTGGTGAAATGTGGTAATGTGATGTGAGGTGAAAGGTGGTGTCCTTTGATAAGACATCAGAGCCCTCTTTTCCATCCATCCATCCATTATCCAAACCTCTTATCTTGCTCGCATTGTCCCAGGGATTGTGGAGCCTATCCCAGCAGTCATTGTGCGGCAGGCGGAGAGACACCCTGGACAGGCCGCCTGGCCATCACAGGGCCAACACACACACATTCACACCTAGGGACAATTTAGTATGGCCGAGTCACCTGACCTACATGTCTTTGGACTGTGGGAGGAAACCGGAGCACCCGGAGCAAACTTACGCGGACATGGGGAAAGCATGCAAACTCCACACAGAGGATGACCCCCAAGGTTGGACAACCCTGGGGCTCAAACCCAGGACCTTCTTGCTGTGAGGACACTGCACTACCCACTGCGCCACCCTTTTTCCACTTCCTCTATATAAAAGTTGGCCACTATAGGTGAAAGTGGGGTAGCCATAGCACACATGCTTCTGCCTATAGTATCCCCCCTGTATGTGATGTACGTGGACTGAAGACACAGCTTCAGGAGCAGACACACTTGGTTAGTGTTAAGGTTGGTCGTATTTGTTGGCGCTGACATTGCATTACATATGCTAGTATGTCTGTTAAGAAACCACTGACACCAAAATTAACAATTTAACCACTTTAATACTATTTTTCAAACAATTTAAAACCACCGCTGTCCAATTCCAGTAAATACTGCAACGCCTCGGTGGTAGTCATGGTGCGTCTAAAACGGCGTCTGTAACCAGACGTGTTGGCAATAATCAAGAGTCAAATTTAGACTATTATTCTGCACTGGAGAATGCTAGTTTGTTTCTAGGAAAGATCAATGACCTTCGTGAAGGAAATGATGCGACCAACACACGTCATAAATAGTGACATGATGCGCACGATCGTGCGCAAATTATTAACGGACATTTTGACCGCTCATGGTCGTTTTACGTAGATTTTATTGTAACCCATATGACATATAGGGCTACTAATAGTAACTGATTTAGAGGTGTAGTGACATGCCGCTCCTTAAGGGGGCGTACTATGCAACTCGCTAGGGTAGAGAGTGCTACATGCAGTCGTCGTCTTTTCTTTTCTTTTTTCCTTTTTGGGAACTCCCCTGAAAATGTGCTGTTGAACCGACGACTGAATTTCATTATACATAGCCACAGAAAGTTACAAAGTTTAAAGTAAGTATTGACATTCATTGATTCTGAAAAGTGCTATGTTTAATCAGAATCTCATCTGTGATCTTACGAGACGAAGGTCTGTCAAGTTTTAAGTATTTGGAACTCCGGTGAGTTAAGAACGTTTTTGTGCTAGCTTATTGTTAACCACTGAAAGGAAAAGATCACACTGGATCAGATAGCTGTTACGATACTCTTCATAAAACCAGTCGGAGTTATAAGTATGTCTTGTAATATTTGCTAGTAATATTTGATTTGCTAATGTCCCTTACGGCTTTCCGTAGCACCACAACAAAGTCACGTGATGTACGTAACAACGTCAGTCGGAATCCGGTCGGTGAATAAAGTCCCAGCACGAGAGAAGTCGTCCTTGCTTCATTAATGTTATAAGTTAACATAGCCAGAGGGCACAGAACATTACATGATGTCAGAGTAGCGGAGCTTAAATACCCAATATGGATTCTTACGGCGTTCCAGCTCCACGGATGGACTGGGAATCGGCGAACTTACCTGAAGCATGGAGACGATTTCGACAAACAACGGAGCTAATGTTCAAGGGCCCCCTGCGCGGGAAGAATGAAGAGGAGAAATGCAGCTACCTCTTGCTCTGGATAGGGGAAAAAGGGCGCGATGTGCACAACACTTGGACACTCAGCGGAGAACAAGCCAAGAAGCTAGAAACGTACTACGATATGTACACTGAGTGCATCACCCCCAAAGCAAACCAGATATAAATTTCATGAAAAGATGCAGGGAGAGAGTGAATCCTTTGAACAATTTGTACTGAGCTAAAGCTTCTAGTCAAAGACTGTGGCTACCCAAATACCGACGAGATGGTCAGGGACCGCATCGTGTTTGCCACCAACTCACCCAGAGTGAGAGAAAAGCTACTTAGCCAGGGAGCTGAGCTAACGCTAGAAAAAGCCATAGATGTAGCCCGCTCACACGAGCTAGCAAACAGCTAAAGTCTATGGGCCAGGGCAGCACGCATGAAACGGTGCACGCAATAGGCAGAAAGACTTACAAACTGAACGCACCCAAAGCAGCTAACGCTAACTTCAGACAAAGGGAGGGTAACGTTAGCACCGCCGCTAGGGCGTGTAGCTATTGTGGAGGGCTACACGGCGCTAAAGCCACTTGCCCAGCTAAGGGTAAACAATGCATTAAATGCAAGAAGCTCAATAATTTTGCTAAAGTATGCAAGTCTAGCTCCCAGGGACAGACAAAGTACTACCGCGGCACAGTACATGCCGTCGGAGAGAACCCAGAAGAGTACACCACTGACAGAGAGCAGGAAGAACTGTACTTCGACAACATTACAGTGGAGAGCACCGCTGTGGAAGAACAGACAGAGTTGTACATAGACTGCATCTCAATAGAGAATAACGGGAAAAGCAACGAGCAGGCCTATGTAGAGGTTGGAATAGGCACACCTCCACAGAAGGTAAAGTTCAAACTAGACACTGGGGCACAGGCCAATACTATTTCCACCAACCTGTTCCAGGCGCTGTTCAAAAATGTGACACTGAAACCAGCAATATACAGACTCACTGAATATGGAGGAGGCACGCTGAGCGTGAAAGGCACATGCAAACTCAGATGTAAGTACAGAGACAATGCAATGATGCTGGACTTTTACGTCATTGACACAAACACCCCACCAGTCATGGCAATGAAAACATGCCGTGACCTAAACTTGGTAAAAATAGTGATGGCTGTGAGCGAGGAAAACAATGTCACATCACAGAGCATAATGGATGAGTATGCAGATGTTTTCCAGGGAATAGGAGAGTTCCAAGGCGAGTGCACCTTCCGCGTCACACCAGATGCAACGCTGGTCGTCTGCCCGCCACGCAGAATCCCCATTGCCCTACGCAGCAAACTGAGGGACGAGCTTGACAGCATGGAGAAAGGCGGCATAATCTGTAAGGTAACAGAGCCCACAGAATGGGTGAACGCACTCGTCGTTGTTGAGAAGCCAAAGACAGGCAAACGTAGAGTGTGTTTAGACCCCAGAGCTCTTAACAAAGTGATACAACGACCTCACTACCCCTCCCCACGCTGGAGGACGCCACCACAAAGCTCGCTGGAGCTGAGTACTTTAGCGTGTTAGACGCGTGGTCAGGCTACTGCGCCATCAAACTGAGCACTGAATCCTCTATGTTGACGACATTTAACACAGTGTTTGGCAGGTATCGTTTCCTCAGACTGCCCTTCGGAATCGTGTCCGCTCAAGACGAGTTCCAGAGACGCGTGGATGAAACATATGAAGGACTGGACGGTGTGACGGCCATAGTGGACGACATACTAGTGTTCGGCAAGACTAAAGAGGAACATGACCAGCGTCTCAGAGTGATGCTGAAGCGCACAAGGGAGCGAGGGGTGAGGCTCAGCCCCGACAAGTGTCACATATGCGTGTCCGAGGTAAGCTACTTCGGCCACACGCTCTCACACGAAGGCATCAAACCAGACCCACACAAGGTGAAGGCGGTCAAGGACATGCAACCCTCACAAGAACAAAGCAGAGCTGGAGACAGTCCTCGGGATGATCAACTACCTCGCCAGATTCGCTCCACACCTCTCACAGATAAACTCACCCCTCAGACAGCTTCTGAAACAGGACAGTGAGTTTGTGTGGGATGCAGTCCACGACAAGGCGTTCCAGGAGATGAAGAATCTCATTACACAGCACCCAGGTCCAGTACTCTCATATTTCGACCTGCAGAAAGAGCTGCGACTCCAAGTGGATGCATCCAAAAGTGGCCTTGGGGCTGTCATGCTCCAAGATGGCAAACCAATTGCCTATGCGTCCAAGTCACTCAACAGCACTGAAGAAAACTACGCACAGATAGAGAAGGAGCTCTACGCTGTGGTCTTCGGCTGCAAGAGGTTCCACGAGTACATGTACGGACGAAAAGTGATTGTGGAGTCAGACCACAAGCCTCTGGAGGCAATACTAAAAAAGCCACTGGCAGCAACACCACCCCGGCTGCAACGAATGATCCTGGCGCTCCAGAAATACGACATCCAAATCATCCACCGCCCCGGTAAGGACATACCGGTGGCCGACAACACTGTCACGCAAGTCAATAGAACACCACGACAGTGACCTACATGAAGGGATGGAGGCCCAAGTGCACACAGTCCGCAGCAACATCCCTGTGAGCGACACAAGACTCACAGAAATCAAGCAGGAAACAGTGCAGACGAGCCACACTCACTGGCTGGCCAGACACAAAGAAAAAGTGCCCGCCCAGCATCCAGGAATACTGGAACCACAGAGCAGAAATCTCAGAAATGGACGGTATCCAGTTCAAAGGTGAGAGAAGCATTGTCCCCCAAAAGCTTCGCAAGGACATGATACAGCGCATCCATGCCGGCCACCTCGGCGTGAAAAAAAGCAAATGCCGAGCAAGAGACTTACTATTCTGGCCTGGCATGGGGAAACAGATCGAGGATGCGGTAGCAGACTGCAGCATATGCCAACAACGGCGCAGCGCAAATGCAAAGGAACCAATGATGTCACACGCCATACCCGAGCGGCCGTGGCAAGTGATAGGCACAGACCTATTCACATGGAACGCACAGGACTTCATAGTCACTGTGGACTACTACTCCAGATTCTTCGAGCTAGAGAGACTTTACAGCTGCACCTCATCTGCCGTCATCATGAAGCTGAAAGCAGCAATGGCTCGACACGGAATCCCCGAGACTATCATCAGCGACAACGGTCCGTCCTACAGCTCTGGTGAGTTCCGCAACTTCTCACAGACATGGGGTTTCTCACACACCACCACAAGCCCCCACTACCCACAGAGCAACGGCCTCTCCGCGAAGACTGTCCAGACGGCCAAACGCATCCTGGACAAAGCCAAAGCTGAGAACAAAGACCCCTACATGAGCTTACTGGAGTATCGCAACACACCGGTGGACAACCTGAAATCACCGGTACAGCTACTGATGAGTCGGAGGCTGCGGTCCATTCTCCCATCAACAGCAAAACACCTGCAGCCACAGATCGCCAGTCAGGAGGATGTTCACAAAAGGAGAGAGGTATGTCATCAGCGCCAGCAGGCGTACTACAACCGAACAGCCAAACCTCTGCCCCACCTGCCCGCAGGCACACCAATCTGCTTCCGGCAGGAGGATGGATCCTGGAGACCTGCAACTGTGGAAAGACCAGCGAACACAGACAGGAGCTACCACATCCAAACCAAAGAAGGTCAGATCTACCGACGCAACCGTCAACACCTGCGACAAAGCAGAGTGAACACTCACACTACACACACACACACTTCACAGCAGACTGTTACCAGCGCTAACAACAACAACACACAAGCCCATCAGCAAGAGCATGCTGAACCTCCAGACACGAACAATCAGCGACAACCAGACACACAGCCTGGTTACACCACGAGGTCAGGTTGCACGATCAAACCAAGACAAGTCCTTGACTTATGAATGTTAAAAAGAGAGAGAATTGTACACCTACCTGTACTATACCTGAAATGTTCATGCATTACTTGTGATGAAAAGAAATGTTTACAGCGTTCACTTACCTTGTGTACCTACCTGCTATGTTTTGAAAAGAAATGTTTACAGCGTTCACTTACCTTGTGTACCTACCTGCAGTTACCAGTAATGAAATGGAAAAAAAAAGATGTAATGTTATTACGGTGTCACATTTAGACAGTGAAGGAAATGTTTTGCACTACTTTGTTGCAGTCCAGTTATATAAGAGTTCTACTTTCATATTCTTTCTTATTAGGATTGTTATTTGCTTATAAACGTGCTCAACGTGGTCTGTATCCCTGCAGAGAAAGCAGCACTTTTCAGAAAAAGGGAGACGTAATATTTGCTAGTAATACTTGATTTGCTAATGTCCCTTACGGCTTTCCGTAGCACCACAACAAAGTCACGTGATGTACGTAACAACGTCAGTCGGAATCCGGTCGGTGAATGAACACCCAGCACGAGGGAAGTCGCCCTTGCTTCATTAATGTTATAAGTTAACATAGCCAGAGGGCACAGATCATTACATGTCTAATGTTTGAATAGCCTGTACTTTGGTATGTATTGTATCATAGTTATGAGAATGTTAATGTTTAGGAACACACTTTGGTGCACACTGCATCATTGTGGCATGTTGAATGTTTTAGAACAGCGGTCGGGAACCTATGGCTCGCGAGCCATATATAGCTCTTCTGGTGACGGCATATGGCTCCCATACAATTTTGAGTTGAAAAAAAAAATCAGTTTGGAACTGATTTTAAAATACTTGGGATATTTCTTAATAATACTGTGTCATTTTAAAGTAAACAGAAATTAGTTTTGAAGATAAATTTCACGGGTCACCCGTGGGTCGGGTCGGGTCGGGAACCAATGGCTCGCGAGCATGTCCGGGTCATTGTAAAGGTGAAGAAATCAATTTTATCAGATAGCCAACTAGTTTAACCGCTTTAACCCTTGTAACGGAAAAGATGGCGAAAAGAAAAAAAGACGATGAATACCGTGCATTCCAGGCTGCGTGGACAGAGGAATTTGCATTTGTGGAGAGAGCATGATCTGCGGTATGTCTAATATGCAATGATAAAATTGCATCGATGAAACGGTCAAATATAAAGCGGCACTTCGATACGCACCATGCTTCATTTGCATCGAAATATCCAGCAGGGGACAGCAGGAATAGGGCATGCGAGGAGCTACAGCGGAGAGTGCAGACGAGTCAGCAGCAACTACGTGTGTGGACCAAGCAAGGTGACGGGAATTCCGCTAGCTTTGCGGATGCTTTGGCAATAGTAAGGAATGGAAAGTCATTCACAGATGGCGAGTATGCCAAAACATTCATGCTTGATGTGGCCAATGAACTGTTTGATGACTTCCCAAATAAAGACAAGATAATCAAACGAATAAAAGACATGCCCCTGTCAGCAAGAACTGTGCACGATCGTAGCATCATGATGGCAAATCAAGTCAAGGAAACACAAATTAAGGACATAAACGCCGGGACATACTTTTCTCTCGCGTTAGATGAGTCAACAGACGTTAGCCATCTATCTCAGTGCAGTATAATTGCCAGGTATGCTGCAGGTGACACACTGCGTGAGGAAAGCTTGGCTGTTTTGCCAATGAAAGGGACAACAAGAGGAGAGGATTTATTCACGTCTTTCATGGAGTTTGCTAAAGAAAAAAAACTACCGATGGATAAACTTATTTCTGTCTGTACTGATGGTGCACCCTGTATGTTGGGGAAGAACAAAGGATTTGTAGCGCTTCTCCGTGAACATGAAAAGAGAGCCATCCTAAGTTTTAATTGCATCCTGCACCAGGAGGCGCTTTGCGCTCAGACGTGTGGCCAGGAGCTTGGTGAGGTGAAGTCGCTGGTCATTCGAGTGGTCAACTTTATTGTTGCCCGAGCTTTAAATGATCGCCAGTTTAAAGCTCTGTTAGAAGAAGTTGGGAATCATTATCCCGGTCTGCTTTTACGCAGCAACGTGCGTTGGTTGTCAAGGGGGAAGGTGCTCAGCCGTTTTGCAGCTTGCCTGAGTGAAATCCGGACTTTTCTTGAAACGAAAGGCGTCAAGCATCCTGAGCTAGACAACAATGACTGGCTCCTGCAGTTTCACTATCTCGTGGACATAACTGGCCATCTGAACCAGCTCAATGTGAAAATGCAAGGTATTGGAAATACAATCTCATCCCTTCAACAAGCAGTGTTTGCATTTGAAAGCAAGCTGGAAGTCTTTCTCAGGGACATTGAAACAGGTCGTCTTCTGCACTTTGAAAGACTGCAACAATTTAGAGATGCATGCTTAGCAAGTGACTCCACTCAACATCTGGATCTCCAGCAGCTAGCTGGCTTTACGTCCAATCTCCTGCAGTCATTCAAAGCACGTTTTGGAGAATTTCGTGCGCGCACTGGTCTTGTCAAGTTCATCACTCATCCACATGAGTGTGCAGTGGACAAAATCGACCTGACATGCATCCCCGGGGTCTCTATCGGAGACTTTGAGCTGGAAGTTACTGACCTGAAGGCATCAGACATGTGGATGAGCAAGTTCAAGTCACTTAATGGAGAGTTGGAAAGTCTTGCGCGACAGCGAGCAGAGCTGGCGAGGGAACACAAGTGGATAGAAATGAAAAATCTTCAACCTGAACACCAGCTGATTCTTAAAACTTGGAACGAGCTTCCTGTGACATACCACACAATGCAGCGTGTGAGTATTGCCGTATTGACCATGTTTGGCTCTACATATGCATGTGAGCAGTCATTCTCGCATATGAGGAACATTAAGACCAACCTACGCTCACGTTTAACTGATGGAAGCCTCAGCGCCTGCATGAAGCTCAACCTCACCACGTATGAACCAGACTACAAGGCCATCAGCAAAACCATGCAGCACCAAAAGTCGCATTAAATGTAAGACATATTTAATTTATTATACGTTAAAAATACTATATGGCTCTCAATGAAATATATTTAGAAATATTTGGCTTTTATGGCTCTCCCAGTCAAAAAGGTTCCTGACCCCTGTTTTAGAAGATAGCTCACGCCAATAGTTAGCTAGTGCCAGGCGTTAGCTTAGTCAGTGAAGCGTTGGAGAATTGTGTCACGTTAAAGATGTGTGGCACTTATCCTGTTGATGTTAAAGCCATTCGGTTTAAGTGGTTAGCACGCTTAAATTGTTTGTATTGAGGCTACACTGCGATTGCACTGATTTTGTGTAACAGAATGATATATATTTAGTGATTAAGTAATGATATTGCAATTCATATACATGTCAATTGAAATCATAATAAAATTATGTATAAAAAGGTTAAAAAGGGATATGTAACAGGTTAAAAGAGTGGATAAATACAAGTAATTAATGTATTAGTAGTATAATGCCAATTTCTGTGGTGTAAACCAATTCATCTCATTGGATGGCATTGATGACAGTATATCCTTAGTTATTGGTTATACATTGTAAGATGTTCTGAATGAAAAGAAGCTAATTAGATCTCATGTTAGAAACAGATATAGAATGAAATACTTACTGCTCTGCACTATTTGTGTAGATTATTTTTTTATGAACTACTAGATAGAATTTGGAAGATTGTGATGGCAAGCCCAGCCCAGTGAGACTGGATGATCATAGAAGTGATGTGGCCTACCGTAGGATCTGTCCCAGGAAACGTCTGACAAGCCTGAATCATTCATCCAGACACCAGATAAGAACCCATACACACTAGCCTATTTCCTCTACCAGGGTAGAAATAGTCATAGTTGAAGTATATCCAATACACTCACGGATCAGGAACTGAACGCTTAGACCAACACATACACTCAAGGACAAGGAACTGAACTTTTCTTTCCTCTCAAACAACTAACACTCATTGAGAGTTGTGATTTGAATGAGGTTTTCTTTGGTTTATTATTTTATTTATTTTAAACAGCTCTATTTTGTTTTATTTCAATTCCTTATGCAAAAGTCAGCGCTGTGTATATTTTGCTGTTGTGAGGCAATAACATTGTCAACTGTTCAACTACACATCAATTCCTCTCGTGAGTTAGTCAAGGCAAACCACTCACCGAACCTAGTAAGATGTTAGTGTAGAGCCGAAGGAACGGAGAAGACCGTAGGTTCACACTTTAGCCGTGTAGGCAACTTTCTTTAATCAACGGTAAATCAGAGAGACAACAAAACCACAGCTCGACTGAGCGGAGGCGGCAAGAATAACCAGAAAACTGGCTGAACAACCATAACTTAACCCTGCATTAACCGGCCAGGGCAACCCTGACTTAACCCTTAGATCCTGGGGTGAATTCTATCCCCAGTACGTGTCCACCACATTAGCGCCTTTACTGCTACCCCTAGTTGCACCGGAGGCACTACATTATCATAACTTTTTTCCTGCAATTGATCTAAAACCCATTTTAATGCAAATGTAATCAATTTTAGGAGCATTCAGGGAGCAGCAGGTCTGTATCTTTATTTTTCACAAAGTTATTCAAATTTGACAATCCAAAATTGTCATAATGACCATCTTGGTTGTTCTAGTGTTAAACACCTGGCTGATCAAATTACAAACATGGAGCACAAATATCCAGACTTCCTATTCATTATCTTTAGGGATTTTAACAGAGCAAGCCTCAGCCATGAACTGCCAAAATACAAGACAGCATGTTAAATGTCTCACCAGAGACAACACACTCTGGATCATTGCTACTCAGTTTTAAAGTATGCCTATTGCTTTGTCCGTGCAGCCCTGGGCCTCTCTGATCACCGTCTGATCCATCTTATCCCAACCTACAGGCAGAAAATAAAATCTGCAAATCCTGTGGTTAAAACTGTGAGGAAATGGACCAATGACTCAACACTGGAGCTCCAGGCCTGCCTCGACTACACTGACTGAAGTGTTTTTGAGGCCTGGATTAACTTACTGACACTGTCATATCTTAACTTCAGCTTTTGTGAGGACATGTTCTGTGCTCACCAAAACCGTCTGTACCTTTAACAACAATAAGCCCTCATTCTCAGCTTAACTCAGGCTGCTTTGTCAGGCCAAACAGGAAGCCTACAGGAGAGGAGGTAGGATCCGATACAACAAAGCCAGAAATATACTCACAAAGGAGATTGGAGTGGCAAAAAGGTGCTACTCTGAAAAGTTGAAAAACAGGTTTTTGCTAACGACCCATCATCAGTCTGGAGCGGTTTGAAAGACATTACCAACTGGAGGAGACCATCCCTCCACACTGCAGGGAACCATCAAATGGCTGACGACCTAAATGGGTTTTACTGCAGGTGTGAAAAGCAAGCTTTCACACCCATCACCCTCTCCAGCCACACATACACAACCAATTGCTGCCATATTTTCAAGTAATTCAACATGATTAAGTTATCCACCTTAGTATTTGCAGGGGATCTGGTGACTGAGAACAGGAGTGCTGGAAGAGAGCTGTTTTTGACATCACTCTTTTCAATGGCAACCCAAGAGGGAGTCTTGGTGGATATCTTCCTGCCAGTGGAAAAGGACCCTCGTATTCGCTCTCCAGTAATAATGCAGGAAGTATGGTAGCCCTAGTCCACCGATCACTCTTGGTTTATGTAAATGACTTTTTGATATTCTGTGAGCTTTAAAGCCCCATACAAAAGGCAAAACTATGGAGTCTAATGACTTGAAAAAAGACCTTGTTAAAAAAAAAATTTAAAAACGTATAGATTTTGAAAGAGATACAAGAATCTTGGGAGACAATTTTGATGGCATTTATATGGCCCACCACAGAAAGAGGAAGGGTCCTCAATTTTTCAGTGTCCCCCCTCAATTTTTCCACTTTTTCAAGAAAGTTCATCTTAAAAATTAGTGGAGGGTCTTTTGACAGAACTACTCCAAGATACTTCAGTTTATCCATAATTTTGAAAGGGAGATTATACAGAAATTTAGTGTTAAGATTAGTACCCAGTGAAATAAATTCACCCTTCGGCCAACTGAGGTATCCTGAAACTTCACCAAATGACCTTACAAGATCTAGCAAAACGGGAACAGACTTCTCAGGTTGTGATAGGAAGAGGACAACATCATCCGCGTATAGGGAAATATGATGATCCACATTCCCCAATCGGATGGATAGAATAGAAAGGTGATTCCTAATCCTATTGGCGAGGGGCTCAATAGTGACTGCAAAGAGCAACGGGCTGATGGGACAGCCAATGGCAGTCCCGTGATGTAATAAGAACGGCACTGATCTTTCTTGGTTTGTTAGGACGGAGGAAGATGGGTGAGCATACAATGTTGTATTCCATGAGACAAATTGGCTACCAAACCCAAATTCCTCCAATGCCTTCACCATATAGGCCCATTCCACCTGATCAAATGCCTTCTCCGAGTATAGGCAAAGGACAGCTACCATATAACCCTTCCTATACCTAAGGTACATTATGTTCATTGGTCTTCTGATGTTAAAAAATGAAAATCTACTGGGGACAAAGCCAGTTTGATCGGAATGGATGATGGCTGAAATACACGTATTTAACCTGTTTGCTAATAACTTCATAAAAATTGTCATGTCTGAGTTCAGTAATGCAGTAGAATGAAAGGACGAAGGCTAAGTCTCCTCCCTACCCTCTTGCAGAAAAATTTCGTCAAGAAGTCCATTGTACGTGCGTTCTCAATCTTCTTAAGCCAACGATTTTAATATGCTGCCGCCTGGAGTGAGCCTCGAGGTTAATTACTTTCATGCGAAGTGCATCGTTCTCCGACTGCATTTTCGTGCACGTCTGCTCAACAAGCGAGAGGTGGCAGTAATAGTCAGAGCTAGCATTCTCCACCTCCTTTATTCGGTTACCGAGACTCAACAAAGATGCCTGCGTAGATGACAGAGATGCCTCATCATCAAATCGGTCGGTCATCGTCTTGCTCATACATCATATTGCAGAGAGGATGTTTGTGGACTCTGCATCAGGCTCGTTACCCGACTCCGAGGCTGCTGCGGCCTACTCAGCTAGCTCCAAAAGTGGTTGACCACCAGTCTCATTTGGGGCTTTATCCTGCTTCTCCCCTCTTTAGGCTTTTGGTTTTGTCACTTTTAGACATAGGAACTTATTAAAAAACACCGACAAGTTAAACTAAATATTAAATGAGTTACCAAATTATTTCGATTATGGAGAGGAGCCCTGGAAAACCTGGTCTACTCCATGTGGTGCTCACTAGTCCTATCTCATTATCTCATCTCATTGCTTGACGGTGTGCTTGACAACGGCATGGTATCTGCAGATCATCGTAAAATATGGAGACATGCTTTGTAGGGGAAGGTTTCATCGTTGTTGTAATGTGCCTCACCTGGCATATACGACCAAAATCCCTAAATTTTACAAACCGTACCTTTAAAACGGACTTTCTGATCACAATGACTGGATTTTTAATAAAAGTATAAGAATGAGTCCATCTGGTGACTTGTGTTCTGTATATGCGGTTGAGCACTATAACAGTAATTACTATAAGCAATTTCCACTGTAATTCATTGACTAAATTCATCACCCAGAAATCCAAATTTGCAAATAGGAAACGAAGTTTTGGGTTTTTTTTTTGGACTGTTTGTCAATCTCAAGCAATGCATTTCCCAATGTACCTGAATGTATAAAAGCTGTCAGAACCTATATTTGTAAGCTTTACAATGATTGTATTTAATACTAGCAGAGGTACCCGGCGTTGCCCGGGGAAAATGTTCTCACCAAAACAACCAACACGATCTGACCTTTACGATATAATCGATGATGAAATATAGGATAATTTATGATATGATACATGTGATAAATGAATGTCGAATAAATGAATGTTATTAACGAAAATTATCAAATGTCAAAATGTTCAATCCATTCATCAAGCTTCTTTGCCAATGTGTGTGTTAGCCGCTCAGTGCTCAAGCGCCTCAGCCCCCAGGGCACGTTGCGTGTCTTAATATTTGGCTCTAGGATAGAAAGCTTTTCTGCACTACCAGTTCTGGAGGCAGCTACATACAACTGGCCGTGTGAGAAACATGGAGCAGAAAGATTTACTCCAATCGTCTTAAGTCTGTTTTGGTTTATGGTAAACAGCAACAATCAAATTTCCCCCATCACCAATTGCAATTTCACAGTGTAAGAATCCTAACATGTCATTTTGCAAACCCACCAAATTGTGCTCCAATATTTCAATTTCTTTTTTTTTTCTTTTGAAGTTGTATGTGGTCCACCTGAAGGTCACTTTTTTTCTTTCTTTTTTTTTTGCTTGCTTCTCCAGATGGAAAATGTTTAAAGCCGCTTAGGCTAAGTTCGGTCATAATGACATACTAGTATTTCCATGACTAATGGGGGAGATGTTTTGTTTGTGGACACTACACTCCATCGCCACTCAGTGGCACTGTGAGACGATGGATGGCAGAGAGGGACTGCTGTAATGGGCCAGAAGGAAAGGAAGCAGAGCGAGCAAAATAAACTCAATTTCACAAATAAATCAAAATTTTTGCTTGGTTTTTGAAATATTTTTCGAATTGCAATCCTTGGAAAGTGCTTATTCTAAAGATACCTTTCTTTATGTTCTACAATGAGTATTTCTGGAGCGAACATACAAACATACACTCTCGCTTTACCAATAAGGTTCAATCAAACCTTATTTGTTCAACTGATTCTATATATGCTGTTCTTTTGACTGTCATTTTGTGGATATTTATCTTCTGGTAATGACGTTTATTGTAAAAAAAAAAACTGTCAACCGGAGGAAGCAAAGCAAATTCAATGAAAGCAAAGACACATTTGTCGGCAGCAACACCAACATGTACCCTGGCTCTGTCGAATGATGGAAGTTAAGCAGGTATGCGCTTTGCTATTACGCGGATGGGAGACCTACCGGGAAAAATGAGTTGCTGCTGGAAGTGGTGTTGGTGAGCCAGCTGGGGTTAGTCTCCCCTCTGGTTCTAATAAACGACCAAAAAAAGAAAGAAAAAAAATCCCAGTGCAGCGATGTGGACAACGTGCCATCCTTCAGATGAGACGTTAAAACTGAGGTCCTGACTCACTGTGGTCATTAGAGATGCCATGGTACTTATCGCAAAGAGTCGGGGGTCCCCAGATGTCCTGGCAAAATTCTCAACCTGGCTCTCTCCATCTGGCATCTAATCATACCCGTGTAGTTCACTAAATGATTCCTCCCTCTCCACCTCGAGCTGATGTGTGGTGAGCGTTCTGGCACAAAATGGCTGCCATGAATCACCAGGTGGGTGCTACATATTGGTGGTGGTTGAGGTGAGTTTCCCCCTTCAATGAGAAGTGCTTTGGGTGTCTAGATAAAGCACTGTATACATGTAATCCATTACCAAACGGAGGAAGAAAGAAATAACTTAAATATTGCTGAGGCTTCTCCCAGGTGGAGAAAGTTCCAGTCATAGGGTTTTCTTTTTCCATTTCTTTTTCAAAATTAAAATCCTACTTTTCTAAAACAATATTACAAAGTGCTTTACAAAGAGATAAAAACAGACAAGGCAAAAATAAAGATAAGACAAAATAAGTAAGAGTAAAAATAAAAGCAGTATAAATAAATAAAAACAAATATCAAACAATTGTAAAAGCTTTTATAAAAAGAAAAGTTTTAAGGTCAAGATAAAGCACTGTATACATGTAATCCATTACCAAAGGGAGGAAGAAAGAAATAATTTAAATATTGCTGAGGCTTGTCCCAGGTGGAGAAAGTTCCAGTCATAGGGTTTTCTTTTTCCATTTCTTTTTCAAAATTAAAATCCTACTTTTCTAAAACAATATTAAAAAGTGCTTTACAAAGAGATAAAAACAGACAAGACAAAAATAAAGATAAGACCAAATAAGTAAGAGTAAACATAAAAGCAGTATAAATAAATAAAAACAAATATCAGACAATTGTAAAAGCTTTTATAAAAAGAAAAGTTTTAAGACTTGATTTAAAAGAAGCTAGACACTTGGTTTGTCTTAATTCGACAGGAAGAGTTCCATAGAGTGGGGGCTGTAACAGCAAAGTCCCGATCACCCTTTGTAACAAACTGAGACCTAGGAATAACCAGTAGGGCTCCATCTGCGGATCTTAATGGGTCTGCGGATCTTAATGAGGGTGTATACCAAATCAATAAATTAGAAATGTATGTAGGAGCAAAACTATTTAAAACCTTAAAAGTGACCAATAAAGATTTAAAATCAATTCGAAATGTAACACGGAGCCAGTGTAAGGAGGCAAGCACATGAGTGATATGGCCATGACTCTGTCCATGGGCCAAACAGCGGCATTTTGTACCAGCCGCAGACGGTGGAGGGAGCCCTTGCTGATATCAGAGTAAAGTGCGTTATAAATAGTCAAGCCAAGAATAGCTAAAAAAAAAAAAACATGTACAGCTTTTTGCAGATCAGCAATTGATCAAAATTACCTAATTTCGGAGATTAGCTTGAGCTGGAGAAAGCATGAGTGAGCAACATCACTGCACGCACGTTGAGACGGGGGGTTGCTGCGGGTGCTGAAGCACCCGCCCCTTTGCCCCCTGATGCCCAAACTGCCCTTTTGTCAAGGCAATTTAAAAAAAAATGTAAATGCCCTTTTGTGAAGCCCTGCCCAATCTAACTATTAATAAAATAATTTAGCCGTACATAAAATTACCCACATGATGACCTCGCTACACCTGTTGACCTTACCTGACCTCATCTGATGTGCCCTCACTCCAGAGGCACGAGACAATCAATGGACTATCTTTGCTCACGCTGTGCAGACAGACAGCATATTTGATTCAGCAGGGTACCTTCAATACCGCCGGTAAGTGGGGTTTGCAGCAGTGTGCTTGTTGTTGGATGTATTTTACAAGAATGAAGTGAAGCAAGCATGCACAGTTGTTTATATTGCTGTGTGTAGCCTGTAGAAATAACGTTAGCTATGATCTACGGCAGACATCTAGCTAAGCTGGCAGCAGTCAAGAGAGGTCACCTGCGCACTAGATGACTAGCTAATGTATCTAGCTAGCTAGGGGATTACGTTTTAAGAAGCCATTATGTTCTTATTTAGATGTGAATGGGACGTCGTCACAAAACTATCAAGAAGTTTAGTTGATTGGCTACGCCACCTGTCAAACCAAGGCTGCTTGCTAGCTAATGTTAGCTAATGTTTGGCTATGGCTAAATGTCTAAATAAAATTAACAAACGCCATGTTTGGCAATAAAGCAGTTGAGTAAAAGGAAGAAGGTCCACACACAGATGATAGCAGCAAAATAGAACAGAATAGATTTTAGGTAAAGGTATGAAATGTCACTGTGTGTTTGTGTGTGTGTGTGTGTGTGTGTGTGTGTGTGTGTGTGTGTGTGTGTGTGTGTGTGTGTGTGTGTGTGTGTGTGTGTTCTGCAGTGCAAAGATGCCTCGCAAGGAGAGGAGGTTAAAAAAAAAAAGAAGGCGCTGCTTGAGGTAGCAAAAGGCAGTGTATCCCTATCCAGCTGGGTTAAAAAGAGCACAACAGGTAAGAATAACACATGTACCATTTGTTTACATTGCAAAGGTATTAAATTTTAGACAACAACAACAATAATAACAATAATTACTATATTGCAAGTATCAATTCTTTATTGTTTTGTATCATTACTTAAGGTGGATTTATTATTGATTTGGTGCAAGAGTAGTAGTGATGGTTAAAAGAATAGATTAATGCTGAAATGGTAAATTGTGCTTTGTTCCAAGATGGACAGCGAGTGGAAAGTGATAGGTTAGATGAGGAGATGGGGACAGAGGGTGGAGAGAAAGAGGAAGACATTGAGGCCTAAGCGACAGAAAGGGTGCAGGGAACAGCAAGCCAGGAGACAGAGGCTGGAGAGAAAGAGAGGGACATTGAGGCCCAAGCAACAGAAAGACTGCAGGAAGAAGCAAGCCAGGAGACAGAGGCTGGAGAGAAAGAGGGGGGCATTGAGGCCCAAGCAATAGAAAGAGTGCAGCAAGAAGCAAGCCAGGAGAAGGAGACAGAAGCCAGAGAGGGGCCATTCTCAAACCTAGTTGGACTACATCACCCAACTGACCCTGCCCACATCCTACAATTCAACATAAAGTACGATGAGGCCTTTATCCAAATGTGTGATAATATTGGACCCTGCCAACCAGTACTGTCATTTTCAAAGAATGTAGAGGGACGGTCATTTCAGAAGAAGTGGTATGAGAATAACCAATGGCTAAAATATTGTCCTAGCACTGACACCATGTTTTGTTTCAGCTGCTGTCTTTTTTTAAACGATGAAAAATACAAGAATCACAAACACTGGAAAACCGAAGGGTTAAATCGCTGGAGAAAGAATCAAAGAGCACAGTGCCTCAGAAACTCACATGTGTGGTATGGTGAGATGGACCTCATTCAAGAAAAAAATCACTGGAGGCAGCTTTTGAAGTGAGTGACCATGAGTTGCAAGCGGCAAAAGAAAAAGAGAAGGAGAGGAACAGAGAAATTTTGTCTCGTTTGATTGCTATTACTCTTTTCCTGGCAAGACAGGGCATGTCTTTCGGGGGAGACGATGAGACCTCATCAAGCCAAAATCGAGGGAATTTCTCAGAGTTAGTGGAGTTGCTCAGCAAGTATGACAGTGTAATTAAATTATGCCTTGATGCCATAAAAGAGAAGCAGGGAACCCAGAGAAGACCTCTAATCTTGCTCCTCTCGAACAGATCCCAGAATGACTTAATCAAAGCGTTGGCCATATCAGTAAAACGTGTCATCAAACAAGAAATTCAAGAGAGCAAAATCTTTTCAATACTTATGGATGAAACGACAGATGTGTCCCACACTGAACAGGTTTCCTTTGTTGTGAGATATGTACACAACATGAAAATAAAGGAGCGATTCATTCAGGTGTGCAATGTGCATTCAACAAGCAGAGATGCTCTTGAAAATCTTGTGATGGCTCTAAATGACCTGAAAATAGAAAACATCCGGGATCAAGGTTATGATGGGGCTGCAAACATGAGTGGGCACTATAAGGGACTGCAGTCCAGAATCCTAAGGCAAAATCCAAAGGCCTTGTATGTGCACTGTCAGGCACACTGCCTTAATCTGGTGTTGGTAGAAAGTGCAAAACCAAACATCTGTTTTGTCAACTTTTTCAATCTAGTTAAAAAACTTTACACTTTTATGGCCAGCTCATCAAGATGACACTCTGCACTTATTGAAATGCAGAAGAGGAAGCACCCCAATCATCATCCACTGGAGCTGCAGAAGCTGTCAGACACTCAGTGGGCCTGCAGAGAAAGTACACTTAAAACTCTGGTGAAGGTCCTCCTGGCTGTCATGCAGTTCCTTGAGGAAATTGCACAGCAAGATCCCCCAGACTCCTCAGCTGGTGACGCAATGATCCCTCTAAAAAACGTCACTTTTGAGTTCTTCTTGTGTGTGGAGATCACTTGTCCAATGTTCCAGGTGACTGCAGTTGCTTCAGATGCATTGCAGCAGAAAGACATGGACCTGGCTGCAGCATACAACACTGTTGATGGAGTTTTACAGAGGCTGGCCCAAAGCAGAACAGAAGAAGTCTTTGAGAACATTTACAAACAGGCTACAGAGAAGGCTGCATCAGTGGGCCTGGACCCTCCATGTGGACAAGTTAGGAGGAGGAAAGGCCAGAGAAGTTCAAGTTTGCTGACACATCAGCTACGACTGACCATGCTTTCCCAACTTTGCAGGAGTACTACCGCAGTAAAGTGTATTATGTTTTTGTGGACACAATGACACAAGAGCTTCAGAGATGCTTTAAAGGAGGAGGTAACTCCAAATGGGAAATCTTGAATGCCTTCCATTGCCTGACCGTCCCAGAGAACTGGAAAACAGCCACCATCCCAACAGCAGCACTCCAAGCTGTGAAGAAATTGTGCCAGTTCTATAACATTGAACAGGAAGAGAAATTGCAGACAGAACTGAAGGTCTTCCATGCTTCATACTCGTGCCCACCACCAGTCAATGTGTCTTCTATTCTTTCAGTGGTCAAGGAAAACAATGCACATCTAGTTTTCCCCAACATGACTGAGCTACTGAAGACATATGGCACACTTCCGGTGTCAACAGCAACTATGGAATGTTCCTCCTCAAAACTGAAGCTGGTGAAAACCAAACTTCGCAGCCTTTGCAAAGAGGAGAGGTTGTCTGCACTGCTTCTGTTGGCCATTGCGAAGGATATTCCAATAAACAACAATGATGTCATAGACATCTTTAGGGACAACCAGAAATTGCTTTTATGAATGCCTACATCAACTCCTCCTCCACTTATTGGTAAGATTAATGCTACTCTGTGATGTTTAGTAGGTGCCAACAGAATGAACACACACATACATTTTAGTTTCTTTATTTAGATTTTTGATTAGACATATAATCAATCAAAATCCAATATATGTCAGAATCACAATGCAATATATGAAATTATGATCACAATATTGCATACTGTAGACACACAAGCAAGCAACACACACACACACACACACACCTCTGTCTATATAGATGTTTTTTGTCTCACTCTTACCCCTGCCATGACCACCCATTAATGTTTCCTTCTCAGATTATTTCCCACACTTTTTTGAATCTGGTATCTTATTTTCTCTACTTGCAGCTCTTGGTGTGCAGAAGCCATCTCCTGTGAGCATCTCCCTCTCCAAGCAGTCAGCTTTGGCAGCAGCTGCAGCACTACAGCACGTCAGTCACAGTGAGCCAGTTCCAAACATTGTCAGCAATCTTTACATCTTGTCATGGTCACATAACAATTGTTTAATCAACTAATATATTTCCTATGTTTGTTTTAATGTCTATAGTATCAGATCAATAAGCCCTCCGGCAGTATCAGCAGCAGCAACAACAACAGCAAAGGCAGCAACCGCAGCAGCAACATCTCCAGCAACCCCCTCAACAGCGACTGTTCCCTGTAAGTTATATCGGCCCACATAGTTGCAAATAAAATATTCTTTAACCTTTAAACATAAAATGGTGTTTTCGGTTCTGTGTTTCTTTTTCAAAACTGTGTCACAGCATTTGCTGCCGTAACGATACAGAATATGTCACAATATATTGCCGTATCGATATTTTGACCAAAGCCCTATTTAAAGCCTTGTTCCATGAGTCCCATTTTATACTTTGAGCACCCGCCCCTCCAAAGGTCTCTGCACAGCCCTGCATCACAGAAGGTTGACTCAGTTCATCTGGATAATCCAGATGAACTGAATCAACCTTCTTTGGTTTTCTTACCTGGGTTATTGAGCATGCATCAAGATGACTGAACATGTTTGATCTGATTATCAAGACCGAGGTTAGTAGCGAATGTTACCCCAAGATTTATTGCAGCCTGCTTAAGACTACTTGACAGACCACCAAGATTAGTAACAAAAGGGCTGATGGAATTTTCGGAACCGAGCAGAAAGCCCTCAGACTTATCATCATTAAATTTGAGAAAATTTTCAGACATCCAGGATTTAATGTCAGAGAGGCAAGTTATGAGATTTGCTAGGGTTCTAGGATCTATGGGTTTTAGTGGCAAGTATAACTGAGTGTCATCACAATAAAAATGGTAAGGCACATCGTGATTTTCAATGACCTGGCCAAGGTCATTATATGTATATCGTTACCTTCTTAAAATAATGGCCTAAGTCATATTTTCCAAGTTTTTCAAAAAACAGAATAAACTGACAAAGTTTGTTTCAGTTTCAGTGTATTCTGTTTTTGTTTTTTTTTTAAACTTGAAAGTATGACTAATGGCCTAAGTCATATTTTCAAGTTTTTCAAAAAAACAGAATAAACTGATAAATTTTGTTTCAGTTTCAGTTTATTCTGTTTTTTGAAAAACTTGAAAATATGACTTAGGCCATTATTTTAAGAAGGTGATGATATAGAAAAGAGAAGGGGGCCAAGAACTGAGCCTTGAGGGATACCACAACTCAACTGAGCCATAGAGGAAGCAGAGTTACCCAGAACAACAGAAAAAGTTATGTTGATGAGGTAAGAGCATAATAAGCTAAGAGCCAAGCCCTTGATGCCAACCCAAGTCTCTAAGCGATGTAAGACGGTGTTGTGACCGACTGTGTCAAAGGCAGCATTTAAGTCTATAAGAAATAAACTCGAGCAGTCACCCCTGTCTACAGTCAGCAGTAGGTCATTAGTGACCTTAACTAGAGCTGTCTCGGGACTACTAAGTGCTCTAAAACCAGACTTGAAATTGTTAAAAACACTATTAGTGACTTCCGGTTTGGCGAATGGCGGTGTTGGACTATTCATATTTATGTCACGGATGTCTAGCTACATACTTGTTTGGTATGTTAATATACTTTGTAGAGTTAGACTGCAGGAGCAAACATTAGACGTCCAGTCGTACTTGGTGGGGCAGGAAGAGAACTTTATTGCACATGCGCAGAAGTCATACACACACACACATATGGATACCCCCAAGGACCAAAATAGCTGCTTATAGCGCAGTAAATAATACAGTGGCTGACTGGCTGTATATGTGAGACTGCACATTATGTTCAACACCCTCACTCAGGCTCACCTTTACAGACTTACATGAAAAGAAAAACAGGTCTTCCTTAAATGTGTTTGGTACCCCAAATACAGCTCTATAAAAATAACCCACATCTTGCTCGTCAGTACATTCTGCTTTACACTGGTATTCTTCAAGATATTTTGGGGTCTTCCTCTCTCTAGTTGGGTAGCGGTTTCTGCCCTCACTATCCCCCTGGTTATTAGAAAGTGTACCACTTTCACCTCCTGTACCTGTAATCTGGGGCTGCTCATCAGTCCTAACTGGTACTACATCAGGCTCGTATGAGTCTATATCCTCATAGCTGTCTCCATCGTTGTGTGGACCTGTTTGTGTCTGGCAGTCTCTGTTGCTCTTCTGTATGAACTTAACTAATCTATGCTTTGACACTTTTCCTGTTTTTGGATAATATACATTGTATGCAGGGCTGTATTTATCATATCCTATGAAAATGCCCTTCTCGCACCTTGGATCCAGTTTCTTTTTGTCTTGTCTATAGGCATAGCACTCAGTGCCAAAAACCATCATATGGGAAATATTTGGTGTTTTCCCTGTGAAAGCACTGTATGGGGTTTGCTTTAATCGCTTACAATAGCACCTGTTGCGTATCTGTGCAGCTGTCTGCACCGCAAACCTCCATAGCTGTTTTGGCATCTTACTTTCTAGCAGCATACATCGTGCCATGTCAAATAATGTTCTCCAGTTTCGTTCTGCCGTGCCGTTCTGATGCGGCGAGTAGGGGGCACTAGTTTGGTGACTAATTTTATTTTCTCTCAACAGATCTTGGAAACATCCTCCAGTGAACTCGGTACCATTGTCAGACCTAATGGTTTTCACCTGCCCAAAGGAGGCAGTGTCAGCTAAGAATTTTTCGGTAGCCTTAGCTGTATCACTCTTTGACCTCATGAAATATGTCCATGTCATACTGCTATAGTCATCTGTGAAAGCTATGGTGTATTTATACCCATCTTTATCAGTAGGCTCGATCGGGCCGCACAGATCTGTATGGACTAGTTCAAGTATTCCTTTAGCTTTGCTATCAGCCTGTCTATTTCTAGACTCCACAAATTTTCCTTGTGTACATGTTTCACAGTTGAAGTTAGATTTGTCATTTTTCCCCTTAATCATCATTCCTTCAACTACACCTTCTAGTCTTGAAACATCATCTAAGTTACAATGACCAAGGATTCTGTGCCACGTTTCAATATCATGACATCCTTTGTATCCGTCAACATTATCATCAGTATTATTAGCTGTAGACAAATAATACAGTTTCCCAAATACTTCAATGTTAAACTTGGTACCCTCGTTTTTATACCCCATCCAATTTTCACCTTCCTTGAAGTGGATTTCTGCTCCGTTACTTGAGGCTGCTTTAACGGAAAAAATGTCCTGAGGAAACGTCGGGATATACAGGGCCCTCTTCAGTCGTGCTGTCACCTTTCTTCCTTCGCTGTCAATTAAGGTGACTTCAGCTTCTCCTCTGGCCTTGGCAACTCCGGTAGCCTTTGTCCCGTCTGCAAGTTCAATCACGTGACTCTTGGGCTTAAAGCCTTTATCGACTGTTTTGAACTTTGTAAAGTCATTTATCATGTGTGACGTCGCGCCACAGTCGACCATCAAACCTCTGTTGTTGACAGTCCACCTCACCGGCCTGGTGTCCTCTTTCATCTTGAAGCAATATGACCTGCCTTCCCGGTCATCGGCGTCCGCCTCTATTTCTCGGTGGGTGCCGTCTGTCTCTCGGTGCGCTCCCCAGCGTCCGTCCTGGTTCCCAGCTGCACCCTGCTCTGAACCGGTCACTCCCGCGATGGCGTCTCGCTGCTTCCCCCGGCCTCGCGCGTCTCTCCTGCGTTCCGCTCTTCTTGGTTCAGGCATGCTCGTACATGTTCGAGACATATGCCCTTTTTTGTGGCATCTGAAGCACTCAATTTCGGCCATGCTCTTTCTCTCTCTACCTCTTCCACGAGAGGTGGTGGCTGCTGTTGCAGCTCTTATCACACTGTCCCCGTCATCACCATTACTCGGCTTGTACCTTTCTGTGTCTTCAAAGCTCCTTAGTTTTGCCTTAAATTCACTGAATGTCAGGCTGTCACTACTCTGAGTAATATGAACCACGAACGGTTTGAAAGAGTCCGGCAGTCCTTTCACTACCATTCCCACTTGCAACCCGTCACTTATGTTCTCGTCGGCTCCTTTCAACGACGAGAATATTGTCTCTGCACGAACAATATACTCCGTGACGGTCTCGTTGCTTTCCATGCGAAGAGCTGAGAGTTCACAATATAAACTCACCACGCGCGGTTTCCCTTTGCCCGCGTAATGTTGCCGAAGTATCTTCAATGCCGCCCTACCGTCGGCTGCTGCATCCCGCATAATTAGTGACAAGCTCTTGTTGTCTAAAACTTGCACCAGCTCCGCGTACGCTTCTCTGTTTTTCTTGACGTCTGCTTCTCTCAACTGGACAGCATTTTCGCCCGCAGCGATAACTGGCACGTTCAGTAGAGTCTCGCTGAGTCCTCTCAACTCCATGTGGGCTAGGAAGCGAGTTTCCCATAACTCGTATCCTCTCTCGTCGCCGTCGAACAAAAGTCTATTAAATCGCTGACTAGACATGGCACTGGGCCCATAACCTGTTGCATTGTTCATATTTATGTCACGGATGTCTAGCTACATAATTGTTTGGTATGTTAATATACTTTGTAGAGTTAGACTGCAGGAGCAAACATTAGACGTCCAGTCGTACTTGGTGGGGCAGGAAGAGAACTTTATTGCACATGCGCAAAAGTCATACACACACACACACACACACACACACACACACACACACACACACACACACACACACACACACACACACACACACACACACACACATATGGATACCCGCAAGGACCAAAATAGCTGCTTATATCGCAGTAAATAATACAGTGGCTGACTGGCTGTATATGTGAGACTGCACATTATGTTCAACAGGCGGAGTAGGCAGCAAGTCGGAAAAGCTCTGTCACCATTCGACATTTATTTGATATCTGCTGTATTATTTACCCATATAAACATGGGAGAACGCGCTTCTAAGACTGGCTTTTGACTTGACGTCCTTTATATCAAGTTCAACATGGGCAAAACAACCACATCCAAAGACAAAAAAGCAGAACGTGAGGGGAATGGTTGTCAACATGGCGGGTTAGCTTCTGAGCTAACTAACGACGAATCCAGGTATGATGATGGCAGCAACACAGCGGTAACTTCGGCTGATATACAGAAACTACTCTCCGGCATGGAGGAGCGAATTATCACAAACATGGCAGCACAAATTTCATCCATCCATCCTACTATTGCCAGACACGATCAGACAATTCAGACCATTGAAACGTCAATGAATGACTTCCAGGGGAGAATAATTGCACTAGAATCTACAACTGGTCATCTTGTGAAGGAGAATGAACAAGTGAAACTGAAAATTGATTACCTCGAGAACAGATCCAGGAGGTGCAATATTCGTATAACAGGCATACCAGAGAGAGCTGAAGGCACCCAACCAACTTGTTTCATTGAATCCTGTCTCAGAGAAATATTTGGTGCAGATGCTTTCGCATAAGAGCGCATAGGGTAGCCATCCAGAGAAGACAGGTCGGCGCACCTCGTCCCTTCATAGTCTGTATACACCACTTCCAGATGAAGCAAAAAAATAATGCAGCTTGCACGTGACAAAGGTCCTTTGTTTTACAGGGGCACGGAGATCCACATCTATCCAGATTATAGTGCTGAGGTAGCCAGAAAGAGAGCTGTCTTAACTCCTGTCAAGACCGAACTGAGAAAAGCGGGGCTCCGCTTTAGCCTACTTTTTCCTGCTAAGCTCCGTTTGATAGCAGATGGTACCAGACATGAGTTCAACACTCCGGCTGAAGCAGCTGCTTTTTTTGGAGAGCCGACGACCAACAACATAATACCCCTCAATAACCATAACTAGGGAAAATATCCCGGGGTTGTCACATTTTCCGAGATTGAGTTGGTTGGACTGTCCGGTGAGTGAATAAAATTGCTGGCTAATGTAACCAGGTTAAAATTAATGTTTTTATTTTATTTTGTTTGAGTATGAAATATCACCAAATCCTGTCTGTGTGCTGTTATTTGTGTTTACTACATTTTATTTTATGTCATTATTTACTTTTATGTATGTTTTACATACACATGTACTGTCGCTTTAAGAGAGAGTTCTTGTGGGTACACGGAAGCGGGAACGCGGGAGAGGCCATTTTTGTTTTGTGGGAGGAGTCTCAAGCAGCGATCGAGCCAAGCCACGCGTGTTTCTTACCGTAGCACAGGTTTGCTGATTGAGGAGAACGTAACCTTGAGTATCCCTGTAAGAAGATACTGCAAGCTGTGGGATAAAATACTTGTTTATCCTTTCTTACATCGGAGTCCCGTGGACGGTTTCTCCTTCTAACGCACACGAGTGAAGTCCGGGCAGTGGTTGAGCTCCAACCCCCACGTCCGTAAGAAACACCGCTCCCGCTGGAGGACTGGACGTTTGTCGAAGGGTTTGAAACCAAAATGATGATGATGATGATGAGAGACTGAGGGCCCCCCACAACATCTGGGGCCCCACCCAAAATAGAACACAACGCAGAGCTAATGATGAGAGTGACGGGCGTGCAGCAGGCTGACCAGCATAGAACACCATAGGACTGCCCCCGTTACACTAACTAAGTTGACCAATGTGGTGTTCCCAACGCAGAATATTAACCAGTGTGGGTTGGTTGGTTTTGAATGGGCACATTCAAATGTGATTGGTGCTGAGTGAGGTGGAGGTCAGCTATTGGTTGTTCCTGAAGAGTATATAAGGCAGAATCGCCACCAGGGTGTCCTCTTGGTACTCCGCTCTACTCGGGATAGCTAGGTTGTTACAGCGTAAGAATAAATATACTACGTTACTGTCATAAGTCTGCCATGTGCACTTTCCAGTTATCTACTTAAACAGTTTAGAACAATATTAGTGTTTCATACACGACAGTTTGGCGACGAGGATGGGATGTTTAAGTTGGAAGTCACAGAGTTAGCATGTCAAGCAGCTCCAGCAAGGCAGAAGTAAACGACGAACAACCAGAGAGAGACGTTCGGTGAGTGAAAGGACCGTCGAACAGAAGATGGCATTCGGTAAGCCAGAAGATTTCCACTTCGAGGAAAGTGAGGAAAGTTTTGATAGTTATCGCCAGCGGTTAGAGCAGTACTTCGCAGCAAATGGATTGGACACTCGAGACGAGAAAACCAAAGCGGTATTTCTTACGGTGGTAGGAAAAAGGGCACATAGCTTGCTGATGGATTTGTGTGAACCAGATAAGCCATCGGGTAAAACATATGAAGTACTGGTGGGAATGCTAGAAAAGCACTACATCCCGAAAACCAACTTTATTGCCGAGAGATGCAAGTTTCACGGAAGAAACCAAAAGGAAAACGAAAAAATAAGTGAGTACATTGCAAGTTTGAGAAAGTTAGCAGCCACATGCAAATTTGGAACATTTTTAGATGAAGCACTGCGTGATAGGTTTGTCTGTGGAGTTAAGAGCAGTGAGCTAAGAGATCGGTTACTCAATGCTGCTCACACAAAAGACTTAACGTTACAGCTCGCAGTTGAAATGGCGCTTTCTTTTGAGGTAACAAAAGGCAACAGTGCGCAACAGTTTGCACAGAAAGGCTATAAAGCTAATGTGGTAGAAAAGAAGGCTAACCTAAAGCATAGAGAGGCTACGGTAAAGTCTACAGCTAATGGAAAGCCCTGCTATTGCTGCAATGGAAAAGGCCACAGACCGGATGAATGCAGGTTCAAGGACGCAGAGTGTCACCAGTGCAAGAAAAAGGGACACATCGCAAAAGCATGCCGTTCACCTAAAGAAGGAAGCTATGGCAAGGCATCGAAAGGGACCAGGCATTTGGAATGTTGCCACGCTCTCAAGCACATGGACCAGAGCAACGCTCACAGTTTTCGGGCAGATGGAGATCCTATCCAGCCTCAGCTCTGCAGTGCCAGAGACGACTGCTGTGTACCGACAAGGTGCATAGTGGATGCTGTACAGAACATTGACACTGGTCAGACATTGGACAGTGGAGGGGCCGAACTTTTTGCAATGGACATGGGTAAAGGTGACATTGTGAAACCCTACTATGTGTATGTCAGTGTAAATGGTACAAGGGTGAAAATGGAGGTAGACACTGGCGCAGCCGTGTCAGTGATATCTGAAACCCTACTTAAACGCAGGTTTAAAGATGTGAAACTCAGTCCTGCAAATTGTGTGCTGAAAACCTACAGTGAGGAATCATTGCCGTTGATAGGAAAATTCGCAGCAAAGGTGAAATGCAAGGAACACTCAGAAAAGCTAGAACTACTAGTCGTGAAAGGAAGAGGTCCTGCATTAATGGGCAGAGACTGGATGAGTCAATTTAAGCTAGACTGGTCAAGAGTCAACAGAGTGGCTCCTGATACAGTGGATGATGTGTGTGCCAGACATGCATCAGTGTTCAAACCTGAGCTAGGCAAGTTAAAAGGTATTGAAGCCAGACTACATGTAGTTCCAGATGCAGTGCTCAAGTTCTGTAAGCCTAGAAACGTGCCTTATGCATTAAGAGAAGCCGTAGAGAGAGAACTGGCAAAATTGGAAGCTGAAGGTGTCATCTCACCCATCAATTACAGTGAGTGGGCAGCTCCAATAGTTTGTGTGCCTAAAAAGGATGATAGTGTGAGAATATGTGGAGACTACAAGGTCACCATCAATCCATGGTTGAATGTGGAACAGTATCCACTACCCAAAACCCAAGATTTATTTGCTAAACTAGCAGGAGGTCAGCAGTTTACCAAATTAGACTTGTCGCAGGCTTATCAGCAAGTTCTGTTAGAGGACAATTCAAGACATTACCTAACTATCAACACACACAGAGGGTTGTATCACTACAATAGGTTACCCTACGGTGTTGCTAGCGCCCCTGCTATTTTTCAAAAGATTATGGATCAGGTTCTTCAGGGCATGGAAGGGGTCATCTGTTATTTAGATGACATCTTAATTATTGGAAAAGATACAGAAAGGCACCTGACTAACTTGGAAGAGGTGTTTAGTAGACTTGAAACTTACAATCTCAGGGTTAAAAGAGAGAAGTGTGCATTCATGCAGAACAGTGTTTCATACTTAGGGCATGTCATTGATGCAATGG
Source organism: Lampris incognitus (assembly GCF_029633865.1). Classification (NCBI taxonomy): domain Eukaryota; kingdom Metazoa; phylum Chordata; class Actinopteri; order Lampriformes; family Lampridae; genus Lampris; species Lampris incognitus. The sequence goes on along the minus strand of NC_079220.1, from coordinate 39,479,811 downwards.
GCATATATCCAATGAAGGAAAAGACAGATGCTATTCAGAGGGCTCCAGTTCCGAAAAATGTAACTGAACTCAGGTCATTCTTAGCTCTGTTAAACTACTATGGGAAGTTTATCCTTAATCTATCTACTCTGATTCATCCAATGACAGCATTGCTGCATAAAGATGCAACCTGGGAATGGTCAGAGAAATGTCAAAGTGCATTTGATAGTGCAAAGAAGTCTCTTCAGTCAGATAAATTGTTAGTACATTTTGATGCAGAGTTACATATCATACTAGCATGTGATGCTTCTCCTTATGGAGTTGGTGCTGTAATCAGCCACAAAATGAAAGATGGAAGTGAGAGACCTATCGCATTTGCATCCAGAATGTTAACTAAAACAGAACAGAATTACTCTCAACTGGAAAAAGAGGCACTGGGTCTTGTTTTTGGAGTTATGAAATTCCATGAGTATCTTTATGGAAGGAAATTCTTGTTATTTACAGACCACAAGCCACTGTTGAAAATTCTGGGGCCTAAAACAGTTGTGCCAACACTGGCCACCGCTAGATTACAAAGGTGGGCTCTAATTTTGGCAGCGTATACATACGAAATCCAGTACAAGAAGTCAGAGCAGCATAGCAATGCTGATGCTTTATCAAGATTACCTGTGAAGCCTGATGTAGATGTGGTGTCAAACCCAATTTACAGAGTGTCTTACCTGGAAGACTTACCTCTTACTGCTAGAGAAATAGCCAAAGAAACAGACAGAGATCCTGTGTTAAGAATGGTTAAACAGTTGGTGTTAACTGGATGGCCTAAACATGTACAGGATGAGTCACTGAAGCCTTATTTTCAGAGAAAATTAGAGCTTAGCATTGAGGATGATTGTTTATTTTGGGGTTACCGTGTGGTAGTGCCTGATAAACTAAGAGACAGGCTATTGTCGGAATTACATGAGCACCACTGGGGAATAGTTAAAATTAAGTCCCTCGCCAGAAGTTTATTCTGGTGGCCTACATTAGATGACAGTATTGAACGTGAAGTGAATTAGTGTACTATTTGTCAGCAGCAGCGTAGTATGCCTGCTACCGCACCGATACATACATGGAAATGGTCTTTGAGTCCATGGGAAAGAGTACATCTTGATTTTGCTGAGGACCACAAGCAGATGTTTTTAGTAGTGATGGATGCCTATGCTAGATGGCCAGAGATAGTTCCCATGACCACTACTACTTCATCTAAGACAATTGAAGCAATGAGAAATTTATTTGCAGCTTATGGGTTGCCTAAAGAGGTTGTAACTGATAACAGACCTCAGTTCGTATCGCAAGAGTTTGAGTCATTTTTGACTAAAAATGGAGTAAAACACATCAAGTCACCTGCATACCATCCTGCAAGTAATGGTTTAGCTGAAAGATTGGTCCAAAATCTTAAGAAATCCCTTGCAAAGAATAGAGCCATTGGTGGTATGACGCTTGAGCACTGTGTAGCAAATTTTCTGATTGGGTACAGAAACACACCCCATACTAAGACAGGAAAGACCCCAGCTGAGCTATTTCTGAGAAGACAGGTGCGAACCAGGTTGTGTCTTATCAAACCAAAGTTCTCTCAGAGAATGCAGACCGAGTCTGAACCAAATCTTCCCCGTGTTAGGTCTTTTAAGGTTGGTCAACACGTGTTGGTAAAAAATTACAGAGGAGGGGAGAAATGGTTGAATGGAGTTATAAGTGAAGTGTTGGGTACTGTCACATACAGTGTTGAAGTAAATGGAAATTGTGTGAAAAGACATGTGAACCAGATGTTGGGCATCAAGGGAAATCCAGATCAGACTCAAATGGACTCTTGTGATAGAGCTTCTTGGGAGATTGATTATTTAAATGCAGACACTGATGTGTCAGAACATCCTGAACCACAGGTTGTGGAAGAACGACCTGTAGAACCACCACCGCCAGTTGTGGAAAGGAACACTCGTCCTGTGAGAGACAGACGTCCTCCTGATAGACTGAACTTGTGACTGACATGCAGATTGGTTATTGAAAAAAAAAGAAAAGAAATCTGTAATGTAATGTACGGTTACTGTTGAAGAAATACTGTGCATGGTTATGAGCTTAAGAGCAAAAAGGATATGTTAGAATCCTAGAAGAAAAAAAAAAGTTTGAATTTACAGGGGAGGAGCTGTGGTGTTCCCAACACAGAATATTAACCAGTGTGGGTTGGTTGGTTTTGAATGGGCACATTCAAATGTGATTGGTGCTGAATGAGGTGGAGGTCAGCTATTGGTTGTTCCTGAAGAGTATATAAGGCAGAATCGCCACCAGGGCGTCCTCTTGGTACTCCGCTCTACTCGGGATAGCTAGGTTGTTACAGCGTAAGAATAAATATACTACGTTACTGTCATAAGTCTGCCATGTGCACTTTCCAGTTATCTACTTAACAGTTTAGAACAATATTAGTGTTTCATACACGACAACCAACACTTGAAAACTGAAGAACATCTCACATATGCCGGTAAAGGGGGGGGGGGTCTGCGTTGTGAGCAGTTTATCATGGGATGTGTGTTTGCATAATGCTGTTCAGTCCAATGATTGCTAACAATACGCCTCTAATGCTAAGCCATTAGCTCTAATGATTAACCACATGCTATCAATACTAGCCGAATACATAATAGCCTTTTATTTGGTTTAACACTCAGTTGATGAACTCAGTCTGACTAGCAAAGTCATGTTAAGTGTGTGCCTTGACTGTTGTGCATAGCCATGGAGCACAAGGTTTTTTATTTATTTTTTTGTATTTTTCTAACACCTCGTTATGTCATTGACGTGAATCTGACCAGGTAGAACAGAAACGGACGTGACGTTGCGTCTTCTTTTCTTCTTTTTTGGATTGGCAGACCGAAGGCTGCATGCAGTGGTGTGTTGCTGCTCTCTGTTGTTTGTTGCACGTATTCGGAGGTTGCGTCAAATACTTTGTAGAGTGCCTTCTTTGCCAATGTCCACAACTTTATTGCTCAGAACTTTTCTTTTTCTTTTTTAAATAGAAAACTAGTGGTCTAACTGAATGTTTTAGGGCTCTTACTTTGACTTAGACAGAACCAACAATTCCCGATTATAGGTTTAAATGTCTAATTTTATTTTTTTTTCCTTTATCTTGTTGAGATACAGAACTGTTGATAGAGACAGTGGTTGGAAGTTCGTTTTCATTATATCGTTGCTTAGATACATAAGTAGCGGGATACCAAGTTTAAATTCATTTTTCTTTGTTCTTCTCAATTTTCCATAAAGACAAGAGCTTGAAGTGCAGGATTTAAGCACCAAGTGAATGGCAGTAAAAGGGAAAGAGTCAACAGGTTTACAGGTACATGGGATTGAGTACCCCCCCCCCCGTTTTTTTTTCTTTTTCTCCTCCCTTCTCTTTGCTTTCTTATTACCTTCTTTTCCCCATTCATGTGCTCTTTCAAACAGGACATCACCTTTGGGCTACCAAATGTGGTTTGCTTCTCACTTTTTTATTTCTTTTCTTAGACTGTCATGGTAGGTCAATCCAATAAGGTGACTGATAACCCTACTAAGTTCATATCCTGGAATGTAAAAGGGGTCAATAACCCAGTGAAAAGACAAAGAGTTATGTTGTGGCGGACACTAGGGGCTATGCCTCTCACCCAGCAGGGCTGTGAGCTGGGGGCGTGGTTTACGTTCCCGCGCTCTCTGGTGCAAGGTTGTTCCTGTTTCAGTTTGGTTTTGGAGCTGAGGAATAAAGTTCAAACACGCCTTCGTCTCCTGTGTGTTTCCTCATCCTGCCACAATGTCTCATTTGCAGCAATTAAAGGTAGGCGAATCCCTTTTACAAGAAACTCATCTTTATAAGGCCAATATTTCTGGTCTTAATCAAAATTGGGTTGGTCAAGTATACCATTCCAAATTTAATGCAAAAGCCAGAGGGACAGCTATATTAATAAACAAAAACATTTCTTTTCGTTCCAAATTGGCAATTAGTGATCCAAACGGGCGATATATTATTGTTGTTGGTCAACTCTTTGCCAGTCCTCTTATTTTAGTGAACTTATATGCCCCTAACTGCGATAACAGCAATTTTTTTGAGAAAATGTTTTTGACAATACCTAAGCTCGACAGTGGATTTCTCATAGTGGAAGGTGATTTCAATCTTGTACTAGATGTAACTTTAGATAGGTCATCAAACATTCCCCAGAATCTCTCTAGGTCAGCTGGAGTTGTGAGTGACTTCATGAATCAATGTGGTCTTTCAGATATTTGGAGGATTAAGTTTCCCCACACCAGAGCTTATTCCTTTTTTTTCTAACGTGCACCATACCTATACCCGCATAGACTATTTCCTACTCGATAACAGACTGCTGACTGAGCTTAAAACTTGCTTACATAATAGTATTATTATATCTGATCACAGTGCCATCATATTTGATTTGGATCTTCCGAATCGTCCTCCCCCAAATAGAATCTGGCGACTTAACCCTCTTCTATTATCGGACGACAAATTTGTGGACTTCATTTCAGCCCGAATACAATTTTTCCTAGAGACAAACACTTCCCCAGAGATCTCACGAGCCACACTATGGGAGACTCTTAAAGTGTACATCCGAGGGCAAATTATAGCTTATTATTCTACAATTAAAAAAGAGAAAAACTCAAACTTAAATGAGATTTCTCAACAAATCCTGAATATCGACTCAAAATATGCTCAATCCCCGACCCCAGATCTATATAAGGAACGTTTGATACTGCAAACTGAATTTAATCTTTTATCCACTGATGAGGTAACACGTCTCATTTTGAAATCCAGATACAACGTCTTTGAATTTGGAGATAAAGCGAATAGATTATTGGCTTTGCAAGCCCGTCAAGCAGTTGCTACCCGCTCAATCACAAAGATTCAGTCACATACAGGAGAGATGCTTACAGATCATGATGACATAAACAAAACCGTTTTGCAATTTTACTCTAAGCCTCTATGCATCAGAATGTAGTGATGACCCTGCTCCTCTACATGCCTTCTTTGAAAACTTGCCACTGTATCAGAAGAACAAAATACCAAGATAAGTGCGGACATTTCGATCTCTGAAATAATTACGGCCATTAAATCTATGCAAAATAACAACTCGCCCAGTCCTGATGGGTTTACCGCTGAATTTTATAAAAGTTTTCCCTCCGATTGGCACCAATTCTTCAAGCTATGTTTATAGAGGCACTCTCCTCAGGCATTCTTCCTATGACTTTGAGACAGACCTCTATATCTCTGCTGGCAAAGAAAGATAAAGATCCATTATGATGTGCATCATATCGTCATATTTCTTCGCTAAATGTAGATTTTAAGGTACTTTTCAAGGTCTTAGCTAAGCGCCTGGAGAGTGTGATTCCAAATATCGTTTCACTAGATCAAACAGGATTTATTCAAGGCTGGCACTCTTACTCAAATCTAAGAAAACTATTGAATGTTGTCCACTCGGAGCAGTCAAAATACCCAGAAGTCGTGATTTAACTTGATGCTGAGAAGGCCTTTGACCGGGTCGAGTGGAAATATCTATTTTTTACCGTCCAAAAATGTTGCTTTAAATACGAATACATTGCCTGGATTAAATTGCTTTATTCCTCTCCCCTTGCAGCCGTAATCTCTAATAACAGTCAGTCTGATTACTTTCCCGTTGGAAGGGGGACAAGATAAGGGTGTTCACTCTCCCCCCTATTGTTTGCATTAGCAATTGAGCCCCTAGCAATAGCACTGCGACACTGCAAGGACTTTAAAGGCATACACTGAGGTGGGCTAGAGTTTAAAGTGTCTCTCTATGCTGATGATCTGCTTCTGTATGTCTCTGATCCAGTTTTATCACTCCCCTGCATTCTAGACATCCTGAATCAATTTTGAAAAATCTCAGGGTATAAGATAAATTTGCAAAAAAGTGAACTCTTCCCTTTAAACGCTGAAGCATATGCACTTCCTCCTAGCCTTTTCCCCTTTAAAAGGGTACAATATGATTTTAAACACTTGGGAATTGAGGTCACCCGCTCCTTTCCAGCTACTTTTACAAAAAACTTCACTGCTCTTTTTAATATGTGTAAACAGGATATGAATCGCTGGTCCTCTTTACCATTATCATTAATAGGGCGCATTAACATAATTAAAATGATAGTATTACCAAACATTTTTATATCTCTTCCAAAACACCCCCATCCTAATTAAAAAATCATTTTTTAAAACCTTCGATAAAAGTATCATCTCGTTCATATAGGGGAATAAGCCTAGCCGGATCAGCAAAACCGATCTCCAAAGATCAAAGCGCTCAGGAGGCCTGGCTTTGCCTAATTTCATTTTTTATTATTGGGCAGGGAATATTCAGAAAATAATTTCCTGGTTTGAAGACAAACCAATTGTAGGAAAGGCAGACTGGGTACGATTAGAGTTCTCATCATGCCAACACCATTTGGGCTCAGTGGTTAGTCCAGCCTTGCCCCTTCTTAGCAATAACCTGAGTTCAAATATAATAGTCAATCACGAAATAAGAGGCTCAGTTTAGAAGGCATTTTGGGCTGCAACGAACTTCTATCCTCTGCCTTATTAAGTCAAATCACATGTTCATTCCCTCCTGTACAGACCCTGCGTTTACTTTATGGTTTAACAAAGGGATTAGATCAGTCCATAATCTATACATAGAAGACATATTTGCGTCTTTTCCTCAATTATCCAAAGTCTATGACTTACCTAAGAACCACTTCTTTCGTTATTTACCGATCAGGAATTTTGTACAAAAGACATATAACTCATTTCCAAACAAACCCATAAAATCACGTCGACCATATCCTGGACTTGAATTCAGACCATAGAGGATTAACATCCCAGATTTATGAGTTTATTAACAAGATCAATCCAAATTCCATGGAAAATTTAAAACTGGCCTGGAACTCTGATCGTGGAATAGCTTTAAGAGATGACCAATGGGACTCTATTTTAGATCTGATACACACATGGTCTACGTCTGCTAAACATGGCTTAATACAATTACAAGTTGCACACAGAATACATTTTACTAATGCTAGATTGGCAAAGATTTATCCAAACATTGAGCCTTTATGCCCTCGATGTAGAAGCCAGCCAGCAGATTTAATGCACATGTTTTGGCTGTGTCCGAATCTCTCCACCTTTTGGATAATAATTTTCAAAGCCTTTAGTGAGATGTTTGAAATCCAATTTGACCCTGACCCAATCTGTGCTCTCTTTGGTTTAACATCACAGCAATATCGTGCTCTCTTACCAAATAAAGCCCATGTGATCAAAGCTTTCATCACATTGCTCGCGAGATGTTTGATCCTCTTAAAATGGAAACAACACACCCCTCCATCCTTTTCTCATTGGGTCAAAGATGGTATGCATTTCTTAAATTTAGAGAAAATTAAATACACATTAAAGGGTCATCTGGAACCTTTGCTAAGATATGGAGGCCCTTTCTAGGTTTCTATGACTCTCTACAGGAACCCCTTGAAAGAGTTGGGTAGAGGCCATAAATGTCCTATTACAGTAATGAGCATTTCTCCTCTCCCGTTTTTTTTCTGTTTTGTTTTTTCTGTTTGTTTTTGTTTCTTTCCTTTCCCACTTCACCTTTTCTTCCTTTTGTTTGAATAATTAACACAATGATTTGATTATCTTATGTTTGCCCTTCCTTACATAAATGTATTCTGTAACCTGTGATCCTATGAGTGGGTTTTGGTAGTGATGGGAATGAGGCTTTCAATTTGTTAATATATGTGATGAATAATATTTTGTATCTGGGGATGAGTAGCTGATTTGACGTTGTACATGTTTTGTAATTCTTGTGGGATAAAACATTTGAAAATCAATAAAACATATTTACAAAAAAACAAAAAACAAAACAAACTACTGTTAGTGTTCATAAAAGAAATCAATTGAGGAGAAATTACTCTGCAGAACCTGAGGTAGAAAAGACAATTTGGAGATTGGTTACTTAGGGGATCCAAATTGGGTTTCTTCAACAATGGGTGCAATGGGTGAACAATGGCATGCTTAAAACTGGCTGGAAAAGAACCAGATGCCAGAGAATTATTAACCCTTAGATGCATGAGTGATTGGACCCTACACTGCTCCATAAGTGGGTCAAAATGACCCGTAATAGAATCAATGTGTTTTTATGCCATTTTTGTTATCTTGGATAATAAGGTAATTAATTAGTTAATAAAAAAATCAACTATTAATGAATTAATTAATTAAAAAGTAAACAAAAAAATGAGATAATAAGAATAATATGTATTATATTTGGTCCACACAAGAATGATTCATGTTTGAAATGTTTTTATTTTTTACTTTTTTAACATCTTGAACGTTTTGAAAACATTTTGAACATTTTGATAATTGAAAAAGAGAATTAGAGCTAAATTACAGAGAATTAAAATAAATTACACAGAACAGCAATAGGAAAATGTCAACATCCATTTTGTGTGTATGTGTGTGTGTGTGTGTGCGCGCGAGTGTGTGTGTGTGTGTGTGTGTGTGTGTGTGTGTTTTTGTTCATTTGTTCATCACTCATCCAAGTGACCTCTTCAGTCTGAAGTGACTGCAGGTAACCCCACCCTTGTAAACAATACAGAGACTTTATGCAAATTGCATTAAGTAGAGTTTCAATGGCAATGTGTACTATTAATAATAATAATAATAATAATGCATTTTATTTCTGGGCACCTTTCAGAGCACTCAAGGGCACCTTACAGAACAGTTAAAAACAAAACAAAACAAAACAAAAAACAAGCAGCACTGTATCCGACAGCAAAAAATTAAAAAACAAAGCAGGGTAGACATTAAAAAGTTAATACGACTGATCATCATCTGCACAAAACTCAAGCGTGGATCAGACTGAATATGCCAGTTTGAAAAGGTACATTTTGAGATGGGTTTTGAAGGATGAAAGAGAGTCAATGTTGTGAATATTTTGAGGGAGAGAGTTCCATAGGTGGGGGGCAGAATGACTGAAGGCTCTAGACCCCATGGTAGTCAAGTGGGCCAATGGTGTAATGCGTTGGCGAGCAGAAAATGATTTGAGAGTGTGGGAGGGTGTGTGGATGTGAAGGGGTTCAGAAAGATATGAAGGAACCAGGTTATTAAGGGCCTTAAAGGTGAGAAGCAGTATGTTGAAGTCAATACGGTATTTAACAGGGAGCCAGTGGAGTTGCTGAAGAAGTATGCAGACCAAGTAACATTGTTGATGTGAGCTTCAAAAGATAATATGTTGCCCAAGATGACACCCAGACTCTTAACCTGAGGCAATGGAGGAACTACATAATTGTCAATAGTTAGGGGAAAACTACCATGTTTAGCCAAAGTAGATTTAATACCTAATAAGAGACCTCCGTTTTATCACTATTGAGTTCGAGGAAGTGGTATGAAAACCAGGATTTAATTTTTAGTAGGTAGCCAGAAAGGGAAGTGGGTGGAAGAGTGGAGGTAGGCTTGGTGGATAGATAAAGCTGGGTGTCATCCATGTAGCAGTGAAATTGAATGCCAAATTTCCTGAAAATGTGGCAAGAGTTAATAGGTAAATAATAAACAGGAGGGGTCCCAATATAGAGCCCTGGGGAATACCAGTAGTAACAGGAAAAGACTGTGAGCTCAAATTTTTAAGTTGAACAAACTGAGTGCGGCCAGAGAGATATGATCTAAACCAGTCAAGGGGGGTGCCAGTTATTCCAACAGAAGCTAATCTCTTTAGGAGGAAGTTATGTAAGATGGTAACAAAGGTTGCACTCAGTTCAAGAAGGACAATTGTGGTTAAGAGCCCAGAGTCAGCTGCCATCGGCAGATCATTAGCGATTTTCACAAAGGCTGTCTCTGTACTGGAGCGAAAACCAGAGTGGAATTGTTCAAACAGATTGTTGTGCATCAAGTAAGCATGTACCTGAGATGCAACTGTTCTTTCAAGTGTTTTAGAAAGAAATACCCAGGGGGCAAACTGATTTTTGCACGGGTCGGATGCTGTAAAAGGTTGTTCTCCAGAAATCATATCTAGGACCTACATGGATCACAACCTGGGTGGACAACCCGGAAAACAAGTTGCAGGAAAGCTACAGGAAGCGTCCAAAGTTGCCCACCAGGCCTATGAACATTAACCAATAGGGGTAGATAGGGTTAAAATTTTAACCAATAGATATCTGCATGAAAATCACAGTGTTGATTACTCACATTGAGACAAACAAAAAATGTATTGGAAGTTTTTTCAAAAATGTTTTTTACCAGAGTAAATGACGCATATATAACTAAGTATATGCTAATTTGCATAAATATCACATAGCCGGAGGAAATGGTTTTACAGACATGTTGTAAAGAGTTGTCCAGCAGAAATCATATCTAGGACCTTCAGGGATCACAACCTGGGTGGACAACCTGGAAAACAAGTTGCTGAAATGCTACAGGGAGGGCCCAAACATGCCCCTCCCCCATACGAAAAGTCATTTAAGCTGGTTGGGTCATATTGCGCAATTATCCTTGTGAATGAATATCTCTGTAAGAGTTCACAGTAAAGAAACATTAAGACAGCTTATGGAAATTAGAAAATATGCTCTGATCTTATACCTTGGTTTGTTCCCAGTAGAAACATGAGATGGGCCTATACCTTAAATTATTCACGAAACAAACAAAATTCCTGTAACTGTAAATAATGTAAGATTTATTTCTTATTTTATACATTGAACACAATATACTTACTGAACACAAAATAATTATCTGTGCCAAAACTATAACACATTATTTAAAATAAATAAATAAATCATATCTAGGACCTTAAAGGACAACAATGAGATGGGTATATGCTTTAGTATACACATGAAACAAACAAAATAATTTATACTTTGAACACAATATGCTGAACACAAAAAGTTAGCCCAGAATTTGAAAAGCAGGACTTTTTAAAGAAATCTTTTACAGAACTTTGCCCATGTTTTCTCACTCGCTTTCTGAGTCACAGCTGCTATCACTGCTCTCAACTCTAGCAGTATGTATTCTGCTGCATTTGCTCGCCAGTCCTTGGCAACGGCACCCGATGTAGCACGGAACTGCCTTCCTTGCACACGAACAGTTCTTCTGACAACCCTTGACACATGCACATGAGATTGTCGTTTTCATTGAGACAGGCCAGGCTGGCTTTGTTGCCGGAACAGGAACTGCATGTCCATCAACCAGAGACCAACCAAATTCAGTGCATGGGGGAATTTCTGGCTTGGCGATATGTGCATTCTTGTCAATGATAGTTGCCAGCGCAGCCCTTTTCAGGTGTAGCATAAATGCATCTTCTGTTGGGGGTAGAAGCTTTAATAGAGTTGACTTGTTGTTCAAAAACTTGTACACTCTCAATTTGCCCAGATCGGCCCCCTCAAACTGATCAGCTGTGGATGTGTACACTGATATAGTGAGGTCCCGCGCCTGATTGAGAAGGTCATCGGTTATGGTATCGCTAGGGTTCTCACCAAAGTCTTCAAGTGCAGGGATGTCACGACTTATGCTGCTCTTGAACCATACCTTCTTCCCAGTGAAATATGGGTAGCTAGTTGTGTCTCTACCACTCAGACTGTGAATGAACGGCATGGCACGACACTGTGAAGGTCCCAGAGCTACAACCATCTCATGTATAGGCAGGTATGCATTCTGACCTGTTCTAACCCACATCTCTGGTAGATCACTCAAGTGTGTTGCACCATAGTACAGACATGTTGTAATGATATCAGTGTCATTAGCATGTATGACAACTCTTTCAACTGCCTCATTCTGGACAGTGTAGAGTGTGTGGAGGATTATCCTAGTGTCAGCCTCCTGCTGTGTTGATTCCAGAGCAGGAACATCCATCACAGACCCTGCGGAGAGCACCACACTCTTTGTCTCTTCCTTGAATCCACCACCCAGGTAGAGATGAGTAGGGCCAAGATCACTCCCCAGTTGCTCCTCCTCACACCATCTTTCACAAAGAAAGCTCAGCAAGTTTGCTTTGTTAGTAGACAAAGCAAAAAACTCATGTGGATCTGGAGCTGTGTACTGCTCACTGACTTCATACACTTTGGCGGGTTTGGATCGAGCATATCTCTGTTGTTGCTCAGCTGACTTGATACTGGTTCCACTGTATCTGTCACAACAGAAGTGTATTATTTCAGTACCACGAGGCACATCAGTCAGCAGCAGGTGTTTGTATCTGTCAGCGATTGCTCCAAATCGTTCATCTTTGTGAAAAGACCAGTGTCTTATGGCAGACATAGCATCTATAAGTACTGCTCTCTTGAAGATGTTTTGGGGTAGATCAGCATTGATGGTTACTTTGGTCTCCTCTTTCAGGACCTTTACAAGGCTGGACTTGGTGCCAGTTGTCATACTGCCATCTTCCTTGAAGAGGGATGGGGGAAGGTCACCGTACTCGTGGTTGCCTACAAAGTCAACAATGTCGAGTTCTCCACCACTAGCAGTGATCTGTGTCATACGCAGAAGGGCAGTAACTTCATTGCTCTTGCCAGTGGTGCAGGTTTCCCCCCCCAGACTTCTTTGGTTTCATGTGTTGTGTGTGGAAAGTGTTAAGCTTAATGTAACAGGGGCAGTCCTATGGTGTTCTATGCTGGTCGGCCTGCTGCACGCCCGTCACTCTCATCGTTAGCTCTGCATTGTGTTCTAGTTGGGTGGGGCCCCAGGTGTTGTTGGGGGGGCCCTCAGTCTCTCATCATCATCATCATCATCATGATCAAGGAAGGAGGGGGGACACACAGGACTCTATTTGGCCCACCTTGCCATTTATTTTCCGTACGAAATCACAGGAAAGAAAAGGAAATAGAATGTTGTCTGTCTCATAACATAGCTATAGGACAGTCACCTCTCAGCTCTATAGCCAGCGCGAGCTGAATTCTTCTTTCCTTGCGGTTTCAAACCCTTCGACAAACGCCCAGTCCTCCAGCTGGAGCGGTGTTTCTTACGGACGTAGGGGTTGAAGCTCAACCACTGCCCGGACTTCACTCGTGTGCGTTAGAAGGAGAAACCGTCCACGGGACTCTGATGTAAGAAAGGATAAACAAGTATTTTATCCCACAGCTTGCAGTATCTTCTTACAGGGATACTCAAGGTTACGTTCTCCTCAATCAGCAAAACTGTGCTACGGTAAGAAACACGCGTGGCTCGGCTCGGTCGCTGCTTGACACTCCCCCCACAAAACAAAAATGGCCTCTCCCGCGTTCCCTCTTCCGTGTACCTACAAGACCTCTCTCTTAAAGCGACAGTACAGGTATATGACGGTCGTTATAAAACATACATAAAAGTAAATAATGACATAAAATAAAATGTAGTAAACACAAATAACAGCACACAGACAGGATTTGGTGATATTTCATACTCAAACAAAATAAAATAAAAACTAACTTTAACCTGGTTACATTAACAACACTTGTCTTTTTATGATGACTGGTAAGTGACTCAGACAGGGCCTTCAAACAAATTTATTTTACACTTAACGGGTTGTCCTTGACTATAGCATCTGCGCACTCACCAGTAGATATATTGATCAGGGATGATGTGGCTGTTGTGAATGGGTTGGTCTCTACTGCTGCTGTGACCTTGACTACCATCTCTGCATCCTTGTTGACACGACTCTTGCCATATTCATGGTGTGGGCTTGAGGTATGGAGGTGCAGCATAGATTTGAGCTCTGCAGAAACGGCTGCAGTCAGTGGTTTTGTGTAGATCCACTTCCTCCTGGCGGCAGGGTTGAGGGTAATACCACCCAGACCATTGTACGTCTGCTCTAGAATCATGTCAGGAGAGACACCATTGTGGTTTCCATTTACTCTCCTCCCTACAAATGCACCTGCGATCAAAGCTTCGTGTGCCTCTGGAGCTGTCTCTGGCAGTTTCTTCATCTCAGACAAATACAAAGGCAAAGACTACTGCCCATATTTGTAGTGACCTGCTGCAGTGAGATAAGGTAGCATCTGTGCTGACTCACAGAGATGTCCCTCCCAGTTGCCTTCTCGCTGGTAATAGATGAACCTGTGGAGAATGTCTGACATCTCAAGAAAGCTTGACCAAAAAACTGCAGTTGGTTGATCCTCAAGAGATTCCTGGAAAAGTGACATCTCTTCTCGTAGGATAGATAACTGTGGACTTGACATTTGGATGATCTCCAGCTTTTCAGGACCTGTGGTGCCTTTCTCAAACAACACCTTCACAACATTTTCGACTTGTGACTGCCAGTGTTGTGATTCTCTCTCTGCTGACCACGCCTCAAATGCTTGCCAGTACAGGCGCCACATGGCCTCACTGAGGATCCTGAGGGCATGCATTGTTTGATAGTAGTCAGCTTTCTCCCCAAACATCTTCTTGGCAGTCTCTTCCTGACACAGGCCAGCTGCTACAAGGATATCTTCTGCACCTGCATCCCTGATGATCTTGCAAACAGCCTTCATGTAGTTATAAGCTTGGTGAAAGCCCCCCAGCAGCAACACCACATTGCAAAACTCTGTGTTTGTCTCTGATGGCAACTGCCAGTTCATATGTAGCTTGATCTCCAATAATAATTGTATATTTGTCTCCCAATGCACGGGATGTCTTGACCAGCCGTTTCATCTCTTCTTTCAGAACAGCAGGATCGGTTGGAGATGCTGGGATGAGAGGAAAATAGCCAATGATGCTGGCCGGTCTTTGTGGGTGGAGCTCTGCACAGAATGCAGAAAAGCCAGGCAGTCCTACCTCTGTATCTTGCGGAGCATTTAACAGTTCTGAAGTTGTAACCACTCTTGCTATGCGCCACATAAGCAACAGGTCTTCAGCTGTGCCATCTGAGGAAGTCTCCAGACTTTCTTGCTTTTCAATATGCTAAAGTGACCTGGACCTCTGCCTGTCTTTAGCTGATATGTGACACATGGGAGCAGGTTGTAAAGTGATATCAGAGAGGGTTTTTCTTCTGTTAGTGCTAGATGTGGGGAGCCTGGCACCCCCCTGGCCTTTCACAATGTTTTGGTTTTCGATTATTATTGCAGTGGTGGAATTAAAACTCCCACCCTCCAGTGTCTTCTTCTGCCAGTCCAGATTATCAATAGCAAATACATGCGGAAACTCACCGTTTTTCGTCATGGTCTCAGGGACATAAACACCATCCGTTTCAACCTGCTGCATTACCTTCTCACTTTGTGCTGTCAGCTGACGCTACAGACGCTCATAACTGATCCCAAGCCCCAATCTGTTGTTCATCATTATTAATGATTTACTATGTATCTGGTTGAATACGTGGTAGGTAGAGGCTATGCCCAAAGGTGTTGGTATCCCAGAGATATACTGGAGGATATACTGTGACATAATAATGGCTTTTTCTGATGTTGGTTGATCAACAATGACTCTTCCATCAACACTGGGTTTCTGTATCTTGTCATTTAATAGCATGGCTGTAAAGTTGAAGAGTGAGTCAGGAACCATCTTGTTAGCAGATCGGAAGGATGTCTCAGTTGAGTCCTTCTCAAAGCTTTCCCTTTTGCACTTCCCGCAATCGACTCGAATAATTTTTGCAGCTTGCCACATTGCATTATATTTCTCGCCTTCCTCATTATTTGCTTCTAGTTGCCTCAGCTTCTTTAGGGCATCATCAAGGGGTACATCAGATCCACATAAGAATCCTGAACCATGACTCTGGTCAAGCATTGAAACAAGTTGTCCATAGTGTTGTTGCAGCTTCAATTTCAGTAAACGTGGTTCGTACTGATCTGCAGTTTTGATGCCGAGCTCCCGCAGAATTTCTCTGTACCAGTCACATAGTGATTTCACAAGGAATCCTGACTGGTCATGGAAAAAAGGAACTTCCAGCTCTTCCACAAGGCGGGAGAATGCAACAGCATAAAGATTTACCCTTTGCTTTCCAGAATTAACACGCTGAGCCTTGAAGCTCTTCATGCATGATTTGTGGTAGGCTATATCATTGGCAACCATGTCATGACCCGGCCCTGTCAGTCTGAGCAATATGTCATATCTGCCCAGCTTTTTTGCTTTAATCTCAATGGCCCTTTGACTGTTTTTGTTGAGACCTTACAGTTTGGCTCTCTGTGCTTCATCCATTGTTTATTGCAGATGACACATTTCTTTTTGGCTTCAAATTTATCTGTGTTTTGTCTCGTGAACCTGATACTGTGTTGTGCTGTGCTACATCCTGAGCTGGTCAAATCTTCAGTTGTTATATTCACATCACCAAGACGTCGCTTCTCAGCATATTGGTAGCTCTTCTCATTTAAGTACAAATTCCGACATTTTGGGTGCCACTTCGGTGTATTCTCTTCAAATCATTTTTCTTCTCTAGACACATGGTGCAGTCTTTGGAATGCCTCATCTTGTCTAGCATTCATGGCCTTTGTAAACTTTGAGATTGACTGTGAACTAATACAGTACGGGTCTTTTGCAGAGTATTTTTGACATAGCACACACTTTTTTGTAGTCAGTGGTGTTGTCTTCATGGCTCTTCTTACAGGGTTCATGCTTAAGTGTCACAGAAACCTCTGCCATACGTTTCTTTGGCTGGCTGGTCATCTTGCTACAGACAAAAACATACAAACAGATTATTAGTCTGCCTGGTCAATAGGGAAGACAATTATCAAAATAGGAAACATGTTTTAAAAAAATTAAACAGTAAATTAACATATTAAAATATTTGTATATGTAGCCTAGAGCAGTCTGTCAATGTACTCACTTCTTATTTCATGCTTAGCCTACACAATTGTGCAGGGTGGCATGGCATTAGTCCGTATAGGCACACAAGCACTGTCAACACTGCCTACAAAAATACAAGCATATAATACTCAGTACAAAATGATAACCAGGTATATATTGATGAAATGTAGCACAAATGATTGGGAAACTATTTAAAATATGTATCTTACAGTTTCAGTGATGGGTAGCTAGCTAGCTGGCCAGCTCACAAAACCACTCTCTTTTTGGAGGGAAATCTGTAAACCAAATCAAATCAACTTAAATTAGCATTGGAAGGAAACCTTTATGTTAATGTAACCCCTACAATAGATGATTCAAAAATAATAATTTCAACATATTTAGCCATTTTGATGGCAGCAAATATTCCACATGAACAAAAATCCATTGCTGAAACTAATCTCACCTCAGGCAGATAAACCAGGCACAGCTCCATCTAGTGGCCTTGTGATTTCACTTCAGGGAGATAAACAATGCACAGTTCCACCTAGTGGCCTTAATGGGAACATGATTTAACAATGTAGAACTTGGGAGCTTATTTTCTGCACTTAGCATTTTATTTTTGCTGTGAAGTCTTAAAGATATATTCAATAATTAAGATAATTCTGCTATATGACCCAGACAGTTTATTGTATGTTTCTGTATGTGGGGGGGGGGGTAATATGGACCCTCCCTGTAGCTGTCCAGTAACTTGTTTTTCAAGTTGTCCATCCAAGTTGTGATCCTTGAAGGTCCTAGACAGGATTTCTGGTAGAAAACCCTTTACAACAAGTCCGTAAAACCATGTTCACCAGTAATTTGGTGTTTATGCAAATTAGTGCATACTTAATTATATATGCGTCATTTACTCTGGTAAAAAAACATTTTTCATAAAACTTCCAATACATTTTTTGTTTGTCTCAATGTGAGTAATCAACACTGTGATTTTCATGAAGATATCTATTCGTTAAAATTTTAACCCTATCTACCTCAAATGGTTGTGTTCAGGCAGGGTGGGCAACTTTGGACGCTCCCTGTAGCTTTCCTGCAACTTATTTTTCAGGTTGTCCACCCAGGTTGTGACCCCTGAAGGTCCTAGATATGATTTCTGGTGAACAACCTTTTACAGCATCCGACCCGCGTTTTCCCCCAAAAAATGGGGTTTTGCCCCTGTAAAATGGTAAATTTGAGATTGGGTGAAAATTATTCAAGTTGTTGGGGTCTGCAACAGGTTTCTTGAGGACTGGAGTTATTGCAGCTGTTTTGAGAGATGAGGGAACAAGACCAGAGGTAAGGGAGGAATGTATGATATCAATCATTAAAGAGGATAGAGAAGGTAGACAGACTTTTACTAAAGGAGTAGGGAGGGGATCTAGCTGACAGGTAGATGATTTGGATTTGCGAATAAGACCAGATATCTCAGCAACAGTTGGGAGTTAAAAACTAAATAGTGAAGAAGAGAGGGTAACATAGAAAGGCAAAAAAAGATTAACTGTGTGCGGTATTGTTCAACCAGGTCAATTGGTGATGAATAACACACTATTCAGCTATGTGAAGAGGGAACGACCATCCCTTAACCGGGGGGGGGGGGGCTAAGAGTACATCTGTCACCATCTTACAATGCTGTGATTGCAACTATTTCCCAATCCTCTGTCAATAGTATACATGGCCATTGAAACACAAGTTAATACTCACGGCGATTTGCATAAGTAACTGGTCGTCGGTTTCAGTCGTTATGCCACTGTACTGTTTATAAGGGTGGGGATACCTATAGTCAGTTGAGACTGAAGAGGTCACTTACTTAGATGAGTGAGTAACACACACACACACATACACACACATGCATGCACGCACGCACAAACACACACACACACACACACACACACACACACACACACACACACACACACACACACACAAGCAGAGTGACTCTAATATACTGATATACTCTCATATATCTCATACTGACTCTCCATCCCTCCAAGTTCCTGCACTTCATCACCTCTTGTATGATATTATCAGTGAGAAAGAGCTCCCATGTATCTTTTGGTGACACAGAGGTGGTAAGCCCTGGTGCAGGCCCTGGCCGACTTCCTAGGATAGTGTGGCGGATATTGTGGCTTGGTGTTCTGCCCTGGGTGGGAGGTAACTCGCTCCAGTAAGAGCCCTTATGACTCATTCTGTTGGACGGAATTTGGACTTCACTTTCTCCTTCAGAGGACTCACAAGAGGAATCTTCTGTGTCTGATTGATCCTGTTCAGTTAGTCGAGTTGGATTTCCCGGTGGATGACTGACATCTCCATCTGGACAATAGTCTGGGTCCCCATCATCTGAGATTTCAGATTCTGAGTCCAACCCTGTAACTGCCTCTCCATTATCCAGCAACTGTAGGACCATTGCAGCTGTATACCTGACAGCAATGACACCTTGGATGAGGAAACATAAAAGGAAGAGAATGTTTTGAATCACAAGCAAACCTATCGATCACTATTTAGCTAGCTAGTGTTAGCTAACTAAAAAATGGGCTAATTTGTTGATACGTGATAATAACACACTCTTTCACAAAATAGCCATGAATGACACGCACACACACACACACACACACACACACACACACACACACATACATTACATAGAGTAATGTTAGCTAGCGTAGTTAGCTAGCTGGTGTTGGCTAACTATAAAATGGGCTAATTTGTTGATACATGATAATAACTCATACTCTTTCACACAATAGTCATGAATGACACACATACATATATGAATGTGCAAGTACGTTGTTGAAATATATCAATTTGATGACATCAAATATTTTCTGAGTTTAAAAAATGAAGATAATACTTACTTGTATCAGATCTTGCTGTGTAAAATAATCTTCCTGAGGGGTGACGCTTCTGATATAGTCTGTGTGGTCCACAGTAAATATATTCCTGACAGCCACAGTTAATAAGAATCAAACGTTCTCATGATATTCCATAGGAAATGCATGCTGGTCATTTTTGACCCACTTATGGAAGCTTGGGTTAGTAATACAAAAACCACATTTTCTCAAACTGTATAAAAGGTAAGTTAAAAATTTAAATGGCATGATATCAACAACATGTTTTTTTGAGGAATAGCTGAAATATGAAATAACAATTTTTCATTTCAAAGATTTTGCAAT
This sequence comes from Lampris incognitus, assembly GCF_029633865.1. Classification (NCBI taxonomy): domain Eukaryota; kingdom Metazoa; phylum Chordata; class Actinopteri; order Lampriformes; family Lampridae; genus Lampris; species Lampris incognitus. The sequence goes on along the minus strand of NC_079220.1, from coordinate 39,459,951 downwards.
AAAACGACCTCACTGGGTCGTTTTTTTACCCACTTATGTATCACATTCTATAGGAAATGCATACGGGTCATTTTTGACCCACTTATGGAAGCTTGGGGTAGTAATACAAAAACCACAATTTCTCAAAATGTATAAAAGGTAAATGGCATGATATCAAAAACATGTTTTTTTAGGAAAAGCTGAAATATGAAATGATAATTTTTCATTGCGAAGATATTGCAAGAAAACGACCTCACTAGGTCATTTTTGACCCACGAATTTGCAGAATAATTGAGCTGATAGGCTCAACCATTGCGCCGGTGGCGCAATGGTTAGCACGGTAGCCTCACAGCAAGAAGGTTCTGGGTTCGAGCCCCGGAGTTGTCCAACCTTGGGGGTCATCCTGGGCCGTCCTCTGTGTGGAGTTTGAATGTTCGTCTCGTGTCTGCATAGGTTTCCTCCGGGTGCTCATGTTTCCTCCTACTGTCCCAAGACATGTTGGTCTGGTGAATCGGCCATACTAAATTGCCCGTAGGTATGTGTGTGTGTGTGTGTGTGTGTGTGTGTGTGTGTGTGTGTGTGTGTGTGTGTGTGTGTGTGTGTGTGTGTGTGTGTGTGTGTGTGTGTGTGTGTGTGTGTTCTATGTGATGACCTGGCGGTCTGTACAGGGTGTCTCCCCACCTGCCGCCCAATGACTTCTGGGATAGGCTCCAGCATCCCCGCAACCCTCAGAACAGGATAAGCAGTTGGGATAATGGATGGATGGATGGTTGGGGCTGATAGTTGAAAATACCTCCTTGAGTAGCTTAGTGGAAATGACGTCTAAGATGCAGGAGGAGTTCAGATTGGAGACTGCACCCTAACACTGAAATTGTAATTGGTTTCAACCAGGGTTCCCCAAACTTTTTCTTAGGAGGGCCAGCTCAATCTGCCTGGCTCTTTGGGAGGGCCAGAGTATGTCAGTATCAGTAAATAGTACTGTGGACAAGAACAGGTCTACTTTTTTTTTGGGGGGGGGGCGGTATTTTTCCCTTTTTCTCCCCAATTGTCCTTGTCCAATTACCCCACTCTTCCGAGTCGTCCCGGTTGCTGCTCCAACCCCTCTGCCAATCCGGGGAGGACTGCAGACTACCACATGCCTCCTCTGACACATGTGGAGTCGCCAGCCGCTTCTTTTCGCCTGACAGTGAGGAGCTTCTCCAGGGGGACGTAGCACATGGGAGGATCGCACGCGCAAGCCGGAGGTAACACGGGGATTCGAAACGGCGATCCCCAGAACGGAATAAACCGTCACACTACCCGGACGCCCAGGTCTGCCTTAGTTGAATATTAACCTATTACATCTAATTATATATTTCAATATACCATTGCTAGCTGGGTTTATTCTACATTGCCATGGCACATTGTCAGTTATATATAAAACATAATAGGGAGGTAAGTAGAATTTAAAAATAAAATCAAACTAATTCTTAAGCATTCCAACCATTACCATTATTTTATTCAACCATTTAGTGTAAGTAGTGAAATACATAGGAGTGCGGTACGCACTCTGCAGGCTTTGCATGAACAAGTCAACAAATCAACAAGAAACAAGCGAAGGAAAAGACCAAGTCCCAAAATGAGTCCTTTCGAAATTCTATGAATTAGCAATTAATTAACGATTTAGCGGAAAAGATTTGCCTTCCTTCTCTGACTGTGACTGATACAGCATCAACGCACATAGTAATTTTTATCACATATGACAACTGAAAAAACAAACAGTTTACCATGTTTCTTAGTATGAACTGTGGGCTTGCATCTTTCTGATGAGTAGGTTGATGTCAGGCTCCATTCTGGTCACAGCCAATCTCAGTCAATGGTGGAAATGTTCATCAGTAAGTCTTGATCTCGTCGGACTTTTCAGAAGCTTCATCATTGAGAACGTTTGCTCTAATATGTAAGTGCTTCCAAAGATTGTGCAGATCTTGATACTGTGCATTTTAATGTTCGAATAAGTGTCATTGGGTAGGACAGCATAAAAATCAATCAAACTGCCTGACTCGAATGCATCTCTCAGTGCGTGCGTCACAGTTTGTAAGTCGGCTAACTCAAGCTGAAGAGATGGCAGGGCCTCATGTATTTCAACAGCAAATGGGTTCTGAAATAGACGAATGTCTTTCGAGTTAGATGTAGCTCGCGGAATCTCACCTCAAACTCCATCTTCAACATTTTCAGTGCATCTACGCATTTGTGACAGGGAACAGTACCTGTGGGTCCCTCGGTGGCTACATTTTGCATTGTAGCAAGATGAGTAAAGTTTCCCTCACTCACCTGCCGCAACAGCAGCTGTAATTTCACCTGGAATGCCTTAATTTATGGGCGTATACTTCACAGATTAGTTTCCCCTTGCCTTGTCGCTGCAGATTGAGACCATTGAGACATTCTGCCACGTCAGTTAGAAAGGCAAGGTACCATTTCCACTGTGGGTCTGTCAGCTCCATGACAGTTCTGCGTTTTGACTGAAGAAACGCATCGACCTCGGGAAGCAGCTGACAGAAACGATTCAAAACTCTGCCGTGACTTAGCCATCGGATTTCCGTGTGGAACAGTACATCTCCGTAATCGCATTTTGGCTCAGAGAGAAATCCTTGGAAATGCCTATGGTTGAGTCCATTCGCCCGAATGAAGTTCACACATGACACCACGACTTTCATAACAGATTCCCACTTCACCACTTTGCAACACAGCGCTTGCTGGAGGATAAGGCAATGCATTTGAAATGGTCGTGCATGTCCTTGCTTATCCATATCCCTATTAACGTGGCCAATTAGTCCCATTGTAACGCCAACCATGCTCGGTGCTCCGTCCGTTGTTATGCTCGCTAACTTTGCCCAGTCAAGTCCCATGATTCCAATGGTTTGACCAACCTTGTCAAAAATGTCTCTGTCAGCCGTTGTGCCTTTGAGGCTTTGTAGTGCTGCAAGCTCCTCGGACACCCGGAAATTGGTCCCATCTACTCCACGAATAAAAATTAACAGCTGTGTGTGGTGATTGGATGTTGTTACTCGTTTTGCCCACTAGGTTGCACTGGCTGTTAGTACTTACCTGAGAGATCTCTGTGAACTAGATAAGAGTTAGATGAAGAAGACATACTAAGAATGCACATGTATGTAATTGAATGAGTTGTTTAATACATGTGTTAACAGTGGAATAAAACAAGCCTCATCCTTCTAAACCTGAACATAACATGGTACCAGGAGTCAACTGAACAAGACGACATGGGTTTGAAACCACCGAAGAGTTTGAAACTAACGGGGAATATCGATGAGAAGTGGTGCACCTTCAAACAGTTCAACAGTTCCACCTGGCCATGGGACTGGAGACGAAGCCGGATGCTAGGAAGGTAGCGGTACTGCTAACAATAGCGGGGCCACAACCCATAGAAGTATTTAACACGTTCGTGTTTGACAACCCGGGTGACACTGAAAAGTTGGATGCAGTGCTTGGTAAATTTGACGCTCACTGTTGTCCAAAGAAGAACGAGACGAACGGGAGGTATGTGTCTCAGTCTCCTATGCAGCATCAGCATGAGCCGTTTGATAGCTTTCCAATGGACTTGCGGCTAAAAGAGCAGTCATGCAACTTCGCGACGCTGAAAGACTCCATGATCAGAGACCAGATCGTTTTTGGTGTGGAGGACAAAAAGGTCAGAGAAAGGCTACTACGGGAAACGGAGCTGATGCTGGAGGCAGCCATCAAGATCTGCCAGGCGAGTGAGCTGTCCCAAAAGCAAGTGAAAACATTCAGCGAGATGGCAGCAGGCACTACTGCGCACGTGGGCGACAGTGCAGTGGCGAGTGGTGCAGTGTCGTGTCAGAGGAGACAGTGCTCGCAGACCCGGCCTGCACAGCGGACAGAAGACATGATGGTCGACTGCAAGCGCTGTGGCTCGTGGCACAAGCCAAGACAGTGCCCATCCTTTGGTAAGCATTGCTCAAATTGCCAAGGAATGAACCACTTTGCTGAACAGTGCTTCTCTAAAAGGAAAGAGGGGAAGAAAGGAAGATCTGTAAACTTAGTGGAGGATCCTGACCTCAGTGACGGTTTTTGTTTTTTTGTTGGCATTGTGAACTGTGTCAATGAACGAAAAAATAAGCCAGAAAAAAGAAAAAAACTTCACTAGAGAATGGCAAAGGTTTGCAGAGCAATATGATTTCCAGCATGTGACGTCAAGTCCACACTATGAGTCGAATGGGCAAGCTGAAAAGGGAGTCCACAATCTGAAGCAACTCCTAAAGAAAGCAGCGGACAGTGACTCGGATCCGTATTTGGCTCTACTCAGTTACAGAGCATCACCTCTCCAATGCGGCCTATCACCTGCTGAGCTGCTGATGAAGAGGAAGCTCTGCACTACCCTGCCGAGTCACCCAAACGACAAATTAAGACAAAAGAAAGCCTCACAGTTGGAATATAAGCTGCAGCAGCAGAAAATGAAGCAGAAGTCATTCTACGACATAACAGCCAAGCATCTTCCTCCACTGTCCAGCAATGACAGTCAGGATTGAGGATGCTGATGGATGGAAGACAAAAGCGACGGTTCTGCAAGAGGTAGCTCCACGATAGTTCACAATGAGAACAGAGGACGGACAAATCCTCAGACGCAATCGTCGCAGTCTGTTAAAGACTCCACCAGAGACTGTTGGTGAGCTCAGTGAAGCCCAAAGTGAATCTCAGTCCATCTACACACCTCCTATGGACTGTAACACTGGCACCAACACAAACACTCCAATAGAACCTGGGGTGAGAAGATCCAGAAGAGAAATCAGAAAACCTGAACTTAGGAAATGCAAGCAAATCTAAAAAGAAAAAAAATAAGAAATGTGAAGAATTGTATATTGGTCAATGTTGTTAGAATTGTACATTGGTCAATGTTGTTAATGTGAAGAATTGCATATTGGTCAATGTTGCTAATGTGAAGAATTGCATATTGGTCAATGTTGATAATGTGTTCTTGCAGGCCTTGGTGCTGGCCTGGATTTATGTTTATGCAGGTTAGTTCATGCTACGTATACTGCATATGTGCTTTGAGGTTATGTTAAATGAGACACGGTTGAAATAACTGACACTGTGGCGGACACTAGGGGCTATGCCTCTCACCCAGCAGGACTGTGAGCTGGGGGCGTGGTTTAGGTTCCCGGGCTCGCCGGTGCAGGGTTGTTCCTGCTGCAGTTGGTTTTGGAGTTGAGGAATAAACATCAAACTCGCCTTCGTCTGCTGTGTTTTTCCTCATCCTGCCACATTGGTGACCCCGAATTGAACATGTTTGGAGCAGAAGAGGAGTGTGAATCCACTTCGGCCACGCCGCCCCAACTCTCACAGCCGGCCGTTCTCGCCGCGGCTGTGAAGCTCCCAGAGTTCTGGCAGAGCGACCCGGCTTCGTGGTTCCAGCATGTCGAGGCGCAGTTCCACCTGCGTGGAATCTCCGCGGACGACTCCAGATACTATTTGGTCGTCGCTGCGCTGGACCAGCAGTCCACACGCCGGGCCATGCAGCTGTTGCGCGCCCCTCCGCAACACGATAGATACGTCGCCCTCAAACATCTTCTGCTCCGGAGATACAGCCTATCTGCCGCGGAGAGGGCAGATAGAATCCTTTCCCTAACGGTTTGGGCGACGGGACGGCTGTGGATCTCATGGACAATATGCTGTCGCTGCTAGGCTCGGACGAAGTTGGATTCCTTTTCCCGCACGTTTTCCTGCGCCAGCTTCCGTCTCCTGTGCGCGCGGCTTTGGCTAACTCCCCGTGTCTGGCCGCTGGTGACTGCCAAGGCTTGGCTGAGGAGGCAGATCGGGTCCTGCTGGCTACCAGACGGTTCTCTGTGCAGAGTGTGGCATGGGGGTCTCTGCAGCCGGCGTCGGAGGACGCGGAACCGGCAGTGGTGGCTGGAGTGACTGCCCGGAGACGGCGCGGGAGCGGCCTCTGTTTCTTCCACCAGCGGTTCGGCGGCAAGGCGAGGCGCTGCGTCCCTCCGTGCACGTTTGAGGCGCCGGGAAACTCCAGGGCCAGCGCTCAGTAGCAGCTGTGGGCGCTGGCGGACGTAGTGAGCTGCTCTTCATTAAGGACACGATGTCAGGAAGACGGTTTCTGGTGGACTCAGGCTCGCAAAAGAGCCTACTCCCTCCTGCTAAGACAGACAGGTCGGCCGAAGGCGGCGGCCCACATTTAAGTGCAGCTAACGGTTCATCCATTGCGACGTTTGGCACAAGGTTGGTGACTGTTTGCTTCCACGGGCGCCATTTTGAGTGGGACTTAGTAGTCGCCGCCATTACTGTTCCTATTATCGGCGCGGATTTTCTGTGTGCTAATGGTCTGCGTGTTGATGTTGCAAACCGCCGTTTAATTGATGCTGTGTCTTTCGCCACTGTTCCGTTTGAGACAGGGGGAGCCGGGCCGTTAACACACGCTAACTTTTTAGCATTAGGGGATGTTTTTCAGCGTTTGCTGGCGGATTTTCCATCGGTGACTACACCTGCCTTTTCCACCGCGGTTACTAAACACGGGGTACAACATTTCATTCCCACTGTGGGACCGCCAGTTTTTGCGCGCGCGGCGCCTCGACGCGGTGAAATTGGCTGTAGCTAAGGATGAGTTCGCCATCATGGAGCGTCTGGGTATAGTGAAGCGTTCCAACAGCCCGTGGGCCTCGCCGCTTCACATGGTGCCCAAGGGCGGATGGGGCGTGGCGGCCTTGCGGCGACTTTCGCCGCCTGAACAACGTCACCGCCAATGACCGCTATCCCATCCCACACATACAGGACTTTTCCATACGCCTGGCAGGTACCACTATTTTCTCTAAGGTGGACCTGGTGCGCGGCTATCATCAGGTTCCCGTGCGCGCAGAGGACGTGCCCAAGACCGCAGTGATCACCCCATTTAGGCTTTTTGAGTTCATGCGCATGCCTTTTGGCTTGAAGGGGGCAGCGCAAACCTTTCAGAGGCTGATGGACTCGGTGTTGCGTGACCTTGCTTTCGTGTTCGTTTATCTCGACGACATATTAGTGGCCAGTTGTAGCACACTTGATAAGAATGACACTTACAAGGGCTGGTGTTTTTGTTGTTTTACTCCATCTGTCAAATAGACATTACAGAGGACACGTTTTCAGAGCATGGCTCACTATACGAACGGCAACACTCATCTGACGACTCTATGTTCCAGAGTGCACGGCGAGAGCCAGCACTACGTCACACAGGCTAGAAGCAATTAACCTGCAGTGCCCTCCTGTGGCGAGAACCGGCTATCACAACAACACAGCAGACAATTCTCCTCTTTACTATTAGTGAGTGGTCAATGAAGGTAAGTATATAAAATAAAAAATAGATGGGGGGCTACTAAATCCCAAGTACCCCACACTCTCCCCTCAAAAAGATAATGGCGTCCCGACATAACAAATCTACCAGTCCACATTGCATAACTTTTCATTGAAAAGATAGGTTATTACTAAGCAGGAGTCAATCTGGATACTGTACTGTAATCAGTCATAACATATAACACACATCTCCTATTAATGGTATATGTTTGCAGTAAATAATGTGCACTTGAATCCACTGCTTCGTCCGTCTTGAGGCCGGGGAGCTATAGTATCTGACTAAAAGCAAATAACTTTGTAATAGTAATATCCCTGGTGGTAACAGGTGTGTTCTAAAACCCCAATGCTACAGTAACTCTGTGTCTGGTGATCACAGGACAACTAAAATCACATAGCTATAACAATTGTAACATGTCAAAAGTTTTTTTGTTTTTTTTTTGTTTGTTTTTTTTTTCATTTATTTATTTATACTGAGTTGTCTGATTTGCTTATCTACCAGACACACTAGGCTGCCCTAGTCTGTGATAAGTAAACACTGGTGTAGGTTTTCTATTTCTCAAAGGATATGCTTTTTCTCTGGCAGGCTGCACAGCTTCCCCTGGAGGAGGCTGCAAGGCATCTTCTGGTGGAGGCTGCAAGGCATCTTCCAGGCTCTTGTCGTCATCGGGCTCATCCTCTTCTTCAGCTCCAGATGTCTCGCCATTCTCTGACACTGTCCCATTGTCCTCTATTGTTGCAGGCTGCTCCGCAAAATCCTCTTCATCTTGACCGTCTCTTTCCTCCGGATAGAACTCCAAGGCATCTGGGCTCAGCTGACTCTGGATCCGCTCACTGGCTCTGACTGTTGGTCGTCCCACGATGCATCTCCAGTTATCCTCATCATCTGAGTCACTGTCCTGTTCCTGGTTCCACTGCATTTGTCTGTCTGTCTTCTTTCTCTCCCGTCTAGGTTTCACAGGTAAGTCCTCTTCTCTTGGTTCCACCGGCAGGAAGTCGCATGGCAGAAGAAGGTTCCTATGCATGATTCTGGTTCGTCCTTTTCCATTCTCCGGCTTCAGCTCATACACAGGGCTGTCGGCGTGCTTCCTCTGTGTTACTACATGCACCTGGTCCTCCCAGAATGGTCTTAATTTCCCCGGTCCTCCTTTCTCGTTCAGGTTGCGGATGAGAACCCTGCATCCGGGATACAGCTCTGTCCCGTGGGCCTTTTTGTCGTATAGTGTTTTGTTTCTGGCCCCCTCCTTCCGTGCTGTCTCTGATGCTAGGCGATAGGCGTCATTCATGCGGGCCTTCCACTTCTCTGCATATTCTTGAGGGGATAGTGCCTGGTCCTTTGCTCTAAGGCCAAACATCAGGTCAATGGGAAGTCTTGGATTTCTGCCGAACAACAGATAGTAAGGTGCAAATCCGGTCGCTTCATTTCGGGTGCAGTTGTATGCATGTATCACCTTTGGGAGTGACGCTTTCCAATCCGTTTTCGCAACCGCTGGCAGGTTTCTCAGCATCGCCAGAACCGTTCTGTTGAAACGCTCGACCTGACCATTTCCTTGCGGGTGATACGGTGTTGTGTGAGAACCCCTGACTCCACTGTACTCCTGCAGCTTGGCGAAGAGCTTATTGTCAAACTCCTTCCCTTGGTCATGGTGCAGCGTCGCCGGGAAACCAAATCTCAGCACAAAGTCCCCGAATACCTTCTCTGCGGCGGTCTTGGCAGCTTTGTTTCTGCATGCATAGGCTTGAACAAAACGGGTAAAGTGGTCCATAACCACCAGTATATACTCGTATCCTCCCTTACACTTCTCTAAGTGTAAGAAGTCAATGGAGACCATCTCAAATGGGTGTGTGGTCACGATGTTGGTGAGAGGGGCTCTGGTTGGTTTGTTGGGGCGCTTGGTCTTCAGGCAGCTACACACCTGTGTGATGTAATGTTCCACATCTTTCTGCATGTGAGGCCAATAGAAACGGTCCCTCAACAGGTGCAACACCCTCTCCACGCCTAGATGGCCCAGGTCTCTGTGCAGTTCTTTATATACCAGCTCATGGAACTTTTTCGGCAGGACTAGCTGAGTTCGGGTAGCTGTTTTCCGGCGCAGGATGCCATCATCATCAAGGCACAGCCGATGCTTCTCTCTCATGAGTGTCGCAACACCCCTGCTCGCACACTGTGTTTTTCCCCGAGGCCACTGATTGGAGGTTATGTACTTCAGCACCTCTCCAATGACAGCATCCTCCCTCTGGGCGTCTCTCACCGTCTGACTGGGTATCTCTGCCACAGGTGATGTATGTTCCTTCTCAAACTCGGCTAGTGCTGTGGCTATGGTTACCGGACACATCCAAGGCTCAGCTCTCTCCAGCTGTACTGACAGCGCCTGGGTCACACTGTTCATGACCTCGGGGTGTACTTCTTGTGAACAGGTCTGCATGTACTGCTCCATCGGCATGCGTGAGAGGCCATCTGCGTCCCCATTGGCTCGTCCAGGCCGGTACTTGATAGAGAACTGGAAATCGGCTAACTCTGCTACCCACCTGTGGGTGGTCGCATTCAGTTTGGCTGTCGTGAGCACATAGGTGAGGGGATTATTGTCTGTGTAGACAGTGAATGATGGAGCGTGGTAGAGGTAATCTCTAAATCTCTCACATATGGCCCATTTCATCGCGAGGAACTCCAACTTCCCTGAGTGGAGATGGTAGTTCTTCTCAGGAGTTGTCAGTGTCCTAGACCCATACGCGATGACTGCCAGCCCACCCTGTGACTGTCTTTGATACAATACTGCCCCGAGGCCCTCTCGTGACGCGTCGCAGTGAAGGATAAAGGGCTGTTCAAAGTCTGGGTAGCCCAACACTGGTGGCTGGATGAGGAATTCAATCAACTGACAGAGGACCTGTTGGTGTTCAGCTGTCCACTTAACTGGGTGAGAGGAGGGCAGATGGTCTCGGGAGCCCTTCCTCCCCTTGTCCTTTCTCTTTTGTTTGAGCTTCCCCGCTGCTGTCTTCTCTGGGGTGAGGAGGTCATAGAGAGGCCTTGCGATTCGGGAGAAGTTAGGTATGTAGGGCCGGTAATACGAGATGAATCCCAGCATCTTCCTGAGCTCTCCGATGGTCGTAGGTTCTCTCTCCTTCAGTGCCTGGACCGGGGCCACATCAGCGGGGTCCATTGTGTATCCATCCTTGGTCACAAGCCTTCCCAGGAACCTTACTTGGTTTTTGAAGAGTTCACATTTTCTTGCCGTCAGCTTGATTCCATGGCTTCTGTAGCGGTGCAGTACTCTTCTCAGGTGCTGGAGGTGTTCGTCGAATGTGGTTGAGTGGACCAGGTTGTCATCTAAATACGGCTGACAAATGTTGTCCCTCAGCCCAATCAAACATTCCTCCATGGACCTCTGGAACTCTGCTGGTGCTGAGGACAGTCCGAAGGGAATTCTCACCCATTCATATAATCCCCACGGGGTGATGAATGCAGTCAGTGGACGGCTGGACTCCTCAAGAAACCCCTGGTGATATGCCTTCCCCTGATCCAACACAGAAAACCAGGCACTCCCCTTCAGGCTGTCGAGCATATCCTGGATGCGTGGTATTGGATGGCGGTCTGGGATGGACCTCTTGTTCAACTCACGGTAGTCACAGCAGAGGCGGAGGCTCCCATCCTTTTTCCGCACACACACGATTGGGCTTGAGTAGGGTGATTTTGACTTAGTTATCCAGCCTCTGTTCAGTAAATCCTCGAGGTATTCCCTCACTTCTTTATGAAGAGGCTTTGGGACTGATGTGTATGTCCGCTTCACCGGTGTGGTGTCACTCAGGCGGATCTTGAGCTGGAGTGATGGAATAGTCCCCACATCATGGTCATCGCGTGCGAACACACTACTCTCCTCCCGCAGTAGCTCTCTCACCTGCAGTTGTTGTTCAGGTGTCAGGTGGTTCAGAGGGACAGGCGGGTCCCATAGATCTTCCTCCTGGTGTTCCGTCTTGACATCACCTGGCCCTTTCAGCTTTGTTGTGTCTCTAATCACAGGTCTTCGTTCTGTACCTGTTGTGGAGGTCCCTGGGATGACTGGGTTCACTGTACTAGTCCCATCCACATCCAACGGCTTCACGGCGGCAGGGTAGATGGCTCTAGTTCTTTGGGTCTGCCCCAGGGGAGTCCGTGGCGGCAGTGTGATGTCATGAGCTGTGACGTTAGTCACTGGGACAGCGATGCGTGACCAGGTTCCCTTCTGTAAACATACAATGTTTTCATCCACCTTCAGGCCCTCTGGCCACTTTGGGTTCACATTAGGCTCAAAGAGGACGTTCTGGTCTGCTTGGAGGGGCCCTGCTCTAACACCACACTTAACAATCTTTGTCTGGCCCGCCGGAATAGTCATGCTTTCTCGGCCCACTTTAACCATCCCCTCACCTTCCATATCATCTTGGCTGTTTATCAGCTTCACGAGGACTTCAGCCTTCTTGTAGTCAACCGCGAACGCAATGCTTAGTGCCTTTGTGATTACACTTGATGGCTGTCCAGCTCCAGACTCTAACAGGTGTTCAATTACATTGTAACCGATGATCGGTTCTTCTGCGGTGCCCTGGTGTGTGGTTACTAGTATTGGCACAGTGAGTTCCATTGGTGGAGTCTGAGTGGTGCTATTCGGTGCTAACTGGACAGTCACTTCCACCCATCCAGAGAAAGGAATGGTTGTCTGGTTTGCTGCTTTACCAGTCAGGGTGCCAGGGCCAAGGATCTCTTCTGTGCTTCTCACCTTGGTGTGTGGGAGATGTTTTCTCCTCCATTCTTCACTGATTAGGCAGACCTGCGACCCGGTATCCCACAATGCCTGTGTGGCTACACCATCAATGTAACAGTTTATCATGTATTTCTTTCCAATTAGGTTCAGCAGCTGTGACTGGCGTTTTGAGGAGATATGACTCACTGTGGGTGCTTGCTGTTCCCGCCCTGCCTCGTCTCGCTGTCGGGCAGACACTCTGGCTTCTAGTAGCTGAATACTGTCGTCGATGAGCTTGCTGGTGACAGTACAGCTAGACGTGTCTACCTGCTCCGATTTTTCAGGCCTCTGAGCTCTACACCCTCTTGAAAGATGGCCACTCTGTCCGCATTTGAAACAGTGGTTGCACTGGTCGCCCCTTTCACTGTCTTGACAGGCTTTGCATCCGCGCTTCCTCACAGGCTGCTGCTGACGAGAAGGTCTTTGGCCAGAGGAGTGGTTCATGGCTTTTCTCATCTGTTCCATTTCTCCTTTCAGCTGTTGGATTATCTCGTAGAACGCAGACTCCTTTTGGTTCCCTGCCTGTGTCTTAAGGGCTTTCACACTCGCGGATGTTGATGGTGACGACTCCTGACCCCCGACCACTGCAGCTTCCGCTCCTAGATACTGATGTGCCTCAGCTCGCACTTCCCGCACTCTGGTTTCCTTACTGTGGGAGCTCTTCTTGAATTTCCGCTGTCTCTCTGACTCGAAACTTGCGGCCTCTATCATCTTAACAATGAGAACATCATCAGTAGTTGCTTGATCATCGAGATAGCTCTTGAGCTGATATTTTACCTGGTCACTCACTAGCCCAGTTCCCACAGCTCTTAGGAACTTCTTCTGTATCAGTTCAGGGCTGTATTGTTCATCAGAGCCAGGCTCTCTCGCTGCTGCTAAGAGTCTCTCTTTACATGCTATGGCTCGGAACAGGAAGTTCTGTGGTGACTCCTGACTGTCCTGTGTGATGTTGATTAGTCGGTGATATAGGTCCACAGAGCTATCCTCTTTGAAATGGCCTTTCAGAATGGTCCTCAGCTGAGGGAGGGTGAGTTCGGTTTTGATCTCTAACAAGTCACGGAGAGTCAGCCCAGGGCTGATGGCTCGGATTACAGCCTCTATTATCTCCAACTCGCTGTGGCCTTTTCTCACCCCCATATCAATCTGATGCGTAAGATTTATATAAGACAACTTGTCTATCTGCCCCCGTTCTCCTATTTGGCCATTTATCTTAAAGTCTCTGCGTATGGTTACTTCAGGGGGTTGGATTACTGACGGGATTGGGTTTGAAGGTTGACTAGGTCTACTGGGTTCTTTAAGACTTAGTTTCTCACTGAGGCGTGATATCTCTTCCTCAAGCGCTTTTGTGGATGCAGTAAAGCTGGACTGTAAGGCCTGATATTGTTCATGTAAGCTTGCCAATTCAGCAGCATCCTTGTTAGTACTGTCTGCACCTGCACCAGTATGTGACTCCGCCCCTCTCTGCTTCATTTCACTAGAGAGGTCCACTAGTCTGGACAGAAACTGACGTGCTACCTCTTCATCCTCCTTCTCAATTGCTTCATCCACAGTTTCACTAATAAGTCTGATCAGCGCATGCCTCTTTGTCTGGTTTTCAGTGGGGACTTTAGCAATAACACACACCTCTTTTAACTGGTCCAGCCCTAACTGCAGGAGGGTCTCACTCAGCCTGTCTTGCAGTTGCTCAAGCTCCAGTTCCATTGTTGGTCACGTGTTCTCACTCCGCTCCCCACTTCTTCTCCTGACAATGGTGGCAATGGCGCTGTTCCCGGGTTTCGGCACCAATATTTGTAGCACACTTGATAAGAATGACACTTACAAGGGCTGGTGTTTTTGTTGTTTTACTCCATCTGTCAAATAGACATTACAGAGGACACGTTTTCAGAGCATGGCTCACTATACGAACGGCAACACTCATCTGACGACTCTATGTTCCAGAGTGCACGGCGAGAGCCAGCACTACGTCACACAGGCTAGAAGCAATTAACCTGCAGTGCCCTCCTGTGGCGAGAACCGGCTATCACAACAACACAGCAGACAATTCTCCTCTTTACTATTAGTGAGTGGTCAATGAAGGTAAGTATATAAAATAAAAAATAGATGGGGGGCTACTAAATCCCAAGTACCCCACACAGTCCGTCAGCTGAAGAGCACCTGGCGCACCTGAAACAGGTTTTCCGTCGTCTGGACGAACACAGCCTGATAGTCAACCCGGCCAAGTGTCAGTTTGGACTGCCGGTGATTGACTTCTTGGGTCATCGCATTTCGCCGCAAGGCGCGGTCCCGTTGCCTTCTAAGGAGCAAGCGGTGGCGGAATTTCCCCGCCCAGTCTTTGTTAAGGCATTGCAGGAATTCTTAGACATGGTGAATTTCTATAACCGTTTCCTCCCTCGCGCTGCCCACCTCCTTCAGCCACTTTACGAAGCCCTGCGGCTTAAGAAGGCTAACGACCCTGTCGACTGGACTCCCGAACGGGTCCAGGCCTTTGACGGAGCTAAGTGCGCCCTGGCTAACGCTGCCCTCCTTGCCCATCCCACACCCACGGCGCCCATAACTTTAACAACCGATGCGTCTGACATAGCCGTGGGGGCTGTGGTTGAACAGCGTGTAGCGAATGCGTGGCAGCCACTCGCATTTTTTAGCCGCAAACTGCGAGATAGTGAGCGCAAGTACAGCGTTTTTGACCGGGAGTTGCTGGCACTGCACCTTGCAACCCGGCATTTCGGCTTCCTGCTGGAGGGTCGCCCATTCACGGCTTATGTGGATCATAAACCGCTGACTTTCGCCATGTCCAAGGTGACTGAGCCGTGGTCTGCTTGTCAGCAGCGCCACCTAGCGGCAATCTCCGAGTTCACAACGGACATTCAGCATGTGGCCGGGAAGTCCAACCCTGTTGCTGATTGTCTGTCGCGTGTGCTTGTGTGTCCTGTGCACCTCGGTGTGGATTTCTCCGCTATGGCTGCCGACCAGCCCAGCGACCCGGACGTCCTTGCCCTTAGGTCAACGCGTACCGGCCTCAAGCTAGAGGACGCTGTGATGCAGGTAGGCAGTCCTGCCCTCCTCTGCGATGTCTCCACCGGCCGTCCCAGCCCCGTTGTTCCAGTGGCCTGGCGCCGTCGAGTTTTCGATTCGATTCACTCCCTCTCGCACCCTGGAGTTTGGGCGTCGGTGAAGTTGGTCGGTTCCAAGTTCATTTGGCCTGGCCTCCGCAAGGACGTCAAGGGGTGGGCAGCTGCATGTGTAGCGTGCCAGCGCGCTAAGGTCCACCAGCACACTAAATCGCCCCTCGAACCGTTTCCGATCCCGGCCAGACGTTTCGACCACGTGCATGTGGACCTGGTGGACCCTCTACCTTCTTCACAGGGTTTTACGCACCTGCTCACAATGGTAGATCGGACCACCAGGTGGCCAGAGGCTGTCCCTCTGTCCTCCACAACATCCTCGGTTGTCGCACGCGCTTTTCTGTCCTCCTGGGTCGCCCGTTTCGGCACTCCGTCAGATATCACCTCAGACAGGAGCCCCCAGTTCATGTCAGAGCTCTGGTCGGCACTTGAGCGATCCTTGGGTGTGCAGGTACACCGCACTACCGCGTATCACCCTCAGGCTAACTGCTTGTGTGAACGTTTTCACCGGTCGCTCAAGGCAGCGCTGCGTGCTGCGCTCTCGGATGGTAACTGGGTGGATCGTTTAGCTTGGGTTATGCTCGGGTTGCGTTCGGCTCCTAAGGAGGACCTCGACGCTTCGCCCGCTGAGCTGGTGCTCAGTCAGCCGCTCCGCGTCCCTGGGGAATTTTTGCCTGGGAGTTCCGCTCCTCGACCCCGTCCGGCCGTTTATACTTTTTTGTTCGACAGCACTCGGGTTCCAGGCCCCGCTCACCACTGTTTTCCGCGGTCGTTCGTGCCTGCGGAGCTCATGTCGGCTCGTTTTGTTTTTGTATGGCATGATGCTCACCGCTCGCCTCTCCACCCCCCATACGATGGCCCATTTCGGGTTCTTGAGACGGGTCCTAAGGGTTTTGTGCTGGATATGGGTGGGCGTAGGGAGCGTGTCACGCTTGATAGGCTTAAACCGGCGCACAGGGTGGCAGGCGAAGTTGTGTTTCCGGGCCAGGTTCCCCGTCGGGGTCGTCCTACTTCCAGGACCCCGGCAGTGTCTTTACGGGTTCAGCATTCTGCTTCTCAGCCGGCTTTGGACTGTGTTTCACCTACTGTTTCGACTGAGGGACGGCGCAGCCGTTACGGCAGGCTGCTTAAGCCTCCAGTGAGACACTAATTTTCTTTCCAAGAGTCCCTTCTGGGTGTTGGGGGGGGGGCTGTGTGGCGGACACTAGGGGCTGTGCCTCTCACCCAGCAGGACTGTGAGCTGGGGGCGTGGTTTAGGTTCCCGGGCTCGCCGGTGCAGGGTTGTTCCTGCTGTAGTTTGGTTTTTGGAGTTGAGGAATAAACATCAAACTCGCCTTCGTCTGCTGTGTTTTTCCTCATCCTGCCACAACAGTAGTGATTTGATATTTTACCTCTATTGCATTTTGCCTCAAAGAAAGGGGATGTGATGATTGGATGTTGTTACACGTTCTGTCCACTAGATGGCACTAACTGTTAGTACTTACCTGGGAGATCTATGTGAACTAGATAGATTTAGATGAAGAAGACACACTAAGAATGCACATGGATGTAACTGAATGAGTTGTTTAATTAATGAGTTAAGTGTGGAATAAAACCCGAACAGCGTGGTGTCCTTAATATCGTTGCTTTCGTCAAGTGCAAGCAAGAAAACATTTTTTTTAGATTTATCTTGCAATTGATTGTGCACGTTGACTCCCATCTCTTCAACTCTCCGTGTAATTGTATTTGCTACAGGGCATTTTCTTTATTGGGTTATGTTTATATTGATATTCATGTTACCATCTTGCACCACTAGGTAGTGATATGTTAATATGCTGTTTCCTGTTTTGACGTGATAAACAGAATGTAATGATGGCTGCCTACATGATCCTTGAGTTAAGTAAACGGCCGTTCTAATCCGACCTGCCTCCTCGTGATTGTGCACCATCCAACACTACAAAATGCAACGAGTGAACCCAAAGATTGTTTTATGCTTTTGGCTGATATTTTCTGAAAGTTGTTGTAAATGTGCCTTCTTCCGCGATGTTCCTGCCTTGCCCGGGCGAACCTGCAATGCCATTCAGTACATGGCTACGGATGTTCAACAATTACCTACTGGTAATCAATGCAACTGGAAATGTTTGGCCTGAGGCTCGCAAGAGAGCTGTTCTGCTACATTGTCTGGGCACTGAAGGACAACGGATTTTTTACACATTATCAGATACGGGTGAAACATTTTCTTCTGCTGTTACTGCCTTACAGGCTTACTTTATACCTAAGACCAATGTCGTTGTTGAACGGCATATTTTCAGGAAGTGGACACAGGCACCGCATGAGACTATTCTGCAATACGTTACTGCTTTGCGTGAACTGGCTACTAAATGTGACTTTGCTGATAAAATGGATGAGATGGTCCGTGACCAGTTAATTGAGCATGTAGTTAGCCAGCGTATAAGAGAGAGACTGCTACTTGAACCTGATCTAACGCTAGATAAGGCTATCAATATAGCAACACAGATTGAATCTGCTACTGAACAAGCTAAAGCAATGGCACCAGACCACAGTGTCCCAGTACAGGCTGTACAGTCGAGGTCACGTGCCTTTAGGAAGCGGGACAGATAGCCCTCCCAATCAGCTGAGCCACCTGCTATTTAACAGCCTGCATCACCCCGCTCCTGCTTCAGATGTGACTCTGACAGTCACTTGGCTAACTCTCCACAATGCCCAGGTGAAAATGCCACTTGCAATGCATGCCACAAAGTAGGACACTTTGCTCGTGTCTGCAGATCTGCTCAAACCCAGCCTGTGCATGAGGTTGAACTCCCTGAACTGACAGTGCTCTACTTAGATGATGTTTACTATGCTCCAAAGAAGATTTTGTGCAATGTATATGTCCACACACCAACTACTCCTGCCCAGGAAATTGAACTAGTTGTGGATACAGATTCATCAGTATCCATAATGCCAAACTCTACCTCACCACTGTCTGCACCTGCTGTTTGCCTTGTGTCATACACCCGGCCTTGCATACCTGGTCTGGGGTGCCTACAGGCTCAAGTGAGTATAGATGACATCACTGCCCCTGCCACGTTCTTTGTAGTGGATAAAGGAACCCCACTGCTCGGGATAGACCTGATGACTGCTCTACACCTCTGTATTAGTGGAAATACCATCCCCCCTCTTCTGCTCCGGCTACTTCTGCTCCTGTAATGACCACTGCTCTCACCGCTCCTACTGCCCCTGCCATCGGCTGTGCAAAGGCCTTTGTGCATCGCGTTAAGATCGAACCTAGTGTTAAACCAGTGCACCAAAAACTATGTCATCTGTCCTTCGCAGTCAGGGATGCTGTCTCTGCTGAGCTGGAGCGCCTACTGGAAGTGTGTATCGTAGAGAAGGTTGATGCCTCTGCCTGGGTGTCCCCGATAGTGGTTACACAAAAGAAAACAGGTGGAATCCGTATGTGTGTGGACCTCTGTGAACCAAATGCGGCTGTGATTACAGACTGCTACCCACTGCCACACATGGATGAGTTGCTCTCCAACCTGCAGGGAGCAAAAGTGTTCTCTACGATCGATCTGGCAAGTGTGTACTACCACGTGCCGTTGCATGAGGATAGCAGAGACCTCACGGCATTCATTACACATGAGGGCCTTTTCAGATTCTGTAGAGTGCCATATGGTTTGGCATCTGCACCCTCTGCCTTCCAGAAAATGAAGGCCACCATCCTCCAGGGCCTGCCAGGTGTTCAAAACTATTTGGACGACCTGATTATTTATGGTCCTACCACTGCTTCACACAACCAAAACCTTGAGACCATGCTGCAAAAGCTAAAAGAGGCCGGCTTGGTGCTTAATGATGATAAATGACACTTCAACAAGCCCTCCCTCCACTTCCTTGGACATGTCATCACTGCAGATGGTATTCTACCGGCCAGAGAGCATACCATCACAGTCCTGAAGGCTCCTGCGCCGACTGATGCTGCTTCCCTGCGTTCATTCCTAGGACTGGTGTCGTGGTATTCCAAGTTCCTGCCCAACTTTGCAACAGTTGTAGCTCCAATGTGCGAGGCTGTCAGTGCTACAGACACGTTTACATGGACTGATGCTGCACAAAACAATTTTGATGAAGTCAAACAGCTCCTGGTAAACAGTCCAGCACTCGTTTTGTTTGACCCCACACGGTTTGGGGGCTGTGTTCGCTCAAATACAAACTGATGGCACGCCTTCTCTGCTTTGAATATAATGTCATCTAACGACCTGGCTCCCAAAACTTTACAGCTGACTGCCTTTCACGCCTTCCCCTACCTGCCTCTGCTGACCCTGCAATGGATGTGGAGCCCGAGATAGTCGCCCAGATCTCCTCTACACTCAGCTCCTTGTCGGTGGCTGAGTTTGAAGCAGCCTGCTCTACCTGCCCTGAAATGACTGCACTGTGTTAACAGATCGACAGGGGATGGCCTCTATCAATAAAAGCAGTGAGTCAAAATCTAACGGCCTACCACAAGATCAGAGATGAACTCTCAGTCAAGAACAACTATGTCCTCAGAGGCAACCGCCTTATTGTACCAATTACCTTATGTCACTCTGGCCCACAAGAGTCTCCAGGGGGTTGTACACACTAAGCAGCGCCTGCGAGACCTTTACTGGTGGCCGAAGATGGACTCTCAGGTCCAAGCCTGCATAGCCACATGCATCCCTTGCCAGTCTAATGATAAAACTGCTAAGCCTCATTCTACAACCAGTATCTCTGCCAGATCGCTCATGGAAAAAGCTAGGTCTTGACATAGTAGGGCCTTTCCAGACAGCTGTGCCTGCCTGCCGTTATGCTATTATGCTGACAGACTACTACTCCAAGTAGCCTGAGTTGGCCTTTTCCCACAATGCAACAACTGCTGACGTAATACAGTTTCTTACCTCTGTTTTTAGCAGACACGGTGACCCCGAAAGCATCGTTACAAACAATGGAGCTCAATTCACGTCAGCAGCCTCCACTGAGTTTCTTGAGGAAAGGTGCATCCTCCAAAATTGGGTATCAGTCTACTATCCGGCGGCCAACGGGGCCACTGAACGTTTCCACCATGTTCTGAAGAGCTGCATCCAGACTGCAATCCAGCAGTCTCGGCCATGGAAAGAGGCTGTGTTGGATTGGCTATAAGTCTACAAGGCCACTCCACATGCCACCACTGCAGTCTCACCACATGAACTGCTTTTTGGCAGAAGAATGCGCACTAAACTGAACATACTGCCCCTGCAACCTACTTTGACAGCACAAGGTGATTCTGTGCACAGAATGATCCAAGAAAAACAGGTCAACATGAAGCACTACATTGACTCCAAACGTAGCACCCACGCACCTCTTTGTCAGGAGGGAGAGAGGGTTCGGATAAGAATACCTCACCACTTCCCCAAAGCACACCTGAGATTTAGTGGACCAGTGACTGTGGAAAAGAAGGTAGGCACAAGCACCTTCTTGCTTAGTGATGGAAAAAAATGGAATACATCCCACCTCGCTTCCCTTCCTGCTGCAGCTGAGTATGAACGTGTCAACAATTCTGCTTCAAAATCACATCACACGCACACTCCCCACATCCAGCCACGTGCAAGAAACAAGCCTAGTTGGCATAAGGACTATGTCCCATACTGAAAGTTTGACTGTAAGTTTAAGCCATTGGATGGCTAGAAAAAGGAATGGGAAAGAAAAAAAAATATTACGAGCAAGCCTGTTATAAGGGAAACATACTGTTGACAAATCTTTATTTGATGTATACTCTGGTTTTGAAGAATTGACCATGATCTAGAAAGAAAGATAGTATCAGAAAAAAATGGTAAATGAAACGTAATGTTATTGAGGATTAGAGATGTTAAGGTATATTGTTTACATACATTAAAGTGGCAGGTAACTGAGCTCAAATCGGTATTTTGGGATACCCATACCCCAGGAAAACATATCAGTAACCACCCAGCCAATTCTGTATGATTACAAATGTTGCGAAATATATAAAACAAAGCTTCAAAAACGTGTAAAAATCTGCAGCGTCCACTGGTTTCAGACTCTGGGGGCGTGGCACCGAAAGGAAGACGGCGACGTCACCAAGGAAGCCACATTTATAAAATATTTTGAAGCAAATCTGTCAATTTGGTTACCCTACTCGTTAATCATACAGAATTGACTGGGTGGTTACTGATATGTTTTCCTGGGGTATGGGTATCCCAAAACACAGATTTGAGCTCAGTTACCCGCCACTTTAAACATGTTGCGAAGTATATACAAAGCTTCAAAAACATGTAAAAATCTGCAGCGCCTACTGGTTTCAGACTCTGGGCGCGTGGCACCGAAAGGAAGACGGCGACGTCACCAAGGAAGCCGGCCAAAAAAAATCAAAAAAGGAAAACGGGAAAAATACCCAAAAACGGTCTAACTCCGCAAATCAGTTATCTACATGGTTCAAACACATTTTAACATGTCAACAGCAATACATCTCCCACATTTATAAAGTATTTTGAAGCAAATCTTTCAATTTGGTTACCCCGCTCTTTAAGTATTGTGTTACTGTTACCTAATGTTAGTCATCTTTGGAAAATAGTAAGCAGTGATTACAGAATCTTACTGTAGTGATATAATGCCATGTATATCCACTGGAAGTACACTAGGTGTTATGTACTACCCGGACTGTTATTATGGTTACACCACTACCATGTATGGTTATTACGTCTGCCTACTGAGCCACGATAAAACCTGAGTTCTATAACCCGGTTTGGTCATTGATCCTCGACCAATACTACCCCAAGTATTACTTCATGGTGGCAGCGGTAAAGTACTCTCTATGAGGAATGAAGATAGACTGATAAAATTGTCCGTGGATAATTTCTGTCATCATTCAAGCAAGAGTGCGCCGGAGCTGAGCTAGCCGCAAAGCTAACTAGCTAGCTAGTAACAGGAGACGTCATGGCATCGCATCTACCGACGATGAATTGGTCAGACCCGGACCTGGGTGAGGCAATTTCACTGTATAAACAGAAAATGACTCTGTAGTTAGAAGATGAAGAAATAAATGGCACAGCTAAACAAGCTAGGAAAATATGCCGTGGAATCGGAGATGAAGGATTAAAAAGACTGAACGCCAGTGGACTCACCGATGATGAAAAGAAAAAGCCTGCCAAACTATGGGACTTCTTTGAAAAACAGCTAAAGTTGAACGTAAATTTCAGAATCCATAGACTGAAACTGATGCAACACAGACAGAAACCAGATGAGAATATTGATGATTTTGTGACCAGAGCCAGAACACTAGCACAGAAATGTCAGTTTTCAGACGAAGAGCTTAACGAGCGTATGATTGAGCTATTATTGCGAGCACTCCCCATGATGCCCTGAGGAATGATCTATACAGCAAACCAAAAAGATATTCCTTAGCAGAGGTTCTGGCCGAGGGACGAAAATATGAAGCCCTGACAGCAGGCAATGAACAGTTAGACAAACTTAGCCTGTCACACAATGAGAGAATCCACGCTGTGGACAGGGACCGCATATGTCGTAACTGTGGGAGAAGCCACAAACCACGTCGATGTCCTGCATATGATGATGAATGCAATGCGTGTGGTGCAAAAGGTCACTGGGAGCGGTGCTGCAGGAAGGCCAAACGAGAGCGCCAGGAACACTCCAGCCAGAGCAGGAGCGGGGGAAGTAAGTCCCACACACCACAAGACAAACAGCACAAGTGCAAAACCTATATAGACAAAAAGCAACAGAGCAGGACTCGCATACATGCTGTAGAGAGTAGCAGTGAAACAGACAGTGAGAACGAAAGTACTTACCAGAAACAGTTCCACTCCATAACTATCAGTGAAAAGTGAATGCATAGCATACACAGCAAGCCGGCCAGAGAGGAGGCGTACACAGTCCTGAAGGTGACACCACCTGACCTACCTGGTCGTGGATACACACTACATCTGAAGATAGACACAGGTGCGTCAGGCAACACACTCCCATTGCGTACCTTCAAGCAGATGTACGGTGAAAATGCATGCACCCAGAAATGACGGAAAAAAACCAACAGGAGGCTATCTGCATACAGTGGTCACGCCATCCCCTGCCTAGGTACCATTGACATTCCATGCCCGTACAAAGAATCCAAATGGATCAATGCAAAGTTCTATGTTGTAGACGTACCAGGGCCAGCCATAGTTGGGCTGCCAACATGTGAACTGTTAAACCTAGTGACTGTCAATGTAGATGCAGTGACCGAGAAAGGACATGCAAACCAGAAAAAAGTCAACACAAGACAGACAAAACCCAAAATGACCATATCTAACAGTGCAGACCTAAAGAGAGCATACCCAGACCAGTTTGACAAAATTGGCAACTTCGGTGGAAAGGTCAAGCTCTTCCTGAAAAAGGATGCTGAACCATTCATAGACCCACCACGTAAGTGCAGCATTCACATCAAAGACAAACTGAAAGATGAACTGAATAACCTAGTCGAACAAGATGTGTTAAGAAAAGTAGAACAGCACACAGACTGGTGCTCGAGTCTGGCATATAGCACAAAGAAAGACGGTTCCCTTCGCATATGCTTAGACCCCCAAAAGCTTAATGCCAGCCTTAGGAGATGCCCACACAAGATTCCTACTGTGGAGGAACTGAACCCGAAGTTTGCAAATGCAAAAATATTCAGCAAACTTGACGCAAAAGCTGGATATTGGTCAATACACCTAGAGGAAGAGTCACAACTGCTAACCACATTCCGAACTCTATTTGGTAGATACTGCTGGAAACGTTTGCCATTTGGTATCAGTGTCTCTCAAGATCTCTTCCAGGCAAAGATGATATCGCAGTCTACGGAGCAAGCAAAGAGGAGCATGACAGGAACCTGACCAACCTGATGGAGAGAGCAGCCAAGACAGGTATTGTGTTCAACAGTGACAAGTGCACAATCAAACAGACAAGCATCTCATTCTCTGGCAACCTGTACACAGACAAAGGTATCAAACCTGACCCAGCCAAAATCAGGGACATCCAGAAAATGCCGACATCCCAGAACAAAGATGAACTGAGCAGATTCTTGGGGATGCTGACCTACCTGTCACCCTACATCCCAAAGTTCGCAGACAAAGCACACACACTGAGGGTGCTGCTGAAAAGTGATGTGCCTTGGACATGGGACACTGACCACCAAAAGAGCTTTGAGGACCTGAAATCAGTTATCAATGAACATGACTGCCTGAAGTACTATGATCCAAGCACACCTCTGACACTTGAGGTCGATGCATCACAGAAAGGACTGGGCGTGGCATTAGTGCAGAACAAAAGACCCATAGCTTTTGGCTCAAAGACACTGGACGACTGCCAATCCAGGTACAGCAACATAGAGCGAGAAATGCTGGCCATAGTCTATGGAATGCAGCGATACCATACCTACCTGTATGGGAAGTCATTCATTGTAGTTACAGACCACAAACCCATCGTTACCATATGCACAAAGCCACTGCATGCCGCCCCGCCACGGCTTCAGCGAATGCTGATAAAAACACAAGGATACAACTACGAGGTCACGTATCGACCAGGAAACCAGATGGTCCTGGCAGACACACTCAGCCGACTACCCAACCCTGAGAACAACAGCAACATTGAGCTGGACGAGCGCATTGACGGAATAGAGGCAGAAGTCGAGGATCCAGAGATGCTCACTGTTGCAATGATAAACTTCTCTCCTGAGAAACAGGACGCACTCCGCACGGAAACCACCAGCGACCCCAGACTCAATGCACTGAAAGAGCTGATCCACCAGGGATGGCCAGAGAACATCAAAGCTCTACCAAGACAACTACGTGAGTACTGGTCATTCAGAGATGAGCTCGCAGTTGAAGCAGGAGTCATATTCAAAGGCAGACAGGTGCTCATCCCAGACTCCATGACTGATTCTATACTCGAACAGCTGCACGTAGGACACCAGGGCATCGAAAAGACACGGCGACTGGCGAGAGAAAGTGTCTACTGGATCAGAATGAACGATGACATCGAAAGAGTCTGCAGGTCATGTAGCGTATGCGTGGAACATCAGGATGCAAATCCAAAGCAACCTCTCAACCCACACAACACACCGTCAAAACCATGGCAATCCCTAGCTTCTGATCTATTCGAGATCGATGGACATCAGTATTTACTGATTGTGGACAGATATTCTAAGTTCCCTCTAGTGGATGAAATGCCCATGCCTGTGTCCAGCCGGGCAGTTGCACAAAAAATGGAAATGTACATGTCTCTTTTTGGAAGGCCTGACGAGACATTTACAGATAATGGACCCCAGTACACAGGGCACGCGTTCCAGAAATTCACAGCTGACTGGGGAATCAGGCACGTGACAAGCTCACCCCACTATCCAAAAAGCAATGGATTAATTGAGAGGCATGTGCGACACATCAAATCCATTGTGAAGAAAACCATGAGACAAGGAGGTAACATACAAGTGGCCTTACTACAGGTCAGAGCAACACCCATTGACAGTAAATTACCATCACCAGCAGAACTGATCTTCGGAAGGCCGGTCACCACCCTGCTGCCGAGTCGAGAGGACCCAGGCAAGGAGGAAAACCGACTCCACCTGGAGCAGAGAACAGCAAACATGAAGGAACATCATGACCGCAGCAGCGGCAGAGAACTACCTCCACTCGGTCCCGGACAGCACGTATCTGTCCTAAACAAGGAAAAAGGGACTTGGTATCCAGCCACCGTCGTACAAAAGTGCGATGAGCCAAGGAGCGGGAACAAACTCAGACGTGGCAGGAGCCACCTGCGGGAAATTCACCACCCCCATGCACTGAGGAGCGCAAGAACCCGCTTCACAGAACCTCAACAGGACATGCATGCAGCTGGAACTTCTTCCAGCCAAACCTGTGAAACACACAAGACAGTACACACAAGATATGGAAGAGCTGTTTCCAAACCAGCTCACTACAAGGACTATGAGTAGAGACAATCACACACAAAAGGAGTGCTCTGAATATGTTTATTGTTTTTTGAGATGGACAATTTTGAGTGTGTTGTCTAAAAAAAAAAAGAGAGGGCAACCTCTGTGTAATGACTGTACAATGCTAATCAATGATTGTACCACATTGGAATGTTCTAGAGTATTTTGATACTGTAAAAATTGAAAACTAAACAGGGGGGATGTAGTGATATAATGCCATGTATATCCACTGGAACTACACTAGGTGTTATGTACTACCCGGACTGTTATTATGGTTACACCACTACCATGTATGGTTATTACGTCTGCCTACTGAGCCACGATAAAACCTGAGTTCTTTAACCCGGTGTGGTCATTGATCCTTGACCAATACTACCCCAAGTATTACTTCACTTACTGATGCTGGTTTAGAAGTAACTTTCTTTTACAGAGAGAGGAGATGTTGCTCAATGGTGTTTTAAGCCCCCAACGTACTCTTCATGGCAGCGCTGCATGGAAGGCACTCCCCGCCCCCTACAGTTTCAGCCAATCACAGCACTGGCGCTAGATTTCAACATTTTCCCTCCTTCTGCAGTGAAGGAGTTCGACTCAAACAAACGTCAATCTTAAAAGTGCAGCGTTTGACGTAAATATCCTTTTAAACGAATGTTTGACTCGTGTACATTCACAAAAAGACCCTAGATTGCATTTTGGCGACAGTTTTGCTTCAACTTACTTAGCTACTATGTTTAGATGTCTTACAACTTATCTAGCAACAACTGGATGCCTAAAGGAGTTTTGGAAAGACACCCACTCAACCATGCCTTTGTGCAGCTCACTTAAAACTAGGTTGTCTCGTAGTTGTTTAAATAAGCAGACTGGGAGACATAGTCTAATGCCTAACTACATAGCAATAGCACTACTCAGTCGCTCTCCTAACGACCCAAAAAAAATAATTGGCTGCCTGGAACTTAGCTAGCGCTAACTGCTAGCCCATTACTAAGTAAACTCTGTCCTGCACGGATAAGTTCAAAAGTAGTACATGCCAACATAAACTGAATGCTCACCACTGCCAGCTATTTGAACAGATTGACTGCATTTGAGCTAACCTTGGCTTAAAATAGTTAGCTAAAATCTACCATTGCAATCTGTTTACAGTTAGCTAGCTAGCTGAGGTGTCCGTTCAGCAAAGCAAATCCCCAGCAGCTAGTGTTGGCTATATCTCAATGCATATGTCATTTTTTTAAAACATTTTGATTGGATGAAACTGTTGGGGGCGGGGAGTGCCTTCCATGCAGTGCTGCCTGGAAGAGTACGTTTGGGGCTTAAAACACCATCGAGCGGAGATGTTGTGTTCTGTTTATATTGATATTAATGTTATCCTCTTGCACCACTAGGTGGTGCTATGTTAATATGCTGTTTCCTGTTTTGACATTATAAACAGAATGTAATGATCCTTGAGTTAAGTAAACGGCGGTTCTAATCCGACCTGCCTCCTCGTGATTGTGCACCATCCAACACACCTCCTCTGTGATTACGCTTAAACACTGTTTTATGAACTCACCTTTAGGGAAGACCTTTCCGGTCGGTTTTAGCTATCAGTCTCGCCACACGAAAGCTAGCCCGTATGTATGACCGGTTCGCTGAGCTTGCCTTAAAAATGTATCCTGTATTGCAGCTAGCACACCCCTTAGTTTTCTTATTTTGTCTGTCCGCACTTGTCCTTGCAGATTACCATATTTGCCTTTGTGTTTTGTCTCAAAATGTCTGTGCAAGTTGTAATCCTTGAAAACCGCTATCGATTCCTGGCATATCAGACAAATTGCCTTGTCCTTGCATTGAACAAAAACTAATTATCAGTCTATTGTTCGTTGAATATCCGACACTCATGATCATTTTTTCATTTACAATTCATCTTTGACATTTCCTCTGAAAATAACAGAAAATTATTGAGTGAGGCTAAAAAAAAACCCAAACACCCGTGACAATATTCTTGACTGAGATAGCAAAATGCTGTAGCTCGGACCCGTCCCACACCCGACACTTCATCCGGCCCACATACCGCGTGGAATGATGGCACTTGGGCGCGCCGCTCCTGTTTGCCAGATCTGGGCCAGAACCAAGCCATAGCAATGCTGCATGTGCCACATATTTGCCAAAGGTGGCCCATATTTGTTTTGTGATATTTGGGCTATATTCACCATTTACCATACGGCCCACTTCAGGGTCACATCCAGATTACATGCTGTCAAGAGCACCGCGTCTTTGACAAAAAAGGTCCACATTTGATTTGGCATATTTGCTATTATACATGTGGGCCACTTCCGGCTCATATCCATTTTTCAGGGCCAGAAGAAGGTCATCAGCGCTGCATCATTGCCTGAAGCGGCGCACATCCGGATGCTATCGGGGGAGGCGCGAACTGCGGCGGGAGCCTGTGTGGTGCGAACGGTTGCTGTGGTGAGTAAATGGCCATTTAAATACGGCAGCCAGCAGAGGAAAAAAAATTGGAATTTCAAGCGAAATGCACCTTAGGGCGGGAAGTCAAACTAAAACCAGAGGGCCCGATACAATATATCACATACAATGCTTCGGGTGCCACCCAGAATGTGGGGACAGGTTGTATCCAGCCCAGGGGCCATAGTTTGGGGACCATTAGTTTAAACTGAGTAAAAGAGGCAGAATTAACATAGGAATGGAATGAATGCAAGAGCATGGCTGGATTTGGGACCTAATAGTAATAATAATAATAATAATAATAATAATAATGCATTTTATTTATATAGTGCTTTTCATGAGACTCAAAGACACTTTACATAAATTAGAATAAACTTAAAATGAACACACCAAAAACATGCAACACAACATTAATCACACATGAATGCAGGTCTGAAGAGGTGAGTCCTGATTAATGACTTGAATGTAGGCAGATCGTAGCAGTCTCTGAAGTGCTTGTGAAGGGAGTTCCAAGAGGAGGGGGCAGCAGGTCCAGTGCTCGGTCCTTAGTCTGCCTCAGATTAGGGGTGGATAAGAGGGCGTGGGGGGGTGCATGAGAAGGCAATGGAGAAGAGGTGTGTCTTGAGACGGGCTTGGAATAGTGGGAGGGATTCTGAATCTCTAATGATCTGGGGGAGTGAGTTCCAGAGCCTGGGAGCTGCCCTAGAGAAGGCTCGGTCACCAAAGCCACGGAGGTTGGACCTGGGGGTGGAGAGAAGGGAGTCTGAGGTGGATCTGAGGGACAGAGAGGGTTGGTAGGGGTAGAGGAGGTCACTGAGGTATGGGGGAGCCAGTTGGTGAAGGCCTTTGTAAGTGAGAACCAGGATTTTGCAATTGATCTGGTGGGAGAGCCAGTGGATGTCTTTTAGGACTGGGTTGATGTGGTGCCAGGACTCAATGAAAGTTAAAAGTCGGGCGGATGAGTTCCCGACCAGTTGGAGTCTCTTGATAGAGCTAGTACTGATGCCATAGAGGAGTGAGTTGCAGTAATCAAGACGGGGGTAGATGAAGGCATGGATCAGTGTCTCAGCAGCAGGGCATGCGAGAGAGGGTCTTATTTTTGCAATGTCGCAAAGGTGGTAGAAGGAGGATTTGACAATTTGGCGGATATGGGGCTCAAGGGAGAGGGTGGGATCAAGGATTACATCAATGTAGCATGCGAGGGAGGAAGGGGAGACAATAGTGCCATTGATGGTGGGTGAGTGTGAGGTTGTTGATTTGGCTGAGAGTGGACTTGGAGCCAACGAAGAGGAATTCAGTCTTGTCACTGTTGAGTTTGAGGAGGTTTTGCTGCATCCAGACTTTTATTATAGACAGATAGGAGTTGATGTGAGACAGGGGTGGACTGTGAGGGGATTTGGTGCCGAGGTATATCTGGGTGTCATCAGCATAGCAGTGGAAGTCCAGGTTGAAATGGCGGAGAATCTGGCCAAGAGAGAGGAAGTAGATGATGAAAAGGAGTGGGCCGAGTACAGGACCTTGGGGAACACCTTGTGTGACTGTGGATGGAATGGAGGAGTGGTTGTCAAGTGAGATGAAGTGTAACCTGTTGGAGAGGTAAGACTGGAGCCAGCTGAGTATGGTGCCTTCAATACTGACATCTTTCAATCTGGTGAGCAGGATGTTGTGGCTCACAGTATCGAAGGCTGTACTCAGGTCAAGGAGGATGAGGATGTTAAGGGCTCAAGTATCAGCAGAGGTGAGAAGGTCGTTGAGTACTTTAAGGAGTGCAGTTTCAGTGCTGTGGAGTGGGCGAAAACCGGACTGGAGGGGTTCGAGTAGGTTGTTGGAGTGTAGGTAGGTTTGGAGTTATGTGGCGACAAGGTGTTCCAGGGTTTTTGAGAGGAAGGGGAGGTTGGAGATTGGCCGACAGTGGTTGAGGCAGGATGAATCAAGACCAGGTTTCTTGAGAATTGGGGCGACAGCGGCAGTTTTGAAGGCAAAGGGGAAAATTCTATGGGACAGTGAGGAATTGAAAAGGTTGGTGAGGTAGGGGCAGGGAGGCAGGGAGGCATTTCTTCAGTAGGGGATGGGGAGGAGATCAAGGGAGCAGGTTGTGGATTTTGATGAGCTGATGAGTTCAGATGCAGGAGACAGTGATTTGTTTATAGCGGTGATTTTGTCTGCAAAAAAATTGAGAAATTAGTTGCATTGTTCAGGAGTAGAGCTGGAGAGGGCATTGGCACGGGGCTTGAGGAGGTTTATGACAGTGGAAAAGAGGGTGTGGGGGTTACGGTTGGAGTCATTAATGATGGTGGAAAAATAGGCAGACTTGGCGGCGGTGAGGGCATCTTTGTAGGTGGAGAGGTGGAGTTTGTGGGCTTCTTGATGGACAGTTAGAGATGTTTTCTTGACAAGTCATTCCAGTTGGCAGGCAGTCTGTTTCAATGTGCAGAGCTCAGGTGTGAACCAGGGTGCAGAGGTGTTGAAGGAGACTTTTTGCTTTGAGAGGGGCCAGTGTGTTGAGGGAGTCAGACAGAGTGGCGTTGAGGTGATTGGTGAGATCATCAGGTGAGGTACAGGCTGGTTCCAGGGGGAGAGCAGCTGACAGCAGATCAGAGAGTGGGAGGGGGTCGATAGATTTAGTATTGCAGAATGTTATTTCTCTGAGGAGGTGTGGCCGAGGGGTTGGGGATGGAATAGTGAAATGGATGAGATTATGGTCTGACAGAGGAAATGGGGATGAATGGCTGTTGTGTACCGGTAGACTGACAGAGCAGACCAGATCAAGGATATGGCCTTCGACATGGGTGGGGAAAGTGACATGCTGGGTGAGGTTGAAATTGTCCAGTAGGGTGATAAAATCACCAAGCAGTAGTAAGCGTGAGGGGAGAGATGAGGCTATTGTGAGCAGTTCAGAAAGGTCAGTCAGGAAAGATGGATTTGGTGTGGGTGGCCGGTAGATGGGAATGACAGTTGTTGAGCAGCAGGTTTTAAAGGCGAGGAATTCAAATGATGAGACGGTGGGGAGTGAGAGCTCAGTGACCCTAAAATTCCAGTTAAATACAACAGCAAGACCACCTCCACAACAAGAGGGACGGGGTCTGCAGATGTAGCCAAAACTGGGGGGCGGGGGGGTGCTTCGGCTTCATTGAGGGATAAAAAGTCATCAGGTTGTTGCCAGGTTTCAGTGAGCAGGAGAAAGTCAAGTGAATTATCCAGGATTATTTCATATAGAATGAGGGCATTGCTATTTAGTGATTGGGTGTTAAGGAGAGCAAGGTTGATTGAATGAGAGGGCAGTGTAGTGCGGGCATGCTGGAGAGGTCTGAGGTTGTCCAGGTGAGGAGTGCGGGGAGGTGCAGTGGAGGGGGGGCGGTGGGAACATAGAGTTTAGATATGGGATACCTTTTGTATACTGGGGTTAGTGGAAAGACGTAGATGGCGGGAGTGTCTGGGGCCGCGATGGAGATAACGGTGGTGGCGGAGGATGCCAGCAGACCGAGCGGAGATGCATGCAATAGGGGATAGCCAGTAGCTTTTGTTGAGGAACAGGAGTTCATCGGGAGAGTAGTGCAAGGGAGGAGGAGGGAAGCTAATCAGGGGAGAAAATAAAAAGGGAAACCAGGGTATTCCATGTAGTTGTAATAAGGGGTGTAAAGTAAGTAAAAACAGAAGAGGGCAGCGTACTGGTTCCATGACACCAGTTGACAGGTGGGTTAATAACACTGGAAGCGTAGGAAGGATAGCACAGAGCACGAATGGGGTGGGGCAAGCTACTCATGATATGAAGGGGAGTGCTGCCAGAGGAGTGCACCCTATTTACAAAATGAGTGAGATTTTTTTCTGACAACTCAACATCAGGTTCAAAAAGAGAAGTGGAGGGACCATTAATAACAGAATAAATTACTCTAAAGAGAACTTTAGGATTGTGGTTATTTCTTGATATTAGTTCATAGAAGTACGCTGATCTTGCGTTCTTAAATGCATTCTGGTAAATTAACATTTGCTTTTTAAGGGTGTTATGTGCTAATTCGGACTTGTTGACCTTCCATTGTCATTCTGATTTTCTACAGTCTTCTAAGGGCACGAGTGTGATCATTCAGCCAGGAGAGGTTATGTGATTTTTGTTTCCTAGTTTTAAATGGTGCAATTTGGTTGAGGATGGATAGGCACTGATCACTGACTGAATTGAACAGTGCATCTGGATTGAGGGGGGATAAAGAGGGATTACAGGATGATGGGTTTTACATTTATTTCAGTTTCACACAATTAAACAGCTGGTGACTATAATGCAACAAATCCACCAATTAAAAGAGAAGATTGCAGCCAGTGTAACCAATACAACTTTTTCACTTGACATCATGAACGTCAGGCAAAAATATTGGCTTAGAGACTGAAATGTGGGAGGGCTCTTTTAAAAGGAGAAAAATAGAAAAACTGAATCCTACCTTTTATACTTATTTTTTTCGATAGACAGTTCAAATTTTACGAAGAAAATAATGTAAATTTCAGTCGAACTTTGTTACATCCCAATCATGAAAAACTAATTTCTGAGCTGCAATTGGCTAGTTACATGAATTTAACAAACATGCAAAAGCATCATTACCAACACCATTAATATGCATGAATGTCCCATCTCTCAAGTACAAGAATATGATAATATTAGAGAGGCAGTCACATTCAAACAATTAAGTATTACGTATTAGCCGTATCAAACCAAATCTCGCAGAATGATCTTCTCAGACAGCCATCTGATCATCTGATTGGTTGCACCCCTGGCAGTCAGTGCTGCAGTCAGATCCTTCTCACTTTTTCAGCCACTCTAACAATGAAGACCTCATCTTTTCCAAGACACTATGATCACCTTCTGCACTTAATACTATTAAGTGACCACAAACATTTTCCCTGTGCTCGCATAGTCACGCATAGTCAATAATCTGGTGAATCGGACCAGTCCGATCCAATTTCGATACACACACACACACACCTTCACCCAGAACGAGTAAAACACAAGTTAATACAAAGACAGTAATATGATTCACTATCTCCATATTCAAATGTGAGGCTGCACCCTAGATTGACGACACTGTTTGGTGCTCTATAGTGTCCCTTGGCAAGATTTTCTGTTGTTCGGTGGCACAGTGTAGCTGACACAGCCGCAGAAGGATTTTGGTATCAGGTGCCAATACTGACGTAATTCACTCATTGGATATTGGACTGACGTTATTGATCCACGATGTAGGAGTGTGTGTTAAAATTTCACGTGGTTGCATTTGTGCAAGTGGCACGCATGCACAAATGCATGAATTACACTGGCAAATGTGCCAAATCCGCCAAATCTGGCAACAATCCATTTAGATGTTACTATGTTCTAACAATGAAGGGGTCTATAGCTGATTATTTAAAAAAATAAAATAAAATTAGGAGAGGGAGGAGGAGGCTAGTGGGGAGGGAGTGCCAATGAGAGGTTCTGACTCAGACACCACTGATGATGAAAGTGCAGGCAGGGAGAGACCGACTGAGCCAGTGAAGAAGAAAAAGCACTACTTTCAACCACAATGGCTAATGCAGCACCCGTGGTTGCAATACAAGGGGAAAGCAATCCTGTGTGTATATTTTAGGCAATGTGGCCTACAATACACACACAGGATAGAATTGCAGGCAACGGTAAACTTGTTGCTGGGTCAAGACAGTTTAAGCTTGAAACTTTGAAGTTGCACAATGACAGTAAGAAACCCAAAACCTGCAGGGACCAATGCATGACCCGAATCACCGAGCCCCTCCCAACTAACTTTTCAGTGGATAGATGAGAGTAGTAATCACTCAACAGATGAGAATGAAATGGTCATCAAGTTCAACACTGCCTATAACGTCGTGAAGGAAAAATTCCCATTCACAAAATTCAGATCTATACAATATCAAATTCAACTTTAATATTTAGATTAAAATGTTTTGCAAATTTTAAGTCTTGAGTCACTGTCAAACTTTACATCAATGCAAAACTAGGGTATGCAAATTTAGACAACAATTCATCAGCATGCAAGGTCATTGAATATGCTGTACCAAAAAATACCAACTGAGAAAGTTGGTAGCACCAGTGTTACAAGTGGAAAAGCTAGTCTGGAGCTCGATATTTATATGAATTTTAAATATGTAACAATGTAATTTTAAGCCCATGCCCAAAATTTTGTAGCACTAAGTAATTGATTAATTAATTAGTAATCAAACAGTTATATAACAATATCCAGTAGTCCCCATATTTTATGCACTGCTGTGCACTTGGATTTGTTTAAGTTTTGCAAAACCTTAAAGAGTTGCCATAGCAATTTGCACTCCTACACCTGTTTGTATGTGAAGCCAACTTTAATTCTAGATCAAGTAAATTGCTTTGGGATAAATTTAAATTCATTGCATTTTTATATATTTTTAATAACAAGCGCTTTGTGGTTTACTACAGCCTCATGTAACCTTACACATAAAAAAAGCATTTCGCCAAGAGAGTCCGCTCAATGGTTACGTATTCTCACTTCAATTAAATCTAACAAAATAAAGCATGTTTTCTTAAGGTTATGAATACCCTGCAATTGAGGAGAATAGGTTCATTGTCTATGAGCCGAAACCTCATCAAAATATTGTTGAGCATCACTTAGAATCATAGACAAAAACTTCCCTGATTGCATCAGAATTGACAGCTTACCATTGTTCTTAATCCTTCAAAAACCATATAAAAATAGGTATTTAATCCCCAATTATATTATTTCAATCTTCTTTTTTTTTTTTGCATAAAGCTTCTGATGTGGTTTTTCTAATGCATTAACCTTCTAAATGGCTTCTCATTGCTATCTATTTGTAGCACTAGGCTGTCATGTGCTGTTAAAGAAACCATCACACCTAGCTCTGTGAAACCCACCACATTAGTAACATTATCTTTCAAACTTTACTCAAATACCTGGAAAACTGACCCCCCCCCCCCAACTCACCTCCAAGCCAGCATCTGTAATAGTGGACCTTTTGAGGCTGACTGAACGAACTCCCTTCTTGGACAGCGGGTAGTTATCGATGAACTCACAAATGTCCAGGTCTGACACCCCCACCAAGCAGAAAGCCTGGAAGCCACGCAAGGCAAAGGCCTGTAAACTAACAAATTCCTTCTCTCCATTGGGCAAAAGCGTGTAGAGCTCTTTGGCATGCAAAATGGGTATCACACCCTCCCAGAATTTGGGCTGGTACAGCACCTTGCGCCATGTCTTGCACACCTGTGCCAGCACACACTTTTCAGCGGTTGTGAAGTACCAAAGAAGGTGGTTGAGCAGCTTCTCATCCAGGGCTAGCTGGCCCTCCACCAGCAGAGTTTTAGGTAGCGTGAAAGGGGACAACTGGTGATGGGCTGGCTTCAGTGCCACCAGAGACTTTCCTGGGTCAGGACCAAGGAGGGAGGCTGCTGAGTGAGGCATGCTGGGAGTATTTAGAGGCTCCACATGGTGGTGATGATGGTAGGAGAGAGAAGTTGGTGGAGGCAAAATGGAAGGTACTGAGGAGGATTGGCACAAGCGGTTCTTGGCAGCAGGTGTACCTTTGGTGATGCTTGCACTACCAAGGCCATTGGGCTGGCTAGGGGGTAGCTTGACGATACCGTTTCGTGTCACACACGGAGATTTGAGCTCACTAGGGGTGGACATGTTCAACATCAGGAAACTGGGGAGAGACAGATAGAAAAAACAAATGGTAAGCTTGTCATTCAGTTTTGAAAAGACATAAGATAGGGTGTAACAGATGTCTGAGAAATAAATGAAGTAAGGTTACTACTGTATGATAAGATAGCAACCAAATTAGTGCACCTATATACCAACCAACACCAGGCCTCTACAGTGCACACATTTCATTTGCATTTGCAAGTAAAAATGAATGTGTGCAAATGTGTAAAAAGAATAGGGTCATTTGTGCAAGTGGCACTTGGGGGGTGGGGGTGGGGGGTATGAGAAATGGGGAACTGTAGTTTCCTTAAGGATCCCACATGATTAATTGTGTCTCTAAGAAAGGTTAACGATGAGTGT